>NC_137162.1:72942564-73542564 GCF_951394435.1 Stenella coeruleoalba
TGGTCAAGCAACTAAATCAACATCCACTGCTGCAGCTATTTGTATCTGCCCTTTGTTAGTCTTAGACTTACAAAGGGGAAGTGAGGAGGCATGTAGAGTGTGGAATATTATTAAAGAAAGAGAACTAGAAGTGAAGAGGAAGTGAGGGGAATGTGAGTCTTACAAGGAAGATAAAAAGAACAGATAAAAAAAGAAACATGGGCCAACAAAGCTAATCTCTCCTTGTAAAAAGAGGTGATGTGTGTAGAAAGAGACTACATGTCAATGTTTGGTCCTTGAATGTTACTTTTCCAGCAAAGATAGTAAAGCCTCTAAAATATAGGACTAAGCCAAAAAAACAAAAAACCCAAGGAACTTAAATGAAAAATTATTTGGATTTAAACAAAGGAATAATTAAAATCCTGAGATAAAATTAAATTTGGATCTAAATTGATGTGGAGTCTAAAGCTTGAAAGTGTAGATAGAAGTAGTATTGGGGTCAAATCCTGGATTTTGAGCTAAGTAGCTATGTGATATTGGTCAAGTTGCACTTAACCTATCTGAGTATCAGTTTCCTAGTTCATAAAATTATGGAGATTGACTAGATCCACTATTCTCAAGCTGTGATTCCATTAAGAAGCACTTATTTTAATGAGAGATGTTACTGAGGAGGATTGACTGAGCATGGGACCAATGTGTAAAGAGGACAGAAGTTTGAGAAATACTGGACTGTCTCAAAGATTTCTTCTATGTGATAGAGAATAAGATAATTTAAAGAACTGGTTAGGAACCAATTTCACCTTTAGAAATTCATATAATTAAGTCAGTTAAAGGGGATATATGTAGAATCTATCATATGTTTTTATGTGCAATTAACTGAAAAGCAAATATAAGGAAGGTATGGCAGTAGCTGGCAGAAACAAAGGCTTCACAGAATCTGGAGGAAGGCAAAGTCCCTTTTATCTTGCTCTGTGTCCAGATAAGCAGTGAAAAGGAGACTAATTGCTTCTTTTTTTTAACACCTTTATTGGATTATAATTGCTTTACAATGGTGTGTTAGTTTCTGCTTTATAACAAAGTGAATCAGTTATACATATACATATGTCCCCATATCTCTTACCTCTTGCGTCTCCCTCCCTCCCACCCTCCCTATCCCACCCTTCTAGGTGGTCACAAAGCACCAAGCTGATCTCCCTGAGCTATGTGGCTGCTTCCCACTAACTATCTCTTTTACGTTTGGTAGTGTATATATGTCCATGCCACTCTCTCACTTTGTCCAAGCTTACCCTTCCCCCTGCCCATATCCTCAAGTCCATTCTCTAGTAGGTCTGCATCTTTATCCCATCTTGCCCCTAGGTTCTTCATGACCATTTTCTTTTTTTTTTTTTTCAGATTCCATATATAGGTGTTAGCATATGGTACTTGTTTTTCTCTTTCTGACTTACTTCACTCTGAATAACAGTCTCTAGGTCCATCCACCTCACTACAAATAACTCAGTTTTGTTCTTTTTTATGGCTGAGTAATATTCCATGGTATATATGTGCCACATTTTCTTTATCCATTCATCTGTTGATGGACACTTAGGTTGCTTCCATGTCCTGGCTATTGTAAACAGAGCTGCAATGAACATTGTGGTACATGACTCCTTTTGAATTATGGTTTTCTCAGGGTATATGCCCAGTAGTGAGATTGCTAGGTCGTATGGTAGTTCTATGTTTAGTTTTTTAAGGAACCTCCATACTGTTCTCCATAGTGGCTGTATCAATTTACATTCCCATCAACAGTGCAAGAGAGTTCCCTTTTCTCCACACCCTCTCCAGCATTTATTGTTTGTAGATTTTTTGATGATGGTCATTCTGACCTGTGTGAGATGATACCTCATTGTAGTTTTGATTTGCATTTCTCTAATGATTAATGATGTTGAGCATTCTTTCATGTGTTTGTTGGCAATCTGTATATAGTCCTTGCAGACATGTCTATTTAGGTCTGCCCATTTCTGGACTCGGTTGTTTGTTTTTTTGATATTGAGCTGCATGGGCTGCTTGTAAATTTTGGAGATTAATCCTTTGTCAGCTGCTTCATTGGCAAATATTTTCTCCCATTCTGAGGGTTGTCTTTTCGTCTTGTTTATGGTTTTCTTTGCTGTGCAAAAGCTTTGAAGTTTCATTAGGTCCCATTTGTTTATTTTTGTTTTTATTTCCATTTCTCTAAGAGGTGGGTCAAAAAGGATCTTGCTGTGATTTATGTGTTCTGCCTATGTTTTCCTCTAAGAGTTTGATAGTGTCTGGCCTTACATTTAGGTCTTTAATCCATATTGAGCTTATTTTTGTGTATGGTGTTAGGAAGTGTTCTAATTTCATTCTTTTCTATGTAGCTGTCCAGTTTTCCCAGCACCATTTATTGAAGAGGCTGTCTTTTCTCCATTGTATATTCTTGCCTCCTTTATCAAAGATAAGATGACCATATGTGCATTGGTTTATCTCTGGGCTTTCTCTCCTGTTCCATTAATCTGTATTTCTGTTTCTGTGTCAGTACCATACTGTCTTGATTACTGTAGCTTTGTAGTATAGTCTGAAATCCGGGAGCCTGATTCCTCCAGCTCTGTTTTTCGTCCTCAAGATTGCTTTGACTATTCGGGGTATTTTGTGTTTCCATACAAATTGTGAAGTTTTTTGTTCTGTGAAAAATGCCAGTGGTAGTTTGACAGGGATTGCATTGAATCTGTAGACTGCTTTGGGTAGTAGAGTCATTTTCACAATGTTGATTCTTGCAATCCAAGAACATGGTATATCTCTCCATCTATTTGTATCATCTTTCATTTCTTTCATCCATGTCTTATAACTTTCTGCATACAGATCTTTTTTCTCCTTAGGTAGGTTTATTTCTAGATATTTTATTCTTTTTGTTGCAATGGTAAATGGAAGTGTTTTCTGAGTTTCACATTTTTCATCATTAGTGTATACGAATGCAAGCGATTTCTGTGCATTAATTTTGTATTCTGCTACTTTACCAAATTCATTGATTAGCTCTCGTAGTTTTCTGCTAGCATCTTTAGGATTCTCTACATACAGTATCATGTCATCTGCAAACAGTGGCAGCTTTACATCTTCTTTTCCAATTTGGATTCCTTTATTTCTTTTTCTCTCTGATTGCTGTGGCTAAAACTTCCAAAACTATGTTGAATAATAGTGGTGAGGGTGGGCAACCTTGTCTTGTTCCTGATCTTAGTGGAAATGCTTTCAGTTTTTCACCTTTGAGGACAGTGTTGGCTGTGGGTTTGTCATGTATGGCCTTTATTATGTTGAGGAAAGTTCCCTCTATGCCTCCTTCTGGAGTGTTTTTATCATAAATGGGTGTTGAATTTTCTCAAAAGCTTTCTCTGCGTCTATTGAGATGATCATATGGTTTTTCTTCTTCAATTTGTTAATATGGTATATCACGTTGATTGATTTGCATATATTGAAGAATCCTTGCATTCCTGGGATAAACCCCACTTGATCATGGTGTATGATCCTTTTAATGTGCTGTTGCATTCTGTTTGTTAGTATTTTGTTGAGGATTTTTGCATCTATGCTCATCAGTCTTATTGGCATGTAACTTTTCTTACTTTGTGACATCGTTATCTGGTTTTGGTATCAGGGTGATGGTGGCCTCACAGAATGAGTTTGGGAGTACTCCTCCCTCTGGTATATTTTGGAAGACTTTGAGAAGGATAGGTGTTAGCTCTTCTCTAAATATTTGATAGAATTCACCTGTGAAGCCATCTGATCCTGGGCTTTTGTTTGTTGGAAGATTTTTAATCACAGTTTCAATTTCAGTGCTTGTGATTGGTCTGTTCATATTTTCTATTTCTTCCTGGTTTACTCTGGGAAGGGTGTGCATTTCTAAGAATTTTTCCATTTCTTCCAGATTGTCCATTTTATTGGCATATAGTTGCTTGTAGTAACCTCTCATGATCCTTTATATTTCTTCCGTGACAGTTGTTACTTCTCCTTTTTCATTTCTAATTCTGTTGATCTGAGTCTTCTCCCCTTTTTTCTTGATGAGCCTGGCTAATGGTTTATCAATTTTGTTTATCTTCTCCATGAACCAGCTTTTAGTTTATTGATCTTTGCTATTGTTTCCTTCATTTCTTTTTCATTTATTTCTAATCTGATCTTTATGATTTCTTTCCTTCTGCTAACTTTGGGTTTTTTTGTTCTTCTTTCTCTAATTGCTTTAGGTGTAAGGTTAGGTTGTTTATTTGAGATGTTTCTTGTTTCTTAAGGTAGGGTTGTATTGCTATAAACTTCCCTCTTAGAACTGCTTTTGCTGCATCCCATAGGTTTTGGGTCGTTGTGTCTCCATTGTCATTTGTTTCTAGGTATCTTTTGCTTTACTCTTTGATTTCTTCAGTGATCTCTTGGTTTTAAGCAGTTTGATGTTTAGCCTCCATGTGTTTGTATTTCCTACAGATGTTTTTGCTGTAAGTGATATCTAGTCTCATAGCGTTGTGGTCGGAAAACATACTTGATACGATTTCAATTTTCTTAAATTTACCAATGCTTGATTTATGACCCAAGATATGATCTATCCTGAGAATGTTCAATGAGCACTGGAGAAGAATGTGTATTCTGTTATTTTGAGAAGGAATGTCCTATAAATATCAATTAAGTCCATCTTGTTTAATGTATCATTTAAAGCTTGTGTTTCCTTATTTATTTTCATTTTGGATGATCTGTACATTGGTGAAAGTGGGGTGTTAAAGTCCCCTACAATGATTCTGTTATTGTCAATTTCCCCTTTTATGGCTGTTGGTATTTGCCTTATGTATTGAGGTGCTCCCATGTTGGGTGCATAAATATTTACAATTGTTATATCTTCTTCTTAGGTAGATCCCTTTATCATTATGTAGTGTCCTTCTTTGTCTCTTGTAATAGTCTTTGTTTTAAAGTCTATTTTGTCTGGTATGAGAATTGCTACTCCAGCTTTCTTTCGATTTCCATTTGCGTGGAATATCTTTTTCCATCCCCTCACTTTCAGTCTGTATGTGTCCCTAGGTCTGAAGTGGATCTCTTGTAGGCAGAATATATACAGATCTTGTTTTTGTATCCATTCAGCCAGTCTATGTCTTTTGGTTGGAACATTTAATCCATTTATATTTAAGGTAATTATCGATATGCATGTTCCTTTTACCGTTTTCTTAATTGTTTTGGGTTTATTATTATAGGTCTTTTCCTTCACTTGTGTTTCCTGCCTTGAGAAGTTCCTTTAGCATTCTTGTAAAGCTGGTTTGGTGATGCTGAATTCTCTTAACTTTTGCTTCTCTGTAAAGATTTTAATTTCTCCATCAAATCTGAATGAGATCCTTGCTGGGTAGAGTAATCTTCATTGTAGTTTTTTCTCCTTCATCACTTTGAATATGTCCTGCCACTCCCTTTTTTTTTTTTTTTTTTTTTTTTTTGCGATACACAGGCCTCTCACTGTTGTGGCCTCTCCCACTGCGGAGCACAGGCTCCAGAAGTGCAGGCTCAGCGGCCATGGCTCACGGGCCCAGCTGCTCCACGGCATGTGGGATCTTCCCAGACCAGGGCATGAACCCATGTCCCCTGCATCGGCAGGTGGACTCTCAACCACTGCGCCACCGGGGAAGCCCCTGCCACTCCCTTCTGGCTTGCAGAGTTTCTGTTGAAAGATCAGCTGTTAACCGTATGGGGATTCCCTTATGTGTTATTTGTTGTTTTTCCCTTGCAGTTTTTAATATTTTTTCTTTGTATTTAATTTTTGATAGTTTGATTAATATGTGTCTTGGCGTGTTTCTCCTTGGATATATCCTGTATGGGACTCTCTGTGCTTCCTGGACTTGATTAACTATTTCCTTTCCCATATATGGGAAATTTTCAACTATAATATCTTTAAGTATTTTCTCAGTCCCTTTCTTTTTCTCTTCTTCTTCTGGGACCCCTATAATTTGAATGTTGGTGCGTTTAATGTCCCAGAGGTCTCTGAGACCATCCTCAATTCTTTTCATTCTTTTTTCTTTATTCTGCTGTGCAGTAGTTTTTTCCACTATTTTATCTTCCAGGTCACTTATCCGTTCTTCTCCCTCAGTTATTCTGCTATAGATCCCTTCTAGAGAATTTTTAATTTCATTTATTGTACTGTTCATCACTGTTTGTTTGCTCTTTAGTTCTTCTATGTCCTTGTTAAACATTTCTTGTATTTTCTCCATTCTATTTCCAAGATTTTCTATCATCTTTACTATCATTATTCTGAATTCTTTTTCAGGTAGACTGCCTATTTCCTCTTCATTTGTTTGGTCTGGTACGTTTTTGCCTTGCTTCTTCATCTGCTGTGTGTTTCTCTGTCTTCTCATTTTGCTTATCTTACTGTGTTTGGGGTCTCCTTTTCGCAGGCTGCAGGTTCATAGTTTCCGTTGTTTTTGGTGTCTGTCCCCAGTGGCTAAGGTTGGTTCAGTGGGTTGTGTAGACTTCCTGGTGGAGAGGACTAGTGCTTGTGTTCTGGTGGATGAGGCTGGATCTTGTTTTTCTGGTGGGCAGATCCACATCTGGTGGTGTGTTTAGGGGTGTCTGTGGCCTTTTTATGATTTTAGGTAGCCTCTGTGCCTATGGATGGGGTTTTCTTCCTTTGTTGCTAGTTGTGTGGCATAGGGTGTCCAGCACTGTAGCTTGCTGGTCATTGAGTGGAGCTGGGTCTTTGCGTTGAGATGGAGATCCCCTGGGAGATTTTCGCCGTTTGATATTACATGGAGCTGGGAGGTGTCTTGTGGACCAGTGTCCTGAACTTGGCTCTCCCACCTCAGTGGCACAGCCCTGACGCCTGGCTGGAGCACCAAGAGCCTGTCCTCCACACGGCTTTCTCGCTGCCATAGTCTGGAAGCTCTAATTGCTTTTTAATTAATGTCGTACAGGGGTTAAGTTGCCTGGGGTCGGGGGCACCATTGAGGGTAATGAAATGCCATCAGTCCTCAATCACTCACTTTATCAATGAGCCACAGAAACCACAGACCATCTTCAGCCCCCAAATAGTAGAGCACTGGCAAGGGAGTCAGTCCAAACTGGGAAAGAAAACCAGAACCTTGTTCGAACGTGTGGCAGCCACGCAGGGCCTTCTATCCATGATGTGGTCCTTGCATACCTCATCAGAGTCATCCATGCCTGTGGTAGGCAGAATAATCACCCCCCCACCCCCCCACCCCACCCAAAGATGCCCACACCCTGAACCTGTTACCTTGCATGGAAATAGGTATTTTTCAGATATGATTAAGGTTACAGACATTGAAATAAGTAGATTATCCTGGATTATCCAGGTAGGCCTTTTCTAATCACATGAATCATTAAAAGTGGGGAACCTTTCCCAGCTTTGGTCGGAGAAAGATATGTACCAAAAGCAGGGTCAGATGGTGCTACATTGCTGGCTTTGAAGATCAAAGAAGGGGGCCATAAGCCAAGGAATATGGGTGAACTCTAGAAGCTGAACAAGACTTAACTCAAGAATCCCCTCTCTAGAGAGCCATTTCTAAAAACCCAAGACAATCTCTTTCTTCCCCAAACCCAGGGTGGACTCCATCACTCCCATCTCTTTGCTCCCACCACACAAAGCGCAAATGCCTATCACAAGACTGTATTCAAAGTGTCTATTTATAGTCTGTCTCTACTTCTTGAAATGGATATCCTTCCAGGACTGGCATCCTAGCAGACTGCCCATCAGCAGGCCCATGATGAAAGATGAATGAGAACCAAGTTTTGGAGAATCACATGTCTTTAATTATATCCTCAAACCAAATGGGGATTATCAGATATTAAATACTCCCACTTTACTAGAAATACTGTATTTTATTAGTTTAGTGGGTTTTTGTTATTTTGTTTTGTTTACATTTTTGAAACACTCCCTTAGTACAGCTCTGTTTGGCTTTGAACTCTGTTAGAAGACAAGATACCACCGCCCTCCATGCCTGGAGGTACATGATCATTCACAGAAACAGCATAGTCTTATAAGCAGATGTGTTTCTAGAGTTTATGTTTAAGATCAAAGTTGAAAAAGAACTAAACTGAGCCACTTTTGTTCCCAGAGTAATTTCTTCACTCTCTCACAATTTTGAGAGCTACCACTGTTCTTCTTTTCAGCTCAGACTGTCTTCTCCATTCAGTGTGTCCCATGCTTCCAGACCATACTTAAGAGATACTTACCAGACCATTTGACCCACACCCCCTAGTATTTTAATGATTTCCTTTACTCTTGGAATAACTAGCCTGATTGTGTACTTGGCACAATTCTCTGGTCTTCTACCCACCCTCTGAACATTCTTCATATTTGGGAAAGATTCCTGGCTGCACAGCCACCAAATTGGGAATCTGTCTTCAAAATTATCTCCTTCATATTTGTTGGTCAGCTTGATGAGGCTCGGTCATACATCATGAAGGAGAAGGTAAAGCCAAAACTCTTTTTAACATAGGTTGTAGGCATCAATAATCAATTAAGAGCAGAGTTAAGATTGCAGACTAGGAGGATGTGGAATTCCTGTCTCCGCACAACTAGAGTACCTACCAGGCACCGGTGGGGGACCATGGACACCTAAAGGGATGGGAGGAACCCCTAGCGACCAGCTTGCAGGATCTTGGTTCCCAGGCTGGAGGTCGGCCCGAGCTCCTGTGGTGGGAGCTCCAAGTCCAAACCTCTGGACTAACAGGGAACCACAGGCCCCAGGTAATATTAATTGGACTGAGCCCCCTGGAGGTCCTAATCTCAGCACCAACTATATCCAACTGCCTGCAAACTCCAGTGCTGGACGCCTCAGGCCAAACAACCAGTAAGACAGGAATCCAGCCCCACCCATCAAAAAAAAAAGGAAAGGAAAAGAAACGACAAAAAAAATGTTACAGATGAAAGAGCAAGGTAAAAACCTACAAGACCAAATAAATGAAGATGAAATAGACAACCTACCTGAAAAAGAATTCAGAGTAATGATAGTAAAGATGATCCAAAATCTCAGATACAGAATGGAGAAAATACAAGAAACATTTACTAAGGATCTAGAAAAGTAAAGAGCAAACAAACAGTGATGAACAACACAATTACTGAAATTAAAAATACTCTAAAAGGAATCAATAACAGAACAACTGAGGCAAAAGAACACATAAGTGAGCTGGAAGATAAAATGGTGGAAATAACTGCCAGGGAGCAGAATAAAGAAAAAAGAATGAAAAGAATTGAGGACAGTCTCAGAGACCTCTGGGACAACATTAAACGCACCAACATTCGAATTATAGGGGTCCTAGAAGAAGAGAAAAAGAAAGGGTTTGAGAAAATACTTGAAGAGATTATAGTCGAAAACTTCCTTAACATGGGAAAGGAAATAGGCAATCAATTCCAAGAAGCACAGAGAGTCCCATACAGAATAAACCCAAAGAGAAACACGCCAAGACACATATTAATCAAACTATCAAAAATTAAATGCAAAGAAAAAATATTAAAAGCAGCAAGGGAAAAGCAACTAATAAAATACAAGGGAATCTCCAAAAGGTTAACAGCTGATTTTTCAGCAGAAATTCTGCAAGCCAGAAGGGAGAGGCAGGACATATTTAAAGTGATGAAGGAGAAAAACCTACAACCAAGATTACTCTACCCAGCAAGGATCTTATTCAGATTGGACAGAGAAATTAAAACCTTTACAGAGAAGCAAAAGTTAAGAGAATTCAGCACCACCAAACCAGCTTTACAACAGATTCTAAAGGAACTTCTCTAGGCAGGAAACACAAGAGAAGGAAAAGACCTACAAAAACAAACCCAAAACAATTAAGAAAATGGTAATAGGAACATACATATCGATAATTACCTTAAATGTAAATGGATTAAATGCTCCAACCAAAAGACATAGACTGGCTGAATGGTTACAAAAACAGGACCCATACATATACTGTCTACAAGAGATCCACTTTAGACCTAGGGACACATACAGACTGAAAGTGAGGGGATGGAAAAAGATATTCCATGCAAATGGAAATCAAAAGGAAGCTGGAGTAGCAATTCTCATACCAGACAAAATAGACTTTAAAACAAAGACTATTACAAGAGACAAAGAAGGACACTACATAATGATCAAGGGATGAATCCAAGAAGAAGATATAACAATTGTAAGTATTTATGCACCCAACATAGGAGCACCTCAATACATAAGGCAAATGCTAACAGTCACAAAAGGGGAAATGAACAGTAACCAATAATAGTAGGGGACTTTAATACCCCACTTTCACAAATGGACAGATCATCCAAAATGAAAATAAATAAGGAAACACAAAGTTTAAATGATACATTAAACAAGATGGACTTAATTGATATTTATAGGACATTCCATACAAAAACAAAAGACTACAGTTTCTTCTCAACTGCTCATGGAACATTCTCCAGGATAGATCATATCTTGGGTCACAAATCAAGCCTTGGCAAATTTAAGAAAAGTGAAATCAGATCAAATATCTTTTCCTACCAAAACACTATGAGACTAGATATCAATTACAGGAAAAAAAACTGTTAAAAAATACAAACACATGGAGACTAAACAATACGCTACTAAATAACCAAGAGATCACTGAAGAAATCAAAGAGGAAATCAAAAAATACCTAGAAATAAATAACAATGAAAACACAATGATGCAAAAGCTATGGGATGCAGCAAAAGCAGTTCTAAGAGGGAAGTTTACAGCAATACAATCCTACCTCAAGAAACAAGAAAAATCTCAAATAGAAAAAAATCTATCCTTACCCCTAAAGCAATTAGAGAAAGAAGAATAAAAAAATACCCAATTAGCAGAAGGAAAGAAATCATAAAGATCAGATCAGAAATAAATGAAAAAAAATGGAAGAAACAATAGCAAAGATTAATAAAACTAAAAGCTGGTTCTTTGAGAAGATAAAATTGACAAACCATTAGCCAGACTAAACAAGAAAAAAAGGGAGAAGACTCAAATCAACAGAATTAGAAATGAAAAAGGAGAAGTAACAACTGACACTGCAGAAATACAAAGGATCATGAAAGATTATTACAAGCAGCTATATGCCAATAAAATGGACAACCTGGAAGAAATGGACCAATTCTTAGAAAAGAACAACCGTCTGAAAGTGAACCAGGAAGAAATAGAAAATATAAACAGACCATTCACAAGCACTGAAATTGAAACTGTGATTAAAAATCTTCCAACAAACTAAAGCCCAGGACCCGATGGCTTCACAGGCGAATTCTATCAAACATTTAGAGCAGAGCTACCACCTGTCCTTCTCAAACTCTTCCAAAAAGGTAGTAGATGGAGGAGTACTCCCAAACTCATTCTGTGAGGCCACCATCACCCTGATACCAAAACCAGACAAAGATGTCACAAAAAAAGAAAACAACGGGCCAGTATCTCTGATGAACATAGAGGCAAAAATCCTCAACATAATACTAGCAAACAGAATCCAACAGCACATTAAAGGGTCATATCCAGTGGGGTTTATCCCAGGAATGCAAGGATTCTTCAATATATGCAAATCAATCAATGTGATACACCATATTAACAAATTGAAGAATAAAAACCATACGATCATCTCAATAGATGCAGAAAAAGCTTTCAACAAAATTCAACAGCCCTTTATGATAAAAACCCTCCAGAAAGGAGGCATAGAGGGAACTTTCCTCAACATAATAAAGGCTATATATGACAAAGCCACAGCCAACATCATTCTCAATGGTGAAAAACTGAAACCATTTCCACTAAGATCAGGAGCAAGACAAGGTTGCCCACTCCCACCACTATTATTCAAGATTGTTTTAGAAGTTTTAGCAACAACAATCAGAGGAGAAGAAGAAATAAAAAGAATCCAAATCGGAAGAGAAAAAGGAAAACTGTCAGTGTTTGCAGATGACATGAAACTATACATAGAGAATCCTAAAGATGTTACCAGAAAACTACTAGAGCTAATCAGTGACTTCGGTAGAGTAGCACGATACAAAATTAATGCACAGAAATCTCTTGCATTCCTATATACTAATGATTAAAAATTTGAAAGAGAAATTAAGGAAACACTCCCATTTACCACTGCAACAAAAAGAATAAAATACCTAGGAATAAACCTACCTAAGGAGACAAAAAACTTGTATGCAGAAAACTATAAGACACTGATGAAAGAAATTAAAGATGATACAAACAGATGGAGAGATATACCATGTTCTTGGATTGGAAGAATCAACATTGTGAAAATGACTCTACTACCCAAAGCAATCTACACATTTAGTGCAATCCCTATCAAACTACCAGTGGCATTTTTCACAGAACTAGAACAAAAAATTTCACAATTTGTATGGAAACACAAAAGACCCCGAATAACAAAAGTAATCTTGAGAAAGAAAAACGGAGATGGAGGAATCAGGCTTCCTGACTTCAGACTATACTACAAAACTACAGGAATCATGGCAATATGGTACTGGCACAAAAACAGAAATATAGATCAACAGAACAGGATAGAAAGCCCAGAGATAAACCAATGCACATATGGTCACCTTATCTTTGATAAAGGAGGCAAGAATATACAATGGAGAAAAGACAGCCTCTTCAGTAAGTGATACTGGGAAAACTGGACAGCTACATGTTAAAGAATGAAATTAGAACACTTCCTAACACCATACACAAAAATAAACTCAAAACGGGTTAAAGACCTAAATGTTAGGCCAGACACTATCAAACTCTTAGAGGAAAACATAGGCAGAACACTCTATGACATAAATCACAGCAAGATCCTTTTTGACCCACCTCCTAGAGAAATGGAAATAAAAACAAAAATAAACAAATGGGACCTGATGAAACTTAAAAGCTTTTGCACAGCAAAGGATACCATAAACAAGACGAAAAGACAACCCTCAGAATGGGAGAAAATATTTGCCAATGAAGCAGCTGACAAAGGATTAATCTCCAAAATTTATAAGCATCTCATGCAGCTCAGTATCAAAAAAACAAATAACCCAATCCCAAAATGGGCAGAATACCTAAATAGACATTTCTCAAAGAAGACATACAGATTGCCAACAAACACATGAAAGGATGCTCAACATCACTAATCATTAGAGAAATGCAAATCAAAACTACAATGAGGTATCACCTCACACCAGTCAGAAAGGCCATCATCAAAAAATCTACAAAGAATAAATTCTGGAGAGGGTGTGGAGAAAAGGGAACCCTCTTGAACTGTTCGTGGGAATGTAAATTGATACAGCCACTATGGAGAACAGTATGGAGTTTCCTTAAAAAACTAAGCATAGAACTACCATATGACCCAGCAATCCCACTACTGGGCATATACCCTGAGTAAACCATAATTCAAAAAGAGTTGTGTACCACAATGTTCATTGCAGCTCTGTTTACAATAGCTAGGACATGGAAGCAACCTAAGTGTCCATCGACAGATGAATGGATAAAGAAGATGTGGCATATATATACAATGCAATATGCAGCCATAAAAAGAAATGAAATTGAGTCATTTGTAGTGAGGTGGATGGACCGAGAGTCTGTCATACAGAGTGAAGTAAGTCAGAAAGGGAAAAACAAATACCGTTTGCTGACACGTATATATGGAATCTAAGAAAAAAAAGAAAACGGTTCTGAAGAATCTAGGGCTAGGACAGGAATAAAGACGCAGACATAAAGAATGGACTTGAGGACACGGGGAGGGGGAAGTTTAAGCTGGGACGAAGTGAGAGAGTGGCATTGACATATATACATATATATACGTTTACCAAACGTAAAATAGATAGCTAGTGGGAAGTAGCCGCATAGCACAGTGAGATCAGCTCGGTGCTTTGTGACCGCCTAGAGGGGTGGGAGAGAGAGGGTGGGAGGGGGACACAAGAGAGAGGGGATATGGGGATATATGTATACATATAGCTGATTCACTTTGTTATACAGCAGAAACTAACACAACGTTGTAAAGCAATTATACTCCAATATAGATGTTAAAAAAAAGAAAGAAAGAAGGTAAGAAACTGGCAGAAAGAGAAGGAGGAGTATGGCTAACAATAAGACAGTTCAAGAAAAAGGAACTACTGCCTTTCTGGGCCCAAGGCTCAAGTAAGGTAAAAGGGATTAAAACAAGGAGACAAGGAGAAAAAATAATTTAGCTAAATGTTTACATGGATCTTTTTTCCCACTAGCACATATTTTAATAAAATTTCTTTATAGCAACCATTTTCTGTTGGGTACCTATCTAATATGCGATGAATCATGAAGGCTCATCAATTTCCATTCCCCAGAAAATACAGGGCTAGTTTGGGGATAGGAGGCAGAGGAGGCTA
This sequence comes from Stenella coeruleoalba, assembly GCF_951394435.1. NCBI lineage: Eukaryota > Metazoa > Chordata > Mammalia > Artiodactyla > Delphinidae > Stenella > Stenella coeruleoalba. The sequence continues at coordinate 72,956,862 of NC_137162.1, forward strand.
ATTCAGTCCTCTTTTCCCAGAATTTCCTAGTAGCCCATGACATTTAATGGATGTTCCAAAATAAGGGGTCCCATGATCAGAAATAGGTTAAGAAAAGAAAATACTGGGTTAATCAAAGAAAAATTAAGCAGGTTTCTTTGCTGCAAGACAAATCTGAATCTTCTCTATTCTAATATGCTCTATGACTCAAAGAGGAGAGTTTATGTTGCAAACTCATTTGGCCAGAAACCGTTTTATCAATGGAACACCTATTAACATCTTGATATTCAGTTTGGAAAACACTGTCTTAAATATTCCCACAAAGTACATTATACCTGAAATATAATAGGGTCTCAGTAAACACTTGACCAGTGAATGAGAGCCAAAATTCCCAAAATGACCAACCAAAATCTTTTACCACAGCATTTCTCTATTAGAAAATGCAAATGGGCTTCATGAATCTACTTTTCTCAGGTCAACAAACTTTTCTCAGGTTAAACAAAATGTTTGCAGGCAGTTAAACTGACTACTTTGGTCCAGAGCTAGTGAGAACTAGTTAGAAGGAGACCAACCATTTCCTAATGTCAATTACACACAATATTCTTAACATTTTCAGGTGCCTTGTTGAATTCATCTTTAAGAGGAAGTGAAAATAATGTCAAACAGAAGCCATTTAAGGAGATCCTAGTAAGAACCCAGCAGCATCTAACTACAAAGTCTTGATATGTGACAAGTGAAATGTCATACAAAACAACCCCAGACAAAAACGCAACAAAAGTCTGGCTGAGGCCAGTTAATCAAGGGTAAAATCATAGAGAGCCTAAGGTCTTTGGCGCTTCTTCCAGGCTTACCTCTGGGAGTTTCAAACTATCTGTTTGAAACTAACCCCTTTGAATGACTGTTGAACCAATTCCAATTTTCTGAAAACAAGAGATTCTTTAAGGCTTTGCCAAGCTCAGTCAAATAACAAAATAGATTAAACACCAAACTTGATGTTTTCTTTTAACATTGCATCAACTACTTTGATTGGTTGTTTTAGTTTCCTATCAATATAGTCTCAGTGACATGAATAGCCAATATTTTTCCCCTCCCAGTATTTTCTCCAGGGTTTTCTACCTTTGTTTCTTTATGGAAACAAAGTGTTTATGTTCTGTTCTCTCCTGGGTGGTCATGATGAAAAACATCACCCATTTGAGGACTCCCCTGACTTCAGAAGGCATTATTGTTCTCCTTTGTGATTTTGCTCCACGTGACTGGAAGCTTATATTGACAATATAATGGCTTAATTATCTGCTACCTTGTTTTGTCCTCTGTCGGTTATTGGTCTGATCTCTCTAGCACATCCGATTGTCCTGCTGTGACTTCAGGATAAAGTGAAAATGGGCTATTCTAGTTTTGGGGCCCTGATGTTGTCATGCCAGTGATTCATCCTATAGCAAGTCAATTTCAGCCCTGACCCTTACAAATTGTGCTTTAGTTCCTAGAAGATTGGGCATGAAAATATCAAGAGTCAGTAGGAAGAAGAAAAGTGGAAGCCAAGTTGCAAGAACGTTGGACATATAGGAATGGAGATAGCTGGGGCTGGATCAATACCTGAGTGCAATTGTCATTGCTGGCACAGTGACATATCTAGGACAGTGGCAAATACTAGCTGTCTTTCCTCTCCCTACTTCCTAGATTCCTTCCATGCTCATCCCGCACATTTCCCTTTATTGCTCCCTACACCCCTGCCTCCAGCCAAGGTAATTTAAATGCTGCTTTCTTCAAACTGGTGAAGACAGAAAAGCAGTGAACTCAACTATAGGAGTCTAGACAGTCAAAGTGAAAGAAGCAAGACAGAGGGTGGCTCACTGTTGCAAACTAACATTAGACACCCAACTCAACTATACCGTCTCTGGAAAGCTGTACAAATACCTCCAAAACAAGTAAACTGCATGCAGTCAAAACACTATCCTTATGCCTCTGCTGTGTGCACTGTCCTAGCATTTACCAGAGTACTGGGCATTAGTAGAAGAGTTTGGATAACAATCGTGGTAATTTTCTTCAATGTTTGGTAGAATTTGCCTGTGAAACCATCTGGCTCTGGAATTTCCTTTTTTTTTTTTTTTTTTTTTTTGCAGTGTGCGGGCCTCTCACTGTTGTGGCCTCTCCCATTGCAGAGCACAGGCTCTGGACGCGCAGGTTCAGTGGCCATGGCTCACGGGCCCAGCCGCTCCGCGGCATGTGGCATCTTCCCGGACCGGGGCACGAACCCGTGTCCCCTGCATTGGCAGGCAGACTCTCAACAACTGCGCCACCAGGGAAGCCCGGAATTTCCTTTTTTAGTTATAGGAGTGTCCAGATTTTCTATTTCTTTTGATCAGAATATTTGTATATTTTTATCAGAATATTTGTATATTTGTGAAATGTATCAACACAAAGTTACCATAATATTCTTTGATTATTTTTGAAAGTAGGATCTTTCAAAAGATCCTACTTGAAAAAGGGTGGGGGCTTCCCTGGTGGCACAGTGGTTGAGAGTCCGCCTGCCGATGCAGGGGACGCGGGTTCGTGCCCCGGTCCAGGGGGATCCCACATGCCGCAGAGCAGCTGGGCCCGTGAGCCATGGCCGCTGAGCCTGCACGTCCAGAGCCTGTGCTCCACAATGGGAGAGGCCACAACAGTGAGAGGCCTGCGTACCGCAAAAAAAAAAAAAAAAAAAAAAAGGTGAAATTATCAATATCAGAAATTGATAATGATAAACAGAAATTATCAATATCAGACACCAAAAGGGTATCCCTCTTTTTTTTTTCATTTTAACATCTTTATTGGAGTATAATTGCTTTACAATGGTATGTTAGTTTCAGCTTCACAACAAAATAAATCAGTTATATATATACATATGTGCCCATATCTCTTCCCGCTTGCATCTCCCTCCCTCCCACCCTCCCTATGGCACCCCTCCAGGCGGTCACAAAGCACCGAGCTTATCTCCCTGTGCTATGCGGCTGCTTCCCACTAGCTATCTACCTTACGTTTGGTAGTGTATATATGTCCATGCCTCTCTCTCGCTTTGTCACCGTTTACCCTTCCCCTCCCCATAGCCTCAAGTCCATTCTCTAGTACGCCTGTGTCTTTATTCCTGTTTCACCCCTAGGTTTTTCATGACATTTGTTTTCTTAAATTCCATATATATGTGTTAGCATACGGTATTTGTCTCTCTCTTTCTGACTTACTTCACTCTGTATGACAGACTCTAGGTCTATCTACCTCATTACAAATAGCTCCATTTAGTTTCTTTTTATGGCTGAGTAATATTCCATTGTATATATTGAATATCAAACATTTTGCATGAACAACTTGTAAGATCTCTGGGTGGAGTAATCTTTCTCCTTGGAGGATTTAATTTTGTCTGACAGTCAAGTGAGTATGTGAAGATCAACTTCAGTCAAGGCTGGGCTCAAAGCTTTGTAAGAGCTAGTTTGTGGCATAATAAAGATGACCTCAAATTCTTTGACACTCCTCTCACTGAATTGACACTCCCCTCACTGAATTGACACTCCCCTCACTCTCTCCTTCCCTTACAACTGGGTAGGTCTGGGGACTGCTGTGACCAATATAATATGGCAGAAGTGATGCTGTGCCGTTTTAAGGCCCAGGTCTTAAAAGACCTCCAGCTCTGCTTCCTGTCTCTTAAAATGCCCACTCTGATATAAGCCAGTCACCACATAAGAAGTCCAACTACACTGAGACTTCCAAGTGTGAGGAAGCCCAAACTAGTCACGTGGAGAGGACACCTATAGAGATGAATGGTCAACCACTCCCCACCTATTCCATATTTCCCAGCCCAGGCTCCAGACACCTGAGTGAAGATGCTTTCAAATGAGTCCAGCTTCAGACACTATCTGGCTGCACATGAAGGACATGAAACAAGAAACACACCACTGAATCTCTCAACCTCTAGAACTATGAGAGATAATTAGTTATTGTCTTAAGTCTCTTGGTTCTGAGAAGGTTTGCAAAACAGTAATAGGTAATGGGAACATTGTCTACTTCAGGATTACCTTTAATGCTATTGTTTAGTCCTAGCCCTTAGGGAAGTTACTCCCCAGTATCTTCAAGCTATTGTTTTATCTAGCTTTTATAATTTGTCCTGGCAGGAGAGTTAGTTTGATACAAGTCATTCTATAATGCCAGAAACAGAAGTTCTAATGATCACACAACCTTCCTGACCCACTGCTTATAACTAGTAGACACTCAAATACTACTACCCTTAGATACTCTTTGTTTCAATCACATACGGACGGAACTTCTGACACTGCCTACTTACTTCTACAACCCTCCAACATATTCAAAACTTTCAGAGCACAGAGACTCACAACTGGATGCTAGTTTGGGTGAAATTCCAACCATGATGAGGTTGAAAAGAGAGAATTGCTTACCATGTTTCACTTCTCCTCCTTTTGCTGGTGGATCCCATGATGCCTTCTGCCTTGCTAATCACCACACCACACTGGTAAACTATTCTGAATCCAAATAGCATATCTTTCATCCATTTTGTGCAGTGGGAAACAGTTTTCCAGGAATTATTCAGAAAAGTTGACCACCATCATAGTCATCATCATTATCACCATCTGCTCACTGAAAATATGTGGAGACTGCAAATAGCTTTTTCTAGAAGTGACTCAAAAGGAAGTCTCCATTTGACCTCGTCGAACCAGGAAGGAGCTTGGCCTGCTCTGGAAATGGAAACAGAATATTGCAACATATGATTTTTTTGATTCTGGCATTTTTAATTTTGGCAAACACAAACATCCCCACCCTGTGACTTGTAGAAAGCAGAAGCCCAAAAGGCAAGGCTTCAAACTCTGCCCAAATCCACAAGTAGTTAAAAAAACAAAAGTAGTCTGGGGCTTCCCTGGTGGCGCAGTGGTTGAGAGTCCGCCTGCCAATGCAGGGGACACGGGTTCGTGCCCCGGTCCGGGGAAGATCCCACATGCCGCGGAGCGGCTGGGCCCGTGAGCCATGGCCGCTGAGCCTGTGCGTCCGGAGTCTGTGCTCTGCAACGGGAGAGGCCACAACAGTGAGAGGTCCGCGTACGGCAAAAAAAAAAAAAAAAAAAAAAAAGTAGTCTGAAGCTCTCTTGCTTACCAAAAAATAAAAAAGAAAGAAATCCACAGTGTTCTATTTAAGGGAATTTCAACTGACACCTAGGACTTGATAAATTGCTTTGCCTTTAGTTTCCAATTTAAAAAGTGATAGCCTACCACAATAATAAATGGGTATTAAGTTACACTTCCTTCTTTAAAGGTATACAATTTTTAATAATACATTCATCAGGTATTCAGTTATCATAATTAATTTTAAAACTCATCTTGCAGTCTGTCACATAAAAAAGGATGGTTTGGGAAATGTTACAAAGTTATTATATTTAACTTGCTACGTTGCCTTCATTGAGAGGGAAGTAGTAAGCAGAAAGAAATATAGAGAGCAAGTGAGGGAGAAGGAGAAAAGGGTGACAATTATAGAGAGAAAAGAAGTTGGCAGGTTTAGAAATAAGAGCATGTGCAAATTTTAAAGATATCTCAGAGCTTTCTAGATTCCTTGCTATATTAATTTCTCACTACTAACCAACTATGTTTTTTCTTTAGTTGATCAAAATAGGTTTGCCTTAAATTCTATAAATTGCTTTCCTGTTTCCATGTTCATCTTTGCCCCAAGGCCATGTCTTTCTGATACACCCTGTATTTGATCTTTGTCTGGCTTGAGAGGCTAGAAATGAGAAACATTTTTGTTTTCTGTTCTTCACATTTTGCAACCTGACCAGTTGTTGTTGTGTTGTTGTTTTAAGCTCGTCTTCTTTTTCTGTACCTTATCTTTTCCATCAGGCAGCAACTAACTGATACCTTAAACATTGTGCCTAGAGATCTTCTTAGCCAAATCCAAAAGGTCGTTAGGGACACATTCTATATTCCAAGTTTGCTAGTCATTTCATTGCTTTATAACACGAGTTGCTATTTTTCCAGACTCCCCTAAAAATCTCCTCATCATTTTTCCAACCAGAGTTTACAGTTACCCATCATTTTTCTAGCCACCACTCGCCACTCAGACACAAAGCCAATGCCACATATTTTAGGATGTTGTTACAGGCATCAATTCCTGTATCCTTTAGTAATTGCTGTGCAATATATCATCCGTAAACTTAGCAGCTTAAAACAATAACCATTTTTTATTTCTTGTGACTCCAGGTTGACTAGGCGGACTTGACTTGTTGATCTGGGCCAGACTTGTTAGTTCTCTTCTAGGCTCCTTCCTACATCTGTGATCAACTGGTGGGTTAGCCAAGAGCTCTATTTCTGGGGGTTGGCTCAGCTCTCCTCCATGTGCTTCCTCGCCCTCTAACAGGGCATCCCAGCCTGTACACATGGAAAAGGCAGGGCTCTAAGACACTAGGAGTCACAAGATCTCTAGATGTCCAGGCTGAAATTGGCCCATCATCAGTCAAACCACTATCTACTGGATAGAGCAAGTCACAAGGCCAGCCCATGCTCAAAGGTCAGGGGAAATAGAGCCCACCTCCTGATAGGGCTGCAAAGGTACGTGGCAAAGTGCATGAATACGGAGAGAGGTGGATGATTGGCAGACTATCAGTCTGCCATGAGCTATGTCAGAAGTCAGCACAGGGTGAGCAGAGAGCAATAAACCAAGAGCATTGCATGCAAGGAAGTCTTCAAAACAAGACAGTATCCAAGCTAAGTTTTATAAGATGAACAGAGATCAGTCAAATGAATAAAAAGGAGAAAGCATTCCAAGTACAGAAACTAGCATGTGCAAAAACATTAAGCTGAGACATTGGGTTCTTGGAGCTTGGGTACAGAGTATTTTCTTGATTTGGAATGCCTCCTCCCATTCAGTCATCAGGCTTATGTTCTCCACTGCTTAAAGAAATTACAAACCTTCCTCCAGGAAACCTTTCTTAATCCACTCCTTTTCTTTTCTGATCTATCAGTGTAGCCTCAAGTGGCCTTAGTACTGGCATCAGAATGGCTGGATTTGAATCCTGTTTCTTCCACCTACCATCTGAATAGCCTCTCTGTAACTTAACATCTGTAAATGGCGCTAACAACTTATAGGGATATTGTAAGAATTAATTAAAATAATGCGTATAAGTGCTTAGAGCAATACCTGGCACTTAGTAAGCTCTTATAACTATTATTGGTTTTTAATGTTGTTATTAATATTGTTAATATTAAGGCAAAATGCCAGTTAGCAATTCTGAGTAGAACTTGTTCTGTATGTTACTTGGTATGTGTTCCTTTCTCCCTGGACAAACAAGGCCACAGAGAAGGCAGAGGTTATAGGAGCCTGGGACTGCCAGTGAATGCAGAGTAAAGGCCAATGGCAGATCCAGGGGGCCATCCTGTGGGATGAATCAGGACTGAGATCAAAGTGTTACTATGAAGAGTCTTACTTTTGATGCATCAAAGCAGGAATTGCTGCCTCTGAGGCAGAGCAAATGGGTTTGGGAGGAAAGATAGCAGGCAAGGGCTGTAGAGATCCCCTCCTTCGTTATAGGGCAGTCTCAAGGACTGTTTGTAGGATGAAGCTTAACTGACTTAAGCTGCTTTCTCAATTAAAATAAAATTCCTTTGAAGGGTGGAAATAGGGACTGGAGACTGAGTTCAGACCCCCAATGACCAATTATTTAATCAATCGTTCCTACATAATTAGACCTCCATAAAAATGACTAAATGACAGGTGGTCTGGAGAGCTTCCAAGCTGATGAACACATTAAAGTGTTAGGAGGGTGGCATACTCCAGTTCCATGGAGATAAGGGTTCCTACACTCAGGACCCTTTTGGTGCTCACCCTCTGTACCTCTTAATCTGACTGTTTATTTTTATCCTTTATAATAAACTGTAATAGTAAGTACAGTAGTGCCCCCTTACCCATGGGGTGTAAGTTCTAAGACTGCCAGTGGATGCTTGAAACCGTGGATAGTACCAAACCCTATACATACTATGGTTTTCCCAGCATCACTACTCTTGTACTTTGGGGCCATTTTTAAGTAAAGTATGAGTTACTTAAACACAAGCCCTGTGATACTGCAAAAGTCAACCTGATAACCAAGATGGCTACTGACTTGACTAAGAGACAGGTAACATATACAGTGTGGATTCATTGGACAAAGGGACGATTCATCACACTACTCAGAACAGCATGCAATTTTTTTTTAATTTAAACTTATGAATTGTTTATTTCTGGAATTTTCCATTTAATATTTTTGGATTGAGGTTGAACACAGGTAACTAAAACTACAGGAAATGAAACTGTGGATAAGGGGGGACTACTGTATAGAATTTTCCTAAGTTCTGTGGCTCATTCCAGCCAAGCTAGACAGAAGTGCAGGTATCCTGGGCACCCCATTGCAACTGGCATCTGAGGTAGGGGGCAGTCTTGTGAGACTGAACCCTTAACCTGTGGGGTGTGATGCTAAATCTGGGAGTCAGGATCAGAATTGAATTGAAATGTTGGACACCCAGTTTGTGTCAGAGAATTGGGAAATAAGAGATATTCATTTATTCATGATGCTCAACACTTTACTCAGGCTTTCAGTTTGGGACTCTGAGTCCTCCTCCCCTTTCCAAAATTAGCCTTTAATGTGGCCAGCCAAAATCTGTAGTAATGTTAGATATCAAACTTGTATCTGGTAAAAACTTGACTTTGTCACTTCTCTCCCCAAAGTATGTCTATGTCAAATGCTACTCACTTCGCAGACTTCCGTGTTTCTCACCATAGTCCATTGCTCCCTTTCTCTACCTAATCAGAGAAGTTGATGAGGCTGGAGTTCCTCAATACCCAGCTCAGAGACTACAATGAATTTCCACAACTTTGCAGATTTGGAACTATAATCCATCTTCCCTGCCTTTTCTCCTCCCCTCTCTGCAATAAAGACTGGAACTACTGCTTTAATCCACTGACTTCAAACATGGAAGCAACTCTGGAAATAATTAAACCCAAATATAACAAAAAGACATTCCCCAAATAACCAGTCCTTAGGCCTACAATCCTATTCAACATTTTATATTTTCTCAAGAGGTGAGTTAGTTGATATAAACAGGGAGATCCAGAATCCACCATCTGCCATTTAATTTGCTTGTTGGAAATATGAGATCTTCCACAAATATTTTAAGCCTTCTGTGATGAATCAAGATTATCAGAATATTTATTATAGATAAACTTAATGTCCAATTATAAAAGGATGGTTAATTAAAATATAGTGCATAAATAAAGGTAGCATTATGTAAACATTAAATTTATGTATTGAAGGTATTTTAATAGCATTGGGAAATGCTTATAATCTAAGAGTGGGTGAAAAAAGGCAGTTTACAGAGGAATTATAAAATACGATGTCAAAAAACATACATGTACACATAGAAAACTGGCTGGAAGCATATGCATTAAAATGTTAATAATAATATTATTTTTCTCTTATAATTTTGTGTATTTTCCAAGTTTTTCTTTGTTAACATCTGTTCACCTCCTCATGTGATTTATTTTTTTTTCTTTAGGAACCACCAGGCAAATTGCACATGCCAATAAGTTGGCTTCAACAGTTCATAAATTGGCTCATTAAATTGCTCCCTATCAGGATAATAGCAAGCAGTCTATACTTTTCATAATGAGTTATTTCATTTTTCTCTAAGATGGGCACAATCTAAAATTTATCTTAATCAATTTCCTCAAATTAAGCTGCAGCAAGACCTACTTGCCTCTGGCTTGTTACAAGTGTTATCTCTAATGAAAAATACAATTTAACAAATGCAAAGGATGGGACGCCTGAGCAGTGGTGAGCGTGCGACTTGCTTGAGCTCCCAAAATTCAAAATAAGATTTTCTAGAATCACACTGCCATGCCCTCCATTAGAAGTCAGCCAATAGGCTCACACATGACAATGGTCCTCACCCTCCTAGAAAAGGCACCAGACAGCTTTTCAACACATTTAATTTTTCTTCTATTATCTGAGACCATAATGCCATTCCCAGTTGTACTTAGCAAAAGCTAAATGGCAAATGAAGTAAAAAAGAAAATGTATTTGATGGGGTAAGTATTTGGGGGTGGATATGATGACAGTGTATCTCAAGGTTCCTCACTAAAGAAAAGGCTAAAATCTGAGGAAAAAGCAAAAGACAATACAGTATAGTGATGATAACCAAACTGAGTTCACATTTTCCCTTGCTGGTTTCATAATAATTGTTATTTATATGTGAGAAACTAAATTGTTTTTTACATCAACCTTCTAAACATTTCACATTTTCTAAATATTTTCACATTCAGTCAGGACCCCACTAAATATAACTCAGTAGTCTAAAGAAAATGCAGTGGGGGAAGGATGAAAACTGAAACAGCTCCACTGCAGGGCCACACGTTGAGGTTTCTATCCAGTGCTTCAAGAGAGAGATCCACATGACTGCCCAGGGATCCATTCCACTTCTTAGCTGCAGAATGCAATTACATTAGGTGCTTCAAGCTTCGAAGAGCTTGGCGTTTACCAAATGAATTGCATTTGTGGCCAGAATATGAATGACTATTATCATACTTGGCCCATAATAACTCTCCAGTGAATCATTTCACAAAACTTGTCATTTACAAAAAAGAAAAAAAAGGAGTCAGTGAAAGGGAGAGTCATTTTCAAAGCTAGATTTTCTCCCGTTCTATTCTAGCAAGATCTCTTTTGCCTCACAGTGTCTGCATCGGTGAAGTTCAGTGTCTTTGCTAGTTTTCAGTTACAGGACATGCATAAACACAAAATTCTCAGGGATGATCTTACCAGGATTTTTAAGCGGGTCTTCTATGGTCCTGGCTACATTAGAATCATGGAAAGGTACTTATTTAAAAATATAGATTTGGGGGACTCACCCCAACGTTAACTACATACAATCTCTGGTGGTGGGAGGTCAAGGATCTACATTTTAATAACTTCTTCCCTAGGTGATTTTTATGCCCACTAAAATCTGAATATCATCACTCTAATAGATTTCCTTAGAAACAAACTGATGAGCAAATCATAAACTAAATATTAGAAGAATTAACTTACCACAACTTATCCACCTTTAGTGGGTTTGCCTGAAGGTCTATCCTGAATGAAGAGGCATGTCCAAGTGCCTCTTGCTCCTGGAGCAGTGCTCAAAGGTGTATTAACTTCATCAATGTAGAATTTATAAAGACAAGTCGAGATGCGTTTTCATTTAATGATCTTTTAAAGCAAATTTTTACATTCCATATTTTGTCTTTCAAGAGATGTACATGCTTGATAAGCCAAATCTAAATCTATAGGTGCCAAGAAAGAATAGGATAAACAGAAGTAACAAAAGGAACAGAAGTGAAATATCCAGCTGCCTGTAGGCTGCCAATACACACAACAGAAAGCCACCATAAATGCAAAGGAATGTGAGGGAGCCTGGGGTCTAGATTTATATTTCATAGCCAACTCTAATCTAAGACAGAAGGGTAGTTTTGATTCTCAGATAAGTGAGAGAGGAGGCCATTGAAGAGAGGTTTCCAAGCTTGGTTGTATGTTTGAATCACTTACAGAGCTAAAAAATCAGCTGTTGTTTGTCTTATTATTGAATTTTGTGAACTGTTTATATTTTAGAGATACAGGCCTTTGTCAGAAATGTGATTTGCAAATATTTTCTTCCAGTCTTGAGCTTAACTTTTTATGCATTTAACAGTGTCTTTCACAGATCAGAAGTTTTCAAATTGGATAATATCCAACTTACAGTTTTTTTCTTTTATGGGTCATCATGTTTTGGGTATAATATTTTAAAATTCCTTGCCTCACCTGAGGTCACAAATATTTTCTCCTAAGTTTTCTTCTAGAGGTTTTATAGTTTTATGTTTTATATTTATGTCTGTAAAACATTTTGAGTTAGCTTTTGTATAAGATATGAGATATGGTTTCGAGTAGTTTTTTTGTTTTCGCCTGTGGATGTACAGTTGCATGTAATGTGTCTCTTTTAACTTTAAAATTTTTCTTGTCTTTTGTTTTCAACTGTTTAATTATGATATGCTTAGGTGTGTGCTGTTGTTTGGTTAGTATTTATCCTGTTTGGTGTTCTCTGAACTTCTTGAATCCGTGGTTTGGTATCTGCCATTAATTTTTGAAAATTGTCAGCGATTATTTCTTCAAATATTTCTTCTGTCCATTTTTCTCTTTTCTCCTTCTGGCATTCCAATAATGCATATAGACAATTTGATATTACCCCACAGTTCTTGGATGCCTGGGGTTTTTTCCTGCACTTATTCCTCTTTTGTTTCAGATTGGGTAATTTCTATTGACATATCTTCAAGTTTACTGATTCTTTCCTTGGCTGTGTCCAGCCTACTGATCAGTCCATACAAAGCAGTCCAGATCTTTGTTATTATGTTTTTCGTTTATCTCATTTCCATTTTGATTCTTTCTTATAGTTTTCATGTCTTGGTTGAAATTACTCATATAATCTAACCCATTGTCCAACTTTGCCACTGAGCCTTTTCCCTATTAATCACAGTTATTCTAAATTCTCTGTTAGACAATCCCAGCATCTCTATAATAGCCACATCTGGTTCTGTTGACTCTTCTGCTTCTTGGGAGTGTGTGTGTGTGTGTGTGTGTGTTTGACTTGTGTAGGACAATAGAGACTGAGATAAGTAGGCTTTGAGCTTGGAAATGGACACAGCTTTCCTTCTGCTAGGCCTTTAGTATTTAGGCTTTAGATTTGTGTTAATCAGAGTCAACTTGAATTTGAGGTTTGTTGTTGTTTGTTTACTCTCAATGCATGCAAGGTTTCTCTAATGATAACTTGTGTTTAGATTGAGGGCTGGTTGCCAAGGTGGTGTTTCTCATTATCTGTTCTACCCTCAGCTTTAGGTCTTTTATACTCTACTGTATAGAGGACCTGAATGTTACAGCTCTTCTGGCAGTAGTCCACTGTTTCTATTACTCAATGGTTTTTAGCATTGTGAAGGCAGTGCAGTAGGGGTGGTGTGCTCTGATATCCTGATTAAACCTTAGTCTTAGATAGTTACTGTTTCCCTGAGTTCGGGGAACGTAGCTTTTAAAATCCTCTTGCCTATCCTCCAGCTGTAGTTCTGGACCCAGCGTATATTCAAGCTCCTCCCTCAGGGTAGAAGGTACTTTTCCTATTTCCTTCTTCCAGCTACAAGGAGTTTTTACCATTACTCTAGGGGCAACAATTTTTGTTGCCCTCCTCCCCCTACTCTGTATAGTAAGGCTTTGTTCCATAGGGGAAATACGGGAAATAGAAGAGAAAGATCTAGGCAGAGTTTTGTGCCCCTTCCACAGCAGCTGCTCTTCTCCTCCCCTGACCTACACCATGAAGGAATCTTTCTCAGGATTCTCCTTAGCCTTCCTGGTGAGTAGTTGTGATTTGTAGAGAAAAAACTTGCAAGAGGACGTAAATTCCTCCCCTCTCCCATATCTGTGGACCTCAGGGTCTTCCAGCTATCTCTCTAGCCCACACTCACTTTTGCCAATTTATCAACTATTGTAGCTGAATTCTTCTTACTGGTGTCTGGCTGCATCTGCCCAGGTAAGCAAACTCTCGTGTCCCATCTCTGTCCATATTTCAGCTTTAGTTTTTCACCATGCAGTGTTAGCATTCTGTTGGGTTCAAGGAAAGTTGTGAACTTGAAAATTGCCCAGCTTTTTTTTTTTTTTTAATATTTATTTATTTGGGTCTTAGTTGCGGCACATGGGATCTTTAGTTGTGGCACACAGGATCTTTATTTGCAGCACACGGGATCTTTATTTGCAGCATGTGGGATCTTTTAGTTGTGACATGTGGAATCTAGTTCCCTGACCAGGGATCGAACCCAGGCCCCCTGCATTGACAGGCAGATTCTTAACCACTGTGCCACCGGGGAAGTCCTGAAAATTGCCCAGCTTTTTATGTTCTTATTGTAAGTGTGGGAGTAGCACTCTTTGTAATCTCAAGATCCCCAAGCCCATCCTTTCATTTTTGACTTTTCTGTAATGTTATTTAAAATTAAAATGTTTTACTCATAAGAAGCATGTAGTTGGGTTTTGTGTTTTTAATCTAATTAATCTTCATTATTTAAATGAAGTGTTAATCCATTTACATTTAATTACTGATATAACTGATTTTTTAGCTATAATTTTTCCATTTGTTTCGTTTCCCAACTGTTTTATATTTCCTTTTTTCTTCTTTCTATCGTTTTGGATCAATCCCTTTTTTATTATTTCAGCTTTCCTCTTTTAAACAGTAAATATGTACTAAAACATTATTTTTTATTCCTTTAATGACTACTTTAGAGATTGCAGTATGCATTTTTTAAAATTTATTTGTTTTATTTATTTATTTTTGGTTGCATTGGGTCTTCGTTGCTGCGCGCGGGCTTTCTCTAGTTGCAGTGAGTGGGGGCTACTCTTCGTTGTGGTGCGCAGGCTTCTCATTGCGGTGGCCCCTCCCATTGCAGAGCACAGGCTCCAGGCATGCAGGCTCAGTAGTGTGTCTCACAGGCTCTAGAATGCAGGCTCAGTAGTTGTGGTGCACAGGCTTAGTTGCGTCGTGGCATGTGGTATCTTCCTGGACCAGGGCTCGAACCCGTGTCCCCTGCATTGGCAGGTGGATTCTTAACCACTGTGCCACCAGGGAAGCCCCCTTTTTTTTTTTCATTTTTGATTTATTATAGCTAGCTCAAATAATTATCACTTCCCAAATTCTACTTTAGAACATTTTCACTCCTTTAATCTCCCTTTATCAAAATTTTTATTATTGTTCTCATGCATTTAGTTCTAATTATATTTTAAACTATATAAACATTACAATTATTTTATAATATTCAATATTTATTTCTATTTCTTGGATATTTACTCTTTTTGATATGCTTCATTTTCTCCTACATTTCCATGTTTTTGTCTGTGTTTATTTTCCTTCTGCTGGAAAATATCCTTTTCTTATTTTTTAATACAGTCATAATAACAGTAATTTCCCTCAGTACTTGTCTAGAAAGGTCTTCCCTTTCATTTTGGAAGGATATTTTTGCTATGTACGGAATTGCAGGTTGGCACTTAATTTTCTTTCAGCACTTTAAAGGCATTTTCCTATTTTCTTCTGGCTTCCATTGTTTCTGTTCAGAAATAAGCTTTTCAGCTTGTCAGTCCTTGAAATTAATTTGTCTTTTAAGTTCTAACAACTTTTAAATTCATTTCTTTACCTTTGTTTTTCAGTATTTTGACTGAGGTATGTCTAGGTTTTTTGGTGGGTGTTTTTTTTGTTTTGTTTTTTTGTTTTCTAATCCTGCTTGACATTTGCTAAACTTCTTAAATCTGTGAGTTGATTTTTATCCGTTTAGGGAAATTCTTGGATAGAACACCTAAAACTATTGCTACTATTCCCCTCCCTTTTCTTTACTCTGATGCTGCAATTGCATGTACAATAGACCTTTTGGGTGTGTCTCACCTGTCTTTTATGTCACATCTGAGATTTCCCCGATTTTTTTTCTCTCTTTCAGTCTGTTTGGATATTTCCTACTTACCTATTTTATTCACTGATCCTGGGTTCTTCATTGTCCAATCTGCTGTTAAATCCATCCATTCAGTTCTCAATTTCAATTATATTTTATAGTTCTGAAATATCCGTTAGATTCCTTTTTAAAATTACAGTAGCCTGGTGAAATTCTTCATCCTTTCATCTATTTTATCTTTTCTCTCTTTTTTTCTTGAACATATTTATCAAGCTCAGTTATATTCTCATCTGCTAACTCTAATATCTGATCTTTTTTTATTGTAGTATAATTGCTTTACAATGTTGTGTTAGTTTCTGCTGTACAGTGAAGTGAATCACCTATACGTATACATATATCCCCTCCCTCTTGGACCCCCCAACCTCCACCCCCCATCCCACCCATCTAGGTCATCACAGAGCACCGAGCTGAGCTCCCTGTGCTCTACAGCAGGTTCCCACTAGCTATCTGTTTTACACATGGTAGTGTATTTATGTCAAACCTAATCTCCCAGTTCATCCCAGCCTCACCTTCCCCACCCTGTGTCCACACATCTGTTCTCTAGGTCTGCATTTCTATTCCTGCCCAATATCTGGTCTTCTATTGTTGTCTGGGTTTTTGGTTTTTTTTTTCGATTATCTATTGTGTGGTATTACCTCTTCACATGTTTCATACTTTTTCTTGTTACAAAGTGTGTATGAAAGAACGGGAAAGTCCCCAGCTGATGTTATGTCTCACCACAAAGGTGTTTTCCTTTGTTAGATAGGGTAAGGGACTACTCACCTGAATCCATTCAGGAATTGAGATGTGTCCTCTTTGGACTTCAGTTTTTCTAAAGTTCAGTCGACCTCGTATTTGCCAGTATTTCTAGGATGTGTTCCACTAGGATTTTTATTTTAAAGCTGCTGAGTCTTTGTCTTCTTGGCTCTATAAAACTCCAGTAGTTCTACTCTTCCGAGTTTTTCAGTTTAGCTTATTATCCTCCTGATATAGCTTCAAATACATCAGATGTTTGAGGGGAGACCAGCAATGTGTCTGAGGCTTCTCTACTCACTAGTCCCTACATAAACAACAAAATCTATGCTAATCTCCCCCAACAGCAGCCTCTTGCCAGGGCCAAACCTAGGTTTTCAGCCTCTACCTGTGTCCTCCCTCCCACTCCCCACAGAGGTGTCCCCTGGTAAAAAGAGTATATAGATCCTCAATGTCAATTCACTACTTCCTCTAAGGATTTCATCTCTTGCCTATTTTAATTTCAAGATTGCCCTGGTTGATCTTTGTTTCTTAAGCACTGCAAGAGATTTCACTCTGCCTGTCAGATTTTTTTCCCTTATCTCTTAACACCCTATGCCACTTCAGATTACTGCAAATATCTTTTGCAGAAAACTGACCAAGTAGTTGGGGCCTCTAAAATCTCCAGTTTTAAAAGATTTAATGATTTCTCTATCAGCCTTATATATGGGTCAAGCGCCATTTATCAGCCTACACCTAAAATTGACAAGGGCCCCAGGGAAAAACTGGTAGCTAATTGTCTACTCACCTCTAAATGATTCTCCCACTCTGGAATTTTAGTCCAAGTAGTTCCTTAGAGTTCCACATCTCTCTGACTTTTAAAATATGACTTTTATTATTCATCTGGCTTTTTCTAGTTGTTGTCTATTGGAGCATAACTTACTAAATCCTGACATGACCTATCATGAACTACTTAACTACATCCTGTTTGGAAATGGAAGACACCTGACTCATTCTTTAGACCATAATCGTAATTGGCCATTTAGAAATGCTCTGGTAAATGAGAATCTCCACAGGATTCACCTTTATCTAGACATTTACTTTCTTTACCTTTCAACAACATATCTTTATGTGCAAACCACTTAAGTATATGTACCCAATATTCATCTGAATATAATTTTTACATGAGCATGCTAACCAATGAATATGAAAGCATCCAGTAACCACTTGAAAATCACATGGGTTAATTAAGAAATGATGATACTGCTACTGACAGGTGAAGGTAGTCACTGGCCACTTATGAGAACTCGTTTCTGAACATTTTTTTGCTCAGTTCTTCTATTGGGTTGTTTGTCTTCTTATTATTTCATTATAAAAATTATTTATTCTTAGTAAGTCCTTTATCTGCTGTATGTTTTGCAAATATCTTTTTCAAGTATGTGGCTTGTCTTTTCATTGCCCTAATTTTATCTTTTGAAAAGCAGAAGTTTAGAATTTTGATGTGGTACAATTTACCAATTTTTTTGGATCATACTTCTAATGTATATCTATGAAATGTTTGCCTAACCCAAGTTTGCAAATTTTTCTGCAATGTTTCCTTGTATAAGTTTTATAGTTTGAGCTCTCATATTTAGGTCTATCATCATTTTCAGTTAATTTTTGTGTTTGGTACAAATTATGAGTGAAAGTTTTTGTATATATTATATGAATATCCAATATTCCTGCACTACTTGTTGAAAAGACTCTCCTTTCTCCACTGCATTGCCTTGGTACCTTTGTTGAATATCATATTGATTTGTTTCTGGACTCTTTATTCTCTTCTATTGATCTATATTTCTATCCTTATGCCAGTACCCCATTGTATTAATGCTTAATATTTTTGAAATGAAGGTTAAAATGTCTATAAATTAATGTATTTCACATACTTTGAAATCAGTAGTTTGTTGGGTTACAAACTTTTAAGGCTTAAAGATTTAAATGACTCAAGTAACATTTTCAAAGTCATTAAATTTAAAACTCTGATAACCCATAAACAGATGCTAACAGAACATAGAAAAGTCTTTTAAGATTAAAAAAAAATAAAGCTCTATGATCATACAGAACTGCAGAGAACTCTAGAAAAAAAAAAGTTATTGAAATTGTGGAAAAGGGAGAATTTATGGAAGACTTACCAGAGTTGTCCACATTAGTTACACAGGAGACCATTAGATTTTTAAAGTATCAATACCTGATCTGCAACCCCAAAGATATGGATTATTTTGGAACAGGGCTAGTTTGAGAATCATAACAACCAAACAGATAGTCCAGATACCAATAAATAAAACACATTTTATCATTTGGAAGGAGCATAAGAAAATAAATATGCAATACAGAAATGAGGACTACAATGTAAGATATTTGAGAATGAGCTAAATATCAGAGAAATACACTATTACTTTTAATAATTATTAACACATTTTTGACCGGAGACGTATTACAGCCATAGGCATTAGTTTCTGCAAAAATCCCCCGGTCAATAACGTCTTAAGTTCTGTAGAATAGCCCACCTTTACACAAGTACAGTTATTTTATATTAAAAGGTCTGAATTCTACCTAGTAGACTAGAAGAAGTCATTACATAGTAATAGCTACCATTTTTTAAATCTTAGTTGAGTTCCCCCAGAAGCAGATCCTAAGACAATAATTCAATGCAATTATTTTATTGGGAAACAACAGGAGAAGTGGAGAAATGATAAAAGAAAGAGAAGGCAGTCAATAAAGGATGTGTGGTCAAGCCAGCTATCACTGTGACTGGCTAGAGCTTAATCTTGTAGAGAAACACTAGGAAGCTTCAGAGTTATCCCAGGTGTCTAGGGAATTGGAGTATTTATGCACCAACACCCAGGAGTCACAATTTGAGGGCTTCTGGGGTGGGAATGTTATTTCCCAGTCACTTCTGTCCTTCCATGTCTTCAGAAATAGTCCTCAGACACGGAGCAGCATACATTGGTAGTTGGAAGTCCACCAGAGTACATACAATTGGCAAAGTCTGAAGGAAAAGGACGAGAACAGACAGATCTGCTGCAATGAACTAAAGGACTTTGAGATTCCATTTAATACATTATTCATAATCTTTACAAACACTACAAGGAGGTTTCTTCTGTCTTCACTTTAAAGAGAAAGAAACCAAGACACATCTGATAATTATTGCGTGCCTTTTATGTACTAGACACTGTTCTAGACATTTGGGATAGAGTGATGAACAAAACAGACTAGAAATATGCCCATGTGGAGTTTATATTGTAGTTGGGGAAACTGGCAACCATATAAACTAATACACCTACAGACAGAGATAAGAGCTGAGAAGAAAAATAAAGCAAAGTAAGGTAATCGAGAATGACAAGAGGTCCTTTTTTTAGATAAATAATTTTGGGAAGCCTGATATTAAGAGATGAAATTGAGAAGAGAACCCAATGCAGTGAAGGAGCCAGCCAAGTAAAAATTGCAGGCAGAGGAAACAGCAAGTCCACAGCCCCAAGGTGGATCTGGGCTTGGTGTGTGTAAAGAACAAGGAAGCCAGTGTGGCCAGAGCAGAGGGAGAAGGGGGACTAATTAGAAGTAAGGTGAGAGAGGCCGATCCTCATGGGACATAGAAAGTACTTCATATTTAACTTTAGTTAATAAGTGTGACAGTTAAGGGTAGAAGAAGGAAAACAAGTTAGGAGTCGATTGTGCTAATTCAGGAACAGTGATGGTAATAAATGACTCTCCCAAGAAGATAGAATCATTAATTGTTCAATCGTCAGTTCAGACACAAGTCTTCTTCCAAGCTGATGATCTTTGCACTATATTACACTGCCTCTCCTTTACAGCATGACATTTTTATCTCTAGAACTCCTTATGAATGTGTGCCCTTGGTGATGTCTGTTTGGCAAATCAAAACAAGGAAAATACCCCCAAATTGATAAATTTTAAAAAATTCCAGTGATAGCCCAAATTTAATAAGCTTACGTTTTCAAATCCTGGGAAGTATGAACATTTTAAATTTGCAGCACCAACACTTCACTAGTACCTTAGACTGCCAGCCCCCCACACAAGCACTGTCTTGTGAGACTCCTAGACTCATTGAATTCTCAGATTGCTGCTTTTCTGTCTGCTGTGTGCTGTGAGTTGAAAAGAACCCAGAGTCATTTGTTTCCTCCAGAAGTCTGAGGTATTTCATGAATCCACATTTCAGGGATGCTTTCTTTCCCTTGTGGGAGACTTTTAAGTCTCAAAGGTCAACAGAAAGCCTTGGAGTACGAAGCCTTTTTCATCTTGCTAACAGCAGGGAAAGAGTAGAAACAAAGAACCTAACAGTAAGAGGACACAAAGAACAAAAGGAATGGCATCATAATTTCATTCATGTTTTTCAGTCAAAGAAAGAAAACAAGAATAGCCCTAGCAGTAATAATTACCTGGTTAGCATTCTGGAACCTTGCTGGGTTTTTTATGCTACAGAAATATTGATGGTCCTGACTCTGGGGCAGTTTGGTCCAACTAATGACAGGGTCATGGCTCCTCTTCACAAACTGCAGATTGGCTTTTACAGACTTCTGAGTCAGTCCTCACCAACGCTAGGCCTCCTGACTCTCCATTGAGGTATTGGAATTAGGGAGGTGACCATTTCTCCTTCTCCTCTTTCTTCTCTCAGAGAAGCAAACATCATCTTTTGTTTCCTACATCAATAATAAATCCATCTGCCATTACCAAACACTTGAAGAACACTGGTGGAAGGTCCCAGATAATAATTCACAAGGTAAATACATGGTTTGTCCTTGAGAATCATGGGTTAGACAAAAATAAAAGGGGCAGTAGAGTCAGACTGCCTGGGTTAGAATCCCAGCGCCTCCACTTACTAGTTATGTGGGCAAATTGCTCAGCCTTCAATGCCTCAGTTTACTGGTTTGAAAAATGGGA
Source organism: Stenella coeruleoalba (assembly GCF_951394435.1). Taxonomy (NCBI): domain Eukaryota; kingdom Metazoa; phylum Chordata; class Mammalia; order Artiodactyla; family Delphinidae; genus Stenella; species Stenella coeruleoalba. Next base: position 72,978,021 of record NC_137162.1, read on the forward strand.
GAATAATAATAGTATTTACCTTGGGATTTTTGTGAGTTAATATAGAAAATAATTCCTGGAATAACTCTCCGCATGATAATAATGCACATTCGCACATAACCTGATTCACTCCCATCCTCTGTCCAGCCCATGTCCCCAGAATTCTACTGGCCACATATCCCAGGATTGAGCTAAAGAAATGGGTGTCACCTAATTAAGAGATTCCTGGAATCATTCATGCTGTCTTGGAAGTCTCAGCAAGGATTTCAGGACCCAAAATCATAGCTCCCAGATGGCATCAATCCATAGCCAGAAATAAGAATAGATTATAATTGTCCCAGGGAATTCCTAGCCAACTAACAATAAACTTTCAATCATGCTTCTCTGGCATATTGAATTATTTGGCCCCCACTAACTGCATTAGAAAAGGATTTTGGAATATAAATAAAGCACTTAGAACGCAAAGTACAACTACATATATAACTGTTCGTTACTACCATTGCTGTGCATCCTCTGGGAAAAAGAGACAATGTTGAGGCTAATACTCACAACTTCTATATGTCCATCTCATTGCAACAACAAAAGAAAAGCAGTCAAATGAACTTGTGTAACATTAAGACTGAAAAAAGGATTCTTGATCTATAAAACGAGAGAGCAAGAGATGACCACGTAAATTTTCACATTTTAACTAGTTGTGTGGTATGAAGAAGGGAGAAGTAATTGGAATTTGGAAGAGAATTTGTATAAAGTCCATATATTAACTGAAATGTACGTCTTGTAAAAAAAATGAATTTTTAAAATGATAGTCCTTGCATCTTATTCGCCTCCTCTGGGCTCAGTAAGATAACTAGGACATCTCTGAGGCTATCAGAGTTGCCCTTTTTTCTTAGCTACATTTATTTTTATCACATTTTTGTGGCCAAGCTTTTTAGCATTAAGTATTAAGAAGTTAGCGGGATGATGGTGGGGTGAGAGGGGCGAGTATCACAAAGGGAGTGCCTGCCAATTTCCCAAGCAGTCTTTCTGCTTCTTGAGTGAAGGGAGTTCATCTCTTCAACCTGAGTGTCCTCATATATAAATAAGAGTGCTCTGACCCGCCCATGGAGTTACTGTGAGTTAAGTATCTTACTGTTTGGTACTCAAAACAAATCACTTGCTGCCCCTCTCAGATCTGTAAATCAAACTTAGAAAATGAAGTATCACTGGGACAAATAGACTGGAGCCCCCCCTTATATTTATAGCGACCTGTAATCCCATCTGGGTCAGGCAAGTGGGATCAAAGCTCCTAAATCCAAAGAGAAGATGGATTGCCATGAGTGTAGGAAGCACTTAACACACTCAGTGAGGCCTGAGTGACATGAACTGTATGGCTTCTTCTTATAAAGGGTATCTTTCTCCATTAGAACTCAGGTCTCTTCCTTTGTACTGGTTTAGGGTAAATAATTAGTCTTTTCTGGCGTTCGTTGGATGATTGGCCTTTTAAATCAAAACAATGTTTTTCATTTTTTAATCCTCATTACCATAAACCAATATCAAGTAATTTTTCATCCTGACTTTTCCTGTCATTCATGGTAGCAACTTTTTCATTACTTATATATCACCAACCACATACACATTTGCTTATGCATTTACATATTTTTAAGCATAAACTTGTTTTATATATTCACATCCAATCCGATAGCCTCGGGTATGCATTCCAAATCTCAAAAAATAGAAGTTCAGCTTGATAATTCAGATATTTATGAAAACAGAAAAGTAGCTCATTAGTAGGCAGAAGAGAAGGCAGCAGAAAAAGTAAAGAGCTTTGTTTTCCAGTGAGGGCTTTAACACTTAGCCTAAACTACTAAATTTATGAAAGTTTAAATCTGTACTTCTGAATATTTGGAGATTCAGCCCCAAAAGCAGAACACAGATTTTAGTTTTATTTATATAAATACATTTTTATATAATTTAATTATATATAATTTTAATTATATATATAAATCAGAACTTAAAATATTTTCTGAAAAGTTTTCTAAGAAGAAAACTATTTTATTAATTTTATTTTAATAATAAAACATATTTGTTAATAACATATAATATAGAGGAAGATACTATTAACAGTCTTCCACCAAGGTACCTTGGGTATATGTGCATGTAAAAATGCCAGAAATATACAGAGTTTAAGAGTGTGAGTTTTAGAGGCAGGACCTGTGTTTCGATTTTAGTTCTGCTAGTTACTTAACTTGTGTAAGTTACTTACCTTCTTTGTTCCTCAGTCTCCTCATTGATGAAATGAATAAAATAGTGTACCTACTGCACAACATTGTTACAAAGACTAAATTCAACAAATGCGGAAAAATTCCTGGCATAAAACAAGTACTCAGTAAACATCACCTATTGATGTAAAAGGCATATCAATGAAAAGTTCTCCTACTTTCAGTTAGTTTAATAGACTCAAAGAATGCATTCACCATCCTACTTATTTCAGTTCAATAAAATCAATTTTAGACACAGCTGGTACTTAAGTTGCTCTAAGTTGCTTTCTAGTTAGAGTTAACCCAAAACATATATGAAAAGATTTTCAACCTTATCGATATTTGAGCAAATTGAAATATAAAAATTCCTTCTTTACCTTAGCAAAGGTAAGGTAAAGAAGGAATTTTTATATTAGCAAAGGTAAAAGGGATTCTAAATCTCATTGTTGGTATGGGGTACGCTGTGAGGGAAAGGGTCTTCTTCTACTGTTTCTAGGAGTCTAAATAGGCACAGACTTTCTGGAAGGCAATTTGGCAGTATACATCCAAATCCATAAAATTTATATTCTTGTGATCCAGAAATTCAACATAGAGAAATTAACCCTAAGAAAGTGTTAGACAAAGGGGCAAAGATGAATAAACAGGACAGTCACTGCAGTGTTATTTATAACAGCTTCAAATTAGAAGCTACTTAAAAAGGGGTACAAGTTATTGATATTGGATCAGGTCCATAAAGTAGAATTCAATGGACTCATTCATGAAGATAATAGATTTTATATAGAAAAGATGATCAAGAGAAAACAGCATTATTACAGTATGGTTCAATTTTTTTGTAATGTGCATACCTGTGCGTGCATAGAAAACATTAGAAAGGCTATACACCAAAGTATTACCAGTTGTTGTCTCTGAAAGATAGAATAAGTGATTTATTTTATGCTTTTCAGTAAACTATGGGCATTTTACAAAGAAAATATATATGTTTCATAATCATAGAAACACCTGTGAAACTGGTTAATAAAAACTTAAATCAAGTGAAACTCCTAAATCTACAGAAAAACATCATGGTGTTAAACTACTGGACAACCGAGGCATTCAAAATATAGCTTTAAAATATGTATATATATAGCTTTATATGTACTTTAGTTTTTTTTAATTCCCCTAGCCAAGTGGCCTTCAGTATGGGCAGAACAACTGGAATAGAATTGTGGCTTTTTGTTTTGTCTCCCTCATACTACCCATACCCTCAGGGCAGTTTATTTCAGTTAATGCCCCTCCAGTCTGGCTGCTAGGTATAATTTGGAATTCATTGAATTGTTGACATGGTTGACCTGGGCCAGTGTGATTCAAGGTTAACAGGACTAAAAGTCAAAATGAAAAAGAAGTTCTATGGTATACAAGAAAGGCAATCATAGAAGGGCTATTCCAGAACAATGGAGTTAATGAAAAGCTGTCTTCTGTCAGTAACACCAAAATTCCAAAGATCCATGTATTTAACCAGTCCTAAATAATGGTTAAAATTGATATGAAAGTTTTACAAAAGGAGACTGACAGTCAAAATCAATGGTCCAAATTTTATGCTTGGTAAGGAAGGGGCATCAGGGGTAGGCAAGTGTTTAAATAAAAGAGAATTTTAGTTTGGGTAACCTGAAAAGTATTAAACTTCTGAAGATTAGTTAATATAGGATCCTAAAATTTTAAAAAAGTTATCTGAAGGCATCAGAATCAAACAGCACTTTAAGAGTTTTCTGTGATTAGACTATTGTAAAAAAAAAAATAGCCACATATAAACTCATATATTTTGTATATTATTTGTAAATATTGTGTATTTAAATTGTGGTCGACAGGGAGGCCCTTTTCAGAATATATTCCAAATAGAAATTTATCTCAGCCACTGATATTTGATAAGGCCAAGTTAGAATGTGCCAAGATGAATGTTTTAACAGAAGCATCCCTGTGGTGATGTCTATGTGTGAGGGGGGAAGCAAATGAGAGCGAGTTGAAGAGAGAAACATTTAGTAAGTAGAGGAGAAGATAAAGACAGGAAAGATAAATTAACCCAGGAGTTAAGAACTCTGAGTTCTTCTCCCAGCTCTGTGGATCAATCTCCAGATCTTAGTCTCTCATTTATCATTATAAATAAAAGATGTGAACTATAGATGTCTAAAGGTCTTCATCACTCCAGTCTGTCCTTATTTTCTGCTTCTGTAGACTGCCATTTTTTTTGAGATGACAAACTACAAAATGTCAAATTTCAGTCAGAGTTTGAATAAATAAGCCATTCATGAAAATGCATTTCTCTTCATCAGACCACTAGGATCCCCACGCTAACATGATACAAATAGGGTCCAAAAACTAAGAGATTTAAGTAAACAAATGAAATGCAAGTGACCAAGCGGCTGGAAAGAACTCAGGCACCCACCCATTGAAGAAAACCTATTCCAGAGAGTAATAACCATGAAAAAGGTTTAGAGATTTATAGCTCAGATTACAGAGACTACCACTTTTAGATGATCAATAATTTTAAATGGTTGAGATTAGAGAATATTCCAATCCATGGTTCCAAATGGCATTTCTTTAAGTCATGTTCCATCTTTTCTCAGTTTAATCAGTATTCAAACAATAAAAGGCTATATTTTAATTTTTTTTAAAGATATGCTTGAACGCAGAAGTGTACCCTTTGGTGTCTGTCAGTTACCCTCCATGCCTGGAATAATTTGAAAAGGGAAACTTATTCTACCCTAAAAAGACAGAATCTTCCACCAGATGTGTTTCAACCAAATTCCATGAATATTGCCTAAGCAAAACTAGCACTAAAAGATAAATCTGCTAATGCAGCCTTAATATGTAATGACCAACACACAACCATACATGAGGCAAAATAGCAGGGGCTTGATAGATTCCATGTCAGACATGACTTTTCTTTACCTCTTTTTCTCTCCCTCCGTCCCTATCTCTTTTCCTCTTCCTTCCCTCTCTTCCTTCCTCCTTTCCTCCCTTCCTCCCTTCCTCCCTTCCTTCAAGCAAAAGCTGCTATTAAGTTTCAGGACATTTTTAAAGTAATATTTTTATTCACAAATTATATATTCTACAGAATATGCAAGCCTGGGAAATTAATATAATAGGGTGCATATTTTTAACATATGATAAACAACCAGTTTGGTTGATGAGGTAATTTCTAAGTACTGTTTTAGACATTGACCATTCTAAATTTCAATAGCCTTTTAATGCTTTACCCCAGAAAAGTTTAGTGAAAATGCACAGAAAGAAAGAATAATAATTAGATTAAAAAGAGCTCACTGCAATTGCAGAGTGATGATCATTATAAATAGAAATATACCCAGCCAGTGAGAAAGATCTGATGAAGCAGGTCAAAGATAGATGCTAAGTGCCATTTTCATCACATCTTTATAGATGAGCTGCAAGATACAGAAGAAATAGAGAAAATACATTAATTTTATCCTCAAATGTTGTAGAACTAGGCATCATCATAAAAGCTGCACACATAAAGGAAAAATACAGGGAAATCTTAAAATGCACTGAATGATTTATCTTAATGAGTGGAGGTGCCTTTGAAATATTGTGTAGAGACAGGGGTAAAATGATGGAGCTAGAAATAGCACATGACTACCTCCAATGCATGAAACTTTTCAGTGACTCCTCGTTTCTTACCATAGCAAATCATCCACTGCTCTTCAACATACACTCTACCAGAGTTTCTGGTGGAATCTGTTTCCTCTCTGTCCATAAGCTCACCAGACTCAACACTGTCTCTAGGCCTTCAATCCACTTGACCTTCTGCACCCCACCTCTTCTCTACAACCACCCCAACTTCACCCATTCTGCCCAGTCTCCTCTCTTGTCATTTAAACACACCCCAAATCCATCCTACTTCCTCCTGGAAGCCTTCATGGCCATTTCAACCTGCATTTTCTTCAAAGTCTCTGATCTACAGAACACTATATGTGCTCTTGTCTTGCTCTGTTTTGTTCTCCTACTGTCTTTGCTGTGACTCTAGTTTCTCCAATTATAGTCTCTAATCTCTTCAAGGGCAGAGATAAAAAATCACGTGTTAATTTTTGATTGAATTGAGTTGACTCTACAATGGTAAGCATGTGGATTAATTGTTGCCAAGGTACTTTTAATATTAAATATAAGTATTTTAACTCATGTCATCCACATATCTGAGTTTTTTGGCATATTAATCAATTTTCACAATCATTTAATCAACAAACCTTTATTAAGTCCCTTGTACATTCCAGGCACTGTGCTATTTGACTAAGATACAGAGTTAATATGGTTCAGTCTCATAACTTAATAATAACAATCCTAGACAATTTATATGAATAGCATTTATAGTTTATGAAACAATTTGACATTTTATGTAACTTAATACTTACAGTAACTCTTTATTACTGACATTGAATGGAATCTAGGAATGTACTAATCATTCTCAGAAATCACTCTTCTATCAACTTCATTGCCATCAAGGGGCCCAGTTCTACATAACATCTCTTACTGTCAGCTTGACCTACAGAGGAAGATCATAACTAAGCATTTCATCAGTGCTATTCCTCATTTACTGGTGCATTCCTTATGACATTGATAAGTGGGGTACCTTCTGGGCTCTACCAAAGAACATACTGGGCTGGTGGGTTTTCCTAAATTATATACTATGATACATCCACTCAGGCATGTCCAGTTCACTTAGCGTTTTGATATCTTTTCTATTTTTTGCCATGGTAGGTGCGGCATTTTTTACTTGCTGTTGTCTTCCTCCAAGCTTCTAAGAGCCATCCTCTAAGACAGCATCAACATCATCTCCTAAGGGACCTTCCAGGGTGCTAAATCCTGTGTTACTCAAAAGTGCTCCTACATAAACTCTCTCTTCTCTGCCTTTATGTTCTCCCCTGCTTGATCCAGCAACCTCAGCATGAAGTTCCATATATGTTCTCCCAATTCCTGGGGCACGTGTTGGGCTGGAACCCACAGCTCCTCACAGTTATAGCCCCTTTCCTTTCTCATCAGTCCCCGCACTTTCACAGCAGGGCTGAGTGGTGACTCAGTGCCAGTTACTCACCCAGTGGCCAAGGATGAAAGTGAAAGAAAGGCAGAGGACTCCAGCAGGTGGAGAGAACTGAACTTTAACAGAGCAGTTTGGGCCACTTTTCAGGCCCAAAGGGTTAAGGAGAATATGGGGAGTCAAGATTTTTTAGAGTATCAACCCAGATTTCCCTGTGCCATGTCTCAGGGTCTTACATCTCCAAATATAGCCCTGCCATTGGCATAGAAAACATGCCAAATTTGAGAACTCTGTGTCTATAGTTCTGCTACTTTTATAATTAAGGTTTGGGACGCAATCCTTGCTGCCACCAAGAACCTCTGGCTTTCATACTCTTTAATTTGGTGATTAAACGTGTCAATTTTCATTATCTTTTCCAATGTACTGATTGCCTCCATGCTATAGTCATCCAGTTCCACAGTTATTATAACTATTCTTTCTCTCTTGCTCAGGTTATCTAATACTGTGTTTAAAAACACCCCCAAAATTACTGGTGTAAACAACAACAATTTTAGTATATTTACAGATTCTGCAGGATGAGAATTTGGAGATGGTACGATAGGGAGGAATTGCTTTTCTCTGTTTCATGATGTCTGGGATATACACTGGGAAGGCTCGCATATCTTAAGGTTACTCAAAGGCCTGAGAGCTGAATTTATTTGAAGGAGTGGTTCCTAACTGGGAGTAGTTTTGTCCCCATGGAATACAGCAATGTCAGAAACATTTTTTGTTTGTCACAGCTGCAGGAAAGAGAGAACTACTGGTAGTAGTAGATAGAGGTCAGAGATACTGCTAACCATCCTACAATGTACAGGAAAGTCCTGTACACTGATACAACTTCCCACAATGAAGAATTGTCTGGCTTCACATGTGAATAGTACTGAGGTTGAGAAATCCTAATCTGGAGTCTTCTTCCACCATATACTGGGCACTTGGGTGAGGACAACTAAAAAGTCGGGCTATTCTGGGACCTCTCCAGATGACGGACTCCCTCATAGCACGGCAGCCTCAGGGCAGCTGAATTTTTACGTAGCGGCACAAAGTTTCGAGAATAAACAAGGTTGTCACTGAACCATACACTTTAAATGATTAAAATGGTAAAATTAAATAAGCAAGTAAATAAAAATCTATTGTTTGAAAAAAGTAAACAAGTCTAGTAAAAGCTACATGGCCTTTTATGATAGATTCTCATAAATCACATAGGATCACTTCTACCATAATCTATTGATCAAAGCAGTCAAAGTTTCATTCAAATTCAGGGATAGAAGACATAGTTCCTACTTATTAATGGAAGGAGTATAAAAAAATTTCCAGCCATGTTCTAAAGACACCATAACCCGTATCTCTTATAAATCTGAGATACACCTCTCAGTGCATTTTATTCTATCAGTATCATATCCCAGTTCCGTACCAATTAGTCATTAACAATTGCATTCTTATAGCATGTCAGGCACTACTCATCCTCCACCTACCACCAGTGATGGAGTTCTCTCTGCTATTCAACTAGGGGATCATCCAGCTCCCAAATCTCAAAATCTCTTAGGCTAACTTCTGGTTCAAATTGTCACAGATCAGGTTCCCAGGAAATAAATACTGAAACTCTGACATCCGCATGTGAGAGTTTTTGAGGGATGCTTTCAGGAACAGCACCTCTGAGGACATAAGGTAAAGAAGAACTGGGCAGAGGGAGAAGTTGAACTGTGTTGCAATTACAGTAACTTCATGGATCCTACAGGTTGCTCCAAAGATGGGATGATCCTTTAGAGATGCTTGTACCAGAGGTAAAAGTTTCAGTCTTTTGTTCCCCTGCTTCAGCCGGTTATTGAATGCAGGCTGCTCCCTTGGAAGGGGCATAACCTTGGGCTAAGCAGTGTAAGTAAACAGAGGGCAATTCCCCCACTAGGGACATAGTCATGAGCCTTCAGCAGCTAACACTCTTGACGGCTGGAGGAATGAATTCCTAAAGGGGGATCTGGTTGGTGCATTCACTACAGGTCTTATTATTTTTTTTTTACCAAAGTAAGTTTTTATGATCCACATTTAATTTACTAGGGAAGAAAACTGCCACTTACCCTTAGTGCTTGCTCTATAATTGCCATTTGGTTTACTTTCAAGTCCAATACGTTTGAGATGTGCCACTTGATGTATTATATAATGACTCATCTCTGTAGGAATACAACAGATACTGGTAACAGCTTATAACCTGATGCAAATAATTCTAGTTGCACACTGCACAATTCAAATTTGAAGCAATCCATTGGGGGAAAAAATTTCCTTGTTTTTCTATTCTGTGAAAAATAGTTGACCCTCCACCCATAAGATATTTCATTCTTCACCTTGGAAAGAGAGTTCAGTTCACTGAAGCTCAGCTCAGAAAATAACTACATGGGCTGTTTTTTATAATCCTTTCAATACAGAAAGGAACAAAATTGATGACAAAATTTCCAAACTATTTTTGTTAATTAACATTTATCAAGGTGAAACAAAACCTGTGGTTGATCTTTTTTTTTTTTTTTCTTTAGGATTCATTTAGGAAGACTTACTAAATGCTACCTCTCCATAGAAAATGCAACCCTATGGTCAGGTTTTTGGAACTCCTATGGATTTTTGTCTTTGAAATACCAGTATTAGTGGTAGACACACCATTAAAACGCAAGTAATAGACGGTAAAAGGAAGTCAAAACAGAAGAAACTGCCTCTCAATAGCAGGGCAAGGACTAGGGTGAGGCAAATGAAGCGCCTCGGGTGCAAAATTTAAGGAGGCATTCACTCTTAGCCATTGATTCTGCCCTTGCAGGTCCCTGAAAATGAGTGCCTTCTAAAATTCTTCACCCAGGCCTCTCTTGCCTTATCCTAATCCAGCCCTGCTCAGTAGGACATCTGAATAGTAATCAGGTATGAAGTTGGTGGAATGGGCATGTGTCGACATGGAGTGTGTATTTACCAGTTCATACTGAGTGCCTGTCATTCTTCTAATCCCCTTTTTGGTGGTTCTTTGACCAAAAGTCACCCCCACTTTGTACCATGGGTTCCAGCTAGCTTAATCGTACCCAATTTGACCAGGAGTTAACATCTGAGCTAGAGACAGTTGTCTGTGGTCTGTGCCCTTTGATGTGATCTGTCTTGAGACCTCTGCCCAGCAGGGGCATTTTATACCAGATGGTAACAGTTCAAATCAATCTGATCATGTTTTGGAGAATTTGAATGGAATTTACAGTGAGAGTAAGCAGAGACCAAAGTAGTACCAAGTAGGAACTCTCAGAAAGAGAAGGTCACAAGTAGAAGTGGAGAGAGTCAACAAAGAGGTAGCTGGCAGCAGAACCAGAAGAAGCAGCCCATGGAGAGTAACAGGTTGAAGAGTTAACTCTAGAGCATCAAGCACTATTTGAGTCGTGTTCAGACCACTGGCTTCAGACTCCTGTGTCTACTCTTCTATCTTAAATTGTGATGATGACACCCTTGCTTTCACTGAAGCCTGACTACTCAGTACTAAAATGTTTCTCATCTTTCTTATCTTTTTCCTTCTAATAAACCACTATTAATATAAATAAACTGTGCATTTTCCTGTACATTTCAGGGCTACGATTCCAGAGGCTCGCAATAAAAGTGTTTTGTCCTAAAATATCTTCCCCAGCTGCTGACCATAGTTTCTAAAATTCCATAATAGGTGATTCATTTGTTTGGGTCCTGAATGTATTTCAAGCTTGACGAATTCCCTGTTAAAAGGCAAGTAAACCTGGAAGGGGGACATTTGAACTGCTGCCAGACAACCTGTTTGTTTTATTTGCTAGTGACACTCATGAGAATGAGATGGAAAAAATCCTCCTAATGGGAGGATTAACTGAGGGGGGAAGGGAAGGAGGACTCTCCTAGGTCAGCTCCATCCTATAAACTTTGGCCTCAGCAAACACCAGGGCTGGGTCCATCCACAGGTCATATTTTCACCTAGCTTGCATGATTTGGCTTAAAATACATTTTTCTCTTCTAAGAGCTGACAGCTTACAAAATAAGGTGTTTAAGTGACCGTTGACCAAACCAGAACTGAGTTGCCACCCTGGTCCTCGCATATGCAAAGAGCACAGGAGTCAGAGCCAGACTTGAGTTCAAATCTTGGTTCTGCTCTTTAGGCACTAGGTAACCTTTAGATGATAAGGTAATTTTGCTTCCTGAGGTGTGTCCTCATTTGTCAAATTTTGATAAGAAGATTTTGTAGGGTTATTTTGAGGGTTATAAATAACTTAGGTACCTGATCATAGCTATTATACAGGAATATTTTCAATAACCTGATGAGTAATACAAAACTTCTGCTTTAGGTTGAAACTTCAATACCAAATACTGAAGAGCCAATAAATCTTTGTTCTTCACTATTTCCCATCACAATCAAGTTGTCTTTGTTCTATCACTTCCACACACACTAGGCTCTCTTTAGCCTCTCTGCCTTCATTGGGACAGTGAATGATGATAACATCATCACATCATTTATTATATAGTATTCTATAGTTTACAGAGGAATTTTCGTGTATTATCTCATTTGATCCAGTGAAACAGGTTTTATAATCCCTAGTTTTCAGATGAGGAAACTGAGGGCCAGAAAGTTTAAATAACTTTCTAAGGTTACATAGTGTTGAGCTGCACTCTGAAGCCTAGGAGCCTTGTAATTGCCCAGCCACAAAAGTGAAGAAAGAACCCAGAGACAGTGACAGCGACATTCACTATTCATTGCATAAGGAATCTTACAAGTCAGAAGCAAAAGGTCCCAGAGCGATACCCCACCACCTAAGGCAGTGGGCGGGCAGGCGGGTGGGCAGGACACGACAACAGTCTTCACTGCTTGGAAGAGAGGGAGGCTACCATTTATAGGGGGAATTGACCTCAGATTGGCTCGTCAGTTATCTGGGAAACCAGCGGCTGGGGCAGGTGGCAAGCTTGTAGGTAGTTACTGATTAAGCTCTACGATTAAGAGGATTGGATATTCATGTGAGTAGGGTGTAGGTGAAGCAGGGAGTGGTCGAGCAGGGGATGTACAGAGAGCAAGAGAACCACCATCTTGAGTGACCTGATCATACACATAGTGAGTAAGCAGTAGGGTTAGGCCTAAATTTCTTTTTTTTTCTTTTTTTTATTTTTATTTTATATTAGAGTATAGTTGATTAGCAATGTTGTGTTAGTTTCAGGTGTACAGCAACGTGATTCAGTCATACATATACATGTATCTATTCTTTTCCAAATTCTTTTCCCACTTAGGTTATTATAGAGTACTGAGCAGTGTTCCCTGTGCTATACAGTAGGTCCTTGGTGGTTATCTAGTTTTAATATAGCAGTGTGTACATGTCAATCCCAAACCCCCAATCTATCCCCTCTGCCACCCTTCCCCCCTGGTAACCATAAGTTTGTTCTCTAAGTCTATGAGTCTGTTTCTGTTTTGTAAATAAGTTCATTTGTATCATTTTTTTTAGATTCCACATACAAGCGATATCATAATTGTCTTTCTCTGTCTGACTTACTTCACTTAGTTTGATAATCTCCAGAGCCATACATGTTGCTGCAAATGGCATTATTTCATTCTTTTTAACAGCTGAGTAATATTCCATTGCATATATGTACCACATCTCCTTTATCCATTCATCTGTCGATGGACATTTAGGTTGCTTCCATGTCTTGGCTATTGTAAACAGTGCTGCAGTGAACATTGGGGTGCATGTATCCTTTCGAACCATGTTTTTCTCCAGATATATGCCCAGGAGTGGGATTGCTGGATCATATAGTAGCTCTACTTTTAGTGTCTTAAGAAACCTCCATACTGTTCTCCATAGTGACTGTACCTATTTACACTCCCACCAATAGTGTAGGAGGGTTCCCTTTTCTCCACACCATCTCCAGCATTTATCGTTTGTAGATTCTTTTATGATGGCCATCTGACTGGTGTGAAGTGATATCTCATTGTAGTTTTGATTTGCATTTCTCTAATAATTAGCAATGTTGAGCATCTTTTCATGGGCCTCTTGGCCATCTGTATGTCTTCTTTGGAGAAATGTCTATTTAGGTCTTCTGCCCATTTTCTGATTGGGTTCTTTGTTTTTTTGATATTTAGCCACAAGAAAGTTTGGAGATTAATCCCTTGTCAGCCGCATCCTTTGCAAATATTTTCTCACGTTCTGTGGGTTGTCTTTTCATTTTGTTTAAGGTTTCAAACTTTCTGATTTCAAAGCCCGTGAGGTTTCCACAGTGGTTCTCAGCCCTGGCTATTCATTAGAATCACCTGGGTGCTGTAAATTATCCATGTCAGGGCTCCACCGCAGACCAATTAAATGAGAATGGCACTGGCCTGAGCCTGGGGAATTTTTTAAACTTGCCAGGACATTCTTAGACTGATTTAAACCAGTTCCAGTGAGAGTCCTGACTCTGCTATGAAACTTTCCTCAACAAAGTTAAGCCATCTTATCTCTCTAATGAATCTCTTATTGTGTTCATTAAAAATTCTACATAATTAGTACTTTATCTTAGAAGTCAGATAGTGTAAATTCTGGAAGGAACTTCATATCCTTAATTAGTCTGGTTCCAAAACTTGGGTCTGAGGACTGGTCAGCAGAAAAGTAAGGACAACATAGCAGATGCAAGCTGATTTTCTTTTGGAAGAATTGATCATTATTTTAAAATTTGTTTGTGTTAAATGTCCATTCTTTTCAGAAATAATGGTTTGTTTTGCTCATATCGTCGTTTAGAAACATAAAACTTTGACAACCCTTTAATGCATACCAAATTATTTTTGGAAATTTTACTGGCTTGTAAAATCCAACAATTTCTGGAAAACACTGATCTTTCCCAGTCCCCTCACTTTGCAGATAAGGAAACTGAGGCCCAGAGAGAAGTTCCAGTACTCAAGTTCTGCTCTATGTAATGCCTCAATGATTTTAAACTTATTTTTAAAAGTAAAGTTTAATTGTGCCTTTTAATCTACATGTCATTCTGATGAATGCAGAGAAAGGAAACATGATTGGAAAAGAGAAAATAGAAGGGTAAAAAAAAAAGCTGTAACTCAAGGACTCTGGAATTGTGACATAAGAGATTTGAAAATAAGCCAAAGAGAAATTCTACAACTGTAAAATACAATAACCCAAATTAAGAATTAAATGGACAATAATAACAACAAATTGGTCACAGCTGAAGAAATAATCAGACAACTGGGAGGTAGACCAGAGAAAATAACACAACAGTAGACAAAAGTTATAAAATACAGAAGAAAGAGTGAAAGATGTAGGGCATAGAGTGAGAAGGTCCCTGAAAAAAATAAGATAATGGGGCTTCCCTGGTGGCGCAGTGGTTGAGAGTCCGCCTGCCGATGCAGGGCACACGGGTTCGTGCCCTGGTCTGGGAGGATCCCACGTGCCGCTAACCTCAACCTCCCACTCTATCCCTCCCCCAGCCCCTCCCTCTTGGTAACCACCAGTCTGTCCTCTATGTCTGTGAATCTGTTTCTGTTTTATAGATAGGTTCATTTGTATCATATTTTAGATTCCACATATAAGAGATATTATATTATAGTTGTCTTTCTCTTTCTGACTTAATTCCCTTAGTATGATAATCTCTAGTTGCATCCATGTTGCTGCAAATGGTGTTATTTCATTCTTTTTTATGGCTGAGTAGTATTCCATTGTATATATGTACCCCACCTTCATCCATTCATCTGTCAGTGGACATTCAGGTTGTTTCCATGTCTTGGCTGTTGTGAATAGTGCTGCTATGAACATAGGGGTGCATGTATCTTTTTGAATTATAGTTTTGTCTGGATATATGCCCAGAAGTGGTATTGCTGGATCATATGGTAATTCTATTTTTAATTTTCTGAGGAACCTCCATACTGTTTTCTACAGTTGCTGCACCAACTTACATTCCCACCAACAGTGTAGGAGGGTTTCCTTTTCTCCACACCCTCTCCAGCATTTGTTATTTGTAGAGAAATGTCATCTTTCAACATTTTCTCTTTGAAAGTATATATGCAACAAAGTCAAGCTTTAAATAAATACTCACTGCTTCCTTCCATCTTATTTAAAGAAAATAAGAATTCTGCCTTTAATTTCCAAATGTTTTTGTTTGCTTTGGGTAGGAATGAATCTTCTCAAAGCAGTTAGTGTCTCCATATAAGAATTTCATCTTTAAGCTGTTATTAATGCTATTTCTGAGAAAGCAGGTTGTTGGTATTCTTGTTCAGATTATAGGGGGAAAAGATATATTGTATCAATGCAAAGAGACACTAGTTATTTAAAGTATTCCCTTAAACAGAGCATCCTTAATGTACTATGATAATCGCCAATCTGTGGGCTTCATTTAGCCATGAGGTACTTCTTCCTACTGGCATAAACGTTAATAGGAAGAATAGGTGTTTGGGTGAATATCTGATGATAAATAATTTGAAAAGCTTTTAAAGCTCTGAAGTGTTGAGTTTATTATTTTGCCAAGAATAAAAACTGGTCTTCCGTCTGCTTGTGCTCATAGCTGGAGCTTCTGCCCTGCTCAGATGACATGACCAACGTGATCATCACCTGCGGGTGCATGTTACACATCTGGCATTCTCCCCAGTGGTTTTCAACTAGCTCATCTTCTTCTTCCACTGTGAAACCACATGGAACAAAATAATTGACTTCCCAATTTTGCTGGCCCAAATCTACACTGTGCATCATTTCCCCCTCGTGAAAGCTCTATCCAGGTGGCAGAAAATCAACTTTAGAATTAGAAATAAGGGTCTTTGTTTCCTTGCTTCCTTTATTTCCTCAATCCAACTCTCGAAACATTTTAAGATTCCTGTAAAGCCAGTATTGAAATGTCCACATTAGAGCTTCCAAAGTACCTTTGTGCCAGAGGCAGAATAAAAATCAAATTGGCTCTAAATGCTTCGAGAAGGAGGCCCAGCTATAATACTGTTACTCATCGTGGGTTCTGATAGCTCTGGATTATCAGGCTGTGCCCCAGCCCTCACGGTAAGTGGGCAGCCTTCTTCCTGGGACTTCATTAACCCAGTGAAGCTGCCAGATGAGGAAGAGGTAGTTAATTTCACACCCAGACTTCCAAAGAAATTCTGAGTTGTTTCAGATCAAGCTACCAAATCCATATAATGGGAGTAACAATCTCCTTTCTTAAATGTTACCTGTATTACTTGTGAGATTTGGGTTTATTATAAAGGTTTGAGCAAGCAGAACCATCTTCATAGATTCTATTAATGATTTATTTTCCATTTTACTTATCTTGGAATAATGCATAACTAATATCTGGGGGTATGTACCCACAGAGATTTACAAAGAAATTAATGCTAAAATGCTCAGATGAATTTCAGAATGTCCTTCTTCCCTTTTGTGAGAAGAAAGATATTTTTAAATGATTTTGTTCACCCGCCCACATTGTTCTCCCTAGGGTGTCCTTCTATTCAGCATTAGAAGGCCATTAGACAGGACCAGGGTGGCAGTGATGCAGGTTATCTACATTGAGGCTGACCAAACTTAGTGGAAGATATAAAAGGTTCTGCTACACTGAGCGGTTGCTGAACAGGAACCTTGTTCCTGTTGCCCTTGTTATTCACAATGAGTCCTTTGTCTCCTGTCCTCATCCTATCCCTGCCACACAAGGTAGTGCCCCCAAGGTAGTGCTAGCTAGGTCACCTGTTGCTCCACTGCTAACTACCACTTACTTCATTTGCATGTGTAGTAAGTTGCCTGTAACCAAGGCAACCAGGGATGGCACTTGTGCAGTCAGTCAAGCATTTCTCCCATCTGCAATAGCATTCTTACTCACCTCACTCTTGTGGCAGCAAGAAATACACGTTCAGCAGAATCCTTCTCCATATGTCATTAGTTTCTCCACAAGGACTCAGGAACTATACAGTTTTCTCTAGGTTTATTAATTAACTTACTTCTTCTAACGAATCTTGGTATTTTTTCCTCCTCCAGTAGATTACACTTCCGACAAGTTGGTACACTCAACATATTTCAAAATCAGAAGAAAAAATGTACAAACATACAGACTCACAGACAACACACACCTGTTCTTGGATCACCACCAGTGAATGTGTGTGCTCTGTGGAAATTAAAAAAAAACCTTCAACGGGATGTTTATTCTCTGGGCATTTTCCCTTAAAGCAAGGACAGACTGCTATGCCAGTGAGACTTTTACAGTAACGGGACATAATCCATGAAAACTCTTGGGTGGATTAGACTACTATCCATGAACCTCCTCTCCTTTGAAGCTACACTCTTACTCTTTTGGAAATTTCATTCGTTCTCCCATATTTAAATACTATATATAATGAGGATTCTTATATTTGTATCTGCAACCTGGAACAGTCCCCTGAATTCCAGATCCATAAATTCACCTGCCTACTTGACATCTATATCTGGACAGCCATTAGGAATCCCAGTGTGACTATATCCAAAGAAACTGAGCTCCTGATCTTGTTCTTATTGCAAATTTGTTCTACCCTCAGCCATTCCCTTTTCAGTTAGTGGCAACTCCTTTCTTCCAGTTTATTATGCCAAAATCTTGGATTCACCCTTTACCTCTCTTTCCCTCATCATCCCACATCAAATTGGTTATCAGATCCTGTGGGCTCCCCTCTCAAAATACATCCAGAATCCAAACAATTCTTTAATCTCTTTAACTGCTAGTAACTTGGTCCAAGTCACCATTATCCCTTTCCTAGGTTATTTCAGTTGGCTCCCACCCTTGTACCTTTCTTTGATCTTTGTTGGTCATAATATTATTCTCAACATACCTGCTAGTGTGGGTGAGCTTTTAAAGATAAAGATTAAACCTGATCAACATCCTCCAGGGGCTTTCCATCTCAGTCAGAGTGAAAAACCAGAGCCCCTTCATAGCTTATAAAGGTCTAGTTGCTTTCTGACTTCATCTTTTCTACCCTCTTGTTCTTGTTCAACCTATGCCAGCCATGCCATGCTCCTTTTCAAGGATTTGAACTTGCTGTTTCCTCTTCTGGAAAGTTTTCTTACCAGATATTTATCCCTATGGTTGGCTCTCTTATCTCCTTTAGGTCTTTACCAGATAAAGGAGAAGGGAGAGAAAACTAATATAAGAAAGGGGAAGTGAGCAAAACATTCTATAAATGTTTATTTAATACAATAAAATCAGGCAGCTATATCGTTGTGTAGGAGATATACCATTGCTAAGAGATATATCATTGTCTAAGTGATAGACAAAAATCAGAGAAACGAATGAGCATCTAGAGGAATAAAAATGAAAGTAGAATGAAATCTAGGAGAGTGAATAAAAATAAAATGCAAAGACTTTATCTCCAAGGCCTTGAGGGGTCCAGATGACATAACCTCAGAAGTTCCCTTCTTGTCCTGATGAGCAGTAAATTGGAGAACTCCACATAGGTAGCCATTTCCATTGTTTCTACTATGTTCAGTCTGGGTAAACCTTTTACTAGACTGGAACTCTGACGATCAAACAGAAAAACATTATCCCAAAGGTAAGCCAGAAAGTAGTGATTCAAAAGGTTAGGCTAAGAATTGAAATATTAAAAAGACCCAGGAGGATTTAAAATATTTTTCCAAAGAATCATTTTAAAGACAAGAAAGTCCTTTTCTAAGTATAAAAGTAGTGGCGGTAGAAATATTTGCTGGTTCACCGAATTGTGTTGGCTTGTAAGAAAGTTATTCCAGAGTGAAATCCAAGTGCTTATTCTCTTCCTCCTCATAAATCCTAACTCAGAATATTCTGGAAATGAAGCAGGACGAAGAATACCACTTTTATCCAGATATTTACCTTAGTAGACTATCCTTAACCAAAATTATTCAAATGTGCCTTAAAATTGTTTGAAACTGGACAGCCTCTCAAGGTCTTATTTGATTGTATTTATTTATTTTTGTAAGGAAGATGCCACTGGAGGATGAAAATTTAAAACATCAAATGACAATTTGAGTGCAGATTTTTTATTCTGTAGCAAAATTTCTGTAACAGAATTTGTCTTTGGGAATGGCCATTTGGGCAGGGTCTTTTATTTACGCAGATATAACACAGGTACTCACCCATTTCTCTTCTAGAACACTGCTTCTGACCAGCAATTAGTAATATAAACTAGATGTATGATTGTACCTTTACAGATTAAGACTTTTTTTGTTTTTAATCTAGACATCCCTATCTACAAAGAAGTGCTGTGTTGTTCTTATGAGGGGTATGTGTGTATGTGTGTGTGTATGTGTGTGTGTGTGGTTAAGAAAGAAATTAGAAGCTAAGACTCGTTGATGGCAGGAAAGATGAGATAGCAGTTCTGGCATGTCTTCACCTCATGCTGGTGGTTGGATCATTAAGAATGGATGTTCCTGCCAAAGTGAAAGAGTGGCATGGATATATATACACTACCAAACATAAAATGGCTAGCTAGTGGGAAGCAGCCGCATAGCACAGAGAGACCAGCTCGGTGCTTTGTGACCACCTAGAGGGGTGGGATAGGGAGCGTGGGAGGGAGGGAGATGCAAGAGGGAAGAGATATGGGGACATATGTATATGTATAACTGATTGACTTTGTTATAAAGCAGAAACTGACACACCATTGTAAAGCAATTGTACTCTAATACAGATGTTAAAAAAAAAAGAGAAAAAAAAAAAGAATGGATGTCCCTTCTAATCTTCTAAAACCCCCAAAAGTGGCATACTTCCAACTGTAACAACTTTTGTCAAATATTTTACTTGCTCTATTCCATGACTTGGGAGCTAAACCAAATCTTATAAACAAGGGCGGGGCATTCCCCTAAAGAAAACTATGTCTCCTCTGTCAAATCACCTGAAGGAGAAAAGGGGGAAGGCTTTAGTCTGGAGGAGGAAATGGGCTGTGAGCTGATGAGCCTAAATTGGAAACTTCTGATAAAAGGCATTTTTCTGAGAGGGGGTAGGCTTAGTTTTGGAACCTGGTGGCTGGACAATGTCAAGTAAAGAACCTTGTGGAAGGGCATTTCCAACAGGTCTAGAAAGAGTGATGTCTATATCCAGTTCCAAGCTTTTTTTTCCTGCATTGTAGTTCTCTTCTCAGGTGACAAACAACCAGAATATTTCATTGTTCCTTGGAAATTCCCAGGAAATACTTGGAAAGTATGGATTCCATTCTGAAAAAATAAATGGATTTCTCAGGGCTCACCAGATGCGAGATGAGAATATCGGTTTGGGGAAAGGATTCCTTCTGAAGGCTGGAGAACCCATGGAAATCTGAGGCATGCTTGATTATGTGAAGGTTGCCAAGTTTAGAGTCCTCAAGTCCTTCAGCCTCCATATATTAGAAGAGGGGCAATACCCAGCAATAAGTCTTATCTCTGACACAGAATACCACCTCAGGGCCATGATCACTGGACAGATTCAGTCTCTAGCCTCAGTGATCAAATGCAAAGTCAGGAGTCACTTTGTGCCAGAGCAGTAGTTTAACTGTGTAACCTAAATTCTGTAAGTCATAACAGCATCATTAAAAGAATAACAAAACAGTATTTCTCTGGTTCTGCCCTCACTGGTATTTTTGCGATGCCAGCCAGTCCCACTTCTGACTGCCTCTGCAAACTTCCTTACAGAATGCATCACATGCTCCTTAGCCTAAACTCTGGCCCGCAGTCTAACTTCTGTCCTCTCTCTGCTCCCGTTCAAGCTATTGCAATCAGCTGTCTCTTCTTGTGTGGTAGCTGCCCCAAGGTTTAAGTCCAAGGCTTCTGTCTCCAGTCCAGATGTAAGCCGAACTGCTCCATGTGCCAAAGGCCTCCAGAAGGAAAGAAGGTTCCCTTCATCCCCACTTGCACATTTGCACACACTCTGCTACACAGCACTGTCTTCTGCTCTCCCAGTCTTACTGAGGTTTTATTAGAGTTGTTTTCTTTTTCCCTTAAACTGCCTCTGTGTTGAAATAGTCTCTTTCCAGAAACAATCCATGACTGTGCAAGAGATGATCCAGAGGACATATTAAGAGGCAGACACTACACTGGACTCAAAGTTACCTCTGACCTCTGACTCCAACCTATTTTTCTTGGCCTGAATTTGTGAACCCGTCTCCCCCTTCCAGTTGGATGAGTCTTTCCTATTCAGCGCCCTGGAGATCAGCCCTCCAGGCCCTCTGGACAGGCCCAGACTCTAAGCAAAGTGAGGTTCTGTTGGTGCTGGGAGTGAGAGCACTTTGGGTTGGGAGCAAGCACATAAAACAGCCACCACCCTTTGACTGCATGTCTCACTATCTAACCGTTAATGTTTTATTGCATATTTCATGTAGTTTCCTCTAGAGCTTTTTTGATGGTTATCTTAAAAATCATTAAAAGATGATGATTTGGGGGAAAGTTTTTCAGAAATGCAATCGCTGTCCTTCTCCCTCCCAAGCTACCTCCCTCTGACTCAAAATCTTCTGTATCCTTAGGCACACTGATCTGGAAACCCTGCCATAGGAAATATGAAAGTCTCTTCCCGATTAAACTTCTTTCTTCCATTGGATTGTTCACTAAGGGAAGGTGGTAGATGGCACATATGCCCTTTAACTCCCTGAATCCAGTCTTTTGGAAGAGTTAAACCCTCAGGTTACGTGGCAGATTCTTCAAACCTTGAGCCCACTGGCCTTCAAATGAGCTAAGAAAGCATGAGAAGCAAAAAGGCCTGAGGCATATGGTTAGACTTCAACATTTTACTGGCCATTGAAAAGGAATTGTGCACTGCACTATTTAGAAATTCACCCACTATTACATTTTGTAAATGGATATGTCTACATTTATAGATGTACAAATAATTTATGCTAAGTAAAGTTATGTTTGTTTTATGGGCAGGGACACTCACTAGGTCCTAGGAAATCCACAGAACAAGCTGTAACAATAATTTCAAAGACTCTTTTGCTGGACCTTGGCACAGAATTATCTGATAGTGGTAGCAGTTGTAGCATTTTGCCAGTGAGATCAGAAGTTCACAGAAGCATAGGGCTTCATTCCCTGTTAATTTCCTGCAAAACTACGTCTGAACCATGTTTTTGGTTCTAATTAGAAAAGTAACTCATGATCAGAATAAAACACTTTGAAAACACATAGAAGTATGAAGACAACAAAAATAACTTACAATTCCAAAATCTACTGATAAGTACTCTTAATATTTTGGTGTATTCTATTCTATTATTTTCTATACTCTTTTACTGGTACACATTTTTTTTCACATTTTAACATCTTTGAAACAGATGCATCTTATAATTGGTGACTTGCTAAACTTGTTAAAATAATTATTGAAAGAGTTTTTGTCTTTCTTAAATGTAGGTATATGAAATGATGATGCATCTTAAAATCAATAACCACAGATTAGGTAATCATTTCAGACATGAAATACAGAATATATATGTATGCATTTGTGAAGCTCTAATTATATTTAGGAGGATTTATCATGGTTCTCTCTTATTACTATTTTGTATTCAAAGGAAAACACTCTAGTAATCAAAACTAATCAAAATTTTCATTCCATTCTCTCAAAGGACATCAATATATAACCCCAGTTTACTTCTTAAAATTCTCTTTCCCAATTCCGTGCTTCCAAAGCTTGTTCTCAACCCTTCCCTATTCTCCCTTTTTCCCCAGTCTTTTTCATTACTCCTTTCTTTAACCTCCATCATTTTCCCTGAAATTATTACTCTTGAGAGTGAAACTGACCATATCTGATGCAGTTCCTTTCTGCATTACAAAGACCCAGAAACTCAGCACTCAAAGAGAATTTTCATTAGAGGCTAATAAGTGAGAGAAAGAGAGACGGGGGCAGGGGGGAGAGAGAGAGATGGAATATTAACATTAATTATTATTATCCCTGAGAAAACAAATACACAGATACAGAGATATATGTAATAATATCCTTCTTCTGGTTGTAAAAAAATATTCAGCTTGATGGAGCTTATTGATTTGAAGTAGTAAAAACAATACAAAACAAAAGAAACAAAACCTTTAGTTTGTACATAAGGTTTACATTTCCTTTAATTCTCTTACACTTGGCTTCTAATAACGAAATATAAGTTAGTAAACATGTATCCTTTTCTTATTTTTTTTTTCTTGCGGTATGAGGGCCTCTCACTGTTGTGGCCTCTCCTGTTGTGGAGCACAGGCTCTGAATGCGCAGGCTCAGCGGCCATGGCTCACGGGCCCAGCTGCTCTGCGGCATGTGGGATCTTCCCGGACCGGGGCACGAACCCGTGTCCCCTGCATTGGCAGGCGGACTCTCAACCACTGCGCCACCAGGGAAGCCCAGTATCCTTTTCTTAATATGTAATTCTTTTATATAAAAAACACTTCTGAGAATATGTTATAACCTTGCTTTTCTCACCTATCCATCTGAACAGAACCTACCCACTGCTCCCTTGGTACCTTTGATAGATCCCACTTTAGCAGACACAGGGGCTTGGAGGAGTTAATCAACTTTCATCAGACTTGACTTGTACCTCTTATCTTTTACTAAATACTTTCTCAGAGTATTCTCCTTTGACACAAAATGAGTAATGAAGTTCAAAATTCCAGCAAATGCTAACACAAAGACTTCCATTCACTTCCATTCCATGCCTGATATCAGTTCCTTCCAAGGGGGAGGTCTTGGTGAAGACAAGAGTACCTTGGAGGAGAAAGGGAGCATAGAAAGGAAAAACCAGGAGGAAGCAAACAGCCAAACCTACTACTTCATCCTCTGGACTCTGGTCACCCCTAGACCTAGATTACGGAGAGTTCACCAAAAAATGTGGCTGGTTACACCAGGACTTTATTCTTTAAATATCGAAATTACATGGGTTCCAAACTGTTTATACACAAGCCTAAATTTTAGATTCTTCAGAAAGCAGGGGAATCTTCCCCCACATCTGTTCCTCAAATTATAGTAATCATACAGAAAAGTCTCCAGACAACATTCCTCCCCATTACCATTCTGCACCTCTGTTTTCTTCAGATATTTTATTTACAAAAGAAACAAGAGTGAGAAGGAGAGAAAGAAAGAGAGAGGCTTAATGTAGATAAACATCAGACAAATCAGAGCTGAGACTTAATCCAAGCAAAAAGGGAGTCAGAAGGGTGCAGCATAAATTGCTCTGTACACAACAGTACATTCACAAATAATGAACTTTAAACATTCTTTAATGTCAAACAACATTCTCCCCAGGCTTCTTTATCCTGCTGAGCACCAAGAGGTTGGCATCAAGCCCCAGGTGACACCGCCTCTAAGGCTAAAAAAGAAATGCAAGACAAAGAAGAAAGAAAATACCAAAGTCAGTGTTTGTGCTAGATACATTTCACCAGCAAAGCCAACAGTATCTGTAATCAATTGGGCTGGGAAACAGCTTTTCTTATAATATCGTTGTAAGTATCTGTAATAGCTACCAAAACTTAATAGGATTTTAATTATACATGGGGTTGCATACAAGAAAAGAAAATAGGGCACTGTCAATTCAAAGAGATAGTGTAAATCTCCCTTTTCTCACTGATGTCTGGGTAAGCTGAGAAAAGCACCCGAACAAGGACTGTGAAGAACTGGCAGAAAGATTCATTGAGAAAGGCACATTTGTCAGCTCCTGGCTGATGTGGATAAGCAGACAGAGTTAAATGAACCTTGGATAAGTTAAGAAAAAGTCTCATTTAGGCTCACCTGACCTACAGATTTCAGTCAGTTCCTCATGTGACGACAGGACAAAGACTTTGTCAGAGTTCATTGCAAGATGCGACAGACCCAAGAATAATGTGTAGGTAAACTCTAACAAACCTGAATAAAACAATGAAATAATATAACAATGATAAACAAAAAGAAGGAAATAAAACTGTCCATAATCTCCACCCCACAGTTATAAACACTACCGACTTTTAACAGTTGGATCCATCCACGTATCCATCCACAACTTACTATGGAGTTTTGTGTCCTATTTTTGTAGTAAACCTCTCATTTACAACTGACCACCTGACCTGAAGAGTCACCTCCTTCTCTGCTTGTCACCCCAAATGCATCTCTTTTTTAATGTCACGCTGCTAATGTCTCCTTGTCTTCACATTTCCCTCCCTTCCTCAGCTACTCTTATTCATTGATCCCACAGATATTTATAGAGTACATATTGCTGGTGTAAGGCAGACACTCTTCCCTCCAAAGAGCCAGACCACTACCCCTGTTGATGAACTTAACCCCTGAAGCTGAAGACACACAAGGTCCCTGCAGAAGAGCTGCCTGCCCACCCCCATCACCCAGACTCTGCCTGTGCACCAGCAAAAGACCCTCAAATGAATGTTTCTACCTCCTTCCAATCTTACCTGACCCTTAGCATCCTAACCAGACTCCACCCTTAAGTGCTCTGTCAGGTTCACCTTGTCCCCCAAATTCCCTGCTCACATTTTCACAGCTACACCTAGAACAGTGTCACACTATATCATGTTGGACTAACCCAGTTGAATATTGTCATGTAGCAACCTCAACGTGTACAATTATGAAGTGGAACCTTAGACCAGAATCTCTCAGACAGATTTCAGAAAGGGTGTCCTACTGCACATCATCACAGAAAAAGCCAAGGGCATTTAAAACTATTTTAGCCTCTGAATTTGGTGAGATACAGCTAGGGTGAAAAGACGTCAAAAAACAGAAGGCTAATGAGTCAGGTGTGTTTACTTTTTTGAGACTCTGGTATCAGCAGGGGTTTTATATGCCTGGAAGGTATGTGTGTTCCATTTGCCTAGTTTTTATTTAGAAAAACAAAAAAAGAAGGGCTTTTGTGGGCAGGAAGACTGACCTTGGGAGTCTGAACATGGGAGACAACATAGAATGGTATTGAGAGCATCAGGGATCAAGGCCAGCAGTCTGACCTTGGGCAAGTGATGGAACTTGACTAAACCTCCAAGTCCTCAGCTGTAAAGCAAGGAGACAATTATAATAATAGTTACAGTGAGCATTAAATACCAGACTTTAACACATAGTCAGTATTCAAACAATGTTAGGTGATATTAGTATTAATGTTAATTAATGGAAATAACACTCTAAAGCAAAAACTGCATAATCCCTTATCTGAAATGCTTTGTGCCTCTTAAACAGAGTAGGATTAGAAAACTTTACATCCCTTTCAATTCTATGGCTCTCTGATTCCCTATGACAGTCTCAGCATAAGAACAATCACAATAACCAAATTCGTGATGCTTAATGGAGCCTTGGTGAGTCAGGCAGTGGGCTAGATCCTTTACTCATGTCATTTTTTATTCAAGCCCAAACCCTATGAAGTATCAATATTATCTTCATTTTACAGATGAGAAAACTAAAGCTCAGGAGAGCAACTAAAGTGCTAGAGGCCATACTCCTGAGAAGTGGCAGAGGTTTAATCTTAACCTGAGTCCTTCAAAGCTCAAAACCTGCGCTCTTTCCAATATGTTGCACTTCTATATGGAAACAGGAAATGAGTCATTTGTCCTCAGATGGTTTTCCAGGGGAGGAGTGTCTTTCCTCTCATTGGTCTACACTCATTTGTTGAGCTCCTTTTGTGACCAATAGTAATACAAAAGTAGCACCCATCTTCAAATTGATTGACTGGGCTGGGGCTGCCAGCTAAGGCTGAAAATCACATCTGACTAGACACTCACCTAATGCACTTAGTAGTCTTAGGGAAATCTACGACAGGTACTTAGATGGTAAAAAAAGTCAATTACCATTTCAATACAGTGGGTTTGACATGAACCAATAACTTTAAAACTTCTGTAAACTGCAGGAATACGTATCTTCAGTGTTTTCACCTTTGAATAGGGAAAAAGTGACATTTGAACTCATATTTAATGCTGGCTCTGCTATCTGTGGAGCCACTACTTCCTAGACCTTAGAAGCTGTGGGGAGATAGTGAAGATCCCGGGGTAACAATAACAATGGAAAATATCTTTGACCAAGTCTCCAACCAATTATAGTCACTAGGAACTAGAGTATCCTCCCTTCCTTTAGCATGATCCCAAATGTCTCAGTGTACCCCTTGAGAGCCCGTTACCTTTATTTACTGTCAACATCAAGGTCATGTTTCACCAAACTGTCTGCTAGCCTGACTGGTGAGCCACTAGTTCTGCTCGTAATGGTCCTTCAGTGTCACAGCTGTGGCTTCTACTGCCATACGACTGCAACTCTCAGAGGCTAGGACTCCCAGCCTAGGGTTTATGTATGTTTATACTGGGCTCTCCAAAGTGTGGTTGCCTGTTTTCTTTTAATCCACTCTTGAGGCAAATAGACAAGTTTACTTAGGAATGAGTTGGATGACACTTGAGTGGCACAGCCCAGATCACAACCAAAACCGTACTGCCAAGCTGACCATAAGAGAGTATCCTAGGAGAGAACTCTGCTAAAGAGCAGGTGTCTGGTCCAATCAGAATATTCCTTTTGGAGCATGATTCTTGATGCGTGTCTGTCTGTCTTCTGGTGAGATGAGCAGAGTTCTTCTGAGGAGCCAAGACCTGATCACCTGTTTCTGTTGGAAGAATGATGAAAAACTCAATGTACATCTTCATGTAAATCTAATTGCTCCTTACCAGTAAAATGACTGACTAATGTATTAAAAGTTTGACGTAGAAACTACCTAGTGGTTTATATTTCCTCTAGAACAGAATCATCAGCAAAATAAGAAAAAGGCAATTTTCTTCATGCTCCTCACAGAAATGGTCTTTGTGTGGCCTGTTCTGGGATTCCTGGATTTCCAGTGGCCAACAGACTTTTTGAGTTTCAGGATTTGTATAGAGTTATGCTGACCTGACATCAGTCCCTTCCTGGGCTTGGCTTGGTTAGGAAAGGTGCCCCAGACTCAAATGTTTTCTGGGGCTTTGATAAATGAGTGCAGTGTTTAAGACATAATGAGGAGGATGGTATCTGTGGTAACCCGGAGTAGACGGTTAGATGTGTCCTTTTTAAAAGAAATCTGCAGCTGCCACCAAGCTTTAGCCAATTATTGCCGTCTAGGAATACAGGTCCAATATTGTCAGGTCATCAAATTAAAATAGAAATCTGTAAATAATGATGATATAGGAAACTTTTAAGTGTTGATAAGTAATGTACTTTTCTTAAACATTTAGTGAGCCAGTACTTTCTGGACCAAATAAAATATATCTGGGAGCTAGACATGGCTTATACAATTTGGGACTCAGTCCTAGTCATTGTTTCCCAAGGTATGGTCCAAGAAGCACCTGCATCGATGTCATTTTTTTTTTTTTTTTGCCGTACGCGGACCTCTCACTGTTGTGGCCTCTCCCGTTGCGGAGCACAGGCTCCGGATGCGCAGGCTCAGTGGCCATGGCTCACGGGCCCAGCTGCTCCGCGGCATGTGGGATCCTCCCAGACCGGGGCACGAACCCATGTCCCCTGCATCAGCAGGCGGACTCTCAACCACTACGCCACCAGGGAAGCCCCCATCGATGTCATTTTTTAAATGAAGATTTAGAGGCCTACCCCAAACCTACTGAATCAGAATCTCCAGAATTAAGACCCAGTGATCAGCATTTTAAGTAAACATTCTTGGTGAAAATGATAGGGGAGATTGGCCCAACATTCAGGTATTGGATTTTCTAAGACTGGGAGATCTGAGAGATGGACATGTTCCTATATCACAAATAACACATTAGGACCCTACCTCTATTTTAATTATTCCTCCTCTTCCTCGTCATCATCATCTTGATCATTTGACCATTTAACAGATATTTATTGAGCTCCTATTAAGTGCCAGGTTCTGTTCTAGGCACTGGGGAATGCAGCACTGAACGAAAGATGCTAAAACCCCTGCTCTCACGCAGCCTGATTCTAGTGGGGAGAGAGAGAGGGTAAAGAAGTTAATAAGTAAAATCTAGTAGGTGAGATGGTGATAAGTGCTAAGGGGAAAAATAAAGCAAAGAAGGAGGACAGGAATTCTGTGTGGGGAGGGTAACGGGAGAAGGAAGTTGACATTTTAGACAGAATTTTCAGAGAAGGCCTCACTGCCTTGAGCTGAGACCTTTAGGAGAGAAGGGGAGTGCCATGTGGAAATCTGGGGAAGGCATTCCAGGCAGAGAGAATACCAAGTGGAATGGCCCTCAGACATTTGTGATGCAGTGACTTTGAGGAACAACATGGAGGACAGATTGGCCAAGAATAATGACCAAGAAGAGGGTAGTAGGAGAAGAGGCCAGAGGAAAGGGGCTATACTGTGTAGGGCCTTGTGGGCCAGGTAAGGACTTCAGCCTTTTCACTCTCGGAGAGATCCTGGAGGGTTTTGAACAGAGGATGGCAGGATCTCTCTGGCTTCTGAGAAGGGGATGAGGAAAGACCATTTCAAAAGGTATTCCAATAATCCAGGTGGTATGGGCCATGAGGATAGTGGTGGAGATGGTGAATTCTAGATACGTTTTGAACATAGAGCTAAGAGGCCTTGACAGTGAATCAGATGATCAGATGTATGATGTGAGACAAAGAACAGTCCAGAATGACATCAGGTTTGGGACTCAAACAATTATAAGAATGGAGTTGATACTTACTGGAATAGGAAAGACTGCAAGAAGAGTAGGGTTTGGAGGGGAGGTTATTATCTGAAGCTCGCTTTAGGATATATTAAACTAGAAATGCCTATTAGATATCCAAGTGGAGATTTCAAGTAGGCGGTTGGGGGTTCAGGTAACCCATCTGTGTCAGTCACAGTTCTCCAGAGAAACAGAACCAGCTGCATGTGTGTGTGTGTGTGTGTGTGTGTGTGGAGAGAGAGAGAGAAATTTATTTTAAGGAATTGGCTCACGCTATTGTGGAGAGCTTGATGAGTCCAAAACTGATGGGTAGGCCAGCATGCCGGAGACTCAGGGAAGAGTTGAAGTTCAAGCCAAAGATTGCCTGCTGGCAGAATTCCCCTTTGCTCAGGGAAGGTCAGTCTTTGTTCTCTTAAGATCTTCAACTGATTGGATGAGGCCCACCCACATTATGGAGGGTAATCTGCTTTTACTCAAATCCACCAATTTAAATGTTAATCTCATCCAAAAAATACCTTTGCAAAAATCATCCAGTATAACATTTGACTAAATATCTGGGCATTGTAGCCTAACCAAGCTGACACATAAAACTAACCATCACATCATCATCACCATAATAATCATAGTTACAGTTTTCTGGGTGTCTACTTGGTTGCCGGGTCTGATGCAGGTGCCTTATGTTATTTATCATTAAACTACCTTCCAGAGCACCACAAGTAGATATTACTATTCCCATATTATAGATGATAAAACTGAGGCTCTCTGAGATTAAGCAATTTGTCCATGGTCATATGTCCAGGATCCAATTCCATTTCCAACTCCAGGGACTATAATCTTCCCCACTACACCACACTGCCTCCCAATCCACAAGCTCCTTATTTCCCCAACGTGCTATTCCATGTGTTTATGTCTTGTCACATTCTGTTCCTTGTGCCTGAAAAACACTCTCTCCTTCATCTGAATAAGTTTTACCCCTTCATCAAGACTCAGCTAAATGGTCACCTTCTCTAGGAAGCCTTCCTTTGTTCCTTCTCCTACCTGGATTTTAGAACCTTTTCCTCTGTGCTCTCATTAGCAGTAGACTTCACACACCTCTACAAAACGAATCATCAAGCAACAATTGCTGATCTGCTGACCTTTCTTCTACTTTAGACTGTAAACTTCTTGATGGAGGAGGAGCACACCTTGTTCATCATTGTATCTGCAGATCCTCAGCGTCTAGCCTGGAACTTGATAAGTGCCCTGTAAATGTTTGTTTCATGAATGAATGAACAAATGTTGTGGAAAGGAAGGGAAGACAGCAGGGGACCCGAGAAAGAGCATTAACAGAGATAAGGGGCAACAAGAGAGGACAGAATCACAACAGGCATGGGCACAGAGGTCTGGTGAATGATGCTAAATGATGCAGAGATATTGATAAGACTGGAAAATAAAAGAGGCTACTAGATTCACTGGGGAAAAACTCAGTGAATGCCATAGAGTATAAGTGGCTTGGTAGTTTGGAAAAAAGTTTTATATGTAGAAATTTTAATGATGCTGGCTGTACTAGCTGAGACAGCATCACAGAGAACTTGCAATCTGATCTGGGACTTACAGAAGGTAGAATCTGAATAGGTGTGTGCTGGGTGGCTGAGGGCGGGGGGTGAGGGCAGCTGTGATGAAATGGCAGGCAAAGAAGGACTACATCTTTAAAGTAAGTAGGGAGGCTGTCAAAGACATTGGAAAGTAATTGGGTAGCCCAGGTATGGAAGAAAACAATACAACTTGAAACAAAACATTATTCCCCTCATTCCCTGGCAGGGTTCTTTGCCTCCTTGACAGCTCACTGCCCATCAGCAAATAGGGAAGAGTGGATCTCAGCTCTCTAATATTCAGATCACTGTGGTATATAATTTGTGTATATAATTCCTCTGATGAAAAGTGCAGGAAGAACAGTAATGAGTTTAGACGTATTCCAAATGATGAAAATACCAAATCTGGTAACAACTCATCTGTTTTGCTTCTGTGATTTCCTAGCCAATTCAAACGTGACCTAGACACTGAACATTTTTTTCCTCTGCTTACCTTTGGAGCCTCAGAATAAATTTGCAATGGATAACAAATGATAGTCTCTCACTGAGAAATAAAATAAATGGCATGCTACCAATTGAGGCTGGTTAACCATTTCACATTCCTAAACTTACACTAGAAATGAAACATCACTTGATATGATAATTCTAAAAAAATGTGCTGCCTTAAATGCATGCTTTAGCTTTTAGGTCAACCACTGCATTTCTTTAATACTCTCTAACACAAGCTCTTTGAGCCAACTGCATTTCATAAGAAAGAACAGTGAGAGAGATGGGAGGCCTTTGAGACTTCTGCCAAATTACAGGGCAGAGATCAATCAATTCACTGTGCTAAGTGGGGTCATTTTTGTAGTACTAGTGGAAATTATGTTCTTTTGGGATCCTGGCATTTCCATAGCAACTGCACAAGATCCCAAAAACACACAGATCATAGCAAATACTGGAGTAGGATTCGTTTACTTCTTACACAGAGGCAGTAGAAATTATTTTGTTTGAGGGTTTTGTCTTCTACCCATAATGCCTTCCGTGCTACAAATGGTTCATGCAAAACTAGAGTTCAGAATGCAAAATAGTGTCTAAATATAATCTGCTAGATGTTGTGGGTTTAACAACCAGAGCCCAGCTGACCTTTGAAAAGAGAGCTGGTTTCCTTTGTTTTCAACTTTTTCAGCCTCTGTTGGTCACTTAGGAAAAGAGAACTTTATACTGAGCTTCCTCTGTGGCTAAATGGGCTGCAAAGGCTCACAGAGGAATTCTTCCCATCCACAGTTGACCTAATGAGAATTAGCACTTCTGCCGGAGCACCCTCGTTTTCTGGGGTATCTCTCCAGCCTGTTATGAAATATAGCTGGTGCCTGGTTTGCTAAACTTACAGATGGACAGCTCTGGGCAAAATTGTTTTCTTCAGGCTTGATGAGAAAATTTAAATGCAATTTACATTTCATATTCAACTATGACATGACACATATTTAAAAGTCTCTTCTAATACACCAGTGACTTACAAAATACATGATTTACAATGACCTCCTTTGCCCTGAACGCTTATAAACGTAAAAGTGATGGAAAACAATGCAGCTGCTTCTCATTATTTCCACTGTGTCTTCAGTTGAGGGCTTGAGAGCCCAGAGCCTCATGCTTTGGGAGTTCAAAGTCATTAGATTTTTTGGCTTTTACTCTAGCTCCCACACCTGTGCTCCCAGAACCCAATGGGCAAAATACTGTCCAAGTAGCCTCAGCAACAGCAAGAAACACAGGTGGCCCTTGCTGACATGAAATTAGCAGTGGATATGCAGAATTTGGTTACCAAGGGCTAAAAGTTTAAAAATACCCATTACTTATGGCCCCTTCTGCCAAATAAATCAAGTTCCAATTTAACCACATCTTAACCTGAATACTGAAGAGAGGGAAAGATGTGGATTTGAATTAGTAGAAAGTCTTGAGTTCAGACTCT
Source organism: Stenella coeruleoalba (assembly GCF_951394435.1). NCBI lineage: Eukaryota > Metazoa > Chordata > Mammalia > Artiodactyla > Delphinidae > Stenella > Stenella coeruleoalba. Next base: position 73,011,263 of record NC_137162.1, read on the forward strand.
CACTCCTTCACTCATTGAGCTGATATTGAATTTTTTTTGAATTTTTACATTAAATATTATACTGAATTTACATTGAATTTTTATATTGCTGAGGCTTTTTTTTTACATCTTTAAAATCCCTTTCCCACTAGGGTGTTGGGAGGATTGAATGACATAATGTATTAGAGGCACCTGGAATGTGCCTCCCAAGTCAGACGCTTAATAAACAACTAGGCCCATCTGAACCTCTGAAGGAGATTGGGTGTCCACACTCGCTTATTAAGAAAGAAGAAACCGTAGTTCCATGGCAACATCCAATCAAGGCTTTTATAGAATCTCAGAGTTGGAAAGCAGTACAGATGTGTTTTAGTCCTTCCTGATGAATGATTTGTCTCTACATCATCTCTGTCAGTAATTACTCATTCCAGCCCCTCAGGTGTGAATATTTCCAAATATAGAAGAATTGCCGCTTCATCAATCAGCCATTTAATGGCGAAAAATCAACCATTTTGAGGATCAACTGTACACCCAGCACTAGACTGATATTATATTTAGTCATATGACTACTCTGTAAGGTAGGTATTATCCCAGTTTTACAGACTAGGAAACTGAGGCTCAGAGGATAAATAATTTCACAAGCTCCCACAGCTTTATTTAAAACAGCAGTGATCACACATATATATGGAATTTAAAAAAAAAAAGGTTCTGAAGAACCTAGGGGCAGGACAGGAATAAAGACGCAGATGTAGAGAATGGACTTGAGGACACGGGGAGGGGGAAGGGTAAGCTGGGATGAAGTGAGAGAGTGGCATGGACATATAAACACTACCAAATGTAAAATAGCTAGCTAGTGGGAAGCAGCCAATAGCACAGGGAGGTCAGCTCAGTGCTTTGTGACCACCTAGAGGGGTGGGATAGGGAGGGTGAGAGGGAGACGCAAGAGGGAGGGGATATGGGGATATAAATATACGTATAGCTGATTAGTTTCAGAGCAGAAACTAACACAACAATGTAAAGCAATTATACTCCAATAAAGATGTTAAAAAAAAGAAAAGCAATGATCTCCAAAGGTGATATACTCACTCCAAAATGTAAGAGACCAGTCAAGTTTAGTAGAACTGTTCTTAACCATTTGCACAATTCCAACATGTCTGTGTTCTTAATGGAGATGGATAGAGGCATATGTTTCATCTTTTTATAACTCAGACCTTCTCTCCAAGTATAACATTTATGATTATGTCAGAATCCCAGACACGCACTACCAGAAATTTGGAGCTATACTTTCTACAGATTCTGAAATGAGAGCTAAATCCATGTCATTCTCAAAGATTCTGTTGCTAATTGGGAGATAACTACAAGTTAGGAAAGCAGAGATGATGTTCTTTCTTGTTTGCCCTAGTATCCCCTGTGCCTCATACAGTGCCTGAGACATAGTGGATAGTCAGCAAATAATTATTGATTAATAAAGCCTAGTATTGAAGCTCCAATGTGATTTAATATAATCTTTTATTGAATTTTTAAGCATGCCAAATTGCCTTCAGAAAAAGGGAGATAGGATACTTTGAACCAAGGAATTGAGCTTTTAGTTTAATTTTTTTAAAAAATTACCTTCTTGCAGTTTGTCCCGAAAGAAGACACTGACTCATATCCATTGGATTCTCATATTGTTATTCAGACTTCACCAGTGATTCCATACACTTGACAGTCATTTAGCCCTCAGCCCTCCATTTAACTCACTTACCTGACCTATAAAGAACCACTGATTATTTTTAAAATTTCTAAGAGGATAAATTTGTTCTGTGTTCTTATTACAAAATAATAAAAGAGGGCAGAAGGAAATTTTGGAGGTTATGGATAGGTTTGTGGCATGGATTGTGGTGATGGTTTCATGGAAGCATACTTATCTCCAAACTTATCAAATTGTATACATTTATTATACACAGCTTTTTGTATGTCAAAAAAAATGCCAGTAGTGAAAAAAAGGAACCATTTATTAGATCTCAGTTCTGATAATGAAAGATTTTTCCATTATGGTCAAGATCTGGGAAAACAAATTCTACAATGCTTAGTTTGAGGTTGATAAATACACCCATTGTTCCCTCCTTTCATCCTTGGGTTACATTTTCCATCCCTCCAGCTTCCCACATTTGCCCTGTGTGCTCGATGTGCTCGGGAATTTGGGGAGTGGGCACCTTATGAGCACTTCTATTTGTGGTGAACCTACCTTGCCTCAATCCTCTTTTTCTCAGCTCAAAATACAAAAGGCTGGGCTCCCCTGGTGGCGCAGTGGTTAAGAGTCCTCCTGCCGATGCAGGGGACACGGGTTCGTGCCCCGGTCCGGGAAGATCCCACATGCCGCAGAGCTGCTGGGCCCGTGAGCCATGGCCGCTGAGCCTGCGCGTCCGGAGCCTGTGCTCCGCAACGGGAGAGGCCACAGCAGTGAGAGGCCCGCGTACCGCAAAAAAAAAAAAAAGGAAAAAAACAAAATACAAAAGGCTCTGGGGGAATGACAAATCCCAGATGTCTTTTTCCTTGTTTAACTTTTATAAAATATTTTCCTTGGAGAGGTCCTGGACCAAATCTTCTCAAGGCGTGTTCCTTGCCCCTTGTCCTTTCCACACCTCCTCTGAGGCCAGGACCAGTTTCCCTGATGAAAGGCTGACTCTTAATTCTCCTTTGGAACCGTCTGGTTCTTCCTGCTTCACAGCTCACCACTCATTCCTAAATCACTCTCCCTCCTCTTTCTTCTTTCCTCTCTCTGATGTATTTTCATCTTGTTTCTCCCCAAGAAAACATAAGCCATGATATCACCTGCCAAGATGGGTTTGGCCTTTGGAATAAAGTTTTTAAGTGTCCTACCACATTTCCTAGGGGATGGCAAGAATTCTTAAGCTCTAAGAAAGTGTATTTTTCACTGATATGTAAAGAGGGAGGGTTGTGCTTTCTGAAAATACCTCTGTACCTCAGGAAGTGAAATTAAATAAATCCTTGGGGGGGAAAAAAAGGAGCTTTTCCTCATCTTAAGAGCATTTCTTCTTTTTCCCCCATAAAACAGTACATAATTACAAAGGTTGGCTGAAGTAGTATAAACAGGACATTATTATACATTTCTAACTTGCCAGACTGTACATCTTTTTAAAGTGCATGCTGCCATTTTATCTCATGAGTAATGTCTTTGTGATTCAAGTTCAGGAAATCTTTTTTTTTCTAATCTCTTGCACTGACCACTGGAAGACGTTAAGCCATTTATTCAGTAAATGTGCATTAAATGCTCTCTATGTGCCATGACAAGAAAACATTAACCACTGGACACACACAGAGCATGCTCCTTCATTCTGTTTCTCTGGAACCTGCTTAAATTGCTGAAATGGGTATCTCCTTACTATCAATACTGTTTCCCACTGCAAGCCAGTGCTGATTTAATTCTGAGTTCTCCTATGTTTTCCTAAATATGCCTGAAGAGCCTATCAGGTAAAAATAAGAAAAATTAAATGTCTACAACCCTCAATGTTCCTCCACAACCCTGATATAGATTGCTGGCCTGTGTAGTAAGTAGTTCAAGGACCTTATATTCACTTCCCCAAGCCTCCTCCTCTTTCCACTTCAACAGGGAGAAATGTTTGATCAAAATCAAAGATCAATCATTTGGTCACATGCTCTAGTGACAGAACTTTCAAAGGGGTTGAAACAGGGATTCTCAAATTTAGTTGCTATTTGAATCGTGGGGTGTTCGCTTTTCCCACATTATCAGAACTTTATTAAGATCATTGTGCACATCTCTACTTACTCTTCTGGCATGGGCATTTTTTGGTCAATACTTAATCTGCTTTGTTTTGTTGTCATTTGTGTTGTTGGTGTTTAAATAAAATTTTATTTTGGGATAATTTTAGATTTCCAGAAAAGTAGCAGACATAATGCAGAGAGTTCTCCTATACCCCTGACCCCCTTTCAGTTTCCTCTCATGTTATCATCTTAGATTATTGTGGTACATTTGTCAAAATTAGGAAACTAACATTGGTAAATTACTATTAACTATAATCCACACTTCACTCAGATTTCACCAGGTTTTACTTTATCTCTTCTAGGATCCAATCCACTGCATTGAGATATTATGTCTCCCAATCTCCTCTGGTCTATAAGTTTCTTTCCTTGCTTTCTTTGAAAGTCTTGGGGAGTACTAGTAGGTCATCTAGTACTAGTTCTAATACTACTAGAACATCCTTCAATTTGGGTATGTCTGATATTTTTCTCACAATTAGACTAGAATTATAGTTTATGAAAAGGGTACCACAGGGGTGAAATGCCCTTCTCATTACATCAGAGGACGCTAGAAAGCCACATGACATCACAGGCAATGTTAACCTTCATCACTTAGTGTTTTCCGGGTTCCTCCACTTAAACAGTTTTATTTTTCCCTTTCCCTACTTTATTCTTTGGAAACAAGTCACGAAGTCTAGCGCACCCTCAGCAGGTGAGAGATGAATTCAATCTCCACCTCCTGCAAGGGGGTAGTATCTAAATAAATTACTTGGAACTATTCTGTAAGAAAGATTTGTCTTTTTCTCCTCACTTATTAATTCATTTGTTTAATTGTATCAGTATGGACTCAGGTGTGTTCATTTCACATTTTGAGTCATAATCTAACACTGTTATTTATTTTGTTTCTTAAATATTTCCAGCTTTGGCCATTGGGAGTCCTTTCAGTTTGGTTCCTATGTCCCTTTAGCATGACCCCATCCTTTTATTTTTTGAACACTACCTGACTTTGTGGTAGTACAAAATGCCCTAGGTTTATTTTGTATTTTCCCTACCATTTCTTTAAAGTGACGTAGTTGCTTTTATAGGGGGAATGATAATTAGAAATCAAGATCTAGGAACTGGGAATGCTCATTGCCTCAGCGAACAGAACTAATACGTATTTGTATATTAGCCTATGTATAAACACATATCTGTAATTCTGTACTGTTCACCTGTGTCTCTGTGTGTGTGCTGTGTGTAGCTAAACATGACTTCGTAGTGATGTCTCCAACTCCAGCCCACAAGATTCATTCTAGCCTTCCCTTCTTGCTTATCTATAACTTTCGTCTCCGACTGAGAAAAGTGACAGCCACCATCCACCAAACATTTACTTATTTTTTTGACTCCAGTATACAGAAAAAAGCAGTTTCAGAATTGTCAATCCATACCCCACCTGGGGAAATTTTAACACGCCTAATGTCCAAGGCACCTGAGAACAGTTAAATCAACTTCTGGGATATAGCCCAGACCTTAGCTTATAGTTTCCCAGGTGATTACTATGTATAGCCAGGCTGAAAACCATTGGGTGAAACAGTTGCAACACGTGAGTGGGATCTTTCTTGCCTCCTCCTCCTGCTGTTTGCTTCCACGTGACTGAAACTGGAAGGGCTGGAAGCCGCTTCAAAGTGGAGGAGGTAGAGGCAGCTCGCTCTCCCAGGTAAGCTTCACCTCCCTACATCAGTTTGGCAGGAGGGGAATTATTTTTCTCTTGGGCTCTTGACTCTGAGGCTTCCAATTCTCTGGTGATGGCAAGTGGGCTTGGGATTAAACTTCTGTCGCATCAGCGTGTATGACCTGACTCTGGCATAGGTAGGGAAAAACAGAACAAGCGTGCCTCACAGCCTGTTTGACTGATTCCCAGATTATTTAAGGAAGGAAGTGTCTACCAGGTATGTCACAGCCCAGATAGCTAGCGTCACCATGTTGAGTACTAGTCTGTAGAATAAGACCACAGCTGAGACTAAAGTGTTACTTTGCCTTCTGTTTGCTTTGCTTTGCCTCTTGTGTGCGTATTTCCTACTTGTGGACCCTTGGGGAAGAGTCATTGGTCAAGAATGAGGTTTCTGGATATCCTAGCCTAAATTGATATAATTTCTTATTTAAAACATAAACATAGGGCTTCCCTGGTGGCGCAGTGGTTGAGAGTCCGCCTGCCGATGCAGGGGACGCGGGTTCATGCCTTGGTCCGGGAAGATCCCACATGCCGCGGAGCGGCTGGGCCTGTGAGCCATGGCCGCTGAGCCTGCGCGTCCGGAGCCTGTGCTCCGCAACGGGAGAGGCCACAGCAGTGAGAGGCCCGCGTACCGCAAAAAACAAAAACAAAAACAAAACATAAACATAGAGGACTTGAGGACACGGGGAGGGGGAAGGATAAGCTGGGACGAAGTGAGAGAGTGGCATGGACATATATACACTACCAAATGTAAAATAGCTAACTAGTAGAAGCAGCTGCATAGCACAGGGAGATCAGCTCAGTGCTTTGTGACCACCTAGAGGGGTGGGATAGGGAGGGTGGGAGGGAGACGCAAGAGGGAGGAGATATGGGGATATATGTATATGTATAGCTGATTCACTTTGTTATAGAGCAGACACTAACACAGCAATGTAAAGCAATTATACTCCAATAAAGATGTTAAAAGAATAAACTAAACATAAGCAGGTGTGAACTAATAAAATGCATCTTTTGTATAATACAACTTATATTTTAATATTTAAACTAGGTTTAGTTTTGGTTTTTTTTTGGAGTAAAATTGCTTTACAATGTTGTCTTAGTTTCTGCTGTACAATGAAGTGAATCAGGTATATGTATATCTGTATCCCCTGCCTCTTGGACCTCCCTCCCCCCCTTCCCACCCCCATGTAAGTCATCACAGAGCACTGAGCTGAGCTCCCTGTGCTTTTCTCTTTCTGACTTACTTCAATCTGTATGACAGACTCTAGGTCCATCCACATCTCTACAAATGACCCATTAAATTAATAGCTAGATGTAGTTTGAAAAACTCAAACCATGCAAAAGAGTCTACAGTTTAAAATCCTCCTGTTTTTCCCTCCTTCAAATCCATGTCTCCCTGAAGTAGTTGCTTTAGGCAGTTCCTGGTTTCTAGATTTTTCTGGCATTGACTATTACAAGTTTAAATAACATAGTAGTACTTCTCTCGCTTGAATTTCAGTATCAAAGAGTTTTTATAATTCTCTTAAAAACTTTGTGTTTCCCTGTGAATCTGATTGGAAGTCACTATGTGCCCCAACATGCCACATGCATAATTTCTCAAGACAGTCTCCTCTCTACCTTGCACAGAATGTGAGGGCTGCGGGATGACATTAAGAGTCTTAGAAGACTTTTTGTCTAGCTGAGAGGAGCTACTAGGTGTCGACTGAAAAAATGCACCACCTAGAAGTTGAGAGTTATGTTTTATTTGGCAGGCAAAACTGAGGACTTAAGCCAGGGACACAGCATCTCAGATAACTCTGACTGCTCCGAAAAGGCAAAGGCAGCAGCCAGGGTATATAGGAGTTTCTGCAACAAAGACCAGATAGTTGGAACATCAAAAGATTACTGTTAATTAAAGAAAACCAGATATCTCAAGGTAAAAATAAAAAAAATGAGTTTGCTCACTTCCCACTACGAAAGACTGAACACGTTTTATACATCCAACCACTTCCATCTCTTTAGCCTTATTTTTGTTAGTTATATGTATTTTTTCACAGTCAAGGTTGTAATACTTATTTCATGTTTTATAATCATAACTTCGTCTTTTGTGCTTTTGTTAAGTCTGAGGTCAGTTTTTCTTTTTGCTCATCTTGGTTAATAACTTTTTTGCTGTTAGTTTTCTCCAATTGTTGTATGGTCCTCATTCAGTTCAGGTGTTTTTAATGATTGAAGAGTTAGGTTGATTACCATAGATGCCTGGATTGGTTTTCTGTAAAGTTAGGATATTTTGGTTACAAGGAAAAGGTTAACTTAAGAAGAATAAGGAATTCACTAGGAAGATTCAGAGTGATATACAGAACTGAAGATAGAAGATTGCCTGTGAAGGAGGGGTACCAGGCAGCCACACTACAGAGTGTGGGTGCTACAGACTGAATATTTGTGTCCCCCACAAAATTTACATGTAGAAACCTAGTCCCTACTGTGTTGGTATTTTGAGGTGAGGCCTTGGGAAAGTGATAAGTGTCCTTATAAAATGCCCCAGAGAGCTCTTTCTCCTCTTTCACCATTAACTCGGAGGCATGCCCTCACCAGACACTGAATCTCCTGATGCCTTGATCTTGGACTTTCCAGCCTTTAGAACTGTGAGAAATAAATGTTTATTGTTTGAGCCACCTTGTCTAAGGTATTTGTTATAGCAGCCCAAACAGACTAACACAGTGAGTCTATAGATAATTATCCAGCACTTTGCTGACTTTGAGCTTGGAGCAGTAAGGGTGCTCCCCAAAGAAGGAGTGTTTATGCCTCTGTTTGGGGGAAAACTGTGTGGCATCCCCTGATCTTTTTCCTTTTCTTTCATTAATCTGATTCCATCTACTTTATAGTTTCCAGGATTTCCTCACAATTTTCTGGTTTACTGCTAATTCTTTTTTATTCCAGAACTCTTATTATCACATGAATTTTCAATTCACTCTCGTTTCAGTAGAAACTTGGGATGTTTGAGGTAGATGTAGCTGCTCAGTGCAGAATTTTGACAAGATTCCAAAAATATTACCTTAATATTATTTTCCATTTCTTAAAAGCACCCTCTTTTCCATAAATTCTAATAAAAATAACAGGTTATTTGTTGGCCAGTTGACTAAACTTGCACACCTTTATATTAGTGTTCTTACAATACATGATAATAATACTACATTGAGAAATATTTTTTCATTATTGATACTAACTGGAATAAATTGCTTTTACTTTCTCTTACTTTAGTACATTATTTTTTATTTTAACCAAAGACTGCCAAAACCGAGTATCTCCTTTCTTTCAAAATTCTCTTAATTGGCATTTTCAAACATCTGCTGTATAATTATTTGTTCATGTTGGCCCTAAGAAAAATTTAAGTCTTTCAAATGAATTTTAAATTCAAGGAATACTGATTTATCTGTAGTTTAATGCAGCATAATTTTATATGCCTTATAGTATATCTTTATTTTTGGAAAAAAATTCAGGTATATTAAGAATGATAAATAAAACTATGACATTATAAGAAAGTAGTGGAACACATTAATGAAATTTTAATAGGAAAAGTCATAACAGGTCAAAGTATAAATCAAAAAAATACATACAAATTTTTAGATTCTATATGGCAAAAGACAACATCAACAGAATGAAAAAAAAAATAAGCCACAGACGAGGAAAAGGTGTTTGTAGTATATATTAGACATAGAGTTATATCCAGAATATGTAAAGAATTTTGACCAATTGAGAAAATAATATAACAAGAAAAATAATATAATAGAAAAATGGGCAAAGAACATAAATTCGAAAAGGAAGGGACTTCCCTGGTGGTCCAGTGGTAAAGAATCTGCCTTGCAATGCAAGGGATGCAGGTTCAATCCCTGATCAGGGAACTAAGATCCCACATGCCATGGGACAGCGAAGCCTGCATGCCACAATTACTGAGCTTGTGCACCTCAACTAGAGCTGCGTGCCACAAACTACAGAGCCCATGCACTCTGGAACCAGCACACCACAACTACAGAGCCCTCGTGGCCTGGAGCCTGTGTGCCACAACTAGAGAAGACCTGCATGCCACAACTAGAGAGAAGCCCGCGTGCCGCAAAAAAACCTGCACGCCCCAATGAAAGACCCTGCATGCCTCAACGAAGATCCCTCATGCCACACTTAAGACCTGACACAGCGAAAAATAAATAAAATAAAATGAATAAATAATAAAATAAATCGTTAAAAAAAAAGGAGAGAGATTGGAATGACAAATATATGACAATATGTTCACCTTCACTGGAAATCACATAAATGTTATTGAAAACGAAACCAAAGAATATTCCATTTTTCACCCATTAAATCAGCAAAAATGGAAAAGTTTGGCAATATTAAGTATTTGGTCAGATTAAAAGGGAAATTAGTTGTTTTTGTATGTTGATGGTGTAAATTAAATTGATATGGTCACTTCGGAGAATAATTTAGCTCTACAATGGATAATTCACGTACACTGTGATCCAGCAACTTCACGTCTAGTTGTATACCCTTGAACAGTGTTTCTCAAGCTTTGGTAAGCATCACCTGGGTTATTTGTTAAAACCACCAGTTCCTAGGTTCCATCCCAGCTATACCGTCTCAGAATAGTGAATGGAAGCCTCCTCGATACCTTCTGTTCATTCCTCCAAACCCACTCTCCACTTTGCCCACCCTACTGTCTGTTCCAGAAGGCTGGACTACTTGGTGGCATAACAGGACTCTATTGCCCCTGGCTTCAGGGTTGGCATAGCCGAATGGGGAGCACTGGCAGGAACTCAGAGGAGAGAGGTTCAGATATTTAATTCCTTCCTGGAAGGTCTCCATAGGCAGGCAGAACTAATACGTATTTGTATATTAGTCTATGTATAAACACATATCTGTAATTCTGTACTGTTCACCTGTGTCTCTGTGTGTGTGCTGTGTGTAGCTAAACATGACTTCGTAGTGATGTCTCCAACTCCAGCCCACAAGATTCATTCTAGCCTTCCCTTCTTGCTTATCTATAACTTCCGTCTCCGACTGAGAAAAGTGACAGCCACCATCCACCAAACATTTACTTATTTTTTTGACTCCAGTATACAGAAAAAAGCAGTTTCAGAATTGTCAATCCATACCCCACCTGGGGAAATTTTAACACGCCTAATGTCCAAGGCACCTGAGAACAGTTAAATCAACTTCTGGGATATAGCCCAGACCTTAGCTTAAAGTTTCCCAGGTGATTACTATGTATAGCCAGGCTGAAAACCATTGGGTGAAACAGTTGCAACACGTGAGTGGGATCTTTCTTGCCTCCTCCTCCTGCTGTTTGCTTCCACGTGACTGAAACTGGAAGGGCTGGAAGCCGCTTCAAAGTGGAGGAGGTAGAGGCAGCTCGCTCTCCCAGGTAAGCTTCACCTCCCTACATCAGTTTGGCAGGAGGGGAATTATTTTTCTCTTGGGCTCTTGACTCTGAGGCTTCCAATTCTCTGGTGATGGCAAGTGGGCTTGGGATTAAACTTCTGTCGCATCAGCGTGTATGACCTGACTCTGGCATAGGTAGGGAAAAACAGAACAAGCGTGCCTCACAGCCTGTTTGACTGATTCCCAGATTATTTAAGGAAGGAAGTGTCTACCAGGTATGTCACAGCCCAGATAGCTAGCGTCACCATGTTGAGTACTAGTCTGTAGAATAAGACCACAGCTGAGACTAAAGTGTTACTTTGCCTTCTGTTTGCTTTGCTTTGCCTCTTGTGTGCGTATTTCCTACTTGTGGACCCTTGGGGAAGAGTCATTGGTCAAGAATGAGGTTTCTGGATATCCTAGCCTAAACTGATATAATTTCTTATTTAAAACATAAACATAGGGCTTCCCTGGTGGCGCAGTGGTTGAGAGTCCGCCTGCTGATGCAGGGGACGCGGGTTCGTGCCCAGGTCTGGGAAGATCCCACATGCCGCGGAGCGGCTGGGCCTGTGAGCCATGGCCGCTGAGCCTGCGCGTCCGGAGCCTGTGCTCCGCAACGGGAGAGGCCACAGCAGTGAGAGGCCCGCGTACCGCAAAAAACAAAAACAAAAACAAAACACAGAGGACTTGAGGACACAGGGAGGGGGAAGGATAAGCTGGGACGAAGTGAGAGAGTGGCATGGACATATATACACTACCAAATGTAAAATAGCTAGCTAGTAGAAGCAGCTGCATAGCACAGGGAGATCAGCTCAGTGCTTAGTGACCACCTAGAGGGGTGGGATACGGAGGGTGGGAGGGAGACGCAAGAGGGAGGAGATATGGGGATATATGTATATGTATAGCTGATTCACTTTGTTATAGAGCAGACATTAACACAGCAATGTAAAGCAATTATACTCCAATAAAGATGTTAAAAAAATAAACATAAGCAGGTGTGAACTAATAAAATGCATCTTTTGTATAATACAACTTATATTTTAATATTTAAACTAGGTTTAGTTTTGTTTTTTTTTTGGAGTAAAATTGCTTTACAATGTTGTCTTAGTTTCTGCTGTACAATGAAGTGAATCAGGTATATGTATATCTGTATCCCCTGCCTCTTGGACCTCCCTCCCCCCCTTCCCGCCCCCATGTAGGTCATCACAGAGCACCGAGCTGAGCTCCCTGTACTTTTCTCTTTCTGGCTTACTTCAATCTGTATGACAGACTCTAGGTCCGTCCACATCTCTACAAATGACCCATTAAATTAATAGCTAGATGTAGTTTGAAAAACTCAAACCATGCAAAAGAGTCTACAGTTTAAAATCCTCCTGTTTTTCCCTCCTTCAAATCCATGTCTCTCTGAAGTAGTTGCTTTAGGCAGTTCCTGGTTTCTAGATTTTTCTGGCATTGACTATTACAAGTTTAAATAACATAGTAGTACTTCTCTCGCTTGAATTTCAGTATCAAAGAGTTTTTATAATTCTCTTAAAAACTTTGTGTTTCCCTGTGAATCTGATGGGAAGTCACTATGTGCCCCAACATGCCACATGCATAATTTCTCAAGACAGTCTCCTCTCTACCTTGCACAGAATGTGAGGGCTGTGGGGTGACATTAAGAGTCTTAGAAGACTTTTTGTCTACCTGAGAGGAGCTACTAGGTGTCGACTGAAAAAAATGCACCACCTAGAAGTTGAGAGTTATGTTTTATTTGGCAGGCAAAACTGAGGACTTAAGCCAGGGACACAGCATCTCAGATAACTCTGACTGCTCCGAAAAGGCAAAGGCAGCAGCCAGGGTATATAGGAGTTTCTGCAACAAAGACCAGATAGTTGGAACATCAAAAGATTACTGTTAATTAAAGAAAACCAGATATCTCAAGGTAAAAATAAAAAAAATGAGTTTGCTCACTTCCCACTATGAAAGACTGAACACGTTTTATACATCCAACCACTTCCATCTCTTTAGCCTTATTTTTGTTAGTTATATGTATTTTTTCACAGTCAAGGTTGTAATACTTATTTCATGTTTTATAATCATAACTTCATCTTTTGTGCCTTTGTTAAGTCTGAGGTCAGTTTTTCTTTTTGCTCATCTTGGTTAATAACTTTTTTGCTGTTAGTTTTCTCCAATTGTTGTATGGTCCTCGTTCAGTTCAGGTGTTTTTAATGATTGAAGAGTTAGGTTGATTACCATAGATGCGTGGATTGGTTTTCTGTAAAGTTAGGATATTTTGGTTACAAGGAAAAGGTTAACTTAAGAAGAATAAGGAATTCACTAGGAAGATTCAGAGTGATATACAGAACTGAAGATAGAAGATTGCCTGTGAAGGAGAGGTACCAGGCAGCCACACTACACAGTGTGGGTGCTACAGACTGAATATTTGTGTCCCCCACAAAATTTACATGTAGAAACCTAGTCCCTACTGTGTTGGTATTTTGAGGTGAGGCCTTGGGAAAGTGATAAGTGTCCTTATAAAATGCCCCAGAGAGCTCTTTCTCCTCTTTCACCATTAACTCGGAGGCATGCCCTCACCAGACACTGAATCTCCTGATGCCTTGATCTTGGACTTTCCAGCCTTTAGAACTGTGAGAAATAAATGTTTATTGTTTGAGCCACCTTGTCTAAGGTATTTGTTATAGCAGCCCAAACAGACTAACACAGTGAGTCTATAGATAATTATCCAGCACTTTGCTGACTTTGAGCTTGGAGCAGTAAGGGTGCTCCCCAAAGAAGGAGTGTTTATGCCTCTGTTTGGGGGAAAACTGTGTGGCATCCCCTGATCTTTTTCCTTTTCTTTCATTAATCTGATTCCATCTACTTTATAGTTTCCAGGATTTCCTCACAATTTTCTGGTTTACTGCTAATTCTTTTTTATTCCAGAACTCTTATTATCACATGAATTTTCAATTCACTCTCTTGTTTCAGTAGAAACTTGGGATGTTTGAGGTAGATGTAGCTGCTCAGTGCAGAATTTTGACAAGATTCCAAAAATATTACCTTAATATTATTTTCCGTTTCTTAAAAGCACCCTCTTTTCCATAAATTCTAATAAAAATAACAGGTTATTTGTTGGCCAGTTGACTAAACTTGCACATCTTTATATTAGTGTTCTTACAATACATGATAATAATACTACATTGAGAAATATTTTTTCATTATTGATACTAACTGGAATAAATTGCTTTTACTTTCTCTTACTTTAGTACATTATTTTTTATTTTAACCAAAGACTGCCAAAACCGAGTATCTCCTTTCTTTCAAAATTCTCTTAATTGGCATTTTCAAACATCTGCTATACAATTATTTGTTCATGTTGGCCCTAAGAAAAATTTAAGTCTTTCAAATGAATTTTAAATTCAAGGAATACTGATTTATCTGTAGTTTAATGCAGCATAATTTTATATGCCTTTTAGTATATCTTTATTTTTGGAAAAAAATTCAGGTATATTAAGAATGATAAATAAAACTATGACATTATAAGAAAGTAGTGGAACACATTAATGAAATTTTAATAGGAAAAGTCATAACAGGTCAAAGTATAAATCAAAAAAATACATACAAATTTTTAGATTCTATATGGCAAAAGACAACATCAACAGAATGAAAAAAAAAATAAGCCACAGACGAGGAAAAGGTGTTTGTAGTATATATTAGACATAGAGTTATATCCAGAATATGTAAAGAATTTTGACCAATTGAGAAAATAATATAACAAGAAAAATAATATAATAGAAAAATGGGCAAAGAACATAAATTTGAAAAGGAAGGGACTTCCCTGGTGGTCCAGTGGTAAAGAATCTGCCTTGCAATGCAAGGGATGCAGGTTCAATCCCTGATCAGGGAACTAAGATCCCACATGCCATGGGACAGCGAAGCCTGCATGCCACAATTACTGAGCTTGTGCACCTCAACTAGAGCTGCGTGCCACAAACTACAGAGCCCATGCACTCTGGAACCAGCACACCACAACTACAGAGCCCTCGTGGCCTGGAGCCTGTGTGCCACAACTAGAGAAGACCTGCATGCCACAACTAGAGAGAAGCCCGCGTGCCGCAAAAAAACCTGCACGCCCCAATGAAAGACCCTGCATGCCTCAACGAAGATCCCTCATGCCACACTTAAGACCTGACACAGCGAAAAATAAATAAAATAAAATGAATAAATAATAAAATAAATCGTTAAAAAAAAAGGAGAGAGATTGGAATGACAAATATATGACAATATGTTCACCTTCACTGGAAA
This sequence comes from Stenella coeruleoalba, assembly GCF_951394435.1. Lineage (NCBI taxonomy): Eukaryota > Metazoa > Chordata > Mammalia > Artiodactyla > Delphinidae > Stenella > Stenella coeruleoalba. Next base: position 73,026,384 of record NC_137162.1, read on the forward strand.
TCACATAAATGTTATTGAAAACGAAACCAAAGAATATTCCATTTTTCACCCATTAAATCAGCAAAAATGGAAAAGTTTGGCAATATTAAGTATTTGGTCAGATTAAAAGGGAAATTAGTTGTTTTTGTATGTTGATGGTGTAAATTAAATTGATATGGTCACTTCGGAGAATAATTTAGCTCTACAATGGATAATTCACGTACACTGTGATCCAGCAACTTCACGTCTAGTTGTATACCCTTGAACAGTGTTTCTCAAGCTTTGGTAAGCATCACCTGGGTTATTTGTTAAAACCACCAGTTCCTAGGTTCCATCCCAGCTATACCGTCTCAGAATAGTGAATGGAAGCCTCCTCGATACCTTCTGTTCATTCCTCCAAACCCACTCTCCACTTTGCCCACCCTACTGTCTGTTCCAGAAGGCTGGACTACTTGGTGGCATAACAGGACTCTATTGCCCCTGGCTTCAGGGTTGGCATAGCCGAATGGGGAGCACTGGCAGGAACTCAGAGGAGAGAGGTTCAGATATTTAATTCCTTCCTGGAAGGTCTCCATAGGCAGGCAGAACTAATACGTATTTGTATATTAGTCTATGTATAAACACATATCTGTAATTCTGTACTGTTCACCTGTGTCTCTGTGTGTGTGCTGTGTGTAGCTAAACATGACTTCGTAGTGATGTCTCCAACTCCAGCCCACAAGATTCATTCTAGCCTTCCCTTCTTGCTTATCTATAACTTCCGTCTCCGACTGAGAAAAGTGACAGCCACCATCCACCAAACATTTACTTATTTTTTTGACTCCAGTATACAGAAAAAAGCAGTTTCAGAATTGTCAATCCATACCCCACCTGGGGAAATTTTAACACGCCTAATGTCCAAGGCACCTGAGAACAGTTAAATCAACTTCTGGGATATAGCCCAGACCTTAGCTTAAAGTTTCCCAGGTGATTACTATGTATAGCCAGGCTGAAAACCATTGGGTGAAACAGTTGCAACACGTGAGTGGGATCTTTCTTGCCTCCTCCTCCTGCTGTTTGCTTCCACGTGACTGAAACTGGAAGGGCTGGAAGCCGCTTCAAAGTGGAGGAGGTAGAGGCAGCTCGCTCTCCCAGGTAAGCTTCACCTCCCTACATCAGTTTGGCAGGAGGGGAATTATTTTTCTCTTGGGCTCTTGACTCTGAGGCTTCCAATTCTCTGGTGATGGCAAGTGGGCTTGGGATTAAACTTCTGTCGCATCAGCGTGTATGACCTGACTCTGGCATAGGTAGGGAAAAACAGAACAAGCGTGCCTCACAGCCTGTTTGACTGATTCCCAGATTATTTAAGGAAGGAAGTGTCTACCAGGTATGTCACAGCCCAGATAGCTAGCGTCACCATGTTGAGTACTAGTCTGTAGAATAAGACCACAGCTGAGACTAAAGTGTTACTTTGCCTTCTGTTTGCTTTGCTTTGCCTCTTGTGTGCGTATTTCCTACTTGTGGACCCTTGGGGAAGAGTCATTGGTCAAGAATGAGGTTTCTGGATATCCTAGCCTAAACTGATATAATTTCTTATTTAAAACATAAACATAGGGCTTCCCTGGTGGCGCAGTGGTTGAGAGTCCGCCTGCTGATGCAGGGGACGCGGGTTCGTGCCCAGGTCTGGGAAGATCCCACATGCCGCGGAGCGGCTGGGCCTGTGAGCCATGGCCGCTGAGCCTGCGCGTCCGGAGCCTGTGCTCCGCAACGGGAGAGGCCACAGCAGTGAGAGGCCCGCGTACCGCAAAAAACAAAAACAAAAACAAAACACAGAGGACTTGAGGACACAGGGAGGGGGAAGGATAAGCTGGGACGAAGTGAGAGAGTGGCATGGACATATATACACTACCAAATGTAAAATAGCTAGCTAGTAGAAGCAGCTGCATAGCACAGGGAGATCAGCTCAGTGCTTAGTGACCACCTAGAGGGGTGGGATACGGAGGGTGGGAGGGAGACGCAAGAGGGAGGAGATATGGGGATATATGTATATGTATAGCTGATTCACTTTGTTATAGAGCAGACATTAACACAGCAATGTAAAGCAATTATACTCCAATAAAGATGTTAAAAAAATAAACATAAGCAGGTGTGAACTAATAAAATGCATCTTTTGTATAATACAACTTATATTTTAATATTTAAACTAGGTTTAGTTTTGTTTTTTTTTTGGAGTAAAATTGCTTTACAATGTTGTCTTAGTTTCTGCTGTACAATGAAGTGAATCAGGTATATGTATATCTGTATCCCCTGCCTCTTGGACCTCCCTCCCCCCCTTCCCGCCCCCATGTAGGTCATCACAGAGCACCGAGCTGAGCTCCCTGTACTTTTCTCTTTCTGGCTTACTTCAATCTGTATGACAGACTCTAGGTCCGTCCACATCTCTACAAATGACCCATTAAATTAATAGCTAGATGTAGTTTGAAAAACTCAAACCATGCAAAAGAGTCTACAGTTTAAAATCCTCCTGTTTTTCCCTCCTTCAAATCCATGTCTCTCTGAAGTAGTTGCTTTAGGCAGTTCCTGGTTTCTAGATTTTTCTGGCATTGACTATTACAAGTTTAAATAACATAGTAGTACTTCTCTCGCTTGAATTTCAGTATCAAAGAGTTTTTATAATTCTCTTAAAAACTTTGTGTTTCCCTGTGAATCTGATGGGAAGTCACTATGTGCCCCAACATGCCACATGCATAATTTCTCAAGACAGTCTCCTCTCTACCTTGCACAGAATGTGAGGGCTGTGGGGTGACATTAAGAGTCTTAGAAGACTTTTTGTCTACCTGAGAGGAGCTACTAGGTGTCGACTGAAAAAAATGCACCACCTAGAAGTTGAGAGTTATGTTTTATTTGGCAGGCAAAACTGAGGACTTAAGCCAGGGACACAGCATCTCAGATAACTCTGACTGCTCCGAAAAGGCAAAGGCAGCAGCCAGGGTATATAGGAGTTTCTGCAACAAAGACCAGATAGTTGGAACATCAAAAGATTACTGTTAATTAAAGAAAACCAGATATCTCAAGGTAAAAATAAAAAAAATGAGTTTGCTCACTTCCCACTATGAAAGACTGAACACGTTTTATACATCCAACCACTTCCATCTCTTTAGCCTTATTTTTGTTAGTTATATGTATTTTTTCACAGTCAAGGTTGTAATACTTATTTCATGTTTTATAATCATAACTTCATCTTTTGTGCCTTTGTTAAGTCTGAGGTCAGTTTTTCTTTTTGCTCATCTTGGTTAATAACTTTTTTGCTGTTAGTTTTCTCCAATTGTTGTATGGTCCTCGTTCAGTTCAGGTGTTTTTAATGATTGAAGAGTTAGGTTGATTACCATAGATGCGTGGATTGGTTTTCTGTAAAGTTAGGATATTTTGGTTACAAGGAAAAGGTTAACTTAAGAAGAATAAGGAATTCACTAGGAAGATTCAGAGTGATATACAGAACTGAAGATAGAAGATTGCCTGTGAAGGAGAGGTACCAGGCAGCCACACTACAGAGTGTGGGTGCTACAGACTGAATATTTGTGTCCCCCACAAAATTTACATGTAGAAACCTAGTCCCTACTGTGTTGGTATTTTGAGGTGAGGCCTTGGGAAAGTGATAAGTGTCCTTATAAAATGCCCCAGAGAGCTCTTTCTCCTCTTTCACCATTAACTCGGAGGCATGCCCTCACCAGACACTGAATCTCCTGATGCCTTGATCTTGGACTTTCCAGCCTTTAGAACTGTGAGAAATAAATGTTTATTGTTTGAGCCACCTTGTCTAAGGTATTTGTTATAGCAGCCCAAACAGACTAACACAGTGAGTCTATAGATAATTATCCAGCACTTTGCTGACTTTGAGCTTGGAGCAGTAAGGGTGCTCCCCAAAGAAGGAGTGTTTATGCCTCTGTTTGGGGGAAAACTGTGTGGCATCCCCTGATCTTTTTCCTTTTCTTTCATTAATCTGATTCCATCTACTTTATAGTTTCCAGGATTTCCTCACAATTTTCTGGTTTACTGCTAATTCTTTTTTATTCCAGAACTCTTATTATCACATGAATTTTCAATTCACTCTCTTGTTTCAGTAGAAACTTGGGATGTTTGAGGTAGATGTAGCTGCTCAGTGCAGAATTTTGACAAGATTCCAAAAATATTACCTTAATATTATTTTCCGTTTCTTAAAAGCACCCTCTTTTCCATAAATTCTAATAAAAATAACAGGTTATTTGTTGGCCAGTTGACTAAACTTGCACATCTTTATATTAGTGTTCTTACAATACATGATAATAATACTACATTGAGAAATATTTTTTCATTATTGATACTAACTGGAATAAATTGCTTTTACTTTCTCTTACTTTAGTACATTATTTTTTATTTTAACCAAAGACTGCCAAAACCGAGTATCTCCTTTCTTTCAAAATTCTCTTAATTGGCATTTTCAAACATCTGCTATACAATTATTTGTTCATGTTGGCCCTAAGAAAAATTTAAGTCTTTCAAATGAATTTTAAATTCAAGGAATACTGATTTATCTGTAGTTTAATGCAGCATAATTTTATATGCCTTTTAGTATATCTTTATTTTTGGAAAAAAATTCAGGTATATTAAGAATGATAAATAAAACTATGACATTATAAGAAAGTAGTGGAACACGTTAATGAAATTTTAATAGGAAAAGTCATAACAGGTCATAAAGTATAAATCAAAAAAATACATACAAATTTTTAGATTCTATATGGCAAAAGACAACATCAACAGAATGAAAAAAAAATAAGCCACAGACGAGGAAAAGGTGTTTGTAGTATATATTAGACATAGAGTTATATCCAGAATATGTAAAGAATTTTGACCAATTGAGAAAATAATATAACAAGAAAAATAATATAATAGAAAAATGGGCAAAGAACATAAATTCGAAAAGGAAGGGACTTCCCTGGTGGTCCAGTGGTAAAGAATCTGCCTTGCAATGCAAGGGATGCAGGTTCAATCCCTGATCAGGGAACTAAGATCCCACATGCCATGGGACAGCGAAGCCTGCATGCCACAATTACTGAGCTTGTGCACCTCAACTAGAGCTGCGTGCCACAAACTACAGAGCCCATGCACTCTGGAACCAGCACACCACAACTACAGAGCCCTCGTGGCCTGGAGCCTGTGTGCCACAACTAGAGAAGACCTGCATGCCACAACTAGAGAGAAGCCCGCGTGCCGCAAAAAAACCTGCACGCCCCAATGAAAGACCCTGCATGCCTCAACGAAGATCCCTCATGCCACACTTAAGACCTGACACAGTGAAAAATAAATAAAATAAAATGAATAAATAATAAAATAAATCGTTAAAAAAAAGAGAGAGAGATTGGAATGACAAATATATGACAATATGTTCACCTTCACTGGAAATCACATAAATGTTATTGAAAACGAAACCAAAGAATATTCCATTTTTCACCCATTAAATCAAAAATGGAAAAGTTTGGCAATATTAAGTATTTGGTCAGATTAAAAGGGAAATTAGTTGTTTTTGTATGTTGATGGTGTAAATTAAATTGATATGGTCACTTCGGAGAATAATTTAGCTCTACAATGGATAATTCACATACACTGTGATCCAGCAATTTCACGTCTAGTTGTATACCCTTGAACAGTGTTTCTCAAGCTTTGGTAAGCATCACCTGGGTTATTTGTTAAAACCACCAGTACCCAGGTTCCATCCCAGCTATACCGTCTCAGAATAGTGAATGGAAGCCTCCTCGATACCTTCTGTTCATTCCTCCAAACCCACTCTCCACTTCGCCCACCCTACTGTCTGTTCCAGAAGGCTGGACTACTTGGTGGCATAACAGGACTCTATTGCCCCTGGCTTCAGTGTTGGCATAGCCGAATGGGGAGCGCTGGCAGGAACTCAGAGGAGAGAGGTTCAGATATTTAATTCCTTCCTGGAAGGTCTCCATAGGCAGGCTCTCTCACAGTTCCCCTCAAGCCATGTATCTGACTCCAGAGGATACCCTTTCTCTTTTCAACTCCCAGTAACCTGTCTCTTCCCTTCAGATCTGGGTAGTAAAAGCTCAGTTGCTACTGATTCCAAATAACTGTACTATTCCTCGCATCACCAAACCAGGGGCCAGCAAACTACCAGCCTGTTTTTGCAGAGCCCTTTTAAGTTCAGAATGTTTTTCACATTTTTGAAGTGTTGTAAAAGAGAAAACAAGGAAGATGACAGCAGATTGTGGCCCACGAAACTTAAAATATCTACTGTTTGGCCCTTTACAGAAAAAGTTATCCCACCCACGACCTATACCTTTACTTTTGAAAATAGTCTGCTTGTAATTTAACCTTTTGCAGCTTTTTTTTTTGGTTTTCCAAGTTTCCTCCTTGCCCCTTGACTGTTTTGGAGGAGGCTGGGAAGCTATATTTGTAATAAATGGCCTTAGGTGATTTTACCTCCAGGGAATTTTCTTTTTGGGTTATTTGTGTAAATGTGCCCAAGGAAATATGTATAATGATATTAATTTTACCAGTTTTTATAATAATAAAAAAGATAAACTATCCAGCAAAAGTGAATGAAAAAATGGGATACATTTAGATGGAGTTTACCAATGAATAATATATCATAATGAATAGTTCTGAAATACGTGAAAAAGAGAAATCCAATTATAGAAACATGTAAACAAAATGCAGTGTATGTAAATTTAAAATGTATATTATTGGGGCTTCCCTGGTGGCGCAGTGGTTGAGAGTCCGCCTGCCATTGCAGGGGACACGGGTTCGTGCCCGGGTCCAGGAAGATCCCACATGCCGCGGAGCGGCTGGGCCCGTGAGCCATGGCCACTGACCCTGCGCATCCCGAACCTGTGCTCCGCAACGGGAGAGGCCACAACAGTGAGAGGCCCGCGTACCGCAAAAATTAATTAATTAATTAATTAATGTATATTATTTACAGATTAATGTGTACATTGGTTACTTCTGTGAGAGGGCGGGTATAGGGTTACAGGGAAAAAGGGACTAGTAGTGATGATCAAAGGGACTAGAGAAATACTGTTGATTGGCTGCTCCACACTCATGCTATCCATTTCTAGTTTGTCTTGCAGCTGATATTCTTTGTATGACCTAGGTTCTGCCAAGCAGAGACCCTGTGTGCAGTTGGAACAGGGGAGTGAGCTTTGTGACAGGCAGTTCTGCCTGGAGAAATGCATGATGGTGAAAGCATGTGATTCTTCTAAGGCATTTTAGCAAAATTTTAGCTTCGAATCCCTAACATCATAGGTACTGAGTAACAGGTGGCAACAGCAGTGATGCTTCTGCTATAAGAGCCCCGTGGTATGGCTGGCCAGGTATTCTAGCTGCATTGATCCTGGCTATGTAGCATCCAAGCCTGGTACTCCACCCACTGTGAGGTTCTGTGAACTACCTTATTACCCTTTTAAAAACCCCTTTCTGTTTAAACTCAGTAGAGTGGGTTCTGTTGTCTACAAATAAGAACAGTGAACACATGGAGACTTTAGTTTTATCTATATTGTTTGATTTCTTTAAAAAGCAAACATAACAAAACATAGTTATCTATGTGTTATGAAAATACAGTTTTGTTTAATTGTTCTTTGTAATTTTTTTGATATTCCTCAAAAAAATCTAATCTCTACATGGAACATATATTAATTCTCTACTATTACTCTATCACAGATTAATCAGTCATTCATGGCAGCAAGCTATTTGTCAACACAACACAAAAAACAACTATTACATTCCTATATTTAATAAGATCTTAAATAATATCTGCTCTTACCTGTCTTCTCATCTTTTCCTGTAACATTTCTAATTTATTAATAATTTCCCCAAATTAAACCATCCTAAGGATGTTCCTTTTTATTGAGATATAATTTACATATAGCATGATATTAGTTTCAGGTGTACAACATGAGAATTAAATATTGGTATATATTGCAAAATGATCACCACAATAAGTGAACATTCCTCACCACGCATAGTTGCAAATCTCTCTTGTGATGAGAATTTTAAGATCTAATCTCTTAACAACTTTCAAATATTCAATATAGGATTCTTAACTCTAGTCACTATGATGTACATTACATTTCCAGGACTTATTTATTTTAAAACTGGAAGTTTATACCTTTTGACCTTCACCCATTCTGCCCACCTTCTAAACCTCACCTCTGGCAACCACAAATTTGTTCTCTCTCTGAGTTCAGGGGTGGGAGAGTTGTTTGTTTTGGGAGTGTTGGATTTTTTTAAATGGTCCATGTATAAATGAGATATACAGTATTTGTCTTTGTCTAACTTATTTCACTTAGTATAGTGCCTTCAGGGTACATCCATGTTGTCACAAATGGCAAGATTTCATTCTTTTTATGACTGAGTAGTATTCGTGTGTGTGTGTGTGTGTGTGTGTGTGTCACATTTTATTCATCAATTCATATGTTGATGGATATTTAGGTTATTTTTATATCTTGGATATTGTAAATAATGCTTCAGTGAGCAAGAGCTTTATATATCTTTTCTAGTTAGCATTTTTGTTTTCACCTAATAAATACCCAGATGAGGAGTTGCTGGATCATATGGTAGTTCTATTTTTAATTTTTTGTCGAACCTCAGTAGTGTGTTGCATAGTGGCTGCACCAATTTACATTTCCACCAACAGTGTATTAGGGTTCTTTCTCCCTGTTCTTGCCAAAATTTATTTCTTTCCTTTCTGAGAATAGCCATTCTAACAGGTGTGAGGTGATGAGATATCACCACTGGTGGTTTTAATTTGAATTTCCCTGATGATTAGTGATGTTGAGCTTTTTTTTCATGTACCTCTCGGCCCTCTGTATGTCTTCTTTGGAAAAATGTCTATTCACATCCTCTGTCCAGTTTTTAATTGGATTGTTTGAGTTTTTATGAGTTTTATGAGTTCTTTATCTATTTTGGATATTACCCCCTTATAAGATGTCTCATTTGCAAATATTGTCTCCCATTTGGTAGCTACCTTTTCATTCTGTTGACGGTTTTCTTTTCTGTGCAAAAGCTTTTTAATTTGAAATGGTCCCCTTTGTTTATTTTTTCTTTTATTGCTTTTGCTTTCGGTGTCAGATTGAAAAATCGTCACCAAGACTATGACAAGGAGCTTACCACCTATGCTTTCTTGTAGAGTGTTATGGTTTCAGGTCTTCCATTCAAATCTTTAATCAATTTTGAGTTAATTTTTGTGTATGGTGTTAGGTAGTGGTCCAGTTTCATTCTTTTGCATGTGGCTGTCCAGCTTCCCCAACCCCATTTATTGAAGAGACTGTCCTTCTCCATTGCATATTCTTGTCTCCTCTGTCATAAATTAATTGGCCATACATGCTTGGGTTTATCTCTGGGTTCTCTATTCTGTTCCATTGTTCTTTGTGTCTGTTTTTATGCCAATACCATACTCTTTTGGTTACAATAGCTTTGTAAAATAGTTTGAAATAAGGGAGAATAATGCCTGTAGTTTTGTTCTTCTTAAGATGACTTTAACTATTAGCAGTCTTTCATGGTTCCATACAAATTTTAGGGTTGTTTTTTCTATTTCTGTGAAAAATGCCATTGGAATTTTGATAGGGATTGTACTGAATCTGTAGATCACTTTGGGTAGTATGGACATTTTAATAATATTAATCCTTCCAGTCCATGAGCATGGAATATCTTTCCATGTATTTGTATCTACTTCAATTTCTTTCATCAGTGTCTTGTAGTTTTCACTGAACAGGTCTTTCATCTCCTTGATTAAATTTATTCCTAGGTATTTTATCCTTTTTGATGCAGTTGTAAATGGGCTTTCTGATAGTTTGCTATTAGCATACAGAAGCATAACAGATTTTTGTTTATTGATTTTGTATATTGCAACTTTATTGAATTTGTTTATTAGTTCCAACAGTTTTTTGGTGAAGTCTGTAGGATTTTCTATATATAATATCATGTCATTTGCAAATAGCAATGGTTTTACGTTTTCCATTCCAATTTGGAGGACTTTTTTCTTGCCTAATTGCTTTGTCTAAGACTTCTAAGACTATGTTGAGGTGAAAGTGGACATCGTAAGGATGTCCATTTTAAAAATATATACATGTATGTCTTTTAATTGCCTTCACTCATTTAAATATTATAATTCCCACCAGATTCACTCATGGAAATCAGAATTTCAACAACCTTTCTCATCACTGCACCAGTAATTTTACTGTTAGAGAGTGACGACCATTTCCGAATGGGGTTATAAGCCATACATTCATGATATATTTAACCAATGATGACAAATGTCAAGATCTATTTTTTTCATTAAATTCTTGGATCTCGTGACTTTGTCAAATTACTTGATTTTAGCAAAGTATCATCATCCTCATCTTTAAAATTAGGGCTTAACTTGTGCAGATGGCTGAAAGCAAATAATTATGTTTTTGATTTTTGACATGTTGAGTTTGAGGAGCCTTTACTAATTGGAGATACTTAGTAGGTAGTTTTTTGTATATATAAGATGGGGTTCATATGAAATTTCACAGCAAGAGATAGAAATTTGAAATTTATTTTTACATTAATGTATTTGAGACCACAGGCATAAATGATATTCCTTAGGAATATAGAGTAAAGCGAGAGAAGGACCAACCACCAAACTTTTAAGAAATCCACTATTAAGTGGCCGGATATATGAGCCTGCATTGAAGGCTGAGAAGAGAAGGCCGGAAAGAAAGGGGAAACCCAGCAGATATAGTATTATAAGCTCAAGAAAGAGAGAATGTTATAAGTGGGAATAATGAACACACTTACAGGTCAAGTAAGTGGAAGATTGAAATTCTCTGATAATTTTAATGGAATGGAAGTTAGTTGGCAGAAGCCAGGTGTAAGTGTATAGAGGGGAAAGTGGGTCTTTCTTCTAAGATGTGAGTGAATTGAGAATGTTTAAATGTAAATGGAAAGGTTCCAGTTCCTCTGTTTCTACTGTTCTCTTTTCCTAAAATATCTTACCCCATCTCTACCTATTTAAATTTACACATCCTTCATGCTCCATTTCTTCATTTTTTGAATGATATTTTATGAGTCAAGCTTTAATTGCAGGGACCTGAATATACTTTAGCTACTATAAGCAGAAAGGGATTTATGTAGGATATTATATGGATTACAAAATCATTACAAAATCTTAACTTCCTGGAATAATTTCAAACAAAACACCACAGAGCTACATTTTGAAAACAGCTGCTCCTTTGGCCACAATCAGATATCTATGTACTGAACAAATATCTTAGGAAATAAAACTGTAAATATATGCTTTTCTGAAAAGGTATCTGATTAACATGTTTCAGTTGGATGCTTATCATTCTAATAGAAGTTTTTATACTCATTCTCCATGTGTAGGTATTCAAAATTAGGATATAGTATTGATTTGCCTCTTTCTGAAACATTTATCTTGTATGATAATGTATGTTATTCTACAACTTTTTTACTTTTACTAAGTGGCAATAAAGGAGGCAGCTGTATGTATTTCTCTGGTTCTCAAAATTGTATGTGATTTTTTTTATTAAAATTCAGGCTATAGTGTATATCACTGTATGATTATCTGAAAATGTCTTTATTTATTCTACTGACATGGGCAGTTTGTTCTCTTTACAATTTTCTCTGTTGAAAATGCTGCAGTATCACTTCTACTTCCATCAAAGATAGAGTACTGGATTTACCCGCTCCCCTGCCCTTAACAATTAAAACACTAGACAAGATATATGACATTGGACACAAGAACAGTGAACCCTGAGATACAAGAAAAAAATGAGATGAGCCCTCTGATGCCATAGTTTATTGCTTTTAGAGAACTTTCATGTTGTGGCACAGTAAGGGCTAACTCAGGCAAAGCTTGTTGTGCTCCCTAAGCTGAGGAATCAGAGCTGAGGGTCCAGGGAGATCCTAAGTAGCTAGGATTCATAGCACAGAATACCAGAGGAGAGAAATATAAACAGAGCGAGAACTGTGGAGATTTGCAAAGGGATACAGGAGAATACTAATCAGTGCATGCTTGTGATGAAAATACCCAAGGCTGGGGAACAAATATGCAAAAGGATTAAAAGAAATGTACTCAGAGCTCACACAGTACTGGGAATACTGCCTATTATTAAGTTTTTATATCTATATTTATGAATTTTTTTGACAGGAAACATGAGGTTTCTGGATCAGAGAAAAATGTTTAATTACTCAGAGAACATATGTTGTCAGTCTCTCATGCTCCAGTTCCCCATAGGGTAATGCAGTGAGGGCAGAAATCTCCTGTGTGTACATAGGACCTATACAAGAGAGCCGACACATCTGCTCCCACCACTCCTCCAGAGAGAGGGAGAGAGACTTTTGCCTTTTAACATAAACAAATGCTCTTTGGGGGGTAAAGTGTGAAGGTCCCTAAGTCAATTAGATAAATAACACCAAGAGTCTTTAACTCCCTAGGCTTGTTTATCATTCAAACATCCATTTAGGTACCAGCAATCTTTGTTAAGAAAGCCCTTATCGGGCTTCCCTGGTGGCGCAGTGGTTGAGAGTCCGCCTGCCGATGCAGGGGACACGGGTTCGTGCCCTGGTCCGGGAAGATCCCATGTGCCATGGAGCTGCTGGGCCCGTGAGCCATGGCCGCTGAGCCTGCGCGTCCGGAGCCTGTGCTCCGCAGTGGGAGAGGTCACAATAGTGAGAGGCCCGCGTACCACAAAAAAAAAAAAAAAAGCCTGTATCATTTAGCATTGTTTTCCTGACTCCTGTTCCCACCAGCCAGACTGGAGAATCTTATAATTCAGAAGAAATTGGATAGTCAGAAGGCTCTTACCTCAGCAGTAGGGATTAATAATCCCAAAATGAATGTGGTTATGGTCACACCTAAAAATTTTAAAGTGAGGCCTAAAATGATCAAACTTTCCAACAGGAATACAAAAGTATCTCACACTTATCAAGGTAAAATTCACAAAGTCTGTCATCTAATTAAATAATTTCCAGTCAATAAATGAAAACAACAGAAAAACCCTCAATAAGAAGAAAAATTAAATATTGAAACTGACCCACACATAAATGCTTCAATTAGCATACAAGCAATTGAAAAAAAAAGCTTTTATAACTGTATTCCATATTTTCAGGAAACTAGAGGAAAATGAAACATTATAAGTATGGAAGACATAAAAAATATCCTGACTGAAATTCTAGAGGTGAAAATTATAATGCAGGAGACGAAAAATGCACTGGATGGAATTAATAGCAGACTAAATATTGTGGACAAAAAGATAACTAAACTTGAAGACATAACAATAGGAACTATCCAAAATGAAACAAAGAAAACGGCTCATTTTAAAAAAGCAAAATATTAAATAAATAAACCATTAGTGAGCTATGCAATAATTTCAAGCAACTTTGAAACAAAACCCAAGAAACACAAAGGAACCTATAACAAGGTAAATAGTAAATATCTTAGAATCAGCAATAAAGAGAATATCTTATGCATCCAGAGCAAAAACATTTTATCTACAGAGGAACAAAGGATGACAGCAGATTTCATCTGGAAATAATGCAAGTGACAAGAAACTGGAGCAACATTTTTAAAGTACTAAAAGGAAAAAAAAGGAGACTTCTAAATCCAATGAATATATATTTCAAAGACAAAGGTGAAACAAAGATTTGTTGGGTCATACAAAAGCTGAAAGAATATTTTATTAGCAGACCCACCTGTAAGAAATGTTAAAAGAAGTCCTTTGGACTGGAAGAAAATGATAGCAGATGATATCATATTTCTGAGCAAAAGAATAAAGAGCACCCAAAATGGTAATATGTATGTAAATAAATAATAGTTTTTTCTTCTTATTTACATCTATTAAAGATCATTGACTTCTTAAACAGCAATAAAATGTGGGGTTTAGAACAATGAAGAAGTAAAATGTATAATAATAACTCAAAGATCAAGAGGAGAAAAGGGGAAATATACTGTTTCTACGTGACATACAGGTGTTCTGTCCACACTCTAGATGCTAATCCTCTGTCAAGTGTATGTTTTGCTAACATTTTTCCAAGGATTATGGTTGGTTTTATTTTGCCTCCAGTGTATTTTTTTTAGATTTCTTTAAAGTATAGTTGACTTACAATGTTGTGTTAATTTCTTCTGTACAGCAGAATGACTTAATTATATACATACATATTCTTTTCCATATTCTTTTGCATTATGGTTTGTCACAGTATATTGAATATAGTTCCCTGTGCTTTACAGTAGGACCTTGTTGTTTATCCATCCCATATATAATAGTTTGCTTCTGCTAATCCCAAACTCCCATTCCTTCCCTCCCTTAACACCCCTTTGGCAACCACAGGTCTGTTTTCTATATCTGTGAGTCTGTTTTCATTTTGTAGATATATTGATTAGTATCAAATTTTAAAATTTTAATTGGAGTATAGTTGATTTACAATGTTATGTTTATGCTGTACAGCAAAGTGAATCAGTTATTCATATACATATATCAACTCTTTTTTTAGCTTCTTTCCCCATAAAGGTTATTCAGAGTATTGAGTAGAGTTCCCTGTGCTATACGGTATGTCCTTATTAGTTATCTATTTTATATAGAGTAGTGTGTATATGTCAGTCCCAATCTCCCAATTTATTCCCCCCCACCCCCTGCTAACCATAAGTTTGTTTTCTACATCTGTAACTCTACTTCTGTTTTGTATATAAGTTTATTTACACCATTTTTTAAGATTCCACATATAAGCAATATCATATGATATTTGTCTTTCTCTGACTTACTTCACTCAGTATGACAATCTCGGTCCATCCACATTGCTGCAAATGGCATTATTTTGTTCTTTTTTATGGCTGAGTAATATTCCATTATGTATATGTACCACATCTTCTTTATCCATTCCTCTGTTGATGGACATTTAGATTGCTTCCATGTCCTGGCTATTGTAAATAGTACTGCAGTGAACACTGGGGTGTATGTGTCTTTTTGAATTATGTTTTTCTCCAGATATATGCCTAGGAGTGGGATTGCTGGATCATATTGTAGCTCTATTTTTAGTTTTTTAAGGAATATCCATATTGTTCTCCATAGTAGTTGTACAAATTTACATTCCCACAAACAGTGTAGGAGAGTTCCCTTTTCTCCACACCCTCTCCAGCATTTATTGTTTGTAGAATTTTTAATGATGGCCATTCTGACTGGTGTGAGGTGGTACCTCATTGTAGTTTTGATTTGTGTTTCTCTAATAATTAGGGATGTTGAGCATCTGTTCATGTGCCTCTTGCCCATCTGTATGTCTTCTTTGGAGAAATGTCTATTTAGATCTTCTGTCCATTTTTTGATTGGGTTCTTTGTTTTTTTGTTGTTGAGTTGTATGTGCTGTTTGTGTATTTTGGAAATTAAGCCCTTGTCGGTCACATCATTTGGTTGATCACCGGAGGTTGTCTTTTCATTTTGTTTGTGGTTTTCTTTGATGTGCAAAAGCTTGTAAGTTTCACTAGGTCCCATTTGTTTATTTTTCCTTTTATTTCTATTGCCTTGGGAGACAGACTTAGGAAAACATTTGTATGATTTATGTCAGAGAATGTTTTGCCTATGATCTCTTCTAGGAGTTTTATGATGTCATATCTTATATTTAAGTCTTTAAGCCAGTTTGAGTTTTTTTTGTGCAGGGTGTGAGGGTGTGTTCTAACTTCATTGATTTAAATGCAGCTGTCCAACTTTCCCAGCACCATTTCTGAAGAGACCTTTTCCCATTTTATATTCTTACTCTTTTGTCAAAGATTAATTGACCTTAGATGTGTGAGGTTTTTTCTGGGCTCTCTACTCTGTTCTATTGATTGGCATATCTGTTTTTGTGCCAATACCACACCATTTTGTTTACTGTAGCTTTGTAGTATTGTCTGAGGTCTGGGAGGGTTATGCCTCCTGCTTTGTTCTTTTTCCAGGGGATTGCTTTGGCAATTCTGGGTCTTTTATGATTCCATATAAATTTTAGGATTATTCTAGTTCTGTGAAAAATGCCATAGGTAGTTTGATAGGGATCACACTAAATCTGTAGATGGCTTTGGGTAGTATTGCCATTTTAACAAGATTAATTCTTCTAATCCAAGAGCATGGGATTATCTCTCCATTTTTCTAAATCATGTTTAATTTCCTTTATTAATGTTTTATAGTTCTCAGCAAAATAAGTTTTCACTTCCTTGGTGAGGCTTATTCCTAAGTATTTCATTTTATTTTTTGTATGCAATTTTAAAAGAGACTGTTTACATTCCCTTTCTAATATTTCATTTTCAGTGTAAAGAAATACAACCAATTTCTGTATGTTAATATTGTATCCTTCTACCTTCTTGAATTCGTTTATCAGTTCTAGTAGTTTTTGTGTTGAGTCTTTAGGGTTTTCTATATATTGTATCATGTCGTCTGCATATAATGAAAATTTTACCTCTTCCCTACCAGTTTGAATACCTTTTTATTTCTTTTTCTTTTCTGATTGTTGTGGCTAGGACTTCCAATACTATGTTGAAGAGAAGCGGTGAGAGTGGGCTTCCTTGTCTTATTTCAGATTTTAGCAGGAAGGCTTTCAGCTTTTCACTGTTGAGTATTATATTGGCTGTGGGTTTGTCATAAATAGCTTTTATCATGTTAAGATATGTTCCTTCTATACCCATTTTCATAAGGGTTTTATCATGAATGTATGTTGAATTTTATCAAATGCTTTTTCTGCATCTACTGAGATGATCATATGGTTTTTGTCCTTTCCTTTGTTGATGCGGTGTATCACATTGATTTGCATAGGTTGAACCACTCTTGTGACCCTGGGATGAATTCAACTTGGTTGTGGTGTATGACCTTTTTTACGTGTTGTTGGATTTGGTTTGCTAATATTTTTGTTGAGAATTTTTGCGTGTCTATATTCATCAGATATTGGCCTTTAATTTTCATTTTTAGTAATGTCTTTCTTTGGTTTTGGTATCATGGTGATGGTTGCTTCATAAAATGCCTTTGGGAGTGTTCCTTCCTCTTCAGTCTTCTGGAACAGTTAGAGAAGGAGTGGTATAAGTTCTTCTTTGTGTGTTTCGTAGAATTCCCCAGTGAAGATATCTGGTCCTGGACTTTTCTTTGTAGGAATTTTATTTATTTATTTGTTACATAGTCTATTTCATTTCTAGTGATTGGTCTGTTCATGTTATCTATTTCTTCTTGATTCAGTTTTGGTGGGCTGTATGTTTGTAGAAAGTTGTCCATTTCTTCTAGGTTGTCAAATTTGTTGACATGTAATTGTTCATAGTGTTCTCTTATGGATTTTTGTATTTCTGTGGTATCAGTTGTGATACCTCCCCTTTCATTTTTTATTTTGTTTATGTGGGTCTTCTCTCTTTTCTTGGTGAGCCTGGCCATAGGCCTGTCAATTTTGTTAACCAAGAACCAGCTCTTGGTTTTATTGATTTTTTCTACTGTTTTTTAATCTCCATTTTATTTGTTTCCTCTCTGATTTTATTATCTCCTTCCTTCTGCTGACCTTAGGTTTTGTTTGTTCTTCTTTTTCTAATTCTTTTAGGTGATGGGTTAGACTGTTGATCTGAGATTTTTCTTATTCCTTAAAGAAGGCCTGTATCACTATGAACTTCCCTCTAAGAACTGCTTTTGCTGCATCCCATAGATTGTGTGTTTTCATTGTCATTGGCCTCTAGGTATTTTTTAATTTCTTCTTTGATTTCATCATTGACCTATTGGTTTTTCAGTAGCATGTTATTTAGTCTCCATGTAATTGTTGTTTTTTTCTTGTTTCTTTTTCTGTGGTTGATTTCTAATTTCATGCCATTGTGGTCAGAAAAGGCACTTGAAATAATTTCTGTACTCTTAAATGTCTGTTAGTTTTTGTTTTATGTATTTGGGTGCTCCTATATTGTGTGCGTATATGTTGACAAGTGTAATATCCTCTCCTTGTATTGATCCTTTTATCATTATATAGTGTTCTTCTCTACCTTTCTTCATAGCCTTTGTTTTGAAGTCTATTTTGTCTGATAAGAGTATTGTGACCCCTGCTTTCTTGTCATTTCTATTTGCATGAGATACCTTTTCCATCCCTTCACTTTCAATCTATGTGTGTCCTTTGCCCTAAAGTGGGTTTATTCTAGGCAGCATATTACAGGCTTTTGTGGGTTTTTTTAAATCCAGTCTGCCACTCTGTGTCTTTTGATTGGAGCATTTAGTCCACTGACATTTAAGGTAATTATTGATAGACATGTATTTATTGCCATTTTAAATCTTGTTTTCCCATTGATTTTATATTTCTTCTTTGTCCCTTTCTTTTTCCTTTTGTGGTTTGATGATTTTCTTTTGTATTATGTTCTCTTCTTTTTGGTTTTGTGAATCTATTGTATGTTTTTGATTTGTGGTTGCCCTGTTTTTCAAGTATGTTAACCTGTTTCTATATATACTTACTTTAGACTTGTGGTCATATAGGCTTAAACACATTCTAGAAAAATAATCTACATTGTCTTACTCTCCTCCCTGCATTTTATAATTTTGATGTCCTCTTTTGCATCTTCATGTTCATCCTTCTGCTGTTCTTTGTGATTATCATTGCTTTCACAGAAATTTTTTGATTTTTTTTTAATGTGTGTGCTGGCTTATTTAAGTGATTTACTTTCCAAATGTGATTTTCTCTTTCCTATAGATTCTTCTTTTCTGTTTAGAGAAGACCTTTCAATATTTCCTTTAGGATAGATTTAGTATTGCTGTATTCTTTTAGTTTTTGCTTGTCTGAGAAATTATATCTCCTTCTATTCTAAGTGATAATCTTGATGGATAGAGTGTCCTAGGTTGCAGAGTTTTCCCTTTCAGGACTTTGAATATATCTTGCCACTCCTATCTGGCCTGCAATGTTTCTGTAAAGAAATCAGCTGATAGCCTTATCAGCTTTTTTCATAAGGGTTTTATCATGAATGTATGTTCCCTTGTAATTTACTCATTGTTTTTCTCTTGCTGCCTTTAGAATCCTCTCTTTAACTTTTGCTGTTTTTATTATAATATGTCTTGGTATAGGTCTTTTGGGGTTTATCTTGTTCAGGACCCTCTGTGCTTCTTGTATCTGGATATCTGTTTCCTTCTTTAGGTTTGGGAAGTTTACAGCCATAATTTCTTCAAATACATTTTCAGTCCCCTTTTTTCTTTCTTCTCCTTCTGGGATCCCTATTATGCATAGATTGGCACACTTTATATTATCTCATAGGTCTCTTATTTTGCTTTTATTCTTTTTTTTTTATTTGGGTTTCTGTCTGCCATTCTAATGGGGTGATTTCCATTATTCTATCTTCCAGATCACTTATTCATTCTTCTGCATTATTCATTCTGCTATTCATAACCTTTAGTTCAGCTTTGGTCTCTTCAAATGAATTCTCTCATTTTTCTTGGCTCCTCCTTATAGTTTCTAGTTCCCTTTTACAATAATCTGCATTTCTGTCAATAGCCTTTCTTAATTCCTTCAGTATTTTTATTATCTCCTTTTTAAATCTTTAGTGGAGTATAATTGCTTTACAATGGTGTGTTAGTTTCTGCTTTATAACAAAGTGAATCAGTTATACATATACATATGTTCCCATATCTCTTCCCTCTTGTGTCTCCCTCCTTCCCACCCTCCCTATCCCACCCCTCCAGGTGGTCACAAAGCACCGAGCTGATCTCCCTGTGCTATGCAGCTGCTTCCCACTAGCTATCTATTTTACGTTTGGTAGTGTATATATGTCCATGCCACTCTCTCACTGTGTCACAGCTTACCCTTCCCCCTGCCCATATCCTCAAGTCCATGCTCTAGTATCTCCTTTTTGAGTTTGGTGTCTATTAGACTGAAGAGGTCTGTTTCATTGTTTGTTTCTTCAGGGGAATTCTCTCAATCTTTTAATTAAAAGTGGTTCCTCTGCTTCTTCATTTTACATACTTTTCTCTTGCTCAATGAGTTGAGAAGAAACAATTATTTACTGTGGTCTTGGAGGGTTTTTTTTTATCTGAGAACATCCTTGTGTACTCTCTATGGGTTTAATGTTTTTTGATGTGAGGGCTGTTTTTAGTATGGATGCCTGCTACCTCTTTCCTCAGTGCATGCTGGACGTTATCCCCTTGATAGGTGGTGTGACTGGTGTTGTGGTGACCAGAGTCTGCACTGGATATCAAGTGACTCCAGTGTCTTTTGATACAGATTTTAATTACATTTTTATGTAGTCAAACTTATTGTTTTGTGTAGTTTGTGCTTTGTCTTGAATTAGAAATCTTTCCTCACTATTTCCAAAATCATGAATATATTCTTTTATATTCTCATCTAAAAATATTCCCCCAAAAAACTAATAAAATAATATAAAAAATAAAAATATTCCCAATATCCTCATAATAAGCACCATTTCTGCTTAAATTAGCCAACTGATACAAAGTTCATTACAGGGGAGTGCTGTGATTGCTTTCCTTTTATTGAAAAATAATCCTCTCTACTTGCAAAAGTCATCCTTTCAGAACTTCAGGAGGATTCCTCATGATGTGAGGAGTAAGGAAGAGGGTATGCCAGCCAGATCAGTCACATCAACCCTAGCAATCAGAGGGCTGACAGCTGTCTTCATTTTTAAGTCCTTGTAATTACTGGAGGTGCCCAGCCAGGAGGAAAAGTAGTTATGCCCATGAAAGAGTTCTGGATACATGAGAAGGAAAGAGATAACATCCAGTGAGAGCTCAGGTCCCTCAGCCTATGTTTGGGAAACCACTTCACCAATGGTAAGAAATAAGGGCTTGCTGTTTTCAGTGTCTGAGAAGGAGCTGCTTAAATTTCCCCAGTCAATATATATCTGCCATTATTCAAGGTACTCCCCATTTTATTTTCTAACTCATCTTCTTTTGGAGGTCACACTCAGTTCTTATGTTCAGCTAGCTTCCTAATTCCTCTTTAAATAAATGGATAATTAGAAGAGGGGATGAAATCTTTATTCAGTCTCTAGGACAGACTCTGACAGAAGCAAAAATGGAACAGAACAGGTTCTGGAGGTGCTGAAATGTCAGCTATAGCTATTCCCTTAGATTGATAACTCTGATTCTGTTTTTGAAACACTCTTTGAAAATTTCTTACAGAAATATGCTACTTACTTTTAAACTATCTTATTTCTGCTTTTTCTTGCATAATCATAATTTATATTACAGTACTTTAAATTTATTATCCCAAGTAATTTCAGAGTTATTATCAACATTATTGTGCAACATTTTTTTGATTGGATTATTCTTCAAAAGGGAAATTATTTTTTCACCCGCTGTTTCCTCCCTGTGTTGCTTAAAAGAATTAGAATAGTTATCAGTTATGTAGTTTTGAAGTACATACAGTGGAAAAAGTTACTTTGACTAAAATTTTAAAAGTAAATTATCTTCTCTTCAAACATATTCTGCTAATGATTACAATAAGTTTTATTTTATTTCTCAGTATAATGGACTAAATTGCATTTTGTTTTTCATTTGAGTAGACTACATACCAGAACAATATTAAGTAATCACAAACAGTCTGTGGTTTTTGTTTTGGACTTAGAGCAGCATGAACTGTGAGGGGTGATGCAACATTTTCTCTAATTGGCCCTTGTCTGAAATTCTAGCACTGTACTCAAAATTCCATCCCAGCTCTGAATTTTGGGTAAGGTTATGTGAGGCTCTGCGGTTCAGATAATGGTTGGTTATGATAATAAACAGCTGGCGAAGCCTTGGCAAGAAGCTGGTGTTACAGAACTTAGAGTGAAATCAAACCCTAGTGGACAGGGGTACCCCACACCCCAGCTGCTAGTTCATCCCATCCTGACCTATAGCTCAGCAGCACAGAAACTTCAGACCCAGTCAGGCCTAGAAGACTGCAGAGGGCTTTTAGTTTTCCAGGAACAATAGATATTTCCAGAAAATAAGGTCTGGTATTTTTGAATAGGAGCCCTTGCAATTCCACTACAAGTGCTGGTGTTGCTAAGGCCTGATTATCTCTTGAGAAATGTAATATCTCATTTCCTGTTGGCCAGAGCAACAAAAATGCCCCCGGGAAGACCAAGTTTATATTTGAAGCTACCTCATTTCCCTTGTAAGTTCCCTCTTTGTCTCTTCCTATATTCTCCTGGAATCCCAAACCCTTATACTGTTCTCTGACAACCCAGACATTTCTCCTGCCACTTACACAGGCCTGAACTCTCCAAGCAGAAAACTCTTCCCTCATGAAGTTTTCTTGTCCCATTTCCACGATTACAGACTCCCTGAGCAGGGCCAAAGATGAGGGTGCAGGGCATTGTAGAAATGGTATGTCTTCTAAAGTTCAGAGATCCAGGGTAATCTACTCCAGCTGCAACCCTAGTATCATGATGTGTTGGTTCAGAACAAACCAAAAACTAAAATTACAGGCCATGCCTGAATATAGGGTGAAGCAAAACTACCCTAAACAGTCACTGTTTCCTAAAGGATAGAGATTTTACTTTTTAAATTACACTATGAGAAGCAGGAATTTGCATTCCTTTATGTGACAATTCCAGAGTCCCTGATGCATAGAGAGAATGGGGATAAAGTATAGTCTATGGTGACAAAATCAGAAGGGACAAAGGACTAAGGGAGTTGTAGATCTCTCTCCCACCTGTCTTCATCCCTCTGGCTTTTATCCACTGCTCCAGTCAGCTTAGTGTGAGTGTTCCAAAATGTCCTCCTTGTCCTACCCGCCACCCCCGCCTCCAACTAGGACTCAACGTGCTCCCCTCAGTATGTCTTTGTCATACATTTTTACTATGTCCTGTCATCACTGATAACTTTCTCTCTCTCTCTCACCATAACGCAAGTGTCATGCACATATGTCATATCTTTTGTGAATTTTTCTCACAGGACTTGGCACAAACATGGCATGCTGTAGGTGACTACTAAAAGTTCAGACATTAGGGTAAAAAGGCATGATCTCATACCCATGAAACAACCATGTTGTTTATTCAGCTTTACATTCATATCAGATAACCAGAAGTGTGAACTGTTTAACGTAACGAAAGGATGCAAATGATATCACCTGGACATGATCTGCTATATTTAAGACTCAAGAATGTGACTTAGAACAGTTGGCTAGAATCCATGATCCACTTATGTGACCTTCTGATAAAAATGGAATCTAGGGCTTCCCTGGTGGCGCAGTGATTGAGAGTCCGCCTGCCAATGCAGGGGATGTGGGTTCGTGCCCCGGTCCGGGAAGATCCCACATGCCGCGGAGCAGCTGGGCCCGTGAGCCATGGCCACTGAGCCTGCACGTCTGGAGCCTGTCCTCCGCAATGGGAGAGGCCCCAACAGTGAGAGGCCCGCGCACTGCAAAAAAAAAAAAAAAAAAGGAAGCTAGTGAAAATAATGAGAGTATACATACACAGTAAAGATAGTTATACCATTAGCCTTTCTTGTGTGGTGACTGGCACTGGGCCCATTCATGCCTCATGTGTGCCGCAGGACAACTTTAGACTTAACTTCGAACCACAGTAGAGGCATGAACCCTACTCATGGATCAGGAAGGGTCTCATTTCTTGGCCCCTCAAGAAGTAAGAGATCAAGCCTGAAAGCTAGATTCTTCCAAGAAATAAGAGCAAGAGGAGCAAATAGACAATGTGATGCTATGAGGAAGCTGCTTTGTGTGGGGGGCGTGGTCAGGGAGGGCTGGGGATGCGCTTTTGTGAGCCAGAAAAGGTATCAGAGGAAAAAAGCAGGGGGAGTGTAAGGCCATGCCATGTAAGCAGGGGATAAAAGGGACAAAAGACACAAGGCAATGTTCTGGAACCAGGCAAGCAGTGATGGCACCCTCTGGGGAAAGATCTCAGTGCCCTAGTTGCATTCCTCCAGATACTGCATGGTAGTGAGCTGACTCCAGTGAGACAAAAGCATTCATTTATGGCTGTTAAGCAATCTTGGGGCTGTAACCAAATCCTCCAGGAGCTGGTAAACAATTTCCATGCCTCTTATGAAAATACACTTTGTTCTCAAGTGAGACTGTATATTCTCAGGAGCTACGGAGTTCACAGAAATATTTTCAGTAGCCCTTGCCATTGAAGTTCCAAAGAGACCTTGGATGTTAATTTTAATCAAGCTTAACGGTTAGCACATAATGCACTCAACCAGAAGCAGTGACAATCCAAGGACCAGCTTTGATCATCCCTATTAGTGCCTTGTATGTAATTACCTGAATAATGTGACTAAATGATTCTGGCACCAAATCTATGTTAACTTACTATGGATGGAAAAGTATCACCATGTATTGAGCAAGCAGGGTGCCAGACATTTTGCTGGATACTTTAACTAGTTATCTCCCTGAGTTCTCATAACAAACCTATGAGGTATGACTTTACAGATGAGAAAACCGAGACCCTGAAAGGTGAAATAAATTGCCTGAACCATACAGCTACCAAAGGGTAAAGGTATATTTTGGACCAATGTCTGCTAAACTCTTTCCAGTTGCAACATTAACAGTAATCATTGTAATAGTTAAAGCAAATGTTTATATAGCACTCATTCTGTGCTCTAAGCATTTTATATAGTTTCTTGGAGGTGACATCACTCCAGCCTCCATTTCCTCACAAAGATCAACAATTAGACGGCTATCCATGAACAAAAGCAGCTCTGGGAAAGCTCTGGAGTCTGCTTAAGGAACTTGAGCAACACAGTGGGAGGAAACCCTGAGAATAACCACACAAGAAGAGAAGAAAGACAGCTTCATTTTGCCTGAACTGTCCCATCCCCCAAGCGAGCATTGCTCCATGCCAAGAGGGAACTTCCCAGGTAGAAAGAGTCCCCCTTGCCAGGAGAAGTAGAGCGGGATGAGCAACCAGCTTCCCCAGCCTTTCCAGGTACCATGTGAAGGTCTCAATTCAGTTTTACCCGACCCAGACTGCCAAAGATGAGATGTATAGAGCCAGCTAAGAAAAGAAGAGCCAAGGAAGAAAAGCAGGGGCTACCAACAGCAGCCACATAGGAGGAGTCATTTTGGTTCACAGTGACCTGCTTTGCGGACAAACTGAGCAGATTTTGCCGCTGAAGAAGCCAGTGGTCCACAACTGATGTGGACCCCCCTTACAGATTTCACCAGAATTTGCCCCACAGGTATTCATGTTCATTGATGCCAGCTGCCAGAGTACCTCCCTGCTCCCTCCCTCCTGTCCCTACTAGAGCCCAGGGACTGCACCTGCAGTCAGCCCAGACCTCTGTGGCTATGCAAATGCAAAACTCCAGCCTAGACTCCCACAGAGGAACCCCATCGCTGTGCGTATGCTTGGGAATCACCCTCCAGATATGTGCTGGTATGCTGCTTGCCTGACACCTGTCACCAGCCTCCACTACTGTGAGCACACCTTGGGGAAGACTGTGCAGCTACAGGATGGCATGCTGACAGCCGGGGTCCCTGCAATTGCAGCGAGCCCAGATCAGGCCGTTTTCTGTCCTGGCCTGTACTACCATGTTCATCTGCAGCAAGCCCCTCTAGCTGTGTACCTGAATGGCCCTGGCCCAACCCTCATCACAGGCTCCCAGTGCAGGGCCTGCTTGTGGAGGGACAACTATGTAGTCACAAGTGAGCACACTGACAAGCAAAGCCCCTACAGCTTCCAGTAAGCCCATAGTTTGCCCTGGGCTGCACCACTACATTTGTCTGTAACCAGACCCTGCCACTACATAGGCACCTGTAGCTGGCCCCACAGCCAAGTGTGTGCACGCCACCAGCTCCAGGCACCACCATTGCCTGCCCTCCTAGTCCATACTACCTGGACCTGAAGGTGCCACTGAGGATCCCCAAAGCTCTTGCAGACACTGAAGACTCCCTGCAGTCACCAAGAACCATACATTCGTCCATGCTGTGGACCTCAGCAGACTGAGCCTAATGGACATCATGCCACCTTGGACCCAGTGTCATCACATGTAGCCCTTTGTACCACTGGACCTGGTGTCATGCTCCAGGATGCCCCCTCCTGTAGGTGAAAGTGTTCCTTTATCAAATTAAGTCCATAAAGCCTGGAAGAGATGACTGCTTCTTCAGATGTACAGACAGCTAAGCAAAGCTATAGGGATCATGAAGAATCAGGAAAACATGACTCTACCAAAGGAATATAGTAAGTCTCCAGTTACTGGCCCCAAAGAAGTAGAGATTCAGGAATTTCCCAACAAAGAATTCTAAATGATTTTTCCAAAGTTGTTCAGAGAGCTATAAGAGAACACAGACAAACAATTTAACAATATCAGGAAAACAGTACAAGAACAAAATGAGAAGTTCAACAAAGAGATAAAAAAAGACCAAACAGAAAACTTGGAGCTGGTGAATATAATGACTGAATCTAAGAATTCAATAGAGAGCTTCAACAGTAGGCTTGATGAATCAGAAGAAAGAATCAGTGAACAAGAAAACAGACCAATTGAAATTATCCAATCAGAGGAGCAAAAGGAAAAAATGAAAAGGAATAAAGAAAACCTACTGTACATATGTGACACCATTAAAAGAAAAAAAGTTTTGCATCATTGGGGTCCCAGAAGGAAGAGAGAGAAATTAGTAGACAGCTCATTTAAATAAATAATGGCTAATAACTTCCCAAATGTGAGGAGAGATATATATTTCCAAGTTCATGAAGCTAATTGGTCACCACAAAATTTCAATCCAAAACAATCCTTTCCAAGACACATTGTAATAAAACTGTCAAAAATCAAAGGTGAAGAATTTTAAAAGCAGCAAGAGAAAAAAATTCCCTGATAAGAGAACCCCCATAAGACTAAACCCTAACTTATCAGAAGGAAGGAAATAACAAAAATGAGAGCAAGCAGTAATAAAATAGAGATCAGAAAAACAACAGAAAAGATTAATGAAACTAAGAGTTGATTTTTGAAAAGAGAAACAAAATTGACAAACTTTAGCTAGACTAAGGGGAAAAAAAGACAAAATCAGAAATGAAAGAATAGACATTACAACTCATACCACAGAAATACAAAGGATCATAAGAAACTACTATTCCGGGGAGGAGAGGGGTGGGAGAGGGATTGATTGGGAGTTTGGGATTAGCAGAAGCAAACTATTATATATACATATATATATGTGTGTGTGTGTGTGTATATATACACGCACATACATATATATGTATATGTATATATATTATAATGGATAAACAACAAGATCCTACTGTTTCCGGAATAAAATACAGGGAACTTTATTCAATATCCTGTGATAAACCATAGTGGAGAAGAATACACACACACACAAAAGTGTGTGTGTGTGTGTAATTGAATCACTTTGCTGTTCAGCAGAAATTAACATAGTAAATCAACTATACTTCAATGAAATAAATTTTTTTAAAAAAAGAAACTATTATGAACAATTTTATGCCAAGAAAATGGACAACCTAGAAGAAATAGAAAAATTACTAGAAACATACAACCTGCCAAGACTAAATAATGCAAAAACAGAGAATTGGAACAGACCAATAATGAGTGAGGAGATTGAATCAGTAATCAAAAACCTCCCAACAAAGAAAAGGATCAGATGGTTTCGATAGTGAACTCAACCAAACATTTAAAAAATTAACATCAATCCTTCTAAAACTCTTCCCCAGAATTGAGGAGAAGGAGGGAACACTCCCAATCTCATTCTAGGAGGCCAGCTTTACATTGATACCAAAGCCAGATAAGGACACTGCAAGAAAAGAAAACTATACCAATATTCCTGATGAATAAAGATGCAAACATTCTCAAAAAATATTAACAAACTGAATTCAACAGCACATTGAAAAGATCCTACACCATGATTAAGGGGGATTTATCCCAGGAATGCAAAGATGGTTCAACATCTACAAATCAATCAATATTCCACCCCATTAGTAAAAAGAAAAATAAAAGCCATATGATCATCTCAGTAGATGCAGAGAAAACATTTGACAAAATTGAACATCCTCTTGGGACTTCCCTGGTGGTCCAGTGGTAAAGAATCCACCTTACAATGCAGGGGATGCGGGTTCGATCCCTGGTCAGGGAACTAAGATCCGACATGCCGCGGGGCAACTAAGCCCGCATGCCACAACTACTGAGCTCACATGCCTCAACTAGAGCCCACATGCTGCAAACTACAGAGCCCACACTCTCTGGAACCCATGCACTACAGCTTCAGAGCCCATGCACCCCAGAGCCTGTGTGCCACAACTAGAGAAGAGAAAACCTGCACACCACAACTAGAGAGAAGCCCGCACACCACAACAGAGAGCCCATGTGCTGCAATGAAGGACCCCACATGCCTCAACGAAGATCCTGCATGCCACAACTAAGACCTGACACAGCCAAAAATAAATAAAATAATTTGTTTTTGATTGAACATCCCCTCAATAAAAACTCTCTACACTAGGTATAGAAGGAACATATTTCAACATAATAAACGCTTTGGGCAAACCCACAGCTAACATCATACTCAGTGGTAAAATGTTTAAAGCTTTTCCTCCAAGATCAGGAACAAGAAAAGAATATCCATTCTCACCACTCCTGTTCAGCATAGTACTGGAAGTCCTAGCTAGAGCAATCAGGCAAGAAAAAGAAATAAAAAGCATCCAAATCAAAGAGGAAGAAGTAAAATTTTCTTTATTTGCAAATTATATGATCTTATATGTAGAAAATCTTAAAAGCGTCACCAAAAAATGTTAGAACTAATCAATGAATTCAGTAAAGTTGCAGGATACAAAATCAGCATACAGAAATCACTTGCATTTCTACACACTAACAATAAAGCATCTGAAAGAGAAATAAAAACAATCCCCATTCACAATAATATAAAAAATAATGGAATACTTAGGAATAAATTTAGCAAAGGAGATGAAAGATCTGTACACTGAAAACCATGAGACTTTGATGAAAGAAATTAAATAAGACACAAAAAATGGAAAGATATTCTGTACTCAAGGATTGGCAGAATTAATATTGTTTAAAATGGCCATACTACCCAAAGCCGTCTATAGAGTTAATGCAATCCCTATCAAAATTCTAATGGCATTTTTCACAGAAATAGAAAAAAAGATCCTAAAATTAGTATGAAACCACAGAAAACCCTGAATAGTCAAAGCAATCATAAGAAAGAAGAACATACTGGAAACATTACACTTCCTAATTTCAAACCTATAGTAATCCAAACAGTATGGTACTGGCATAAAAACAGACATATAGACCAATGGACCAGAAGAGAGAACCAGAAATAAATCCTAGCATATACAGTCCACTAATATTTCCCAAGGAAGCCATGAATACTCAATGGGTGAAGGATAGTCTCTTCAATAAATAGTGCTGGGAAAATTGGATAACCACATGTAGAAAAAAGAAATTGAACCCCTTACACCACTCACAAAAATTAACTCGAAATGGATTAAATACTTAAGCATACGACATGAAACAATAAAACTCCTACAAGAAAACATAAGAAAAACCTTCTTGAAATTGGTTTTGGCAGAAATTTTTTGTATGTAACACCAAAAGCACAAGCAACAAAAGCAAAAATTAATAAGTGGAACTACATCAAATTTCTGCACAGCAAAATAAATGCTTCTTTTCAACAAAATGAACACTAACAAAATGAAAAGGAAACCTGTGGAATGGGAGAAAATATTTGCAAAGTATATCTAATAAGGGGTTAATATCTAAATAAAGTTCTCATACACCTCAATAGCAGAAAAAAATCTGAATAAAAATGGGCAGAGGAACTGAATAGACATTTTTCCAAAGAAGACAAGACCTACAAATGGCCAACAGATACATGAAAAGAAGCTCAACATCATTAATCAACAGAGAAATGCAAATCAAAACCACGATGAGCTATCACCACATTCCTGTTAGAATGGCTGTCACTGAAAAGACAGAAGATAAGTGTTGGTGAGGATGTGGAGAAAAGGAAACCCTTGTGCACTGTTGGTGGGAAAGTAAATTATTGCAGCCACTATGGAACACAGTATGGAGGTTTCTCAAGAAATTAAAAATAGAACTATCACCATATGATCCAGTGATTCCACTTCTGGGTATGTATCCAAAGGAAGTGAAAACAGGATCTTGAAGGGATATCTTCACTCCCATGTTCATTGGAGCATTATTAACAGTAGCCAAGATATGGAAACAATCCAAGTGTCCCTCAGGGGATGAGTTGATAAAGAAGTTGTAGTATACATATATACAATGGCAAAATATTCACTTACGAGAAAGAAGGAAATGCTACTATTTGAGATAATATGAATGGACCTTGAGAACATTATGCTAAGTGAAATAAGTCAGAGAAAGACAAATGCTGCATGATAACACTTATGTGGAATCTAACAAAGCCAAACTCATAGAAACAGAGAGTAGAGTGGTGGTTACCAAGGGCTGAGAGGTAGGAGAAACGGGGAGATGTTAGTCAAGAGTACTGTTTTATGCCTGTCTCAACCTATCAGTAACTAGTGTTGTTGCTGGACCGTTGTGGTTCTTATCATGATTGTAAGATGCCCTCAGCAATAACCAACAGGAAACTTTGGAAAAAAGGTTATTATTCAAAGGTTCTGGAAATTACACATTACACCTCGGGCCACACGGTGAAGTCAGGGGTAGAGAAAGAGAGGCAGCAGGCCTAGGGTTCTGCTTTTATTGGGATCAAGTATGGGGACCTAGAGTTTCAAGGGTCTTCTTTTTATTGGTGAATTTAAAACACAGAATGGGAATTTAAAACATGGTATTATGGAATAATAATATTTTGTTATTATGGAATAGTTCTTTATCCGATTGTGGCAGTGTATGTTACAATTCATAGAAATGTATATTCCCCCAAAAAAGTCAGTTTTATTATGTAATAATTTTTAATGAAAAATAAAGTGCAGGCTTTACAGACAGACTTCCTAGGTTTGAATCACATACTAGCTCTTTATCTTGAGATATGTTACTTAATCTCCCTATTTCCTAATTTCCTCATAAAAATAATGGGAATAATAGTGACAGCACCCTCATAGGTTTGAAGTGAACATTAAATGGGGTAAAACATATAAGCATTTAGAACAACCCCTGGTATACAGTAAGTGCTCAATAAATATTAGCAATCATTATTAGTACACATATACATTATGTGGGATTGTTTCATGCTGTGTAATTTTAAAAGAGTATTTTCAACAATTCAGGTGTTCCTTAGTTGATGAGTAGATAAACAAATGTGGTCTAGCAATACAATGAAATAGTATTCAGAAGTAAAAAGGAAGTAAATACTGACCCATGCTACAATATGGGCAAACCTTGAAAACATGCTAAGTGAAAGAAGCCAGACACGAAAGGTCACATATTGTATGATTTCACTTATATGAAATATCCAAAATAGGCAAATAACTAGAGACTTAAAGTCAATTAGTGATTGCCAGGGGATGGGAGAAAGGGAATTGGGACTGACTGACTGCTAATAGGTATGGGGTTATTTTTTTTGGAATGACAGAAATGTTCTGGAATAGGTAATGGTGATGGTTGCTCAACTCTAAATATACTAAAAAACACTGAATTGTATACTTTAAAGTGTGAACTTTATAGTATGTGAATTATGTCTCAATAAAGCTGTTATTTTTTTAAAGCTCTGAAACAAAGGAGGCTGGGGCAGTTGGGGGCAGCCTAGCCTGGCTCTTTATCTAGTCATGTGGCTGGCAAGGTGTTTATAAGAGATAGCTGTCTTTGAAGTGGATGCCTCTTTGAAGTGGCTCCCTTGGCAATCAAAGCTTAAGTCAGACACTTGCATCACAAAAAGAAAAACCAACTGTCAGGGTTGATGCTACAGGTGCAAACTGTCCCTCATAAGATAAATAAGGTGCTCTCTTCGGCAGCACATATACTAAAATTGGAATGATACAGAGAAGATTAGCATGGCCCCTGCACGAGGATGACACACACATTCATGAAGTATTCCATATTTTTCATCCACATTTGTCAGACTCAAAATCCCAGTATTTTCTAGTATACCTTGACTATAAATTAAAAATTGTTAAAATAAATGATTTTATGGCATTATATTATGTTAGTAATTTGTTAGTTTATATCAGATATTTATGGTAACTCTAATATCTTTATTTTTACAACTTTATTGGAGTATAATTGCTTTACAATGGTATGTTAGTTTCTGCTTTATAACAAAGTGAATCAGTTATACATATGTTCCCATATCTCTTCCCTCTTGCGTCTCCCTCCCTCCCTCCCACCCTCCCTAGCCCACCCCTCCAGGCGATCACAAAGCACCGAGCTGATCTCCCTGTGCTATGCAGCTGCTTCCCACTAGCTATCTACCTTACGTTTGATAGTGTATATATGTCCATGCCTCTCTCTCGCTTTGTCACAGCTTACCCTTCTCCCTGATGGCTATTGTAAATCATGTAGAAATTAAATTTGAGTTATGAATTACCGCTTTGCAAATTCAGTTGTGGATATTATAAATCTATAAAGTATAAATTCATGTAAGTAGGGGCTTCCCTGGTGGCCCAGTGGTTGGGAGTCCGCCTGCCAATGCAGGGGACACGGGTTTGTGCCCCAGTCTGGGAGGATCCCATATGCTGCGGAGTGGCTGGGCCCGTGAGCCATGGCCGCTGAGCCTGTGCATCCGGAGCCTGTGCTCTGCAACGGGAGAGGCCACAACAGTGAGAGGCCCGCGTACCGCAAAAAAAAAAAAAAATTCATATAAGTAATAAACTAACGCTACCTTAATATGCATATGGAAAGAGTTAAATAATAAATTTCTTAGAACTAAAAAAAAAAATTAGATAAATAAGTTCGAGGGAATCTAATGTACAGCATGCTGATTATCGTTAATAACACTGTATTATATACCTGAAAGTTGCTAAGAGAGTAAGTCTTAAATGTTCTCATCACAAAAAAGAAATGGTAATGATGTGATGGAAGTGTTAACTAACACTATGGTGGTAATCATTTTGCAATATATAAGTATATCAAATCAACACACTGAACACCTTAAACTTATACAACATTAATGTCAATCATATCTCAGTAAAGCTGGAAGAGATCTTTTTAATTAAAAAATCACTGTTTTATAAATTAGCTCATTTTATTC
This sequence comes from Stenella coeruleoalba, assembly GCF_951394435.1. Taxonomy (NCBI): domain Eukaryota; kingdom Metazoa; phylum Chordata; class Mammalia; order Artiodactyla; family Delphinidae; genus Stenella; species Stenella coeruleoalba. The sequence continues at coordinate 73,059,432 of NC_137162.1, forward strand.
TCACAGCAACTTTATGAGAAAGACACCATTACTATCCATGTTTTATAGGTAAGGAAACTAAGGTCAGAGAATTTGAAAAAACTTTCCCAAGGTCATACATACTAAAAAGGGAAAGAAATGGGATTCAAACCCAGGAAGTCTGACTCCAGAAACCATACTCTCAACACATTCTACTGTTCTGTTTTCAAATATTCTGGAACTAAGTGCTTTTCAGAACTTTAGACTTTCTAGCCAGACAATGTCAAAACTCCAAAATGGCATTGATAAGCCCTTAAAGGAAAACATACCTGACCAGAATCCTAGGGATGAGGGAGGTGACTCATCATCCCTAAGTAACTGAGTGGGAAAGACACCGAAACTTCTTGAAACATTATAATACACATCCCCCACTGTGACACCTCACCTCACCCAATACCTCTTGCTGAAACCCCAGAAGTTAAGGGCAGGCACCTGGAAAAGCCTCAAGGGACCTAGGGAAGTCTGGCTTCCAGTGTTGAGGCAGACTCTACTTCCAACACGGGTAGCTGCCCCACTTTAGGACCACCATACCTGCTGCTTCGTGGCCTTAGATCTGAGAAGTAGGAAAAACATAAAATCTTCATACGCTGAGCACACACTTCATAGGGAGAAGCAAAGTTCAGATCAAAATAGCTGACTTGGCTTTCTTATTTTCCAGAGCTGCCTGAAATGTATCTCATGAGGAATTCAGCCATCTCTGAAGGACTTCTTTGGGAAGAGAGTGAGTCAAGACCTCCAGAAGCCAGGTAGGGTGATCCATCATCTCGGTTTGCCAGGGACTGGGGGACTTCTAGGGACACGGACTTCGATTGCTAAAACCAGGACAGTTGATCACCCTTCACTCTTGTTAGGGTCAGCAAGGACCCCTAGGATTCTTCTTCATTCCAGCACATTCCATTCATGCCAAGCTGTGCTACTCACAGATACAGAGGCATCCAAATGTGTTTTCTGATGGTGAGCATTTTATGTTGACTCCCCCTTCAGCTATTCCTGCTATAACCCCAGCACCCATTTCCTTAGAATGGCTCCTTTATTCACTGAGCTGGGCTGCTTAAATAAGATGGGATTATTTTCACTAGTTGGTGCCTCCCAGCCAGAGGGGATGTAAAGCTTCCTGGCTTGTTTAGAATTTAACCCCATCTCTTTGAGCTGCTGACTTTCTGAACTGGTCACCAGATAGTCTGCTATCAACCTGGGATAAAGATGCCAGACATGAATAATGATGCATTTCACCATTTTAAAACTTCTCAGTTACAAAGCAGTAGCTGGAACTGGCCCCGATGAAGAGTTTTGACTAATTGTTTTTCATTAAGTTTTTCAATCCCTTACATAATCAGCTTCTCAGAAACACGTGTCTTGTGGGCAGGACCACCCAATGTTCCCTTGGAAACCTGAAGACGGGGTACCTTAGTGCATGAGCATTTAGAGTGCAGTCAGTCCCATTTAAAATTCCCCATTATAAGTAAAGCTAAGCATGCAGTGACAGGCACAGCCCCTGCTTATAAGAGATGGTGCAGTCTAATTAAGGAACTGCACACACACACACACACACACACACACACACACACACACACACTCCTGCAAGCCCCAGGGATTACATATGTCAGGAGCTGTTAGTACAGAAACTCATTTCTGACAGAGGAGGAGGGGAACCAGGTGTGAGTTCAAGCACCAAAGTCTCTGCCAACTGCAGCAGTTCCCTTCCAAATTGACCTCCTGACTTTGTGCCTTCTACACTTTGGGAAGGCATCTGGATGCCCTGGGGTTGTCCCATGTGGAGGACTGAGTGACTCAGCCTTGGAAAGTGTGTGCAACCCCCCACCTTCTCCTCTGCTCTGCTCACATCCACCCATGCAGTTCAGCCCCAGGGACATTGCTGCTCTTCTGTCTGGCAAAGGTGCCTGCTGGAGGCCCATGGTCTCTGATTCCTGTGATAATCTCTAGGTCTATCCATGTTGCTGCAAATGGCATTATTTCATTCTTTTTTATGGCTGAGTAATATTCCACTGTATATATGTACCTCATCTTCTTTATCCATTCCTCTGTCGACGGGCATTTAGGTTGCTTCCATGTCTTGGCTATTGTAAATAGTGCTTCAGTGAACATTGGGGTGCATGTATCCTTTCAGATTATGGATTTATCTGGATATATGCCCAGGAGTCAGTGTGCTGGATCATATGGTAGCTCTATTTTTAGTTTTTTAAGGAACCTCCATACTATTCTCCATAATGGCTATACCAATTTACATTACCACCAACAGTATAGGAAGGTTCCCTTTTCTCCACAGCCTCTCCAGCATTTATTGTTTGTAGACAGTCATTCTTAAATTTTAGCTTTCAGAAGATCACTTGGAAGGATTTTAAAACACAAAGTAGGTCCAGGTGTGGGACCAGAGAATTTGCATTTTTAACAAGTTCACAGGTGGAGCCCATGGGTTCCGGAACCACACTTTAAAAGACATGGGTCTACAGGAAATAATCCATATAACAATAAGTTCCTTCTGCAGACCCAGCCCACACAGAAATTGTTGTGAAGTGTCATATACCAACACACCCAGATGGTTGTTGGAAAAAGAGGGATGGAAACTCACAACCAACATTCAATCAACTAACTACCAAGTACTTATTACACAGCTACCATGTGTAAAACTAGGTCCTAAATTCTGTAAAGATTAAAAAGAAATGTCAAATTTAAATTGGAAAAATCTTTCTAGAGGCCATTTAGTCAATATATATAAAAAGCCTTAAAGCTTGCCACTTTTTCACCAAGCAATTCTGTCTAGGAATTTATCACAAGAAAATAATTTAAAATGCTGACAAAGATTAAACTAAGGAAATGTTTACTGAAGCTTTTTTAAAGTGAAAAGGTGAAAATCTGATCAACAAACATAAATGTAAATAACAAATACATTATATTCTCTCTCATGCACATCGTCTCCCTCCCTCCCTCCCTCTCTCCCTCTCTCCCTCTCTCCCTCTCCCTCTCTCTCTCTCTCTCTCTCTCTCATACACACACACACACACACACACACACACACACACGCACACACATACACATGCACAGGCACACTTCCTCCCATGTTTCTCTGGACCAATGGTTCTCAAAATGTCTCGTCACATTTTGAGATTTTTTTTTTTTTGCGGTACGTGGGCCTCTCGCTGTTGTGGCCTCTCCCATTGTGGAGCACAGGCTCCGGACGCGCAGGCTCAGCGGCCATGGCTCACGGGCCCAGCCGCTATGCGGCATGTGGGATCTTCCTGGACCGGGGCACGAACCTGTGTCCCCTGCATTGGCAGGAGGACTCAACCACTGCGCCACCAGGGAAGCCCACATTTTGAGATTTTTAAATGTCTTTACTTGTCACAGCTCAGGAGAAGGAGTGCTAATAGCATCTAGTGAATAAAAGCCAGGGATGCTGCTAAATATCCCACAATGCACAGGATGGCTCTCACAACAAAGAATCGTCTGGCCCAAAGGATCAGTAGTGCCGACCATGAGAAACCCTGATCTAGCCTCACTTGCCAGAGGAGTCTAGCAGAGCCACATTGACTATGATGACTATTTCATAGAATCAGGCCCCCGCTACATAGTGAAGGGCTTTATTCCCCTCAGAGTCTCATGCTGTTATTTCTGTGTCTCAGGGACTGTCTCAAGTGAATTCATGCATGGTTCATGTAGGCTTTCTCCCTCAGCTTCTGCCCGTGTTGTGGCAGCTCAGAGAGAAATCTCTTGGGAGCAGCCACTCACCTCGCACAGCTGCTCATGCCCCCCCCAGGGGATGATGATGAGGCCTAGTGCACCACCATCTGGTGCCCCCATAGCTGGCTGATGCTGTCCTCAGTGTCAACATGGCCTTAGCTCTGTAGAGTCTAGTTACCTGGAAACCAAAGCACTGCCATTGGCCGGTCTCGCACAACACCCTATGAGAAGAGTTCCTTTGGCTTCTGCCTGCAGCAGCTCTCCAATACAAGCCTGTGGGGCCTGGCCAGCAGATGAAGACCTGGAAGAAGACTACATTATCCTCTCATATCTCAGGTACCTAAGCCAACCACTCTTCTCCTCCTATGGACAAAATTCTGCAAGCAAATAAACATTTGCAAATCGATATACACACACGAAGAGTAAATACTGTGAGTTCAGAGAAAGAGACAGTTATTCCAGTTGACATTCTCTATGGCAGCCCGGAGAGTCCCCTCGCCACCAGCCACATGGGCCAAGCTAATTCCCGTTCCTTTGCCTTAGCTTATCCTCCAACAGAAGATCTCCCTACCTCCTTTCTGCCTATGTAAATCTTGCTATCTTTTAAGACCTGGTTCTCATCTCTTCCAGGAAGTTTTCAAAATCAGCTTGAATGGTTTTCGCTGTAGGTAGTAGAATGTTTAAAACAATTAGTGGTCTTATTATTTCACATAAAAAGAAGCATGAAACTAGAGAGTTCCCGAGTTGAGAAATTCAACAATTCAGTGGCTTCTCTCCAATTCTCTTGATTTTGTCTCATGATCACAATATGGCTGTCACAGCATCTTATCATCATGAAAATATCAAAAGACAGGAAGTAAACAAGAGGTTCCCTGCCTCTCCCTTGCCTGGGGTATAAGAAAGAATTTGATTAGAAGCCTTTTTCTTTCTTGTCAGAGAGGAAATTCTTTCCCACAAGTCCCCAACAGATTTATCTTTATATTTCATTGGCCAAAACTAAGCCAGTCATTGAGATGATGGTGATTGCTTCAGACATACCATGGGTCGTTCCTTGGGCCTGGAGGAGGGACCCATCTTACCTTAGTGCATTGCTGCTCAATGAAAAGAAAAGCACAGGTGCTTTGGGAGTACACAGAAGGAGACTGGCCAGGCCCTTTAGAATGCAGAGTAGGACCATACTATCTTGGATGCTACACATAGTAGCAGCACAATTATTTGAACCTGTTGATGACAAAACATATCAAGAGAGATACATATTTAAGACCAACAAGTTCTCCTTTCTTTCCCATCATTGACCATGCAAGAAGCTCAGTGAAAGTTGCCACAATAGAGAGAATATTGAGAGTTAACATTGAGTTAATATTGAGAATAGTGACAGTTAACAAACTTACATTTGAGTTCCACTCCTGACACTGATGAATGACCTTGGACAAGTCATTTACTCTCTCTGAGTCTTAATTTTTGTCACTTCTGGCAGTCTGTTATTCTTAAATACAGAAAATGGCACCTTGGGAAAGCTGGAAGCTGAAAACAAAAGTGTCTCTCATGGGCTGCCCCCCACTCAACCCTTCACCCTTCCTCAGCCTCGTCCGTAATGGAATATTACCATGGACCACGGTCATGTCTATTCAGAGTTCCAGCAGAAGCTGAACACTCAATATTGAAACACTGAATCCTGGCCCTTAGGTACATTGAACATAGCAGCAAGGGCCAGCCAAGAGTAGAAATATTTAGAATGTCAAAGTCACCAAACTCAAGAAAAGGATCCTATTCAGGGCATCGGGATTTTTTTTTAAAGACTTCATCTTTTTTAGAGTAGTTTTAGGTTCACAACAAAATCGATAGGAAGGTGAGAGATTTCCCATATCCCTCCTGCCCTCACACATGAAGAGCCTCCCTGATCATCAAGATCACTCCCCAGAATAACGCATTTGTTATTAATGATAAGCCTACATTGACACATCGTTATCACCCAAAGTCTACTGATTACCTTAGAGTATACTTTGCTGTTGCACATTCTATGGGTTTGGAAAAATATATAATGACATGTAGTCATCATTATAATATCATATAAAGTATTTTTACTGCCCTAAAGATTCTCTGTGCTCCACCTGTGTATCGCTCTTGTCTCTCCCCCACCTCTGGCAGCCACTGATCTTTTTATGGTCTCCATAGTTTTGACTTTTCCAGAAAGTCATATAGTTGGAATCATATAGTATGTAGCCTTTTCAAATTGGCTTATTTCACTTAGTAATATGCATTTAAGTTTCCTACATGTCTTTTCATGGCTATAGCTCTTTTTTATGAGAATTGTTAGGATTTACTCTCTTAATAACTTTCATCTATAGATCATACAGTGGTGATGACTATAGTTACCACATTGTACATTACATCCCTAATACTTATTTATTAGTACTGGGGGGACCTTATAACTGGAAGTTTGTACGTTTTGACCACCTTTCTTCAATTTCCACTCCTCCAACCCCTGCCTCTGGTAGCCATAAATCTCATTTCTTTTGCTACGAGTTCTTAAAATTTTAATTAGATGCTACATGTAAGTGAGACCATACGACATTTGTCTTTGTCTGATTTATTTCACTTAGCATAATGCACTAAAGCTTCTTCCATGTTGTTGCAAATGATGGGATTTCCTCATTTTGTAGCTGAATAATATTTCATTGTATGTATAAAACAATTTCTTAATCCATTTATCCATCAGTGGACACTTAGGTTGCTTCCATGTAATGGCTGTTGTAAATAATGCTGCTATGAAGATGGGGATGTAAATATCTTTTTGAGTTAGCTTTCTTTTCCTTTGGACATATGCCCAGAAGTGGGATTTCTGGATTATATGGTAGTTTTATTTTTAACTTTTGAGGATCCTCCATACTGTTTTTCATAGCAGCTGCACTAGTTTACAACAGTGCACAAGGGTTCCTTTTTCTCCACATCCTCGCAAGCAATTTTTTTCTCTTGTCTTTTTGATGATGGGCATTCTAATAGGCATGAGGTGATATCTCATTGTGGTTTTGACTGGCATTTCCCTAATTACTAGTGATGGTGAGCATCTCTTCATGTATCTGTGAACTATTCACCTATCTTCTTTGGAAAAATGTTGTTTAGGTATTTTTACCCTATTTTAATTGAATTATTTGGTTTTCTGCTGATGTTACTTGAGTTCTTGATATATTTTAGTTATTAATCTCTTATAAGATATGTGATTTTTTATGCTTTTGTTGCTTGTACTTTAGAAATCATATCCAATAAAATCATTGACAAGATCCATGTCAAGGAGCTTTTTTCCTATATTTTCTTCTGGAAGTTTCATGGCTTCAGTTTCAGGTCTTATATTTAAGTCTTTAATCCATTTTGAGCTAATTTTTGTGTTTCATTTTTTGACATATGAATATCCAATTTTGAGGACCATTTATTTATTAAAGTCTTTTTTCCATTGAGAATCCTTGGATTCCTTGTCAAATATTAGTTGATGTATGTTTGGGTTAACTTGTGGGTTCTCAATCCTGTTCCATTGATTTATTTTTTATAAATAAGGTCCTGTTTTTATCCAGGACCATACTCTTTTGATTTCTATACCTAAAGAGCATAGCTTGAAATCAAGAAGAGTGATGCCTCCTGCTTTGTTCTTTTTCAGGATTGCTTTGGCTGCTCTGGGTCTCTATAGTTCTCTATATAATTTAGGATTGTTTCTTCTACTTATATAGAGTATGCCATTGGAATCTCAATAGGTATTACATCGAATCCATAGGTGGCTTTGGGTAATATGGACATTTTAACAGTATTAATTCTTCCAATTCATGAATCCAGTATACCTTTCCATTTTTGTGTTTGCTTTGATTTCTTTCTTTTTTAATTTTACATCTTTATTGGAGTATAATTGCTTTACAATGGTGTGTTAGTTTCTGCTTTATAACAAAGTGAATCCGTTATACATATACATATGTCCCCATATCTCTTCCCTCTTGTGTCTCCCTCCCTCCAACCCTCCCTATCACACCCATCTAGGTGGTCACAAAGCACCTAGTTGATCTCCCTGTGCTATGCGGCTGCTTCCCACTAGCTATCTATTTTACGTTTGGTAGTGTATATATGTCCATGCCACTCTCTCACTTTGTCACAGCATACCCTTCCCCCTCCCCATATCCTCAGGTCCATTCTCTAGTAGGTCTGTGTCTTTATTCATGTCTTACCCCTTCTTCATGTCTTTATTCATGTCTTACCCCTTCATGTCTTTATTCATGTCTTACCCCTTCTTCATGACATTTTTTTTTTCTTGGATTCCATATATAAATGTTAGCATACAGTATTTGTCTTTCCCTTTCTGACTTACTTCACTCTGTATGACAGACTCTAGGTCCATCAACCTCACTACAAATAACTCAATTTTGTTTCTTTTTATGGCTGAGTATTATTCCATTGTATATATGTTCCACATCTTCTTTATCCATTCATCCGATGATGGACACTTAGGTTGTTTCCATCTTCTGGCTATCGTAAATAGAGCTGCAATGAACATTTTGGTACATGACTCTTTTTGAATTATGGTTTTCTAAGGGTATATGCCCAGTAGTGGGATTGCTGGGTCATATGGTAGTTCTTTTTGTAGTTTTTTAAGGAACCTCCATACTGTTCTCCATAGTGGCTGTACCAATTCACATTCCCACCAGCAGTGCAAGAGTGTTCCCTTTTCTCCACACCCTCTCCAGCATTTATTGTTTCTAGATTTTTTGATGATGGCCATTCAGACTGGTGTGAGATGATATCTCATTGTAGTTTTGATTTGCATTTCTCTAATGATTAATGATGTTGACCATTCTTGCATGTGTTTGTTGGCACTCAGTATATCTTCTTTGGAGAAATGTCTATTTAGGTCTTCTGCCCATTTTTGGATTGGGTTGTTTGTTGCTTTGTTATTGAGCTGCATGAGCTGCTTGTAAATTTTGGAGATTAATCCTTTGTTGGTTGCTTCATTTGCAAATATTTTCTCCCATTCTGAGGGTTGTCTTTTGGTCTTGTTTATGGTTTCCTTTGCTGTGCAAAAGCTTTGAAGTTTCATTAGGTACCATTTGTTTATTTTTATTTTTATTTCCATTTCTCTAGGAGGTGGGTCAAAAAGGATCTTGCTGTGAGTTATGTCATAGAGTGTTCTGCCTAAGTTTTCCTCTAAGAGTTTTATAGTGTCTGGCCTTACATTTAGGTCTTTAATCCATTTTGAGCTTATTTTTGTGTATGGTGTTAGGGAGTGTTCTAATCTCATACTTTTACATGTACCTGTCCAGTTTTCCCAGCACCAATTATTGAAGAGGCTGTCCTTTCTCCACTGTACATTCCTGCCTCCTTTATCGAAGATAAGGTGACCATATGTGCATGGGTTTATATCTGGGCTTTCTATCCTGTTCCATTGATCTATATTTCTGTTTTTGTGCCAGTACCATACTGTCTTCATTACTGTAGCTTTGTAGTATAGTCTGAAGTCAGGGAGCCGGATTCCTCCAGCTCCGTTTTTCATTCTCAAGATTACTTTGGCTATTCGGGGTCTTTTGTGTTTCCATACAAATTGTGAAATTTTTTGTTCTAGTTCTGTGAAAAATGCCAGTGGTAGTTTGATAGGGATTGCATTGAATCTGTAGATTGCTTTGGGTAGTAGAGTCATTTTCACAACGTTGATTCTTCCTATCCAAGAACATGGTATATCTCTCCATCTATTTGTATCATCTTTCATTTCTTTCATCAGTGTCTTATAACTTTCTGCATACAAGTCTTTTGTCTCCTTAGGTAGGTTTATTCCTAGATATTTTATTCTTTTTGTTGCAATGGTAAATGGGAGTGTTTTCTTGATTTCACTTTCAGATTTTTCAACATTAGTGTATAGGAATGCCAGAGATTTCTGTGCATTAATTTTGTATCCTGCTACTTTACTAAATTCATTGATTAGCGCCAGTAGTTTTCTGGTAGCATCTTTAGGATTCTCTATGTATAGTATCATGTCATCTGCAAACAGTGACAGCTTTACTTCTTCTTTTCCGATTTGGATTCCTTTTATTTCCTTTTCTTCTCTGATTGCTGTGGCTAAAACTTCCAAAACTATGTTGAATAAGAGTGGTGAGAGTGGGCAACCTTGTCTTGTTTCTGATCTTAGTGGAAATGCTTTCAGTTTTTCACCATTGAGGATGACGTTGGCTGTGGGTTTGTCATATATGGCCTTTATTATGTTGAGGAAGTTTCCCTCTATGCCTACTTTCTGGAGGGTTTTTATCATAAATGGATGTTGAATTTTGTCAAAAGTTTCTCTGCATCTATTGAGATGACCATATGGTTTTTCTCCTTCAGTTTGTTAATATGGTGTATCACATTGATTGATTTGGGAATATTGCAGAATCCTTGCATTCCTGGAATAAAACCCCACCTGATCATGGTGTATGATCCTCTTAATGTGCTGTTGGATTCTGTTTGCTAGTATTTTGCTGAGGAATTTTGCATCTATGTTCATCAGTGATATTGGCCTGTAGTTTTCTTTCTTTGTGACATCCTTGTCTGGTTTTGGTATCAGAGTGATGGTGGCCTCGTAGAATGAGTTTGGGAGTGTTCCTCCCTCTGCTATATTTTGGAAGAGTTTGAGAAGGATAGGTGTTAGCTCTTCTCTAAATGTTTGATAGAATTCGCCTGTGAAGCCATCTGGTCCTGGGCTTTTGTTTGTTGGAAGATTTTTAATCACAGTTTCAATTTCAGTGCTTGTGATTGGTCTGTTTATATTTTCTATTTCTTCCTGATTCAGTCTTGGCAGGTTGTGCATTACTAAGAATTTGTCCGTTTCTTCCAGGTTTTCCATTTTATTGTCATAGAGTTGCTTGTAGTAATCTATCAAGATCTTTTGTATTTCTGCAGTGTCAGTTGTTACTTCTCCTTTTTCATTTCTAATTCTATTGATTTGAGTCTTCTCCCTTTTTTTCTTGATGAGTCTGGCTAATGGTTTATCAATTTTGTTTATCTTCTCAAAGAACCAGCTTTTAGTTTTATTGATCTTTGCTATCGTTTCCATCATTTCTTTTTCATTTATTTCTGATCTGATCTTTATGATTTCTTTCCTTCTGCTAACTTTGGGGTTTTTTGGTTCTTCTCTCTCTAATTGCTTTAGGTGCAAAGTTAGGTTGTTTACTTGAGATGTTTCCTGTTTCTTAAGGTAGGATTGTATTGCTATAAACTTCCCTCTTAGAACTGCTTTTGCTGCATCCCATAGGTATTGGGCCGTCGTGTCTCCATTGTCATTTGTTTCTAGGTATTTTTTGATTTTCTCTTTGATTTCTTCAGTGATCACTTCGCTATTAAGTAGTGTATTGTTTAGCCTCCATGTGTTTGTATTTTTTACAGATCTTTTCCTGTAATTGATATCTAGTCTCATAGCATTGTGGTCAGAAAAGATACTTGATACAATTTCAATTTTCTTAAATTTACCAAGGCTTGATTTGTGACCCAAGATATGATTTGTCCTGGAGAATGTTCCATGAGCACTTGAGAAAAATGTGTATTCTGTTGTTTTTGGATGGAATGTCCTATAAATATCAATTAAGTCCATCTTGTTTAAAGTATCATTTAAAGCTTGTGTTTCCTTATTTATTTTCATTTTGGATGATCTATCCATGGGTGAAAGTGGGGTGTTAAAGTCCCCTACTATGATTGTGTTACTGTCAATTTCTCCTTTTATGGCTGTTAGCATTTGCCTTATGTGTTGAGGTGCTCCTATGTTGCGTGCATAAATATTTACAATTGTTATACTTCTCTTGGATTGATCCCTTGATCATTATGTAGTGTCCTTCTTTGTCTCTTGTAATAGTCTTTATTTTAAAGTCTATTTTGTCTGATATGAGAATTGCTACTCCAGCTTTCTTTTGATTTCCATTTGCATGGAATATCTTTTTCCATCCCCTCACTTTCAGTCTGTATGTGTCCCTAGGTCTGAAGTGGGTCTCTTGTAGACAGCATATATACGGGTCTTGTTTTTGTAACCATTCAGCCAGTCTATGTCTTTTGGTTGGAGCATTTACTCCATTTACATTTAAGGTAATTATCGATATGCATGTTCCTTTTACCGTTTTCTTAATTGTTTTGGGTTTATTATTGTAGGTCTTTTCCTTCTCTTGTGTTTCCTGCCTTGAGAAGTTCCTTTTGCATTGTTGTAAAGCTGGCTTGGTGGTGCTGAATTCTCTTAGCTTTTGCTTGTCTGTAAAGGTTTTAATTTCTCCATCAAATCTGAATAAGATCCTTGCTGGGTAGAGTAATCTTGGTTGTAGTTTTTTCTCCTTCATCACTTTATATATGTCCTGCCACTCCCTTCTGGCTTGCAGAGTTTCTGCTGAAAGATCAGCTGTTAACCTTATGGGGATTCCCTTGTGTGTTATTTGTTGTTTTTCCCTAGCTGCTTTTAATATTTTTTCTTTATATTTAATTTTTGATAGTTTGATTAATATGTGTCTTGGTGTGTTTCTCCTTGGATTTATCCTGTATGGGACTCTCTGTGCTTCCTGGACTTGATTAACTCTTTCCTTTCCCATATTAGGGAAGTTTTCAACTATAATCTCTTCAAATATATTCTCAGTCCCTTTATTTCTCTCTTCTTCTTCTGGGACCCCTATAATTTGAATGTTGGTGCATTTAATATTGTCCCAGAGGTCTCTGAGACTGTCCTCAATTCTTTTCATTCTTTTTTCTTTATTTTGCTCTGCAGTAGTTATTTGCACTATTTTATCTTCCCGGTCACTTATCCGTTCTTCTGCCTCAGTTATTCTGCTATTGATCCCTTCTAGAGAATTTTTAATTTCATTTATTTTGTTGTTCATCAGTGTTTTATTGCTCTTTAGTTCTTCTAAGTCCTTGTTAAATGTTTCTTGTATTTTCTCCTTTCCATTTCCAAGATTTTGGATCATCTTTTTTATCATTATTCTGAATTCTTTTTCATGTAGACTGCCTATTTCCTCTTCATTTGTTAGGTCTGGTGGGTTTTTGCCTTGCTCCTTCATGTGCTGTGTGTTTCTCTGTCCTCTCATTTTGCTTAACTTACTGTGTTTGAGTTCTCCTTTTCGCAGGCTGTAGGTTCATAGTTCCCGTTGTCTTTGGTGTTTGCCCCCAGTGGCTAAGGTTGGTTCTGTGGGTTGTGTAGGCTTCCTGGTGGAGGGGACTAGTGCCTGTGTTCTGGTGGATGAGGCTGGATCTTGTCTTTCTGGTGGGCAGGTCCACGTCTGGTTGTGTATTTTGGGGTGTCTGTCACCTTATTATGATTTTAGGCAGCCTCTCTGCTAATGGGTGAGGTTGTGTTCCTGTCTTGCTAGTTGTGTGGCATAGGGTGTCCAGCACTGTAGGTTGCTGCTCGTTGAGTGGAGCTGGGTTTTGGCGTTGAGATGGAGATCTCTGGGAGATTTTTGCCATTTGATATTTTGTGGATCTGGGAGGTCTCTTGTGGACCAGTGTCCTGAAGTTGGCTCTCCCACCACAGAGGCACAGCCCTGACGCCCTTCTGGAGCACCAAGAGCCTGTCAACCACATGGCTCAGAATAAAAGGGAGAAAAAAAGAAAGAAAGAAAAAGATAAAATAAAATAAATTTATTAAAATAATTATTAAAAAAATTTTTAAGTAATTAAAAAAGAGAAGAGAGCAACCATACCAAAAAACTAATCCACCAATGATAACAAGCACTAAAAACAATACTAAAAAATAAAAATAAACATAACTGGACAGACAGAACCCTAGGACAAATGGTAAAAGCAAAGCTATACAGACAAAATCACACACAGAAGCATACACATACACACTCACAAAAAGAGAAAAGGGGGAAAAAATAATATATCTTTGATCCCAAAATCCACCTCCTCAATTTGGGATGATTCGTTGTCTGTTCAGGTATTCCACAGATGCAGGGTACATCAGGTTTATTGTGGGGATTTAATCCGCTGCTCCTGAGGCTGCTGGGAGAAATTTCCCTTTCTCTTCTTTGTTCGCACAGCTCCCGGGGTTCAGCTTTGGATTTGGCCCCACATCTGCATGCAGGTCGCTGGAGGGCGTCTGTTCTTTACTCAGACAGGACGGGGTTAAAGGAGCCGCTGATTCGGGGGCTCTGGCTCACTCAGGCTGGGGGGAGGGAGGGGTACGGATGTGGGGTGAGCCTGTGGCGGCAGAGGCCGGCGTGACATTGCACCAGCCTGAGACGCGCCATGCATTCTCCCGGGGAAGCTGTCCCTGGATCCTGGGACCCTGGCAGTGGCGGGCTGCACAGGCTCCCCAGAAGGGAGGTGTAGATAGTGACCTGTGCTCGCACACAGGCTTCTTGGTGGCGGCAGCAGCAGCCTTAGCGTCTCATGCCCGTCTCTGGGGTCCGCGCTGTTAGCCGCGGCTCACACCCGTCTCTGGAGCTCCTTTAAGCAGAGCTCTTAATCCCCTCTCCTTGTGCACCAGGAAAAAAAGGGGGAAGAAAAAGTCTCTTGTCTCTTCAGTAGGTCCAGACTTTCCCCGGACTCCCTCCCGGCCAGCCGTGGTGCACTAACCCCCTTCAGGCTGTGTTCACGCCGCCAACCCCAGTCCTCTCCCTGCGCTCAGACCGAAGCCCGAACCTCAGCTCCCAGCCCCTCCCACCCCGGCGGGGGAGCAGCCTCTCGGTCTGGTGAGTGCTGGTCGGCACCAATCCTCTGTGCGGGAATCTCTCCGCTTTGCCCCCCGCACCCCTGTTACTGTGCTCTCCTCCGTGGCTCCAAAACGTCCCCCTTCCACCACCCGAAGTCTCCGCCCATGAAGGGGCTTCCTAGTGTGTGGAAACCTTTCCTCCTTCACGGCTCCCTCCCACTGGTGCAGGTCCCGTCCCTATTCTTTTGTCTCTGTTTTTTCTTGTTTCTTTTGCCCTACCCAGGTACGTGGGGACTTTCTTGCCTTTTGGGAGGTCTGAGGTCTTCTGCTAGTGTTCAGTATGTGTTCTGTAGGAGTTGTTCCACGTGTAGATGTATTTCTGATGTATCTGTGGGGAGGAAGGTGATCTCCGCGTCTTACTCTTCCGCCATCTTGAAGCTCCTCCTCCTCCATTGAATTCTTAAGTTCAGTTATTCTATTTTTCAACTCTTGGATATTTGTTTTTGTTTTATTATGGTTTCTCTTTCTTTGTTGAACTTCTCATTTTGTTTATTCATTGTTTTTTTAATTTTTACTTGTCCATGTGTTCTTGTAGTTAACTAAACTTCTTTAAGAGGATTATTCTGAATTTCTTGTCCGATAGTTCATAGATCTCCATTTTTTGAAGGTCATTTACTGGAGCCTTATTCGTTTCCTTTGGTAGCATCATATGTATCTAATTTTTTATGATCCTTGATTCCTTACATTGGTATCTATGTATGCTCCTCTTCCAGACTTTACAGGTTCACTTTGACAGAGACAGTTTTTGACCAGTCAGCTCGGATTGGGTTCTGGGTGTGTCTGCTAGCAATTTCCTTGGGCAGATGGGGCCTGCTATTAGGATGTAATTTTGGTTAAGGCAACTATTTGAGCTCTGAGTTTGGTATGAGGGGTGTGCCACTGGCTGAGGACAGCTGGATAAAACTCTACCTTGGTTCCCTGCCCAAGTGAGGCTGTAGGATGGGCTCTGCAGTTGCCTGATTTCTCTGGTAATGCTTACTTAGATGGTCATGACTAGGTACTATACTCACTGGTAGGTGGGGCTATGAATTAATTCCCTTCCCTGGCAGGGCAAGAGGACAAGACACAGGGCCTGTACAGTTTGTTGTTTGGAGACTGGAATCAGGCAAGTGTGTGCACTGAATTTCCTGACAGGTGAGGCCACTGGTTTTTGCTCTGCAGATGGGGAAACTAGATACAGTGCTCTCTGTACAAGTGCCACTGTAAGCGGGACTGTTGGATGGGCCATGCAACCTCCTATGTGCTCTGGTTAAGTTCCCTGATTGGGCAGTCGGAAAGCTGTTTTCAGCAATAAGTGGGGCTGTGAATTAGTTTCCCTGCCTAGGCATAGCAGTAGAAGCAGCTCTAAGGGCTTTTTGTTTGTGGTCTTAACTCAAGCTGACCCATGCCCCAAGTTCCCTGGCTGAATAGGGCCACTGGCTTGGCTTTGCAGACTATCAGCTCTGCCTGCCCATCTCTTGGCTTGAGCATTGCTGGGTTACCAACTTCCAGGTGTTCTCTGTGGCACTTCTGGTCAGATGGGGCCAGAAGCCAGGCCCCACAGCAGATGAGACCATGACTCATTTCCCTGCCTGGATGGGACAAGGAGGGTCCACTCCAGGAAACTCACAATTTTTCTGAACTGGCTTTCCAGTCAGGGGGCACCAGGAGCTACCCTCTACCTCAGGTGAGGCTATGGATTAATTCTCCTGCCCGGGTGTGGAAGGGGAACCCTCTACACCTGATACTGGCTTTGCTCTGGGGACATCAGCTCTGCCCAGTCACCTTTCAGCTGAAGTGTTGCTAAGTTACACAGGTCTCTCCAGCCCTTCTGGTCTTTTGGGGCCAGGAGTCATGCCCGCAGCATCAGGTGGGGCTGTGACTCAGCTCTCTTGCCTGGATGTGGGAAAACCAGTCTCTAGGGCCAGCAAAATTCCTTGTTTGAGGACCTAAATCAGGCAAGCCTGCACCCCACTGAGTTCCCTGGTCAAAGTGTACCCCTGACTTGATTCTTCAGATGAGCAAAGCTGCTGTTTTGGGACTTTACAGGAAGGAACTTGGTCGGCCAAGACTTGAGTGCTGGTTATTGCAAGCCCCTCCCCTCTTCTCCCTCATAGTCAGATTCCCAGTGGTTGAGCCCTGCAGTCCCCATGGGGCAAGACCAGAGAGTAGTGGCTCCCACCAAGCAACCCACAACACTGGGGAGGCTGGGTGAATGTCCCTCCCAGATTCTCTCTTCCCACTGGAGGAATGGTAGACTCAGGGGAGACCTCTCCACATGGTGCTGCCCTGGCCTGGGGGCGGGTAGGGGCAGTGTGGTCAGCATGTAGCCACTTCTTCCCTTTCTGTGCAGTCTGTCTTGGTCTCTGTGGTGCAGGGTGTGCTTCAACCTCATCCCCATGTTCTAGGATTCTCTCAGTGGTGTGTTGTCAGTGAATAGTTTTCAGTTTTTCTTCTGTGCGAGGGAATGAAATCAGGGGTGACCTATGTTACCATCTTGGTGAAGTCACTTTTCAGCCCTGATGAATATTACATTGTCTGAATGTACCATGGTTTATCTGAGTTTTTAAAGCTATCATGTGACTGATTCAGATTGACCTATATGCCTCCCTCCAAATACCTGTTTCTCTGTCACTCATACGTAGTCACACAATTATCATCATCGCTGCTCCCATTTGTTAGTGACCTCCTATGTGCCAGACATTCTGCTGAGAGCTTTGCACATCCTTACAACAGTCCTTTAAGTTGAATTTTATCATCAGTTCATTTCTACATATGAAGAAACAGGTTTAGTGATGGTGAGCAGAGTACCCAATGTCACACACCTAAAGTGGACTTGACTAGAATCCTATCAAATGCTATTTGGTCTCAAAAGTCATCTGTCTTGTTCATTTTTCCATTCCCAGAATATGTTGCACAGCGTGGCACACAAGAGCTACTTATGAAATAATTTTGTAATGGATTGATACAAATTGTACTTGTCCTGGTTGAGCTGTTGTTCTAATAGAATTAAAAGTGAGGGTGTGTTCCATATTGTCTGGGAGATAGATGCTTTGTGGCATATCATTTCCATCTATCTGTTTCATAGATGGAAAACTTGAGGCCAATCAAAGTTAATTGCTAGAGGAGATTAGAGCTGTGAAAAGAGCTTAGACTTCCTGGTTTCTAGTACGAACCCCTTCTCGGGCCAGTGAAAGTCCTCACTGCCAAGTCTGTTATTTAGCAGATCTGACTCCCAGTACACTCCAGAATGATCTTCACCTGCCAGCTACTACCCCAGTTGCTCTATTGATGTTTCATTTTTGTTCTATATCCCCTTTCCAGTTTGAAGCTATTCTCACTAATTCTTATCAGTTTGATCATTTGGTCTTTGACACACATCAGACCAAATATCAGATATTCACAGAGCAATTATACAGATGGGCCATGCTGTGAAATGACACAGAGCTGCAGCAGAGCATGCTTTTTGTCCATTTCAAGAACAACAGATTCTGCATTTGGAAAAAAAAAATTGTATCTCATATGTCTTGCATCCTTCTACTTCCTGCCTTAGTTCAGTCACCTCCAGGATCTCCTCCACTATAACTGGGTATGAAATGATATTTACTGCACAGCAGCACAAGAGAAATGCTGGTCATTTCCGCTTCTCTGTAGCCTCTCCTTATTTTCCATCAAGTACCCTTGAACTCAGTTCATGTTGGCAAATATTTGCTGGACATTTACTCTTCCACTCATTGTCTTAGGCACCATCCTAGGCACCAATGAGGAAATAGAAAGAAGAATGAAAGCTAGCATCTATCCTCAAATTGTAATACAAGGCAGCATTTGATCAACCATGTGAGAGAGGTACACAGAGTGACAGGAATTCAAAGGAGGAGTGAGATGCTTCTACCCAGGTAATCAAGAAATCTGCATGGTGGAGCTGCCTTTTGAATTGGGCCCTCAGAGACAGATAAGATTTCTCCAACCAGTGAGTGTCAGGGAGGGCATTTCAGGCTGAGGGAACATGGTCATGGACTCATAGACATGGAGAATGTGCTCAAGGAATGTCCAGCTGTTTAATTAGGCTGAACAGAAGTGTGTGTCATGAGTCTTGGGAGATAAGACTAGACACAAAGTGTGGAGTGTCTTAAAAACTGTGATAAAGGACTTGAACTGTGATCTGAGGAACTGGGGAGTGTTGAGGTGGGGATAACTTTCCTGTCCATCACTGTCTATTTCTAGGTCAGCTGACATCTGGGGAAAAAGTGTTATTGGATGTTCTTTCCCATATACTCCTCCCTGTAGCTCCTCCCAACAAAAGGAAAAGTTAGAAGTCTAATTGCAGAGCCTTTTATCACTCACTGGATCTGTTATTTCTAGTGGGCTAGTGCCAGACTTCGGCTTGCCTCTTGTCATTTCTGGTCCCTGCCCAGCGGGCCCTCTTTTCACTTCCTCTTCCCACTTTCTGTGATGTGTACCCAGGGCTCGGCCCCTAGGAATGAACTCAGACTGTGCTCCATCAACCCAGCCATCCAATGTCAAGGGGGGAAGGAATACATACCCCACTTTACCTCTTGGTTCAACCGTGTTCCCAAACTCAGTTTTATCAGAGAATCCTCTTTGGGAAGGGGAATTGGAGTTAATATTAGGCATGTACTCAGCTGTTAATAAAAAGAAGCACTTCATTTCCCATTTAGATACTATTCCCTGAGGCCTTCCTCTTCTGTTCTCACTTTCCTTTCTGAGGGAGCCAAACCATCCTCCTGATAATAAAAGCAGGGACATCTAAGCATCAGCGTCCGTACTTCCCATTCGTCTTTCACTGCAACCCAGAGAGTACGTGTCTATCACTTCCTCATCCCAGGGTTCCTTCAGGCAGCAATGCTGTTAAGTATAACTGGGAAGCAAAATGGATACGCAACTGCATAGTATTCTTAATACCTTCCCTGACTTCTATGAAAGTGGTAAAAAAAAAAAAAAAAAAAAAAAGGCTGTGAGATGTACCCAGGAACCCTATGATCACACATCCATTTAACTCTGTTTACAGAACTCATATTATTTCCCTCAACGTCATTTTTTTCTATCTGCCGATAAATGGCTCTTAAATCCTAGAATTCCCATCTCTGGCATTAGATGTTTACTTCATTTCCATGTAGGCGATTTTCTCACGGTCACGTTGCTAACGCGGAGGGGCCCCACTTGTCACCCGTGTCCTACCCTTTTGGCAGAAGCACATCTATTCCATTAACCTTCACAGTGTCCTCGGCTTACCTTAGTTTGTGGTTGCACAGCTCAAACGTTCTGCAGATCCCTCTCCTTACTTTGTTTCTCCACAAGGTCTTTTGTAATCTGTACACATTACTCTGAATCCACAGGCTTCACTCATTCTTTTCTTCTTACTAACCCTGGTACATTTCTCCTTCCAACTCAGGAATATCAGTCTGATCAACGCTACCTTCTCAGTAGTGCGCACCTGTCTTCCTAAATACCTTAGCTTCCTCCAAAAAGGTGCCGTTCATGATATTTTCCTATTTATTCTTCTTGTCTTTTTCTATTATATTACATTGCAAAAAAGAATATAATACTAATAGGATAATTATTAAGATCCTGTTATTATAATCCCTCCCTCTAAATTCTTTAAAATATTAGCTGTCCCAACCCCGTCTTCCAAATGGTGCTCTGGAGTGACCTCAGGGCACTGCAAGGAGGGCTTCACTTCCCCCAAAGCGATCCAGTAAAAGCCTCATCTCCCTGATAATTATGTCAGAATTGGGCCCTGACTTGCCTCAAATCCACATAGATCTCTATAAAAGTGTCTGGTTCGAGGCATCTATGATGTGTGTCCAGTGTGAGTTTCTGAGGCTCTGTTAATTTCTGTCCTGGATGGCATTCACACAGTATCTTAGCTCAGACTGTCAAAGCCTAAGTTACCAGGGTCATACTAATAAAAAGTGATTTGGATCACATGGTGGTTACAAAAAGCCCAGCAAGGCCCAAACATACACCCAGCTGTCCTGTGAGGACAGGGTACCCTGGAGTGGATGAGGGGCACATGGCCCTCCCACACGTGACACCTATCCTGAATCTCTTGCTCTATAAGGACGTGACTCAAGTTGCAGGCTCAGTTGCTTGAGACCCCCCTACCTATATCAGCAGTAACCAAAGTATGTAAAGAGCAATTTAATAGGTCATAACGCTGACGGCTGCCTTTCGTTAACCACTAACCATGTGGCAGAAACTGTGATAAGTGCTTCACACATGCATTATTTAACTTCACGGTGATCATCAATCCTCCACAGAGAAGGCCTCTTACGGGGATGAAGCAAGTACCTGGTTCCCTGGTACCATTCAAAATTTTATGAAAACCATACTGAAAATCTTTTCTAGAAAGCACAATGGCCGATGCCTAATATGCCACCATTGGTTCTTCATTCCTTTAGATTAAGTCATGATTTCTGGACAAGTTACCAGCAGCCACTTTGAGAATTAAAAGAAATTCTTGCCATTCACACTAAGCAGCATTTTTTTCCCCTCTCTCCCCCAGGTGACCTTATTTGATTTGAAAGCAAAACTAATTTGTTGAGGAAGGGGACAGACACATGTTGGGGAATCTATAAAAGTAGATGTAGGAGGGGAAGCTGGAGGCTCTAGGAGACCAAGGGAAACCTGAGTGCAGAGCCTGTCAGGGATGAAGTATTTATTCTACAGCTTTTCTCACAGATAACTTTGCTTCTCTCCTATGCAAAAGGACTAAGCATGCAAAGAGTAGGTGAATTAGTTGTAACAGGAGAGATTTAACTGGGATATAAAGAAGAACTCCCTCCTAGTAGTTTTTGTTCACTGATGTTTGACCACTGGGAAGCGGAATCCCAAGTCTCTACCAGCTTTGAGCCATCTTTTCCATTTCCACATGTGTTTCCCACTTCCTTTTGGGTCTTTGCGTTTTTCCTTCTAGAGAAATACTACAAACAGCAGAGCTTGTTAATAGTCTTAGATTATAGCTTTAGGAGGCATCTTGATTATAATTCCTTTGGAGCATGTACTGCCAAGAGAAATCTCAAGCAAATGCCATGCTGTCCATAAATTGACCATGTAAAGACGGGTCTGCCTCTTTCCACTCTCTCTGACCTCAGGGTCAAAACAGTATTCAGCCATCCCCAGCCTAATTAGTTCATCTTCTGCTCTGTCACTCTGGTTGAGCAACACCTGGCATTGTTGCAGCGCTCTCTGGGAAGGGGACGTCTCATCCCATTTGTTCAGGTGTTGGCAACACAGGCAGAGTGCTGGCTGGTGGGAGGCTGTAATACTTGACCTGCCCTCAGGATTCACTCTCTCTCTCGCCAACAACTAACCTGAGAGAGTGACCTGTATCTTGCTTTGGTATAAACAGGTGTCAGGGTGCAGATTCTTCCACGCAGGTGCAGCAGAGAAGGGAGACTGTCGACTGCCCACAGGAGGCCTGGCAGTGTCTGGGTTACTCACACTCACACACACACTGTGTGCACATAGGTACTAAGTAAGGAATTTTGAATAAATAAACGTACAGAATCCTGGGTCAATGATGGGATGAGAAGGGCTAAAGAAGAGTGAAATTCAAAAAATAACTTTTACAAAAAGCCATAGTTGGACCATAAGAACTTTTTGTAGTTAATATTCTTTCTGTCCCTCTCTGGCCTCTCTCTCCCAAGCTGTTCCAGGACTGGTTCTCAAGAGTAATTCCCAGATATCAGGGCACTAGAGAAGTGCCCCCTCAAAGTCTCTTCCCTCCTCTGTGTACTGCAGGAGCCATCCCGAAGGGCAAGCAGGTAAAGTTCATGGGGTAGTGCAGGGCGAGGGGTTGCTGAAAGGACCCTGATGACTGCCTTCCAGGATAAACACAACTTGCCTTCACTGGTCACTCTTAGGAGCCCTGACCCATGAGCCAGATTGCCTGGGATTGAATCCCAGCTCTGTCATCCATGAGCTGTGGGAAATTTGTTGGGCAAGTTATTTCAACTCTCTGATCCTCAGTTTCCTCATCTGTAAAATGGGGCTAAAAAAAGGACTAATCTCTTCAGAGTATTGTGGGATTAAATGTGTCGATATCTGGGAAGCTCTCAGAACAATCCCTGGCAAGTACTAAATAGTCAATGCTGTAAGTAAATTAGTTAAATAAATTGTTTAACTAGAAAAAAAATTGAAAAGTCATGAGAAAGAGAAAGGCAGCCCCCTAATATGTGGGACGGCTGCCTGGAACTCACAGCCAGAACTCGGTGTTCTCCTGTGCAACATAAACAGTTTTGCACAACATCAACGTTAGACAAGGCCACTCAATGACTGTGATGGATCAAGACAAAAACAAGACCATTCCATCACCATGTCTGAACACAGACAAAACAGGAACATTGTCCAAGCCTCGAAATTCCAAACATCCCACTCTCCTAGCTAATGTGAGTCACTGCTTGTTGCATTTTTACATATCACAGCTTTATCCTATCCTGCATCCTTCTGGATCAAATGCATTAAGAAACCCAATCAGAATTACCCCTGCTTCCTGACAGCATCCAACCCAGAGCAAAACCTCTCTTCCTTTAAACTCTTCCCCCAAATCACCTAACACCAGCCCAAATCCTAAGAAGGCCTTTTTTTTTTTTTTTTGCGGTACGTGGGCCTCTCACTGCTGTGGCCTCTCCCGTTGCGGAGCACAGGCTCCGGACGCGCAGGCTCAGCGGCCATGGCTCACGGGCCCAGCTGCTCCGCGGCATGTGGGATCCTCCCAGACCGGGGCACGAACCCGCGTCCCCTGCATCGGCAGGCGGACTCTCAACCACTGCGCCACCAGGGAAACCCAAGAAGGCCTTTTACTGAGGTGCCCTCACAGTTCCCCATAGGTACTTTCTCCCTCTCTGTAAGGGAGAATAAACCCAGTTGTCAGCTCCAGGTGTACTCCTGGTGAGTCTGGCTGGAGAGCACCAACAACTACCTTATGTGAAAAATTCACTTCAGGAGAGGCAAGGAACCCTGCGTGTCAGATTATGCAGCATGTCATTCTATGCAGATAGCTTTAGTTATTGTTTTTCCAACAGTTTTTGAAGTGTTGCCCTAGAAAGATTACTGGGACAGGAGGGAGGAAGAAATGAACACTTACTGAGCAATGCTAATTGAAAGGTACTAGGTTTACCCCAATTCTTTTACTTAATCTTCAGGATAACCCTGGGCAGTAGATATTTGGTAACTACATTTTACAGACAAGGAGCTTGAATGTCAGAGAAGCCAAATAACTTGCCCCAAAGTAATGACAAGCTGATAAGTAAGCTAAATCCAGTGGTCAATATTTAGTCAGTAGCAAAGCTCAATTCCATCAGATCTCTAGGAAGAGCACAGCAGAATATTTGTGATCAAACACTTTCCCAAAAGCACCACTGGAGGAATTCAAAGATACATCAGACATGTTCCCCCACCCCGAAGGAGGGTTGGGAATGGAGGGTGGGAGTGTAAGTGGGATGGGGAGACCTGGCTCATTCCATGTCCTCTTCCCCATTCCTGTTATAATTGCAATTTCTTCTTGATTGAGAATGAGGCATGTGGGAGCCACAGCCTTTACACTGTTTTCCATGTCAAGGCTTCTTTAGGTTCTGTGACGATTAGAGAAATCAGAGCCTGCAAATCTCTCAAGAGGGCTGAAGTGTCAGGAAAGCGCATTTCCACATTTATTCCCCATGTGACTCCCCCAGGTCAAGTGTTTTCAACACACAGTCTCGAGGAGGTGCTGCCACGTCTAAGCTGTGCATGCTCAGCTGTGATCCTCTCTTGTAGAAAATGCTCTCGCAGCACTTCTCAGCATTGCCTGGAGAGGGCAGGCTGCACAGAATCCCACCATCCTGTCTGCTCCCAAAGACAGAAAGATGTTCTTTTCAAGTCAGTCTTCTGACCACAGTTCCCCTCTAAAAACAAATAGGCAACTTATGATCAGCCAAATCAGCCCATGTTGCCCCGGATCTTTTGCAGCTCAGCCGACTGGAGAAGAGCCTGTGTTTAATCCCTGACCCCTAGCAAATTAGGTAACAGGACTCTGCATCAGTTATTACCATCTGCAAGAGGGAATAACAATAGTGCCTCCCTATAATGGAAGTTTTCTGTTTCCCCTGCTACTTCTTCCACCTTCTTCCAACAATAGCCCCTCTTTTTTGGGGAGCTAATCCTCCCCAATTCAATCCGTGTGGCTCTTTGGGATGCACCCACCGGTAGGCTTCATGGGTGGGCATGTAATCTAAGCCTGGCTAATTAAAGTCAAAGACTGGGTCAGAAATCATCATGTGATCCAATGTAAGCCAGTAAGAGTCTGCTTCAGGACTTTTGCTAGAATAATGTGAAAGACATCTTTCCATAGGCTATAAACTTGGAGGTGCTAGTAGCCATCTTGAGGAGAACTAATGAATAAAGCCCACAGAAAGAAAGGCAAACCTGAGAGTTGGAGAAAACCAGGTTCCTAAGAAAGTTGAGTACAGGGATCTAGCCATGCCCGAAGCATCCCCTGGTCTTTCCAGTTGTATGTATCAATGCATTCCCTTTTTTGCTTTAAATACATTTGAGATGAGTTTCTGTCACTTGCAACCTAAGGAGTGCTGACTAATACCTTCTTAAGGTTATCGTGAGGTGTAAATGAGGTAATCTATGTTAAGTACTTACCACAGTGCATGCATGGTACATGGCAAGAGCTCAATAAATAGTTGAAAGCCAGCCAACCCATTTCGGATCCTGGTGAGTGCAAAGCTGTCTGGAAGAGACTGACTCCCCTCTGCAGGAAATCCTCAGCACTTGGTAAATACCAAAACACTTACATCACCCTTTTCTCCTTCGAATCACTTCTGATCGCCGCAACTTTCAGAATTTAGCCAGGTACTATTCCTCTCAGTGCCATGACTTCTTGTCATGTTGACTATTTCATCTGACCTTTCTACTCCCTGACACATGTCATGCCAAATCCAGGGTATCTTAGAACATAAAGGTAAAGTGGGCTACTTAGAGGGTTCAGGAAGCAATTCCGGGTGAGGGTTTGAACCTTCATTTGATTAAACACTACCTCCTTCCTGCCAATGCCCTAGGCAAGAGAAAACACTTTTCCTTCTCCTCTCACGTGGTCTGTCCTAGTCTAACATCTCTTTCCCCTCACCCCCCGCCGCACCCCATACTCCCACCTTGAATTTTATTCTTGAGGACCCATTTGACATTTGCTGAGAGTATGAAGCTGGTTAGGAGAAAAAGAAGTGAGTTTTAGCTTAAAGATCACAAAAAAGCAGATGATCCAAGGAGGAAGAAGAGTAGACCGCAGGCTCCTTTGCAAAGGCACTAGGCAGAGCGAACAAGAATATAGTGGCAGTCACCGGCCAGACCACACGGCCCTGAAGTCAGTCATTAACTTCACACACACACATGGCCCAGCCTAAGCAGGAGGCAAGGGAGAAAGGATTCTTCTATGATTTTGGCTTCCCTAAAACTCTCCACAGAAACAATAATGATAAAATTATATGCCAAATTGGCTGTTTATTGAATGGAGCCCAGTCTGTGGGCCAAGCGTGGCTCAGAGGGAGCTCTCTGTGTCTTGCCAAGAAGGGGAAGTGGGCCAAAGGAAGCATTCTCCCCATCACGGTTCCAGTGAGAAGACCTATGTCTAATCCCCCAAATCAGGTCACCTCTCCTCATTCATCTTGCTGCACAGTTTAATGTGACAGCCACAAAAATGGAAAGGAAGTTGGACTGGCCAAATGTTTCTGAGCATTCATAGGGAGCTGGATCAACCTTAGAGGCAGGGACAGCTGCATAATTTGTGGGCCCAGTGCAAAATGAAAATGAGGAGTCTCTTATTCAAAATTTATTAAGAATTTCAAAATGGCAACAGCAGAGTATTAAACCAAGTGCAAGGCCCATCTAAGCATGTCCATGAAGCTGACTGTGCCCAGAATCAAGGGATCCAGCAAGGTAGGAAGGATAAAAGGAGGCACAATGACACATATTTCCAGTCTCCGCATCTTACTTTTGTTTGTTAGGGAACATACCTGTCTTAGCCCAAAGAGGCAGA
This sequence comes from Stenella coeruleoalba, assembly GCF_951394435.1. NCBI lineage: Eukaryota > Metazoa > Chordata > Mammalia > Artiodactyla > Delphinidae > Stenella > Stenella coeruleoalba. The sequence goes on from NC_137162.1 coordinate 73,085,855, forward strand.
TTTAATGGTGGACTTCAGGTACCGTGACAGTCCAGGAAGAGAAATGTTTTAAGCCCCACGGGAGTGTGGGCTCCCAGATCCACAACGGGAGCCGCCGTCTCAGCGTTTCCAGCACCCAGATGCCATTTTCTGCTATAGGTCACAACTAACATCTCCCCTTCACAGGAAGAAAATTGTTGGTGTACAAAAGAAAAGAAAGAATATGGCAATGACAGAATATGGCACATCATTGCTTCTAATGATGAACTTTAGGACATGAGAGGTTAGATTTAGCTTACAAAAAGAACTTTAATAACGTGACCTTCAGTTTTAAAGTGGTAGCATGGGGACTTCACGAACTGGGGGAAGGGCAAAATTCTAATAATGTAATTTTATTCCTTCTTCCAAGGACAGTGTCCAACCCACTAATCTGTTCTTCAAACCACTGCCTTATCCAAATCTTTAGGAAATCTGTGACGGATTACTGGATTATCTTGCAACTGATGTGTACATAGTAAATTTTTTTAAAGTTTGAGGGAGTTAAAAGTGCATTTTCCTCAGGATTGCCCCATTTAGAGCTCTTAGTTGCCCCTTGTTATTTACACTTTGAAGAATGGATTTGCCAAACAAAAGCAAATTGCAATTCATCCCCTACTCAAAATCTTTCAATATTATTCAAAAGATGGCGTTAGACGTCAATTTAGAATAGAAAAGTGTTAAATTGGAAATGATTATTTAACAATGATCTGGTCCATCGGTTACAAAGACTGGGCTTCCAGCCCTGATGTGACAGAACCATCTGGGAAATGTAGAAAAATACAGATTCCCTGAAATTTTCCCCAGAAATTTTTCAGTCATTAGAGTGGAGCTGAGAAATCTGTATTTCTATAAAACTATTGGTTTCAATTTAGTAAACATTAAAAAGAAGTACATAGGCATAAGCATCACAAGTCACAAAACCAAGCACAAAGTAGGAATTAATCTTTGTAACTCATAGACGGACCTGGGTCTGAGAGCCAGGAGTGAAAGTATCACCCTACAGGACCCTCCCCTACAGGGACGGGCACTGTATACACACAAGCCCACACAACCCAGCAAGACTGTCTGCGTGTGGCTGCAGGATGCAGATATATCTATTTACAAAGGAAGGCTTTGTGTCCAAGCTCCGATCATCACATAACTTCAAACTTGCCGTGGCGTCTTCCCCATTCCTCCCATCATGAAGACAGTGGTGCTCTTGTCTGTCCCCTCTCTCTCTCCCAGCTAACTGGGGGACATCCTGGAAGCCCTGAGCAGCCCTTGGAAAGGAAGCCTCTTCCCAGAGCCTTGTCATTTCAGGAGTTCCTTTTTTGACTGAAGCAGTTTCTGCTGCATGGCTGGAGAGTCTGGAAGCAGAACACATCCAGGGTCCACAGACAAACCCAGGGATTTCATTCTCTTGTGCTGTGGCATGTAGGCCTTACTGTAGCATGTTCCCCCAATTTCCCTCTTTCCCTTTTTAGTGTTTTGTTTGGTTCCTTTCCCTTCTGTGTGAGCAGTTGGTCCTCATAATCCCCAGGGGGCTTGTAGTTGGTTTGTTACCGTCATTCCACATGGTCGCTCCGTTCGGTTCCAGCAGGCACATTGGTTTGGACATCCTCTTCACATAGCTGTCAACTCGTTTCTCTAGGCCGTAGGCTGGAGTGGCCACTGTTTGGGATTTGGTTTCCCTTTTTGCTGCTGAAAGTGTATCTGTGTCACTGCCTGCTGTGGGTATTGGGATGATTCCTCTGCTTTAGCAGAACGTTGAAATCAATTCCCAAGAGCATCCTAAAGAGGTAAAGTTCTAACGTCTGCTACTAAAGAATGGCTCCGAACAAAGTGGCCTGGATTAGCCTTGCAAGGGTGAAAATGAAAATGGGCCTCCTTCCAACATGCTGTAATACTACATGCGTGCCCTGCCAGCCTCTGCCTTGGAACCCTACAAGCCACCATCTTGAAAACATCAAAGGAAATATTTTTCGCTTCTAGAGCGTGCCAGATCCTAGAGGTACTGCCACACAAAATAAACTCTCCTCCAAGTGACTGAAAATGCTATTTCCCCTCAATTGTGGGAAAGCATAAATAAATGGGACAGCGTGAGATGGAGAAACCAGCAGAGGGAGAATTTGATACACTAAACACATGGGAAGCAGCAGTAGTAGCCACAGGGCTGGCAAAAGGACAGAAATCAAAAGCAAATCACGTTGACACTGAGTACATGGGAGGCACATTCGCTGTTCCTCCAGGAGATTTATTCAACTTACTGCATCTTAAAGATGCTTGAAAGCACATCCAGGTTCTTGCTAGGCTGTTGCAGCCGCTAAATATGTGGACGACACTCAGTAATTCCATGTGTATCTTTTTTAATACATTTTAAAGCTTTCTATTACAAAAAACTTATAATTGAGTCCTCCTCTAACAGTGGTCTGTGGAGAGGTGTGCATTTGAGAACTGTTTATTCCTGGTCTACAATAAGTACAGGAAGTGAGAGTAAGCAATTAGAAATGATTATTCTAACTTTATACTGCCATATTGTTTTCACTATATTTTACAACTGTATTAGTTAAATGAATTCATTTTTTCAAATGAATTTTTAAAAACTGGCGTTTTAATCACATATGGTTTGGGAAGCACTGGAATAACAGCCATGTTTGGATTACCTAGATTTAATTGTTTCTAACAAACTGGGAGAAATACAGAATACTTCATAGAGAAATACTATACGAAGAGGACATAAAGTTATGCACCTAAGATTTGCTTTTATATTATTTCTTTAACTTTCTAACTAGCTTCTCTGTCTTGTTAGCTTATCATTGCCTTGAAAATAGTGTGACCGAAAGTAAGGGATTCATTTTTCATATTTCCACTTCCTAATACATGGATATTCCAAAAAGTCTGTATATACTAGGCTTTTAAAAATACAAGGGAAATATGTATTACCTTTATCATTCCTGCAATACTCAGTTTCTAACTCAGTTCTGTGTTTTCTGGTATTTTTAACAAGTCAGTTCTTTAAAGACATCATTATAGTGGAGTGCCTGATTTAAAATTTATTTTATGACAAGTAAAAGCTGTAACTTTCCTTAAAGCTACCCTGTCCCAACATGTTTTATGGAAAATTTTAACATAGTTTTACGTGTTCTTAAAAGATTTTAAATATAGAAAAAATGTAATAGGATGGACTTACCCCCCTCATTTAGGAATTTAATTCAGATTTGTGAAACAGAAGGTAGCCTGACTTTTCACTGTGGAGGCTCTTTCAGCCCATAGGAAGAATTTAAGTAGAGCAACTTCATTTGGTTGTTATTAGTGTCAGTTAAAGATTCTGGCAAAGAGGGGGAAAAATAAAGGAAGTGTCACCCACCCACATCACCAAACTTAAAAAGCTGGAGAACTTTATTCACAGTGACTTTATATCAAATTGCATCAGCCATTTGGACAAAGAGTCAGTAGTGCTTCAGTGAAAATTTTGTTTGAACATAAATTGTTTTCTAGATGTTTTGCTAAAGTCTTTTAATGTCCAATTCCCACAACCTCTCTGTGAGGGATTAAGAACCAGTGAACACAGTGAGTTCAGAGTCATTTGTTTCCTCTGACCTTGAAAAAAGAAGGGGCCACACACACCAAATTATTGAGCTACTCTTTTTTTTCCTCTTGTAGCCCATCCAAACAGTCTATTGTGAAGTTGAAACATTTCAGTTACTGTAATTTTTTCCTAAAGATTCTGGTTCCCACACTGAAATTCTGCCTCCACAGTCAGATTCAGAATCCAGTTCCCAAAAGCTGTTCCAAAACACATTCACGGCCTAACCCTTGAGAAAGGAAACTTCAAGCTCCACTTGTCTCCTTGCAGAATGAGTCAAAGTATTTTAAAAAGCAACAAAAATGTGAAATCCCTTGATGAAGTGTTTTTGAGGTGTCCTGGCCACGTCTGTAGAAATGGTCAAATATTATCTAACTCAGTTCACTTTTTAAAGTGGAAAACAACTAAACTTAGCACAAATCCAGGCAAATGACTCCTTCCAAAAGAGAAGAAAAGCTCATTATACACACACAAAGGAAACTGGTATTAAACCCTGGGGTGGTGTGGGCCCAAAGGAATGAGAGTGGGAAAAATTGGGCAAAACCAGGGAGTAGCATTGACTTTAGGGGGGAGAAATGCCATCAGGAAGTAATGAGAACTCTCTGGGAACATGACAATTGGGCCCAAAGTATATGACTATTAGAATTAGCTACTAATCCTCTCCACACATTTGAAGAATTCCGTTATCAATGTTCTGGTGAGTCAGATTTAAAAGAATCAAAATAAAGAGCAATCAAATACAGTACAGATTTCTGTACAAAGTGTAAGGCCCTCGACCTTCACCTTCAGGAAAGTGTTCTGACTCCGATCTTAATCAGTCTTGGAGGCAGGTCCCTGAGACTGGAGTTTATAGTTCTCATGACTAATGTTCTGGCACAGGAAATGGGAGTCTCCTCCTGATGCAGAAGGCAGTTGAACACAGTGAAGATCCCTGATGGGCAAAGAAACACCCATGCAGTGAAAGGAACACCCAGTTAGTAATAATAGTAGCTGCTATTGATTCACTGCTCACTGTGTGTCACATATTATGTGGGATGATTGACACAGGGCCTCTCTTTACCCTTTCGACCATTCTAGAAGGTAGGTATTATTTCCATTTTACAGGTGAGGACTCTGAGGCAAAGAGGGATTCTCCTGAGATCTAAAGACAGGAGCTAAATGCATGTTTGTCAAACTACAAAGTCCAACCTCTTCACCACTCAGCCAAATTACCTGAAATTTATCTGAATGGCTGTTTGAGGTGAGGAAAGGAAGTGACTTACCTGGAGCAGAATTATAAGAGAAAAAACAGGCTCATGGCCTCTGACAATGACTGGAATTCTATAACATTGAAAAAACTTCAGTGTATTATCAAAATTAGCTTAAATGCACGTTAACATAATCGAATATATTTAATTAATAAGTACTCAAGACAGGACAAATCCTAAGCCAATTTAATAATGTATAACAAGTTTTACATAGCCAAGAGAGTGAAAGTTCCTTGGAAACAGTCATCCAAGGAGACTCCGTTTATTCCATTGTCCAGTGTCTTTTGGGAGGTCTATTTTTTTCTTATTATAAGATATTGACTACATTCCCTGTGTTGTACAGTATATCCTTGTAGCTTATTTTATACATAATAGTTTGTACTTCTTAATCCCCTACCCCTATATTGCCCCTCTTCCCCTTCCATCTCGCCACTGGTAACCACTAGTTTGCTTTCAATATGTGTGGGTCTGCTTTTTTTTTGTTATATTCACTAGTTCGCTGTGTTTTTAGATTCCACATATAAGTGATGTCATACAGTATTTGTCTTTCTCTGACTTATTTCACTTAGCATAATACCTTCCAAGTCCATCCATGTTGTTGCAAATGGCAAAATATCATTCTTTTTTATGGCTGAGGGGTATTCTATTGTGTATATGTACCACATCTTCTTTATCCATTCATCTGTTGATGGACACTTAGGTTGCTTCCATATCTTGACAATTGTAAATAATGCTGCTATGAACATTGGGGTTCATGTATCTTTTTGAATTAGTGTTTTTGGAGTTTGGGGATATATACCCAGGAATGGAATTTCTGGATCATTTGGTAGTTCTATTTTTAGGGTTTTTTTGTTTTTGTTTTTGTTTTTTTTGCTGTATGCGAGCCTCTCACTGTTGTGGCCTCTCCCATTGCTGAGCACAGGCTCCGGATGTTCAGGCCCAGCAGCCATGGCTCACGGGCCCAGCCGCTCCGTGGCATGTGGGATCTTCCTGGACCAGGGCACAAACCTGTGTCCCCTGCATCGGCAGGCGGACTCTCAACCACTGCGCCACCAGGGAAGCCCCTATTTTTAGTTTTTGAAGAAACCTCCATACTGTTTTCCACAGTGGGTGCACCAATGTGCATTCCCACCAACAGTGCACCAGGGATCCCTTTTCTCCACATCTTTGCCAACATTTGTTATTTGATGTTAGCCATTCTGACAGGTGCGAGGTGATATCTCATTGCGGTTTTGATTTCCATTTCCCTGATGATTAGCGATATTGAGCATCCTTTCATGTGCCTGTCGGCCATCTGCATATCCTCTTTGGAAAAATGTCTGTTCAGGTCTTCTGCCCATTTTTTAGTCAGGTTGTTTGTTTTTTTAATGTTGAGTTGTATGATCTGTTTATATATTCTGGATTTTTAACCCCTTACTGGTCATATCATTTGCAAATGTTTTTCTCCCATTCAGTCGGCTGTCTTTTCATTTTATTGATGGTTTTCTTTGCTGTGCTTAGGTCCTGTATGTTCATTTTTGCTTTTATTTCTTTTGTTTTAGGAGACAGGTCCAAAAAAAACATTGCTGTGATTAATGTCAAACAGTGTTCTGCCTATGTTTTCCTCTAGGAGTTTTATGGTTTCCAGTCTTACATTTAGGTCTTTAATCAATTTTGAGTTTATTTTTCTATATGGTGTTAGAGAATTTCTAACTTCATTTTTTTACATGTAGCTGTCCAGTTTTCCCAGCACCACTTATTGAAGAGACTATCTTTTCTCCATTGTGTATTCTTGCCTCCTTTGTTGTAGATTAATTGACCATAAGTGCATGGGTTTATTTCTGGGCTTTCTATCCTCTTTCATTGATCTATGTTTCTGTTTTTGTCCCGGTACCATACTGTTTTGGTTACTGTAGCTTTGTAATATAGTTCAAAGTCAGCCTGATTCCTCCAGCTCTATTTTTCTTTCTCAAGATTGTTTTGGCTGTTCAGGATCTTTTGTGTTGCCATACAGATTTTTAAATTATTTGTTCTAGTTCTGTAAGATTGGTAATTTGATAGGGATTGCATAGAATCTATAGATTGCCTTGGGTAGTATGGTCATTTTAACAATATTAATTCTTTGGGACTACCCTGGTGGTCCAGTGGTTGAGACTTTGCCTTCCAGTGCCGGGGGTGCAGGTTCAATCCCTGGTTGGGGAGCTAAGATCCCACATGCCACATGGCCAAAAAACCAAAACTTAAAACTGAAGCAGTATTATAAAAAATTCAATAAAGACTTTAAAAATGGTCCACATCAAAAAAAATCTTTAAAAAAATATTAATTCTTTCAATTCGAGAACACAGTATATCTTTCCATCTGGGTTGTCTTCAAATTTCTTTCTTCAGTGTTTTACAGTTTTTTGAGTGCAGGTCATATACCTCCTTTGGTAGGTTTATTCCTAGGTGTTTTATTCTTTATGATGCAATGGCAAATAGGATAGTTTTCTTAATTTCTCTTTCTGATAGATCATTGTTAGCATATAAAAATGCAACAGATTTCTGTATATTAAATTTGTATCTTGCAACTTTACTGAATTTATTGATGAGCTCTAGTAGTTTTCTGATGGGGTCTTTAGGATTTTCTATGTATAGTGTCATCATCTGCAAACAGTAACAGTTACTTCTTCCTTCCCAATTTAGATTCATTTTATTTTTTTCTTGTCTGATTGCTGTGTCTAGGACTCCCAATACTGTGTTGAATAAAAGTGAGGAGAGTGGACATCCTTGTCTTGTTCCTAATCTTAGAGGAAATTTTTTCAGCTTTTCATCATTGAGTATAATGTTAGCTGTGAGTTTGTCATATATGGCCTTTATTATGTTGCACAATTTCTGGAGAGTTTTTATCATAAATGTATGTTGAATTTTGTCAAAAGCTTTTTCTAAATCTCTTAGGTGGTCATTTGATTTTTATTCTTCAATATATTGGTGTGGTATATCACATTGATTGATTTGCAGATATTGAAAAATCCTTGCATCCCTGAGATATAAATCCTAGTTAAACATGGTGTATGATCCTTTTAATGTATTGTTGGATTTGGTTTGCTAATATTGTGTTGAGGATTTTTGCATCTATGTTCATCAGTGATATTGGCCTGTAATTTTCTTTTTTGTGATATCTTTGTCGAGTTTTGGTATCAGGGTGATGCTGGCCTCATAGAATGAATCCAGAAGTGTTCCTTCCTTGGCAATTTTTGGAATAGTTTGAGAAGGATAGGTGTTAACTATTCTCTAAATGTTTGGTAGAATTCACCTGTGAGGCATCCAGTCCTAGAATTTTGTTTGTTGGGTATTTTTAAATTACTGATGCAATTTCATTACTGGTAATTGGTCTGTTCATATTTTCTGTGTCTTCTGGCTCAGTCTTGGGAGATTGTACATTTCTAACAATTTGTCCATTTCTCCTCCATATAGGTTGTTCATTTTATTGGCATATAGTTGTTCATAGTAGTCTCCTATGATCTTTTGTATTTCATGGTGTAAGTTGTAACTTCTTTTTCACTTCTGATTTTATTGATTTGGGCCCTCTCCCTCTTTTTCTTTTTTTGTTTTTGTTTTTGTTTTTCTTTCTGTGGTACGTGGGCCTCTCACTGTTGTGGCCTCTCCCGTTGCGGAGCACAGGCTCCAGACGCGCAGGCTCAGCGGCCATGGCTCACGGGCCCAGCCGCTTCGCGGCATGTGGGATCTTCCCGGACCAGGGCATGAACCCATGTCCCCTGCATTGGCAGGCGGACTCTCAATCACTGCGCCACCAGGGAAGCCCTCCCTCTTTTTCTTGATGAATCTGGTTAAAGCTTTATCAATTTTATCTTTTCAGAGAGCCAGCTTTTAATTTCATTGATATTTTCTATTTTTTTCTTAGTCTCTAATTTATTTTTTTATGTTCTGATCTTTATGATTTCTTTCTTTCTACTAACTTTGGGTTTTGTTTGTTCTTCTTTCTCTGGTTGCTTTAGGTATAAGTTTTGGTTGTTCATTTGAGATTTTTCTTATTTCCTGAGGTACGCTTTTATCGTTATATATTGATACTATTGATACTTCCCTCTTAGAACTACTTTTGCTGTGTCCCATAGGTTTTGGATTTTTGCATTTTCATTTTAATTTTTCTCTAGGTATTTTTTTAGTTTCCTCTTTGATTTCTTCAGTGATCCATTGGTTGTTCAGTAACATATTGTTTAGCCTTCTCTTGTTTTTTTATGCAGTTTGTTTTTTGGGGTTTTTTTTGTAGTTGATTCTAGTCTCATAGGGTTGTGGTTGAAAAAGATGCTTGATATGATTTCAATTTTCTTAAATTTACTGAGGCTTGCCTAGCATGTGATCTGTCTTGGATAATGTTCCATGTGCACTTGAAAAGAAAGTTCATTCTGCTGCTTTTGGATGGAAAGCTCTATAAATATCAATTACGTCCATCTGGTCTAATGTGTTATTTAAGGCCAGTGTTTCCTTATTAATTTTCTGTCTGGGTGATCTCTTCATTGATGTAAGTGGGGTGTTAAAGTCTCCTACTATTATTGTGTTACTGTCAACTTCTCCTTTTATGTCTGTTAATATTCCCTTATATATTTAGATGCTCCTATGTTGGGTGTAAATATATTTACAGTTGTTATATTTTCTTCTTGGACTGATCACTTAATCATTATGTAGTGTCCTTCTTTGTTTCTTGTAATAGTCTTTATTTTGAAGTCTGTTTTGTCTAATATAAGTATTTTTACTCCAACTTTTTTTTTTTTTTGGTGGTACGCGGGTCTGTCACTGTTGTGGCCTCTCCCGTTGCGGAGCACAGGCTCCAGACGCACAGGCCCAGCGGCCATGGCTCACGGGCCCAGCCGCTCCGTGGCACGTGGGATCTTCCCGGACCAGGGCACGAACCTGTGTCCCCTGCATCGGCAGGCAGACTCTCAACCACTGCGCCACCAGGGAAGCCTTCCAACTTTCTTTTGATTTCCATTTGCATGGAATACCTTTTGCCATCCCCTCACTTTCAGTTTGTGTGTTTCTCTAGATCTGAAGTGAGTCTCTTGTAGGCAGCATATATACGGGTCTTATTTTTTAATCCATTCAGCCATTCTGTGTCTTTTGATTAGAGCATTTAGTCCATTTACTGTTAAGGTAATTATTGCTATGTATGTTCTTATTTTGTTACTTGTTTGGAAACTGTTTTATAGATCTTTTTTCCCTTTCTTCTTCTTTTGTTCTCTTGTGATTTAATGACTATTTTTAGTGTTACGTTTGGATTCCATTTTCTTTTTGTCTGTGTATATCTATGATAGATTTTTGGTTACCATGAGGTTTTTATATAGAAATCTACATATATACATTATTGTTTTAAGTTGCTGATCTCTTATTTTCAAATGCATTTAAAAATCCCTGCATTTTACTCTCCTCCCCTCATTACTGCCACAACTAGAAACAAGAAAATTACAAATGAAAAGCTCATTGGTAAAGGCAAACATACAGTAAAGGAGGAAATTATCCATGCAAAAAGCTAGTAGGAAGGTTAAAAAACCAAAGTACTAAAATCATCTATATACACAATAAGCAGTTAAGAGACACACAAAACAATTGGGAGGTTTACTTTTGGAATTAACTTCTAAATGTTAGTGTATTTTTCTGGTTTTATTGACATGTAATTGACATGTCACTGAATAAGTTTAAGATGTACAGCATAATGGTTTAACTTTCATATATTGTGAAACGATTACTGCAGTAAGTTTGTGTAGCAGCCATCATCTTTATATAGATACAATAGAAAGAAAAAGAAAAAAAATTTATTTCCTTGTGAAGAGAACTTGGGATTTACTCTAACAGCTTTCCTATATATCATACAGCAGTGTTAACTAAAGTCATCATGTTGTGCATTATATTGCTAGTACTTATTTATCTTATAACTGAAAGTTTGTATCTTTTAACCACCTTCCTCCAAATTCCTCTCCCCTACCCACTGCCTCTGACAATCAATCTCTTTTTCTATGAGTTTTTTTTTAAATTGGATTCTACATGTGAGATCATACTGCATTTGTTGTTCTTCATTTGACTTATTTCACTTAGCAAGATCAATCCATGTTGTTGCAAATGACAGGATTTTCTCATTTTTATGGCTGAATAATATTCCATTGTATGTATTTACTACAACTTCTTAATCCATTCATCCATTGATGGACCCCTAGGTTGCTTTCATGCCCTGGCTATTGTAAATAATATTGCTGCTATGAACATGGGGGTGCAGGTACCTTTTCAAGTTAGCATCTTTGTTTCTTTCAGATATATTTCCAGAAGTGGAATTGTTGGATCATATGGTAGTTTTATTTGTAATACTTTGAGAATCCTCTATACTGTTTTCCACAGTGGCTATACTAGTTTACAGTCCTACCCAGAATGTTCAAGGATTCCCTTTTCTCCACATTCTTGCCACATTTGTTTTCTCTTGTCTTTTTCATTGTGGCCATTCTAACAGTCATGAGGTGATATCTCATTGTGGTTTTTTTTTTGTTTGTTTTTTTGTGGTACGTGGGCCTCTCAGTGTTGTGGCCTCTCCCGTTGCGGAGCACAGGCTCCAGATGCGCAGGCTCAGCAGCCATGGTTCACGGACCCAGCCACTCCATGGCATGTGGGATCTTCCTGGACCGAGGCACGAACCCGTGTCCCCTGCATCAGCAGGCGGACTCTCAACCACTGCGCCACCAGGGAAGCCCCCCTCATTGTGGTTTTGATTGTCATTTCCCTAATGACTAGTGATGTTAAGTGTCCTTTCCTGTATGTGTTGGCCATTCCTGTATCTCCTTTGGAAAAATGTCTGTTCAGGTCTTTTACCCTATTTTAATTGAATTATTTGGTGTGTGTTTTTTTTTTTTCACTGTTGAGTTGTATGAGTTCTTTATATATTTTAGATATTAACTTCTTATCAGATATATGGATTACAAATACCTTTTCTCATTCCTAGGTGATCTTTTCACTTTGTTGATTGTTTCTTTTGCTCTGCAGAAACATTTTAGTTTCATGTAGTCCCACTTTTTAATTTTTGCCTTTATTGCTTGGACTCTAGGAATCATAGCAAAAAATCATTGACAAGACACGTGTCAAGGAGCTTTTTTCCTGGATTTTCTTCTGGGAGTTTTATGGTTTTAGTTTCAGTTCTTACATTTAAGTCCTAATCCATTCTGAGTTAATTTTTGTGAGTGGTGTAAGACAGGGGTCTAGTTAAATTCTTTTACATGTGAATGTCCAATTTTCTGAGGATCATCTATTAAAGAGACAACCTTTTCTCCATTGAGTATCGTTGGCTCCATTTTCAAATGTTGGTTGGCCATATATATTTTGGTTTATTTATGAGCTATCAATTCTGTTCCATTGATTCCTCTGTTTTTATCCCAAACCATATTGTTTTGATTACTATAGCTTTAGAGTATAGCTTGAAATCAAGAACAGTGATGCCTCCTGTTTTGTTCTTCTTTCTCAGGATTGCTTTGGCTATTTGGAGTCTTTGTAGTCCTATGTAAAATTTAGGATTGTTTTTCCTACTTCTGTAAAATGGAATTGGAATGCCATTGGAATCTTGATAGGGGTTACACTGAATCTATAGATGGTTGGCAGTAGTTATGAATATTTGAATAGTATGAGTTCTTCTAATCCATGAACGTAGTGTACCTATCCATATGTTTGTGTCTTCTTCAATTTCTTTCATCAATATCTTCTAATTTTCAGAGTAGAGATCTTTGACCTCCTACTTTAAGTTTATTCCTAAGTATTTTACTGTTTTTGATTGCTATTGTAAATGAGATCAACTTCTTTATTTCTTTTCAGACAATTTGTTATTAATATATAGAAATACAAAATTAACCTATAAAAATAGCATCTTGCAGCTTTACTGAATTCATTGATTAGGCATAACTGTTTTTTGGTAGGGTCTTTAGGATTTTCTACATATAAAATCATGTCATCTGCAGAGACAGACAATTTTACTCCATTTAACAATTTTGATGACTTTTATTTCTTTTTCTTGCCTGATGTTCTGGCTAGGATTTCCCATACTATGTTGAACAGGAGTGGTGAGGGTGGGCACCCTTGTCTTCTTTCTGGTCTTAGAGAAAAAGCTTTTAATCTTTCTCCACTGAGTATGATATTAGCTGTGGACTTATCACATGTGGGCTTTATTATGTTCAGGTATGTTTCTTTCATACCTAATTTGTTAAGACTTTTTATCATGAAAAGATGTTGAGTTTGTCAAATGCTTTTTCTGCATCTATTGAGACGATCATAGTTTTTTCCCTTTCATTTTATTCATGTGATATATCACATTGATCAGTTTACGTATTCTGAATCATCCTTGCATCCAGGGATAAATTCCACTTGACCATGGTGAGTGATAGTTTTAATGTGCTGCTAAATTTGGTTTGCTTGTATGTTACTGAGCATTTTTGCATCTATATTGATCAGAGATATTAGTCAGTAGTTTTCTTTTCTGATAGTGTCTTTTTCTGTTTGGATATCAGGTAATGCTGGCCTTGTGAAATGAGTTTGGCCATGTTCCCTCCTCTTCAACATTGTGGAATAGTTTGAAAAGGATAAATATTAGTTCTTTTTTAAGTGTTTGGTAAAATTCCCCTGTGAAGCCATCTGGTCCTAGACTTTTATTTGGGGTGGGGGGTGGGGGAATGACTACCAGTTCAATTTCATTACTAGTGATTGGTCTGTTCAGATTTTCTATTTCTTCCTGATTCAGTCTTGGAATATTTTATGTTTCTAGGAATTTATCCATTTGTTCTAGGTTGTCCACTCTGTTGGCATATAATTGTTTGTAGTATTCTCTTATGATTGTTTGTATTTCTGTGATATAAGTTGTAACCTCTCCTCTTTCATTTCTAATTTTATTTGGGCCTTCTCTCTTCTTGATGAGTCTGGGTAAAGGTTTGTGTATTTTGTTTATCTTTTAAAAACCAGTTCTTAGTTTCATTGATCTTTTCTATTGTATTTTAGTCTCTGTTTTATTTATTTCTGCCCTGGTATTTATTATTTCCTTCCTTCTACTAACTTTGGGCTTTGTTTGTTCTTTTTTTCCTAATTCCTTTAGATGTAAAATTAGGTAGTTTATTTGATATTTTTCTTGTTTTTCTGAGATTGGCCTGTATCACTATGAACTTCCCCCTTAGAGCTGCTTAGATTTTGGAAATTTATGTTTCTATTTTCATTCATGTCAAGGTATGTTTTTATTTCCTCTTTGATTTTTTTTGTTGACCCATTTGTTCATTAGTTGCATGTTATTTCGTCTCACTATGTTTGTGTTTTTTCCAGGTTTCTTCCTATAATTAATTTTAAGTTTCACACTGCTGTGGGCAGAAAAGATGCTTGATATGATTTCAGTCTTAAATTTTTGAGACTTGTTTTGTGGCCTAGCCTGTGGTCTGTTCTGGAGAATGCTCCATGTGCATTTGCAAAGAAGGTGCATTCTGCTGTTTTTGGATGTAATGTTCTCTCTCTCTCTAAATATATAAATAAATAAATATATAGAGAGTCCATCTGATCTAATGTGTCATTAAAAGCCACTGTTTCCTTATTGATTTTCTTTCCAGATGATCTATCCATTGATGTAAGTGAAGTGTTGAAGTCCCCTGCTACTATTGTACTACTATCAATTTGTCCCTTTATGTCTGCTAATACTGGCTTTATATATTTAAATGCTCTTATATTATGTGCACATATGTTAACCAGTGTTATATTTTCTTATTGGGTCGACCCCTTTATTACTTGTCTCTTGTCATAGTCTTTGTTTTAAAGTCTATTTTGTCTGATATGAGTATTGCTACCACAGATTTCATTTCCATTTGCATAGAATATCTTTTTCTATTTCTTTTCTGTGTGTCTTTAGCTCTGAAGTGAGTCTCTTATAGGCAGCATATAGATGGGTCTTGTTTTTTTTCATCCATTTACCCACTCTGTATCTTTTGATTGGGGCATTTAGTTCATTTATATTTAAAGTGATTATTGATAGGTATATATGTATTGCCATTTTGTTACTTATTTTCTAGTTGTTCTTCTCTGTCCTTTTCTTCTTTTAGTCTCTTCCCTTGTGGTTTGATGGTTTTCTTTAGTGCTATGTTTGGGTCCCATTCTCTTTGTTTTTTGTGTATCTGTTATAGGTTTTTGGTTTGTGATTACCACGCGGTCCATATATATATGTTTATTTTAAGCTGTTGTATAAGTTTGAACACACTCTATAAGCTCTACATTTTTTTTACACCCCTGCAAATATGCTTTTGACATCATATTTTACATTTTATTTTGTGTATTCCTTAACTGTTTATTGTAGTTACGGTTGATTTTACAACTTTTTTCTTTTACCTTCCAACTAGATTTGTAAGTGGTTGATCCACTGCCTTTACTATATGTTTGCCTTTACCAGTGAGATTTTTTTTCTTTCATATATTTTCTTATTTCTAGTTATGACCTTTTCTTTTCACGTAAAGAAGATCCTTTAACATTTTTGTAAGCCTGGTTTAATGGCAATGAACTCTCAGTTTTTACTTTCTGGGAAACTATTTCTCCATTAATTCTGAATGATAACTTTGCTGAGTAGAGTATCCTTGGTTGTAGGTTTTCTCCTTTGAGCACTTTAAATACATTATGCCACTCCCTTCTGGCCCACAAAGTATCTGCTAAAAAATCAGCTGATAGCTTTATGGGGCTGTAAGTATGTAAGTCCTTATTTTTCTCTTACTGCCTTTAAAATTCTCTTTAACTTTTGCCATTTTAATTATGATATGCCTTGGTGTGGCTCTCTTTGGGTTCATGTTGTTTGGGAATTTCTGTGTTTCCTGGATCTAGATATCTATTCCCTTCCCCAGGTTAGGGAAGTTTTCAGCCACTATTTCATCAAATACATCTTCTGCCCCTTTCTTTCTCTCCTTCTGGAACCTCTGTAATGCTACTGTTAGTATGTTTGCTGCTGTCCCATAGGTCCCTTAAACTATTCTCATTTTTATTTTTATTTTTGAATACCCAAAATAGTTTTATTTTAAACATTTACCAAATTTAAGTTTTGCTAACTTCTGATACACAGACATGTATATCTATGTGACTGTTTACATATGCATATATAAATACATAATTCACATCTATGATAATATTTTGAACTTTACCTTATGAAATTAATTTCAATTGGGGTCAAATATTTCATCTTTTGCAAGAAACCTAATTTGTTCATGAAAATCTTGAATCCATCCAAGGTAAGGAATAGAATCTCGGGTAGGACTGGGATATGGGAATGGGGTGGTCAGACATGCCACTAGCCCATACAGGGTGCATTGGTGCAAATTAGAAAAAGGAGCCACATCATCTGGGCAACACGGCCATGCACCAATAAACTCAGCTTGGTGAGTGGAGCAGGACTTCAGCTCCCATTCCCTGACGCAGCTGGATGACTTGCACTGGGTGCAACCGGCATGTAGGTGGCAGTCCTAGAGGGACGGCTCAGTGATGGTGCAAGCAGAAGATGGTGTTCTGGCCACCCTTGTACAGCTCCATTCCTTGCTAGACTGATTTAATTTGTCTGGAGGAGTTCAGTCGGGTAGGGATCTTTTCTTCTCACCACTTCTGACGATTTAGCTGAATAAGGAGATCTCCCCGATTGAAAAAGTCCATTTTTGAGGTTCAACTGTGCTGATGGCCATGCAGCCTCCAAGTGGGCTTTCATGGTTTAATCTTAGGAGATAGCCCAGTGTTGATTCTTGATTCCTAAAAAAGAATATGCTGTCGATCTGGCTGTAGATGAACTTTGCAATTTCCCGGAGCCTCAGCTCGGCCGCCTCACACCCGGGGTCGTATGAGGGGCTGCGTGAGGAGCGAGGAGCGGGTGGGGAGCCACCGGGCCGCGCCCCAGTCCCAGGCAGGCCGGCCGGGGAACCAGGGCCATGCACGCCCCTACCCTGACGGCACGGCCAAGCTGGCGCGCAGCGTCCCATGCCCTTCAGGCTGGCTCCAAGGACTCCTATTCTCGTTTTTAAAAATTCTTTTTTCTTTTTGCCATTGTGATTGGCTGATTTCCACTATTCTTTCTTCCAAATCACCTGTGCATTCTTCTGTCTTATCTGATCTGCTGTTGATTCCCTGTAGTGTATTTTTATTTCACTGATTATATTCTTCAGCTCTGACTGGCTCTTTTCTATATTTTCTAATTTTTTGAAGTTATTGCCATATTCTCCATTTTTCTCCCAAGATCAGTAAGCATTTTTATGACCACTGATTTGAACTCTTTATCAGGTAAATCACTTATCTCTGATTCATTAGGGGGGGTTGTGGAGTTCTATCATGTTCTTTCATTTGTAACACATCCTCTGTCTTCTCATTTTGTTTGACTTTCTGTATTTATGAATTAGATGAAACAGTTAGTCTACCAGTCTTGAAAGCATGTCCTTGTGTAGGAGCACCCTTATGCAGACTGCATGTCTTGTGGCTTTGGCAGGAGGACTGGAGCTGAAGTGGTCATGCGCCAGGGCTTCTCCCAGGGCATGCCAGGGCAGCCACCTTGGTGGGTGGGTCAGGGGGCGGGGGCAGCTGGGGCCAGAGCCTGGTGCAAGCCAGGGCTTCTCCCAGGTTACACTGGGAGCCACCACCTAGATGGGTGTGGGGAACACTGGAGCCCAGCACGGACCAGGACTTCTCCTGTGGTGCACCAGGGGCTACTGCCTTGGTGGGTAGGAGGGACTGGAGCTGGAGCTCAGAACAGCCTGGGGGGCATGCTATCTTAGCAGGCTGGCTAGAGTGGCAGGTGCTTTTCAATCTGTTGCCTCTATGCTGGGACTCAGAGCAAGTAACGCCTTTAAGAGCAAGTTTTGGTTTCTTGTTGTCCTCTGGCTCTCCTGGTCGCAAGCCCCACTGGTTTTCAAAATTAGTTAAGGGGGCTCATATTCCCAGTTCTGGTCCCTAGGGCTAAGGTGCTCTATTTGGGGTTTGAACCCCTCATTTCTTAGGGAGGACTTCCAAGTTTGTGATATCCCCTTCTGCTTGTGGGTCACCCATTGGGGTGTTGGTCCTGACTAGATTGCATCTGTGCCCCTCCTACCTGTCTCGATGGGTTTTTCCTTTATATCCTTAATTGTACAAGAGATGTTCTGCAAGCCTTCAGGTTGCTCTCAGAGAAAGTTGTTGTATATGTGGTTGTAGTTTGGGTGTGTCCATGGGAGGAGTTGAGCTCAGAATCTTCCTACTCTGCCATCCTGCCTCTCTCTCATTCTTTTTGTTCCTGTGACTAGATAAGGTCCTATCTTCCAGGTTGCTGATTCTTTGTCTGCATGGTCAAGTGGGCTTTTGAAGCTCTCTATTGAATTATCAATTCATTTATTCTGTTTTTCAGCCCTAGGATTTCCCTTTTGAGTTTTGTTTGGTTTTGGTTTTGTTTATTGTTGTTTTGCTTTTGTTATTCGTTTCTATTTCTTTGTTAAATTTATTTGGTTCATGTGTTACTTTCTTAATTCCACTGAGTTGCCTGTGTTTTCTTGTAGTTCAGTAACTTCTTTAAGAGGATTATGCTGAATTCTTTGCCTGACATTTAACAGTGCTCCATTTTTTTAGGATCCTTTATTAGTGCCTTATTAATTTCCTTGCATAGTGTCATATTTACATGATGTTTTATGGTCCTTGATTTCTTACACTGGTATATTTGAATAAGTGGTCTCCTCCTCCAGACTTTGCTGGTTCACCTTGGCAGAGAAAATTTTTCACCAGTCAGCTCAGTTGGGTTTCCAGGCGTGTCTGCTGGTACCATCCTTGGGCAGGTGGGGAGCTGCTAAGGGTCTATTTTAGGGCAAGACAACTGTTTGAGCTCTAAGGTCAGGGTGAGGTATGTGCCCCTAGCTGAGAATAGCTGGATAGACTGCTGCTTGGTTCCCTGCCCAAGGGAGGCTCTAGGATGTGCTCCACATTTGCTTGGTGATGCTTGTTAAGTGGTCATGACTGGCTTCTTTACTCAGCAGTAGGTAGGGCTATGTATTAGCTTGCCTTGCAGGACTGCAGGACAGGACCCAGGGGCTGCACAGCTTGTTGTTTGGGGACCTGAAATCAGGCAAGAGTGTAAAATGAGTATCTTGGTCAGGCAAGGCCACCAGTTTTGCTCTGCAGATGGGAAAAGCCATGGATTGTGCTCATGGGTCTTAAGTGACACTGTAAGCAGAGCTATTGGAGCGGCTACGCAGGGTGCTCTGGTTAGGCTCCCCGATCAGGAAGCCTGAAGGAGCTATGAATGCAATTATGAATTCATTTCCCTTCCCCAGTGCAGTGGGAGAAGCAACTCCAAGACCACGATGAGTCTCTTTGTTTGTGGTGGTGACTCAAGCCAATCCACGCCCCAAGTTCCCTGGCCAAAGAGGGCCACTTGCTTTGCCCTGGAGGTCAGCTCTGCCTGCCTGCCTCTCAGCTTGCGCGTTACTGGGCTATGCAGCAGCTTCCAGGCGTTCTGCCAGCCCTTCCTGTCAGATGGGGTGGGGACTCACAATCCACAGAGGGGGAGGCTATGGCTCCGCTCCCTTGCCTGGGTGTGGGCAGACCAGGCTCCAGGGCCTGAAAAACTCCTCATTTGAGCACTTGAATCAGGCAGACCTGCACTCCTCTAAGTTCCCTGGTCAGACTGTGCTACCGTCTTGGTTCTGCAGATAAGCAAAGCCGCTGCTTGGGACTACTACTTGGGCACTGCAGGTAGGAACTCACACTGCCAAGATCCGAGGGCTGGTTGTTGCAAGCCCCTCCTTAGTGGTGTCTTATCCATGAACAGTTGCTGGTTTTTCTTTTAGTTAGGGGAAGTGAAGTCAGGAATGACCTGTCACCATCTTGGTGACATCATTCTCTATGATTGCATTCTTGGAGTATCCTCAGGGGTAGCAACCTCATGTTCTTTCAAGGTAAATCTCATTTCTGAATACTGCAGAGTCACTGGGAGTCAAATCTAGGAAGTGATGGGTCATCATACAAAGCTGTATAACCCTTTTGGCTTACACACTCCTTTCAAGAATGTGATTGAATCTATGAAACCTAGAAGAAGGAGAAAGGGAGGCTGTGAATAATATTTTGCATTGAAAGCATAGGCCTGTTTCTATGAGATGGGTACTTTAAACCATTTTGTCAAAAACCGGGCTTTCTAGACAGCACTCAAGAGCTAGCTCCCTTGGCATGCTGTAAATGCAAGGAGGCCTGTGTTGAAGGGTAGGGTATTCCATCCTTCATTCCCTCTTCATCAGTTCCATCTTTCTCCAGTTTGAATGTAAGCTTAGGGAGAACAAGGGTTTATGTTTCATTTACTAGAGTTCCTAGAACAGGGCCTAGTACTTAGCCCTCATTTAAGCATTTATATAATGAATGAATGAGTGAATTGATGAGTAATATTGGGTTCACAAGTAGTATTTCAGTTATCAAAAGAACTATTTGCTAGAAACAATTTTTAAGAACCACCAGCATAGGTAATTCAAGTGGAGATAACTCTGGGAGCATAATGGGTACAGGGCTAGGGTTTCTTTGAGATTTAGACAAATCTCAGGATTAATAGTATAGTGCCAACTCCATGTAAGAATAAGTTCAGATACAATCTCAGAGCAAGGCACAGTAACCATGCGGTGTGATAGCACAGTCAGCCTCAAATGGGAACCTGGGTCAAGAAACCCTGCATCACTTTAGCAAGGAGCTCCTTTGCTTATGGATGAGGTCGTCAAAGCAGTCATAGACTTGAGTCTTTATTAAAAAAAAGAATGAACAAGAATAAAACCTGTTCCATAATCTTACTCTTTCTCTATATACGTGTGGGTGGCCACAGAAACAATGATTGATTACTGGTCGTGGATTCTCTGGCTAAAATGAAGTGCCTTAGCTTCAGGTTGAAAATGAGGACTGTCGATGCAAAACAACAGGGCAGGGAGTGCGTATACAATTCTACTGCAGAAATGTCTTTCAATTCTGCTGAAAATATTTTTTAAAAAGCTAGAAACAAAGACACATTTCATCTAGCAAGGGCAATACAAAGGGGTTATATAAATTTATTTTTCATATAACACTTGATTAGTTTAGAAAAAAATTCCCATTTTCAATGTTTAGTTCCATCTCTCATTTTTTAAAAAAAATCACTAAAAGGACAAAAACCCACACAAAAATACAATCTGTATCTGTTCTATATTTACAGATAACCGGTCACTATTAAGGCACAGATTGATTAAAAACATTTATTCAAATAATCCAAATATTTTGTGCATCATATAACACTGACAACACCGTATACTGTAGTGTCATAATCCCTTCATTGCATCAAGAGAAAGTGAGAAAAGTAATTTCCAGTGTTTTTTATTTACTTTTTTAGCCACCCTAATCTGGTTTAATTGGGACAGTTTTCCCTTTGGCATAATATCAAAGCACTGTTCATAAAACCTATATCAACTCAATACTGCAAATCATTCCATCTTCCTCCTGTTGCAAATGCATGGTAAAGAGCTGGGGGGAAAGACTCCAAATGATTATTTTTTATTTGGGGAGGAGGTCTTATTAAAGAAATGGTAAAATTCAGAGCACTGAGTTGTTGCACAGGAAACAGATCTGGTATCCTTACTCTATTGCTGAGTGTGTAGCATGCTGTGTTCATATAGCCATATAAGGCAGGAAGCTCCACGTGATGACCTGCATACATGTGACATACACGCAGGGTCATTCCACTGTACTTGTGAAGGGAGCGATTTAGTTCTACATCCATAAGCACATACAGTTCTGTTTGGGAACAGGCATCTCCTTAGTGCTGTTATAATTGATAATTTTATGACAGGCCCATTATCTATGCCTTCACGGTAACCAATACTCTTTTTTTTTTTTAAGTGAAAATTTTTCGGTGTGCAAAATTTCTCTCCGATTCTTGTTCTTACTTTAATGATAAGACTTAACCATGGAAAAAATCAGACAAGTATTTCTGATCCCACATTTGTATGAAAGTCCCCAATTGTTGTGTATGAATCTAATGCCTTCTGTGGAGAGCACGTGACAGTGGTTTATGTCCATGTAGAAAGTCTCGAATACTGAACATAAATAAGTCATTACAGTACAGGTAAGTCACCACGTGTCCTATGGGAAAGTTTTCCAACAAATTAATACACTTGGAAATAATATTGCTTTGAAGAAAGAGAGGCACTTAGTGATTGTCTTCATGGATTGAAAACCCTTCATAAATCCATAATAAGATGTCTGAAAAGACCTAGGAAACAATGTTGCCTGATTTCATGGACTTTCACAGTATCAAGATTGTAACGACGAGTTTAGCCACTTACAAAATAGTCTTTTATTTTTCCTCCTTCAGAACTCTGCTGTCTTTGTAAACTGTCACCCTGGAGACTTAAATAAAGCCTTTCCATTCTCAACAAAGCCAAGTCTACTTCAAGCAGACAGATATGGTTTTAGGCAAGTCCTGTGACCACATGGAGCACAGCTAATGTGTACATAAGGACAGTGATGTATTTCTCCTCCTCATGGCAACAGTGCTGTCTTGTCAGATGATTATTTATCTTTTTTAAATAAAGTGACAATCTAGGGCTCCAGTTATTGAATGCCGTCCATTCTCTACCATAAATCTCTAGTAGATAGCAACTTAATCAGTTATGTACGGTATGCTTATAATATCTAAAAATAAAAGTTTGATATAAATAAGTGTCCTTTAGTGGCAGTATACTAAAAATAGCCCTTTGCCTTCAGACAACCATTAAAAACATTTTAGCAATAAAGGCAGCAGCTAAATATGATGACTGCAAAGGGTTAATATTGCAAAGTCCATTTGGTGTTTCTTTGCTCGCACCTGTTACAGTGAACTAGGTTCATTGCTAAGTGTTTCTAGGATGCTGACATACATGAACAGAACTGGTCCATAACCAAGTGGAGTCACTTACATTTCCCAAAGTCACAGACTATTCTGCACAGAAACTAATAATCCAGTACCACCATGTCAAATAAAAATTTAACGCAGTCTGATTTGTACCAATACATCAGGTGACAAAAACGAGAGAAAGAGAGATAATTTCCACAGGACAAGAAGTAAGAAAGTGTAAAGTGCTGAAAGACCTCAATAATTATTTTAAAGCAGTACCAGAAAATCCCACTTTGATTATTTTTTTTAAAAAATCCCCAAATACCCAAACAAAATAAGCAAACAAACAAAATAACTTCTGTGTTTTCTGGCATCCCAGATGTCAACTCAGCCTTCATGTTAAGTAAAAAAAATCAGTGCATATGTTATTATATAGGTAAATAAAAACAGGAAATAAAGCCCTACCCTCATATTGCAAATTCTGTCCAATTGCCGTTAGGAAAAAAAAAAGTAATCCTCATGTGGCATTCTGTATGATGACATAAGAACATCATCATCTCTCTCTTCGGCAGAAAGTTCAGGTGCGAATAAGATGCTTTGGTCCTGATACCAGACACCCGAGTGCTGAGGACGGTGTGCAGTGAAGGCTGTTCACAGATCTCCTGCGTCCGACTTGACAGAGTTGGCGGGCGTGTGCCTGGACGGTACTGCTACCAGCGGCCACTGACACTAGCAATGTCTGAGTGATACTGACGGGGTAGCCTCCCACTTGCTCCGCCTTCCAGGAAAGAGGTGCGTGTATTTGGCGGTTCAAAGAGCTTTCTTCGGTTTTTATTTAGTTCTACAGAGAGAGAGAGAGAGAGAGAGAGAGAGAATCAGCACGTGGCAGTAGAGCTCAGCTCAGAAAATGGTGATGTGGTAGGTTCTGGGGGGAAAGTCAAGTAGGTAGCAAAAGGAAAACCTTTAAGTTGACCGTCAAGACATTTTTGAAATGCTAGAAAGTCTGATATGAAAGGTAGCCATTTGTAGCTGAGAGAACCAAGGACAGCGAATCATTTTTACTGCAGTTCGTAAAGTATCTGGGGACTATATCCTCAGAACACTCTCAAGTCCAAATATACAAAATAGTTTCACCGATCCCAAATGTCATTTCAGAGGCAAAGGGAGAGGCACCATCAAAGCTGGTGAAAGGCATATGAGAGGATGTATTACCAGTGATACAGAAAATTATTATAGCTCATTAAACTCATCCATGTCAAACACAGTGATCATTAAATTATTTAAGTCGACATGAAAAGAGGATCCCACTTCTAAACACCAGAATACTGGAAAAGCACACTGATCTGTTAATCCACAGCCCCGGGTACGAGGGAGACGCAAGAGGGAAGAGATACGGGGATATACGTATATGTATAGGTGATTCACTTTGTTATAAAGCAGAAACTAACACAACATTGTAAAGCAATTATACTCCAAGAAAGATGATAAAAAAAAAAATCCACAGCCCCGTGGCTCCACTGACTCATGATGACTACGCTCCTTGAGTCAGAAAGGGTTATATGCAGAAGCATATCGCATCAGCAGGAGGTTTCTTTGAATAAAAAATCAACTTAGTAAACATAGCAACAGTTAAGGAAATTAATACAATTGAAAACAACCAATATGTGAATCCAAATTTTCAGGGAAAAACAAAGATCCTCGATTTTCATTTTAAACAAACCAGAGTACTGGTTGTTTAGTTTATGTCTTTTCCCAAGTAAAAATTATTAACCAGAAAGGTGAAAAATGGAAGCAGCCTACCTTGTTTATGACTATGCAATACCCCATCCTCCCCTCCATACACACATTCTCAAATTCTCAAGTCAACTGATGTGATTATTACTAACGAACTCATACAAGTAAACAGAATTGTCAGACTCTAGAAAGCAGCGTTTCTGATAGCCACCAAATGCAAATATAGTTGACCTTCGAATAGCGCGGATTTGAACTGAGTGGGTCTACTTATACATGGATATTTTTCAATAGTAAATACTACAGTATTACACAGTTGGTGGAATCTGCAGATGCAGAGGAACTGTGGATACAAAGGGTGACTATAAGTTACATGGGGGTTAACTCCTGTGTGGTTCAAGGGTCAACTATATCTTCAAACTTATTCAATCTCAAGTAGACAGAATATATAGTTGATGTGTTTAAAGCTGTTGTCTTTTTCTCTGGGAGGGTAGTGAAGCAAGTGATTCAGCACCTTTAATTATCTGCATGGAACTCAGGACTTTTTCAACCATACACACACAGCCCCATTCTGAGCTCTGAGATTACACAGCAAGCTATGGCCTGCTACAGTAATGCTGAGGACGAGAACAGAGGCTCAGGCAGGTTGCAGTGGGTCGTAGGTGGCCAGGGACAGCCATATGGCCAGATGTACTCCTGTCTCCCAAGTGCTAGAAGCAGGATCAATACCCTTAACATTTTACCCCACTGCTTTCCAAAATGTAACTGTCTGCCCTATAGGGTGACGCACGAGTGAAGACACCTCTTTTCTGTTCACATTTAAGTCTTAGGGGAGAAGAGAACCAACAGTAATTTATTAGAGCCTATTATACGACAAGCACTTTACATTTGTTGTGTCCTATTTAAGTCCTCCTTAAGGGGTAGATAATATTACCATCCTCCATTTTATAGATAAGGAACCTGAGTTTTAAAAATAGACGAAGTAACTTGCCCACATGCCTGTTAAGTAGATAAGGAACCTGAGTTTTAAAAATAGACGAAGTAACTTGCCCACATGCCTGTTAAGTAGATAAGGAACCTGAGTTTTAAAAATAGACGAAGTAACTTGCCCACATGCCTGTTAAGTGACAGAGTTGAAACCCTGCCTGCCTGATGCAAAGGTCTATGCTATGGGCTTCAGTGGTCCATCCATTGGGCGGAGATCAACCGAGGTATCAGGAATACAAATTTGAGAAATTGGTAGTTTCAGGTATGTAGATAACAGAGCTTTCCTTAATATTTTATATGGATATCAAACTTACTTTTTAAATAGATAAAGCTTAGAAACTCTGAAGAAGCAAGGAAGATATTACAAGCAAAAGACACATGCAGGCATGCGTATAGATGGCTATTGTTTCAAGTTCCTGAAGAAACGCAGTAGCAGTGACATTCCTATCACATGTATCTTGTTTAAAAAACAAACACATAAAATTCAGAGATCAAGACAGAATTGAATATATTTAAAGGCAAATTTATAGGAGAGTTGAGAATAAATGAATCCCCTTAAACACAGCCTGGGAAAGTTTTATCACCTTCAAATGAGGAGAATTTCTTTGGCCTCCATTTTCTCATGGGGAAATAACCCATGAATCAGGAGGACATTCCCACACTACAGAGAAGGAGAAGAAAGGAGTAAGTCAAACACCGTTCTCCATGAGCACATGAAAACAGTGGGGCCACTGAAGACAAAAATTTTTGACATACATTGAAAACTTCATTCTGAAAAGTCACATGAGCTAGATTTTTGAGAGGACAAATGATCATGAAGAAATTCAGCCACTCCCTAAAGATGTAATTTCTAAGAGTACATATATAGAGATATTCCAAGTGTGAAGCACAGAGATAAGTCTTTAAGATTATCAAGGATCAAGTCCTACTGAAGAGACTTTAGTTCTTGTTGTTTTTTAAATTAGAAAGCAAACTCCCTCTTCTGATTTTTTTCAGTAAGCCTAAGGGATAGTTTGAGAAAATACCAACCTTTTTCTTTGAAATTCCAAGGTTCACACAATCCTGGCAGCTCTCAGGATCTTGTTGCGGATCTGAACAGAGTCACAAACTAAAAGAATAGGTCAGGAAATGTTAGATCTACCTGAGGCTGTGGCGGAAAGCCTGTCAACAGGATGCTAAACTTCCTTTCACTGAGTCCCTGTACGTTTAGTTAACCAATCACTAAAATACTCAGAAATCCATGAATTTTCAAAAAATCGTGGATTTGAAAAAAGATGAAATTTTTTCTCTGATTCATTCCTATCAGAGATAAATCTCATCTCCTCCTATAACATTAAAATAAATGTCTTCTGGCCCAAGATTAAAAACAAACCAAAACCTTATACTGAAAGAACAACTCCGATTTTAAGTTAAAAATCTACAAAATTTTAAAAAGTAGTTTGAGCAAACTCTGTATCTAACCAAACTATGTAACCACAAGACAAACCTAAGTCAAGGCTGACCTGATATCCTGCCTCTACCTGGAAATGAAGTATTCTGAGACTTTGAATGTCTTTGTTATCAGAGGAATTGAACTGGAAAAAGAAGCTTTTTGATGAAGGGTTTCTCAATAAAAACTTATTCCTTGCAGAGAAAATGATTTACCAAGTTCAAACAAATGCACTTCAACAAAGTAAGGCAAAATCATCCTTAAATAATCAAATACTTCCCACTGTACAGAGCATTCATAAGGCATCTTATTCAAAGTCTCTAATTCCCTTTAAAAGCAAGAGGACCTGTGAACCTCACTGAGAGAGGCAGTCTATAGAAATAGGATATAACCTCAAAAGAACACATTGAAGATGATGATTAGAGAAAACATTCTTTTAAACGAGGACTCAAAACCCCTCCCGTTTTTGCACTCTACTCTCCAAAACCCACCTAGAATATATCACCAATGTATCCCAGAGTAAAAGTACTGAAGATCCACTTGGAATCTATGAAAATATTTAGAGATATCTGCTTGTTGCTGGAAGCTTTAGAGAGTTTGGAATTGGGTTGGTACACAAAGAAAAGACTTAATTTTCATTGTACTGTCACGGATATTCCACAAATCTCTAGTGAAAGATTATGGAGTTCTGAAACATACACTTCTCTGGTATAAGTGTGCGGCCCCATAGACATATTTTAACAGTATAGACATGGTGACTGAGTTAATAAAATTCCATTTTCAAATTAATAAAATAATGTAAAAATATATAAAGTTAATTTGGATCCAGAAGTAACCCTCTGAGACTGAGCTTTAGGGTAAAGAAGTTGAAAACTATCCTATTGCCACAGATAGTAAAAACAAAAAGCAAGAACAATAATAATACATATCATTAAAACTGTAGGTTATTTTCACTGTGCCTGATGATATACCACATGGAAGGACAGATTTTAGAAATGGAAGGTGACCTTACACAATCATCTACTCCAATCCACCTTCACAGTTAAGAAACCACAACCAAAAGAGGTTTGCAAACTCACCCAAGGGTACATGACTTGGAGAGGCAAATCTCAGATCTCCTTATGTGAATATAGCGTTCTTTCCACTATAACCAAGCTGATCTGATGAGTGAACAGGAAGCAGTGGCTGCCCTGTGGAGCACCATCAATGCAGCCGCTTGGGTATATAGGGTGGAGGAAGACTTCTCAAACTGATGTGTGCAGGACTCTATCCATACAGAAGCCTAACGGGCTGCTCAATGGCTGAATTACTGCACCTGTTTCAAGGCTACTATTTCAAGGCTTATATCTGCTTCAGATATATACGATTTCCTGTGGGGAGGTGGGCGGCGCTGATCAGCTGCTATAAAATAATGCAAGCGCAATCTGCTGCTGAAAGAAAACGGAAAACCACCGAGGCTTTTAGTTTGATGGTTCAATTAGCGAATGCTGTTTAGAAAGGGCTTTCACCGGTTGGATGCCACTGCTGGCCGCATAAAAGCATAGCCTACACATTCAGTGTTTTGAAAAGCAACGTCATTTTCTCACCACACCTGACGTTTGGCTCTGTCTTTCTGAGAGACTGGCACACATATAAAACTGGCATTCATGAACTTGATCAGAAAGACTTCAAAAAGGAACCTCATTTTTCTGCCCCCCAGATTCCTTCCTCATATTTCTCTAAACACCTTTTTGGGGTACATTGTTATGTATTTGCCAACTCATCACCTGCCCATTCCTTCCACGTGGGAGGTACCTAGTAAATACGTATAGAGCATTTTCTTAGAACATGCAAAAGATGCACAAAGGCGGTGGTCTGGGAGACAGACCTTCAGACTTTCCTTCATTCTGTGACTACTTTTACGATACTACCCTCTTCTGTGACTCACAAATTCTATTAAAACTTGGGGTAGGGCTTCCCTGGTGGCGCAGTGGTTGAGAGTCTGCCTGCCGATGCAGGGGACACGGGTTCGTGCCCCGGTCCGGGAAGATCCCACATGCCGCGGAGCGGCTGGGCCTGTGAGCCATGGCCGCTGAGCCTGCGCGTCCGGAGCCTGTGCTCCACAACGGGAGAGGCGACAACAGTGAGAGGCCCGCGTACCGCAAAAAAAAAAAAAAAAAAAAACTTGGGGTAAAGTTAAAAAGCATTAAGACAAGAAATACCCATTTTCTTTTTCTCTGGTGCAATGATCTCAGCTGCTATGCAGGAACACATGCATTTAAAGCGTGACAGCCAATCCAGAATAATTACTCATGAACGCAATGATCATTGCTTAATACAACCGCAAAATGGAGAATTAACCTGCTCCCTCATCCCCACGTTCTGCAAAGGGCAGTTTTGGTTAGATCTTTCCGAAGAGATCTGTTTTAAGGAAAGACGCTTTCAAGGCAGGTTTTCAGGCAATGCCTTGACAAAGCAGTGGGCGTATTCTTGCCATTTGTCACACTGTTAGTGGGAAACACTCTGAAACCACAACCCCAAAGCTGCCAGGTAGTAAGCAAGGGGTTGATGGGCAGAACCAGCCCCACTGGCTGGAGACCAACGACAGAGGTTCTTCAGACTTTAAAATATGAACAAGAACATTTCTATTCACCTGAGATTGCAAGCAGCATTTTCCTCCTGGCACCGAAAGTTGTAATTCCCAGCTCCTTCAGATCCTGATCTGTGAGAGTGAGGAACGTCTGAAGATCGATCTGTGGGTGAACAAGTCATCTATAATCAATATATTAAGTATCTTTCTTCTTCAGCATAAATTCTACTCATTGCTACACTTATTTTATTTATTAATTATGCTCTGCCTACTTTCAAAAAAGAATGGTGGGGACAATACAAACCTAAGGGACAAGAGTTAAGTAATAAAGGTGGTAAAATGAAAGTGATGATTCTAGCAGAAGACTTAATCTAAGCCAGTGATTTACTGCAATGGAGATATAAACTTAGGCATCCTAAGGTCTTAGCATCCTGGCAGCCAGGGCAAAAAGGGAAACAAATTGCACAGTTTTGTGATCTGATGAAAGGAAGAATACATACTTGTCCAGAAGAGAGAAAATAATTCTTAGTTTTAGATTCTGACTTGGTTAAGTATATCTCCATAAAAAGAGACTGAATAATACCAAAAAGGGTATCTTCCATTGTGTTCTACATAAAAATGATAGCAGAATTCACAGTCTACCTCAGACCCATGACTCACTTTGCTTAACCCAGCAGACTATCTCTGAAAGTGGCATACATGAAGTATTTCTAGCAACAGTATAAATGTACTTCCTGGCAACAATGTGTGAGGGGAAGTAGCCCAAGAATCCCACCGTTCCTTGTGAAGACTGTGTGAGGAACAGAAAGGCAATGGGCTCTGAAGCCAGAGAGACTTGGGTTCAGGTTCTGACTCTGCCCTTACTAGTTGTGGGCACTGAGAGCTGACAATCCTATATACCTCACAGGGTTGTTTTGGGCCTCAAATATGATCTTAGCTATAATGCAATGTGCCCACCAAAGGGGTAAGATAGTTGGCAGCTACAGTTAGTAATAATGAATACAGACATATCATCTGTGAAAGTTGCTAAATAAATTTCATCCTGGTTACAATATATTAAGTCTCACAAGGTTACTTAATGGGGGATTCTTGTTAAGTCCTATCTGTATATGAGAAAATATCCTACATAAAGGGAATAGTACCAAATTTCAACAAACCTGAAAACAGTAAAATATACTTTTTATTCAAATTATATAGAAATTAATTTGAAATTTTCTGTTTTGATTTTGAAGGTTACATCCAGATCTTGAAAAACCTTTTCATTTACCATTTATCACAAATCTAGAGCTATGTTTTTTAGAAATTCTGTCCAGTGGAGACTATTTCAGGGATCCTCAAACTCTTTTTAAAGGGCCAGAGAATAACTATTTTAGGGTTAGTGGGCATCCTGTCTCTGTTGCAACTACTCAACTCTGCTGGTTTAGCTTGAAAGCAGCCACAGGCAATATGAGGCAATTGAGTTAGTGTGGCTGTGTTCCAAGGAAACTTTATTTACAAAATTAGGCAGCAGGTCTGCAGGCTGCAGTTCACTGACCCCTGCTCCAGTTAATATTAGATGAAGCCAGTCTGACTTTATATTATCACGTCGTCTTCCTTTTTGAAGTAACTAGATAAGAAGTACCCATAATAAATTTCTATGCTTCTTCAAATAGGAAATAGAGATTTAAAGCAAACCCAGAATATCACTGAATAACATCTAGTCACTTACTTCTAAAACCTTCTGTGCAAGAGCAAGTTAAAATACCTCAGCCCTGAGCGTCTCAATCAGCCACCTGCATCTAACCAGGAAGACTAAATAAGTAAATGCAGTTCTTTAATGCACTGATGATGAACGTGTTATTCAACTTAGAAAATCCTTGGTTACATGAACACTAATTTAGGTTTAGGGAAAAGAAAACAAAATCATTGTCCTGAAGTCCAAAATACACATGACAACATTTTTCTTGGTGTTAAAGAACAAATAAGTTCAGCAATTAAACTTAAGTTATGGGCAATACATTAGATTTATGATATAAAGTGCCTTATAATAAAAATCTTAGATTATTTACTGATTGATGCATGCCAGGGAATTACTGGCATGTAATCTAACATGAAATGAAGCCCAACTAGCATGAAACTTGGACCATGTCAGGACTTGAAAAGCAGGTACATTTAGAGAACTATTCTAACTTTCTGTTGCCTTGAGTTAGCTGTGCCCTGGTAATATGACAACACAATTAGCAAGAACCACACTTAGGGGCTCTCTTCTTTATGCCAGTGCGTCACGGCCACGGCTGATCAGTCTGGCCAAAATCCACGGTAGGGATGTTTCAGAAGACATCTTAGTTCTGCCTCAGTTCAGGCAAAACCCAAACAGTAAATTAATGAATAAGTTAACATGTATGAAAAGTGCATTATCTTCTGTGAGAACTTCAGTAACATGATTAGGATGGTGTCACAAACAACCATAGTTATTTATCTCAGACGCTGTTATTTACTTTTGAGTGCCACAAATAAAAATAAGAACAGATGAAAGAGTAAAATCTGATTAAATATAGAGTTATTGCTGACCTTAGGGAATTTGTGAATCAAAAGTTCCTATAAATCAAGACACTCATTAGGTCTTTTAGCTAAAACTGATGAAGGTGTTTTTGCAAACACAGCTTCCTACATTTCTGCGATCCTGTGTTTACCAGTTGCACTAAATAAGAAATAAGATGGCGACAATTTCCTTGGAAGCAAAAATAAGCTATGAGACTTGAATAAATGCTCAGCGAAAACACAGTCATAGATAAATGAGTGATTTCATTCTAGAAGTCATCACACACACAACCAAAACAAAGATGCCTGGGAAGATAAATAAATAACCACCGACCTCTTGTTGCTGGAAGACGTCTGTGTATTTGCCCAGGCCCAGTTTGCTGAAGAGCTCAGGGAGGTCAGAGCCTTTGAAAGAGCTGTTCAGGTTACAGCCATTGCTTCCTGTCAGCGAGGAAATGCAGTCCATGTAATTGCTACTGCTGAGATAGTGCTCCGCTGAAAGGCAGAGGAAAGACAGGCCTGAAGTGTAAATGCCCAGGGAGAGCATGGTTTAATTAAAAGTTTTAATCACTCAAATAGTTCAGATTCAGTGTTTTGGGCTGAACAGACCAGTAACTGCAGAAACGCAGCAGTCCTTTACTGAAACACTGGCTTTTCATTAGGAAATGCTGGTTATGGCTTTCAGGGAGGCTCTCCCCATTTAAAAGGTTACACTTGGGAGGGAGCAATTCGGCAACAGGGCCTCCGTAGTTAATAATCATTAAGCATATTCTCCCTGAGCATTCAGGAACATTGGCTCTTCACAACTGATTTGATGTTAATTAAACGAGGAAGTGGAAGCAGGACCCCTAGGACACAATAAAGGTAAGGAAAGTTACAGGCTCCTGTTAGATGCAGGCTGGCCCTCTGTATCCACACTTGTGCTTTTCTGTGGTCAAATAAATACTATGATATTATCACATATAAATCTCATTTCCCTCAAACATAATTGGGCAGTGAGTTCATGAAATAGAGAGTTTCCAAAATTAAGAGTAACATATGAATGAAAAGAATGATGCTGCAGTTCCTGGATTTAACTCACAACAAAAACAAATCCATCTCCTGGGGGAAATTCTAAGACAGCCATGCCGAGCTTTGCCTTGGCTCTGCTACTGATCTGGTGGGCAAAGATTTCTCCATGTTGTCTTTGGTTCTCAGACCCAAGGACATGCAAAGCTGGGTGACAGACTAGTGAGCCACACCAAGTACTTGACCAAATTTTCAAACACTCTTCAGGAGCTGCTTTGGAGAATCTAGCAGAGTTATGCAGCCATTCCTACCACCCTGACCAACAACTGACTCTCATCCATGTGGAAATTCTGTTCTCTTATACTAAAGGTGCAGCTTCAGGGGGATTCCCAGATTGATGCGGGCAGAGGACACTCACCTAGGTATCAGATCCATCTAGCCTCCTCTGGGATCAGTGCATTCAGCAAATCTAAGAATTTTGTTCTGCATTGCACTGGGTGCCACTAATCACTTTCTCCGGTTGTTTTCATCTCCCAATTGAGAAATCCTACATATGTTTCAACTGGAAGGAATATCTTTTTTTTTCTTTTTTTTTGCGGTACGCGGGCCTCTCACTGTCGCGACCTCTCCCGTTGCGACACGCAGGCTCAGTGGCCATGGCTCACGGGCTTAGTTGCTCTGTGGCATGTGGGATCCTCCCGGACCGGGGCACGAACCCACGTCCCCAGCATCGGCAGGCGGACTCTCAACCACTGCACCACCAGGGAAGCCCGGAAGGAATTTCTTGATAAGGTTTCTCTTTCTTTTAAAAACAGGTATTTTATCTCTTGTAGGAAGGATGTGTAGGGAAAAGGACCCAGGACCAAGCCCTGATGCGCTGAGCCCTGGAACACTCCACCAATTGAAGGTAAGGCCCCAGAGTCACCAAAAAAGATTGAGGAGGAATGACCAGTGAGGTACCGGTTTGAGGGTGACACAGAGCAGAGTATGATGAGCACACTGGAGTGACCACTGGACTTGACAACACGGAGGTTACTGTCAGGCTGACCCCATAATTTACTGTCCGAATGCTAAATTTACTTTCTTCGAGGCAAAAAAAAAGAGGGAGTTACTGAGGAATTACAGTGGAACAACTGGTGAAACAGGGATACCCAGAGAAAACCTAGACATTGGTGACCTTGACATGGGTGACCTTGACATGGGTGTCAAGAAAACTTTTCTAAAGCTTTGTTGTTTAGTACACTAGCCATTGGCAACATGTGGTTATTGAGCACCTAAAATGTGCTAGTGTGGATTAAAAATGCACTCTAAGTGTGAAATGCCACACACCGTATTTAAAGACAGTACAAAAACAAAGACAGGGTAAAATATCTTTACATTGATTACTTGTTTAAATGATGATAATTTATATACGTTGAGTTAAGCAAAGAGATCAGCAAAAAGTGAAAAAATATTTTAAAATATTCTTAGTGATAAATATTTATTATGGTACACAACTTTTTTTTTACATTTCTTCTCATCTTAACTACTTATAGTACCCATATTCTCTTTTAACTCCCTAGGCTCTTAAAACATCGGACAAAGGCCAAGGAACAGTGCTTTTTTAATCAATCTTTTTTAATTAATGAATCCCCTATCTTAACCCTAATCCTGAATTTCAATGCAGCTAAGTCACACAGTCAATTTTAATCATCCAGGATTCAGTGCAGGGAAAGGGGATAAAGATAGAAGAAGAGAGGCGCAAAGCTAATTGATGCTGGAATATAAAACGGAGATCATTTCCACCCCGAAATGTGCACCTGGCACCAGCCTGCCTCTCAGCTCCATTGTCCTGTCAGCAGTAGAGGACCTAGCCCAGGACTAACAGGAAGACTCCAGGATACTACTGACAGTACGCCTGGGAATGAAAGAGTTGACCATGCTTTCTTATTTAGACTTGGCCGACCCCATGACTGGTCTTTTCAAATCTGAGACTCTTGACAACATGGCCCACTTGATTGATGGTAACAACTGGCTGTTACTGTTTACTAGGCTCATTTAGATTGCCTTTCTCCAAGTATTCTTCAAATACTCCAGGGTATGTGTTTCAGGAGTCCAGATTCATCAAAAAACCCTGAAATAAGG
The DNA here is from genome assembly GCF_951394435.1 of Stenella coeruleoalba. Lineage (NCBI taxonomy): Eukaryota > Metazoa > Chordata > Mammalia > Artiodactyla > Delphinidae > Stenella > Stenella coeruleoalba. The sequence goes on from NC_137162.1 coordinate 73,120,880, forward strand.
CATTAGGGGAATATCTTGTGATTACTGTGTCAGTTCTTGTCTGTTTACCTATTTATACAGACATGTGGGTGCTGTTACAGACACAGCCACTGGACTCGTGCTGCATCTTAATCATATTTGTTCAAAGCCTATGCTTTAAACGTTTTTTTTCCTGATACTTTCAGTTAGCTACATCTTGTCATCTTGAAAAATCTTGCTGTTCACCTTTGGTAGCCAAAGGTGACTGGGCAGACCTCTATTGTCTAAGATACTAATTTGATCACATTCTGCTCAACTCCTTTACATCCCTGCCTTTTCCGCATCATTCTGATGTTTGTGTGTGCATGACTCATTCGTATATTCATTCCACAAACACTTACCAAGCACCTGCTAGGTGTCAGACACTGTTAGACATCTGAGAAGAAATAATAAGTTAAGAAAGAAGGCACAGCCTCCTGTTAGTGGGATTGTAAATTGATGAAGACGCTATGGGAAACAGTATGGAGATTCCTCAAAAAATTAAAAATAGAATTGCCATATCCAGCAATTTCACTTCTATTTACCCAAAGAAAACAAAACACTAATTCAAAAGGATATATGCATCCTATGTCCACTGCAGCATTATTTGCAACAGTCAAGATATGAATGCAACCTAAGTGTCCATCAACAGATGAACGGATAAAGAAAAGGTGGTGTGTGTGTGTGTGTATATATATATATATATATATATATACACACACACACACACACACACAATGGAATATTAGTCATAAAAGAAAATGAAATCTTGCCATGTGCGACAACTTGGAGGGATCTAGAGGGTATTTTGGTAAGTGAAGTAAGTCAGAAAGACAAAGGCAAATGCTGTATGATCTCACTCGTATCTGGAATCCAAAGACAAAAACAAAACAAAGTGAAAACAGACTCACAGATACAGAGAACAAAGGGTGGTTGCCAGAGGGGAAGTGGGGGTGGGAGTGAGATGAAGGGGATTAAGAGGTGCAAACCTCCTTAGTTATAAAATAAATAAGCTACAGGAGTGACACACACAGCGTAAGGAATATGGTCAGTAATACTGTAATACCTGTACAGAAACAAACAGTTACTAGACTTATCGTGGCGATCATTTCATAATGCCTGCAAATGTAAAATCACTAGGTAGTACACCTGAAACTAAATGATATTGTACACCAACTGTATTTCAATTAAGAAAAAAGAAAGAAGGCACAGCCTAAAAGAATGCTCGGCACATGGGCACTAAATAAGTGTTTATTGCATGAATGTAGTCCCTGACTTGTGGAGCTCAAATTCTACAGGAAAAGACAGTTATGTAAGTAAGTAATTGTACTTCAGTACGACAAATGCTAAAATGAAAGCATATACAAAATGCAGTGAAAGCAGAGAACGATGTGCCCTGCTTCACTGGAAAAAAACAGGGAAGGCTTCTCAGAAGAGGTGGCCTGTGAGTAATCCAAAACACTTGAAGGCCTAGAGTCCAGAGTTGATACTCGAACATTACCCTAAACCAGCTAAACAAATTCCAAGCTGATGACATCTAAAAGTATGACGAAAAGTCAAAGCTCACTTGATTTGTTCTGTTTACGCTTGGGGCTGCCAATAGAAGCTGCAAATTCACTATGACTTGCGGGTCCTATTCCATTTCGGTCTCTCCAGTTATCAGATTCGCTTCCACTTCCCAGGTGTTCACGACTGTTGGACCTCGAGAGGGACATTGATGAACCCTGAAAACAATCAAAGCCAGATAAGGAAATGTTTAATAAGGTAGGTTTCCCGGGGTGGGAGGAGAAAAGAATACACATTAGACCACTTATCATTTATTTCGATTGCTGGCCAATGCAGTTACCCACGAATGCTGATTCTCAAGAAGAGGCTATGGGACCTGCCTATAGTCTTTGTCTTCCAGCTACCAAGGACACTTGGAAATACACACAGTGAAGTGTTTTTCCTTCATTATGAGGGAGCTGATGATGAGGGCGCCCAGAGGAGTTCTGAGAGCCCCCAGTATAAAGATTCATTCCTGTAAGATTTAGAGGATTCCTATTTTGGGGAACAAGGCAAATCCTCCATCTGGTATAGCAGAGATTCTCTGCCTTGTATCACACAGGACCAGTAGGGAAGCGGGGCAGCTACGCCCAATGCTTTGACAGGAATCGAACTCCCAGGCTCACAGAGTGGAAGGGTGCAGAGGGATCTGGCATCATGTCCTGTGTTAACTCTCATTCAAATAAGTGCATGATCTCTCCCACAAATTACAAGTACCTGGAAATTTTAACTTTTTTAATTCCCCCAAATCAAAATAAAAATAGTAATTTAAAAGATATCACAGTTTGCACTGAACTTGCATTTACTCATTCTTTATTCATTTATTTAATCACTGTATTACAGGTACCATACTTTGTACTATATCTACAGTATTAAAGTTAAGATTCTCTGGTTCTAAAAGTTTTATGTTTACTGGGTAATTCCAAGAGAATCATTTACTCTTCAGGTCACTAAACTCACTTAATTCAATCCCGCAGCAGCATAACCACAGCTGACCGTACGGGGCTGTAATGCTGCTTTCTTCAGGGCAGCATAATACCACTCTGGAGGCTTTCTACCTACCTCACTGTAGCCATTGTAGGATCTTCCTCCCCTTTTCTACTCCAAATGTCAGATTACCCTGGGACTCGGTCCCCGCATTCCTATCATCTCGCTCTACACTTTCTCCTTGAGTAATCAATCAGTAATCGCAACCTCTGTCAAGGCTTAACGACAGCCATGACTCAAATTTTTACCTCTGGGTTTGAATTCCCTACTGAAATTCAGCATCACAGAGCTGCCAATCTGACACCTCCATTTTACGGTCTCACAGGTATTTTAAACTTAGAGTGCTTGAAATCGTATTGTTGATGACCATCTCCCCAGCTGCACCCAAACCCACCCCTCTCCCAGAATTCCCAAATCTCAGTGGCGACCATTCATCCAGTTGCTCAAGCCAAACTTCAGAGACTCATATTCGTTCCTCCTCCCCTCACTACATCCAATCTATCAGTTAGTTTTGTCAATGTCATATCTAAACATACCCCAAATCTACCTACTTTTCTCCATCTCCACGACTGTCACCAATAGCCTCCTTAATGGACATTTTGATTCTATCTTGCCTCCCACCCCAATAATCCATTTTCCATGAAGCAACTAGGTGTCTTTTTTAAATGCAAACTAGAACAAAATCATGCCTCTCATAAGTATAAAGTCTTTCCATGCTTTTCTAGTACTTTACCATGGGCTGAGGTGCTCCGTAACTGAGTCTCTGCCTCCCTCTCCAACCTTATCTTCAATGTTCCACCACCCCATCCACCTTCTGCTCCATGAACTTACCAGCCTGTTCTGACTTCAAGATGATAATGCCAGCTATTTCCCCGGCCTAATACTCTTTTCCTAGATCTTCACAAGGCTGGCCCTTTCTTGCCATCTAGGTCTTACCTTAAACATCATTTGCTCATTAAAGCCAGCTAAGACTACCCAGTATAAAGCAGCCTCTGTTTCACATTTATCAGGGACTTTTATTCCTTAATGCCTTCTTGTTAACTTGTTACATATGTCTTTCTACCCACCAAAAAGAAAGCTCTGTCCATGAAAGGAAGAACCTATATTCAAGCATTGTATCTCTAGTATCTAGAATTGTGTCTGAAACACAGAAGGTCCTTAATAATAAATATTTGCAGAATACTGGATCTCACAGATACCTTTTCTTACATCTACGGGATCCCCTTTGCTGAACTGTGGGAAGGGGCATAGGGAAAGGAAGGCTCCTAAGACCAAATAAATGGTCTTTTTCAATTAAAACCATCTTTAACATTATACTTCAACCTATCCCATGAAGCAAGGGAAATAAGAACATGCTCAAAATTGGTAATTACCAGAAGCATTAATGAATTATTATGTAGTATTTCTATATATTTTAAAACTTCCGTATCTAAACTCTTTTTGAGTACAAAAAAACCACTCATCTGAGATCTAAGCTGATTTAATTCACACAGCTGTATCAGACCTGGCTAAACGATGTTTTCTAAAAACATTAAGTAAAACATAATCTTTTGATATTTATTACTTCGTTATCTACTAACTAGAGTATCATGAAGAGCAGCTCACCTCCACTCTTATGTCTGTAAGACTTACAATAACCAGACAACCTCATTACTCTTAGTGCTGGGGAAATTAAAAACCATTTTTTGATTCCCAATGCAGGTTTTATTTGCTCCAGAGAATATGTAACCATTCCTAATGCCTTTAAGAGATGACTAGCAAAAAGAAAAGGAAAATCCCAAACCTTTTGTAGTTCTGTTGATGTGACAAAAATATTGCAGGTCAAGTAGCCTTTTGTTTGACCTTTGCTGTCCCAGTATATCATCAAGTGGATAGGGTCATACTTTTGAGTCTTGAAGAAAACAAAAATAAGCCTCAAGCTACCTAACTTCTTCTCTAAAGGAGCTCTTTGGAAAAGGCTAATTTCTCAAAAATGCCTTAACACTGGAAACAACTGCTCAAATCTGGCTTCTCAGAAATCTGAACAGGATGTTCAAGGCCTCAGTTTCTTGCCTTAAGCAAGCTTCCCAGCGCAGGAAACTCATGTGCCTTGATCCCAACACACCGAACAGCCCTCACCCATCAGGACCTACTGGCTAAGTGTGCTTCTCTAGAGCAGCATTCTACTTGTCTATTTGGTTTTGTTTTTCTTTGGAAAAGATTAAGGAAAAAGAGTGTTTCTAGCTACCCTCCAATTTAAAAATAGTGCTACAAGCAGAGATGTGGTCAACCTTTTAATAAAAATTGTTTAAGTTCTCTTCACTTTTCCCCAGGTCCTTCTCAACCCAACCCTGTCCCTGTGTTCTAACCCAAAGAAACAATCTTCACTAATTGCCCAGTTTTTAATCCCTCTGAGCTATAACAGAATAAAGAGAAGGGCAGGCACCTGCAGATAGCAGCTGCTTCAGAATATCAGATCACGCTGTGTAAGGGCCCTTTCACCTCCTTTCAATGGCTTTCGGATGCATGAAGAAAAGTTCAAGTCCTACACACCTGGAAGAATCTAGAACCATTCCCTAAGAAAGCTTGGTTATATTTCATCATCAGCAGTGTTTAAAGGGACCGTGAATAAAAGCAGGTAACGTGGTGAATGCCCTTGCACTGATCTCGCTGGTTACATCCTCTCCCCTACCTTTCAATGTGAATGAGCTGTTGGACATTAGCCAGGAAGGTAGAACAGGCTAGCCCAAGAAAGCCAAAGCAAAGAAAAGCCACAGGAGGGGATTCAGCCACTGAGTCAGGACCCTGAACGTTCCTGCCCACAGAAAGTGGTCTACTTGTCCTTGGACGAGTGCCAGAGCAGAAGAGTCTTTCAGCTTCTGACGTGATTTCTGTGCCATCCCCCTTATGTTACGTCCCTGTAGAGCACTGTTTCCAGAAGGGAGGCTGCGTCAGAAACAGACTAGACTTTGGCTAAAAATGTGGATTACTGGTTCCTGCTGGCTCCCTCCCTGATGAGTGGAGATCCTGGGGGAAGAATTCGCATTTTTAAGCGCCCCAAATGATTCTTGTGTCTTTTAAGGTAAAATAACATGGCTCTAGAGCATTTATATATCGCCTTGCTACGTACCCTCTTGCGTTAAACCATTAGGAAGAGGAGTATAAAGAAACTTTGTAAAATGAATTCAAGTCCTCTCTCTGACAACTACTACCATGACCTCAAGTAAGACACTTAACTGATCTGGGCCCCTTTCCCTCACTGGGAGTTTCTAGGTATCAAATAAGCTTGTGGATGAAAATGTACCATATAAACCCACAAAAAAATAAATGAGTGTGATCTGATAATTATTACTAGCACATTATGTGTTCATGTAACACTCTAAGGTATTCCTTTGGATATAAAATGCATATCTAGTTTGAATGTGCAGAAATACTTCCAGCAATAAGCATTCATATATGTATATGAACACATCTTTCATCAGGCTCTTGGTTTTCTTCAGGGTAAAGTTCTTCAGTGGAAATAACCGTAGCTGCTAAATATTGCTGAGAACTTCCTGCACACCACGCTGAGCACTGGATGCCCTCTCCCACATCATCCTGAAACAACTGCAATGAGGAAATGGGCTCAGAGGTGTGAAGTCACTCATCAAAGCTGTACATGTGTCGGTGGTAGCTGTCAGGCCCCACAGCCCCTGCACCTGACAACTACGTTATTAGAATGATCATCATTTCAACCTGTCACACTACTGGTCTTTGAGAAGAGAAGTGAATTAGCATTTCTAAAGTGAAATATTTCATCTCTGAAACTACAGAAACACAATCAACCACCTAACACTCCACTCCACCAAAGGTGAGGGTGAGCAGAATGGAAGGCTGCAGTATTCAAAACATCAGTGGAAGCCTAACAATTAGCACAGCAGTTTTAAGGTCTCTGCCAGTGAAAGGAGATGTTTATTTTCTCTCAAAGCTACAATGGCAGAAAGAGGGGTGTACCTCCTAGAGCCTCAAATTTTTCACAATGGTTCCTACATTCTAGCTGCTGACAGTAACTTCAATCTTTAAATACAGCCAGCTAGGTTGCTACTTTAAGTCTGACAGTGAAATTCACAGGAGACTGTTCTTTTTAGTATTTCAATAGTATTTTCTTTTTCACTGACTCAGAGAGACAAAGGAAAAAATGTCATGTTTGCTTCTGCCTTTCATCAACATTCTAATTTATTACAAAGAAAACGGGTGGAGAAAAGAAGGTCAATCTACAAATGCTAGTTATTAGACTAACCCTTAACCACTATTTGTTTCTTGGATTAATCATTTTCATCCACGTTTGAGTTTGCACAGCCTCACCAGTAGTGTGTGTGCACGTGCTCTAACTCCACCCCACTCGCAAAAGGCTTACAGCCAAAATCTGACACTCTCCAACTGAAAAGGCCTTGCCGAGTGAGTCGTACAGCCTAGCTGAGAAGCAAGGAACCCTGGATCTCTTCTCTGTGTGGTGAGGATACCAGCTTCCCAGTCTCACTCTGAGCTATAGCCAACATCGAGGAAGCATAACCTTTTGGAGCTCTCGTTTGTGATACTTCCTGCTGTGTTCCTGGCACATCTGAACACACTGAATTTTTAACTCATATCTGAGAACTTGTTTTTGTTGTTGGATACTTGCCTTTTCCTCCTATGGTGGGCTTGCGAGTGATACCCTTGGATAAAGGGATTCTCTCTATATTTTTTTATGGAATGTTACATCTGTCCTTTGCTTAATCTCAGCCCTGCTCTATCACTTATGACACTCTCCCCCTAACAAAAACAAGTTTATCCAAATTTACACCTCCTTCACAGCTGATCAACAACTGTGAGAGAAGACGCATAAAAGATCATAATATATTGGATTGTATCAATTTCATAGCAATACATTTACAGGAATAGAAATGAAAACAAATCACCATTAATAGATTGTCCTTATATAAATAGAGAATGGGAGAGGAGAGAAGATTGTTCTCTTCTGCTGAGAGAACAGACAGGAAGAATAGGTAGGGCATGACTCTACAAACCTCAAAAGTGGTTGTCATTGTGGGCTTATAGGACACATGGTTGGCCCTTCTCAGCTCCTTGATAGTTTCAGCAGGCATGGATTTAGAAAACCCGAGGCCACTCCAGGTATTTGTGGGTGTTCTGACCTCCGTCACCACCGGTTTCTTTAACATAGCTTTGGAAAACAGAACATAAAACAAATGCTTGGTATTTTTAATGAATTTCTTAAATAAGATATTGATGAGTATTGTTTCTTTGATATATGTAAAGAAATTATCACTGAATATTATTTCTTAACACAAAATGCCTTAAAATATCCTCATAAAACATTTTATACAAAGTAGTGGTAAACTTTAAAATGATACATTATTTCTTAATTGATCTAATGCTAATCTACTCAACCTCAACAAAGTTTGTGCAACTTGAACGTAAACATTCTGGGATTCCTTTTATGAAGGTCCAATTTCTCAGTTCAACATCAACACTGAAAAACCTTTTATGTGTTTACTGAAAAAAAAATCAAAGTATAGATCATTAACGTGTCACATACCTTTGGTTGCTAATAACTTTTTCTGTTCATAGTCAAATGCCTGAAAAAAAAACAGAGAGAAAATATCTTTATTGTCAGTCTATCCAAATGTTATGCCAATACTTCATGAAAAGATTTTGACTACAGCCCATGAATCTGCCTGGGGCAAACGCTCAGCTCTGCACCAGAATGTGACAGTAATCCATGCAAGTCTGATAAACTGAAACATGTTTTCAAAATTAATTCATTGGGCTTCCCTGGTGGCGCAGTGGTTGCGAGGCCGCCTGCCGATACAGGGGACGCGGGTTCGTGCCCCGGTCCTGGAAGATCCCACATGCCGCGGAGCGGCTGGGCCCGTGAGCCATGGCCGCTGAGCCTGCGAGTCTGGAGCCTGTGCTCTGCAACGGGAGAGGCCACAACGGTGAGAGGCCCGTGTACCGCAAAAAAAAAAAAAAAAACCTAATTCATTATAATAATAAAGTACTACTTCCAACTTTAAGTCATGACAGTGACAAAAGTTAGAAATTTTCCTTCGAAAAGAAAAAAATTCCTATTTACTATGAAATATTTAACACACCAGGACCAATATATGCTAACGTATAGTGAATAACCTAATAACTTATGCTAAGTTTCAAAATAATGCATTATCAGAATGCTTAAGCAGTACAGTAAAATTAAACCTAAATAAAAATATAAACCTAAATAAAAAAAAAAAACTTAGTTATCTTTTATTGCACAGGACTAGGATGGCACCATTTATTCTTCCCATTCACATTGAATAAGTGACTATGACACAGTCGGGTCTACATAGGGACCAAGGTAGGTCATTTTGAAGAAAGAAGTCCAGATATAGCTACATCTCAAATGCTAACCCAGGGTTCTCAACTCGCCAATTCAGGAACTGGCTTAGACTTGATTTAAGAATGTCTCTTGTAATAAACTGTAACGGAGAAGAATTTTTTAAAAAGTATATAGATATATACATATATGTATAACCAAAATCACTTTGCTGTACAACTGAAACTAACACAATATTGTAAATCAACTATACTTCAATAAGTTAAAAAAAAAAAAAAAAGAATGTCTCAAAGGCCTATCAGATGGGTCAAGAACCCACTGGCGAGAGCTCTTTGGACCTTCCTCCCAGGAGGACTATACCATCATATGTAGGGTGTCCATATAATTTATGGTCTGAAACAGGATACTTCTGAAAGTGAAATATACTACAAATGATTAGGCCAAAATAATAAAAGTAAACAGGCTGACCTAGACCAACCAGAAGGAACATGGCAGTAAATTGGGAGAGTCAGATTTTTAGATAACACAGTTTGATAATGTTTTTGAAATCCTAGGTCTAAAATGATTCTGGGAGTTAAAATCAACTTGTAATGACTACTAAGGGCAAGATGTGGGGAGATGCTAAAGTTACTTGTTCAGTAAATATTTATTGAGTGCCTTCTGGCTAAAGGGACTGTGCTGCACTTTGTGTAAGAATATTACAATGAATCAAAAATAATCTATAGCCTCAAATCATATAGAGGCTTAGCAGGGGTAAGAAAAATAACCACAAAATAAATTAGAAAGTGAGATAAGTGTGAAGAGAGAGCTGGCGATATAGAAGTCCAAGAATGATCAGGAGACAGAGATCATCTTCAGCTATAAAGCAATCAGGGAAGTCTTCAAACTATTATCATTGATTTCCTGGTGATTTTAAGAGTCACTTCTTCACTAATGGCGTAAATACATCTATTTAAATTGAAACTCTATCACCAAGAACATTTACATCCATCCTAAAAGAAAGGAACATGAAAGTGGTTCACTATAGGTATATACCCGATGGAAAAGACGAGAATCACAAGATGGATGAAAACCATAAAGGGATCGTAAAGGAATTTGATACTTCTTAGATGAGAGAACTTTAATTTATAGTAACTGAAAATAAATCCGCCAGAGAAAATGTAATAAATGTCTTTTTTTCTAACTTTGCACTTTATAAAGGCTATGGCTTTTGTATAAAACATTCATCTAAAAACTCTTGAAAATGTTCAAATGCAAAGGATTAGAAAAACAGACGAGCAGGATTGTACTGTAGTTTTCACTGGAATTACAGAAGTATGATTTAGTCCCATGAATTAATTTCTTTGACATATCTGTGACAACTTCTTTATTTCTAGGATTTTGTGAAGTTTTTCCCTTTTTCGAAAGTGGGGGGAAGGGAGATGATATATCTCTTACTACAAAGTAGGTAAGTCTACCCAGTAATTCAGACACTGAAATCAAATGTTTAGAGGCATCTCTAAAAGCACAAAATCCTTATCTTTCCTATTGTGATCTATATGAAAATCAGATTTCTGAATTTCATGATCAATAGTCTATTTTGAGTAATTAGCCTAATACTTTGAAAATGGATACAGAGAAAATCCCTGCTGAGGAAATTGTTCAAAATAATCATAAAAATCTGTGAACCAACATAACGGTCAATAATATTTAGCATCTCCTTTCAAAACACTAAAGCTTTACATTAGTTATTTTTATAACTAAGGAACACCAAATTTATCTTCTCCATTTCACAGATAGAAGAATATTATATCTATTTATCCAAGAGTATGTCATGAGATAGTAAATGCTTAGAAATAACAGCTCTCATATTTATCTACATTTTTTTAAACAGATGAAAAATGTCATTTGCATAAGACAGTGACATAGACCATGTCACTTTTAATATTATATTTTAAAGACTTCTTCTCAAACTAAATCCTGCATTTTTTTTTTTTTTTTTTTTTTTTTTTTGCGGTACACGGGCCTCTCACTGTTGTGGCCTCTCCCGTTGCGGAGCACAGGCTCCGGATTCGCAGGCTCAGCGGCCATGGCTCACGGGCCCAGCCACACTGCGGCATGTGGGATCTTCCCGGACCAGGGCACGAACCCGTGTCTCCTGCATCGGCAGGCGGACTCTCAACCACTGCGCCACCAGGGAAGCCCTGCATTTCATTTTTAATGTTTATAACAAAACCAATTCCTAACTACTGCATATATATTTAAATTTAATTTCTGGTCTACTGCTAAAAGCTCACTGAATTCCCCATTCCCCAACCTAGGCAGCCTACATTTGGATGACTTGTCCATTTTTTTTTTTTTTATCATTACCTGCATGTTGACATATGATGGCCGTGGGGCAAGGCGGGCCCTTTCATTGTTCTGCTGGGCAGCGGCAGCCCTCTCTGCAGCACGCTCACTCCCTGGAGCCTTCTTGTCAGCCAAAGGGCTTTCTGCAGTACTCAGCTCAGGCTCTGAGAGCAACCTGTCAGTGCTGCTGTGAAAGAGAGTTTGGGATTGAACACTCCACCATTACATACAAATGTAGCACACATTTCCTAGGTGCCACATTGACTATGTAGGTTTACCACTGTCAACCATTTACATGTATTATCTCATTTAATCCTCACGGTACTGCTATGAGGAAGGCAGTCTTATTATCCCTATTTTTCAGATGAGGGGAGTACCCTGTCCAAGGTCATACCTCTGGTAAATGGTAGAGCTGGGATTTGAACCCAGACTTTCTGACTCTAGAGATGGTGCCGAAACTATTTCATGATCTATATTCACACACATTAAATATAGCATGTATGATACACTGTATGCAGTACATATGAAATAGACATACAGACAAGATTTCTAATTTACATACATCAAGGAGATATCCCTGACCCATGTTTACACAGTCTAAACAAACTGAGTCAGTCGGAAGGCATGCAGATGATCCAGTTCTTTTGTGTGCCATATACATGATGTTGCTAACAAATCGGCTATGATAAAGGCAGCAGGTAAATATTCTTTAACATCTGTTCAGGGTGCAGGGAAAGAACACGAAAGTGCTTCTTAAAATGGGGGGCAATTATCTGAATTATAGGAATTTATAATGCCCTATACATGCACCTCAAGTTCACATCCAAGGGCATGTTAGGCTCAAGTAAAACAGACATATCAAACAGTATTAGTCAAAGAGCTGATTTGCTCACACATTCTTCCTTTTATCATTCACTCTTCAGTTGTACCAGGGGAATTCAGAGGAATTTAGAAAGGACTATTAGAATACAAAAGGAGCAGCAAAGAACTTTGTTTGACAAAAGTTCAGAGAGGCTTCACACAGGCGTGTGACCTGGAATTTAAAGGGCATCTGCAGGTTCGCCATTGTGTAACAGCAACTCAGAGGGAACAGCATAAGCAAAGGAAAGGAAGTGTGCAGTCACTGGTGGTTTTAAAGCCAGAGTGTGACAAAAATTACTGGAACAAAATAAAGGATTGATAGAGCTGATAAGAGACTGGAGACAGGGAGACCATTCTGGAGGTTACAGCTTAATTCAGATGAGAGATAATCAGTTCACACTTACACACTCAATGAACACATTTAGTGATGAAAGGAACAGGTATATACTTCAAATGCATCAACACAGAGGGAAAACAAAATCATTTCTCTAACCTATAATAAATAATGTTAATTTGGTGTATTAGTATCATGTTAAGAAAAACACAAGTAAAGCAGATTTGGACAAAATGGGAACAATGGTAGTTAATCAAAGAGTTTATAAAAGCAAAACAGATTTTGCTAAGCAAAGGAGGAAATAAGAATATATATTAACACAACACTGGAAATCAACTATACTTCAATAAAATCAATTTTTTAGTTAAAAATAAATATATATGTTATATTTGCCTAAACACACTCTATTCTGTAACGATATAAAAGACAGGAGAGGAAATTGGGTAGATGAAGTGGATGGGAACAAAACCTTTCAATGTAGAAGCATTCCACTGTTTTGCGTTTTTAAAATGTGAATAGACTGCCTATTTGAAAAAAATAAAATAAATGGAAGAAGTAAGGATAACACATTTGTTATCCCTAATGGTGCTATGGTAAGGGAGAATTATATTTAATATAACATATGCATTTATACTCACTGTGATTTGTAATAAGTAAAATCATGATACTGCCAAGTATTTATTACCAAAGTGAACAATTCACTACCTTGGAACAAGGGAGCCATAGTTTAAGTTGGAAATTCAAAGCCAAATGAAGGAGAATTCACACTAAGAAAATTTCTTACAGCAAAAATCGGAGAGTTAAAATTGCCCTGCTGATTACTGAAGAGCAGAGAGAATGCTAAAGTTTCAGAGCAAAAGAGATGGTTTAGGGAATCCAGAAATAAACCCAACCAGCTAAAGGAAGGGGGGAGATGACAGAGAAGATTTAAGGGCACTAAAAAGGAGATAGAAGGCCTAAAATGGAGTCACTTGTACTAAACCCCACATCAACAAACCAAGACTTGATACCTAACCTAACTGCAGTTTCAGCTTCTCCTAGGAATGTAATCTTAACCAGTCCTGTCTGGAATTTCCTGGCCAACACTAGTGAGGTAACCCACCAGATAGACCGCTGTCTTCTCCCAAAGGAAGGTAACCTTGCCTGAAATAATCCTTTCTTTTCTTTATGACTTCCTTGTCCCTCCTTTTTTCTCCTTTTAAAACGTTTTCTTTTCTGCAGCATTTTGGAGCTCCTTTCTATTTGCTAGATGGGATTCTGCCGATTCATGAATTGTTGAATAAAGTAAATTTGATCTTTAAACTTACTCAGTTGAATTTTTTTTTTTAAACAGATCTGATGGCAGTAATAGGACCGAAGGAGACTTCCAATAACTCTGGGAATGAGAAACACAGGTGTGGCACCTGCAAACCCTCTTGAGTTCTCTGTCTCTCTCACTGCTTCTGAGGACTGTAGGTAACTTCCTCTCAGTTCTGAGCTCTTCTCTCTTTGCACTGAGCTCCCAATCTAATTGGCTTTCCAATACAGGGCAGGTCAGCTGGATCTGGCAGATGATTCTGCCAGGAGCAGAATCATCTTTAGCCTTTATTTCAGACCACAATAGTCAATTAATTGGTGGAAACCCCCAGGCCTTGATTCTGTCCCAAGATCCATGTGGGAACTATCAGTTCTCCATGTATGTGGAGCCCCTAGTCCTCAATCTCCATTTGTTGAGGTCTGTTGGTTCAATTCTTTCCCCAGGCCAAGGTCCCATGGCAGGAATTGGTGGTATACACGAGACCTTTACCTGGCTGGGACACAGCAAAATCCTTTGGTTACTGCCAATTTGTTAAGGTGCATGTGTTTATCTTGTTTTCTGTAGATAAAAGCTACCACTAATAGGAATCTCAGAAGCCAAAAAGCCACAAAAATTCGTGGGCATGGGTGAAGCACTTAAAAGCTGATAAAGTACTCTCCACCTAACTCAAAGGACTCCCGTGTTCAAATAAGCTAGTCATGGAACAGGTTAGCTTGACACCAGGTCATCCACCAACCTCAAGAAGATTTCCGTGAAACAAGGTTCACTGTAAAATACCACACAATCCCCAGGCCCACAGCACATCCTTCTTAGATATTGATCTGGCTCCCCCAAACCCAAAACGCCTTAGCTGAAAGAAATGGGATCCTTAAAATTCAAAGAGTTAAGCACTCCACCTTCTGGTGCACTTGCTTATTTTACATCTAAGAACTATGGTCCTGGAAGCTATAATTATCTATAAAAATGGCAAAGTGTTACTAAAGATGACCTACAATTAGAATGGCCATTATGAGTAATGTCCCAATTATATAAGATCATTTAAGAAGTGCACTTAAAAGCAAGGACTCTCCACTCCCCCCCTCAAAAAAAATGGTATAGCTATTTTAATTGGAAGGCAGAAAACTCCAAAAGGCTTCAAAATTCCAAAATAGCTTCAATGAAAGATTCATTGCAAAAAGGCTAATGAAAGATTAAAGACACAAGAGGTACCTAAAACAAGAGACAATAAGACTGACGTAACTATTACTGCTCCCCTCTATCCTCTTCTTTTTTTTTTTTTTTTTTTTTTTGGCCATGCTGCACATGTGGGATTTTAGTTCCCCAACCAGGGATCAAACCCCAGGCCCTCAGCAGTGAGGGCACAGAGTCCTAACCATGAGGGAACTCCCTACCCTCTTTTATATGAGTACTCACTCCAGTAATCCTGTCTAAATTTCCTTTCCACTCTGAAGAGACTAGAAGATCACAAACAAATGTCTGACAGGTTAGTGGTCATGCAGTGAAACCACTGGGACCCTGTGGGGCTCCTGGGCATGCTCCTGGAAGCCTTTCTGTGTCCCCTGTTTCTTGTTTGCAGGGAATAGACTCCAGCCTCTATGACCTTCCCTGGGTTCCAAAGGGCAGATTGGAACAGTTGCTAATTAGGGAAGGGAGGGGATACAGAGACAAGGGAGGAGCAGTCAAGAAACAATAGTGCAGCCTCGGGGCAGGGTGCTGATTCTGCATCAAGGGACACACAGAACATCTTTGAGCTCTTCTACAGAACTAAAGACTCCAACAACTGGAAGACAAACTGCCTGATGAAGCAATCCTCATTCCAGACAGAAACTCACGGTTTGACAGCCTTGGGAACCAGAAAAGCTCATCAGGAGACCACCTGAGGCCAGATTAAAGGATTGCAGGCCCCGCACACACCCTGCTCCTATCAGCAACCCCACCCGTGAACCACTGCTATAACAGTCCTCACCAAATCCTCCCAGGTTAGGACACACAGTTTTTCAGGGCACAAGCCCGCTGTGGCCCTCTTTGCCCAGCAAAGCAATAAAGCTGTTCTCTTCTACTTCACCCCACACTCTGTCTCCAAGATTCGCTTCAGCACTGGTGCACAGAGGCTGACTTTTCAGCATCAATAGACACCCTCATATCTACCCTCAAAGGAGGGCCCCTGAATGAGCTCCTCCCAGAATTGAAGAGATTCTGAGGGATTTTCTTATAAACTGCTACATTATTCCCTTAAACAGCTAAGGGAAACTAAATTAAAATTCATGAAAAACCTTGCCAAATTCTGGTAGATACTAGAGCTACACCCTCTATTTTAAACCTCACTTGGAGCCTATAGGTGGGATCCTGGGAAAACTGGCAGAAGCCCACGAAGGGAGAAAATTCTTACCAGAGTCAGCTCTCCTGGGTCTCTGTCTGTAGTACCCAATAAAGAGAGGAAAATAAAATATTTTTGGCACCCTCTTCTGGAATACCTCTTAAGTCTAAGGGGTTGTTCAATACTGCCAGAAATATTTACTGCTTGTCCACACCGAAAACTGACAAGATAGTTAAAATATTTTTTTTTAAGTAGCTCTGCAGTCAATAGTTGGTCAAAAATTGGAAGCTGATATTCAGAGGCTGATGGGAATTTTTTTACGTCTCCTCCCTTAAACTAAAATTAAACTATGCACTCAGAGGGGAAGAAAAACCCTCTAAAGGCTCTGTGAAAGGATTTACTAAAACATTCCAAAGGCAAACAGCTCTAAATCCAGAACACAGAAATCTTGTGGTGCCCACCTTAGTTAGAAATCTTCTCCCTGATATTTAAAAAAAAAAAAAAGCAGATTAAGGATAATGTAGTTGGATGGGTGGCTCAAACTATAATGTCATTTAGGCTGCAACCCAATTCTTTGAGGAATTGAGAGCAACTGTCCTTATCTTACAAATCTTTGCAAAACTAGAAACTAGCTGTAGAGGCAGTTCAAAGTCCACCTATTCTTTTTACCAATCCTAAAACCTCCCCTATTCAGAAGGCTTATAAGTATTGTAGAAATTCTGGCCTTATAGGAAGAAACCAAAGTCCTTGGAGGAAGTTGCATTCTTTCCCTGTACCTTTGAGATGTAAATGTTCTACAAACTTTAGGGAGGTAATTCTTTTTTTTCTTTCTTTTTTTTTTTTTTAGAGAGGTAATTCTTATCAGAAGATGAACAAAAGGGAAAAGGTCATTTGAAACTTAGGTGGACAAAAAAATTTTTAAGTGTCTTCCCCACAAATACAGTAAAAAGCTTCAGCCGTCTGAGCAGGTAAACTTAACTTATTCCATCTACCAGAAAACAACTTAAATCCAACTTTTTTTTTTTTATAACGAGTGAAATTTTGTATTACTGTACCTGATTCACAGCAGTAATTAAAAAATGGAACCCAAAAGGTCTCTGTTTATGACTGTCAGTTTATGTGTGTCTATGTATGTGTTGCAGATATATTGAATTTTCCACCTCCGGATGGTATTGCCAAAATTAATTTGTAAAAGAGCTCTATGTAAGTGGCTTTAAAAAATTAAGTACTTATATAAATTAAGTAAATTGAATCCAGTAGTCCCCCTTTATCTGTGGATTCACTTTCCATGGTTTCAGTTACCCACAGTCAACCTCAGTCTGAAAATATTAAATGAAAAATGCCAGAAATAAATAAGTCATACGTTTTAAATTGTTTGCTGTTCTGAGTAGTGTGATGAAATTTCTTGCCACCCCACTCCACCCCATCGTGGAATTCCCCAACCATCAACATCATCATAGCTCAATGATCCAGGATCAGATCCTCCATCTGATATATCATCAGAAGGTCAACAGCAGCCTACCACTACATCACGATGCCTACATCACTCACCTCACTTCAGTTCATCACATAGGCATTTTAATCATCTCACATCATCACAAGAAGAGGAAGGGTGAGTACAGTACAATAAGACATTTAGAGAGAGAGGGAAAGTGAGAGAGAGATACCACATTATTATAATATATTGTTATAATTGTTCATTAGTTATTGTTGTTAATCTCTAATTAAATTTTATCATAGGTATATATGTATAGGAAAAACCATAGTATACACAGGAATTCAGGACTATCCATGGTTTCAGGCATCCACTGAGAGTCTTGGAACTTATCCCCAACAGAAAAAAGGGGATTACTACAGATGTTAAGTGGGATAAAAGTTTTTCAGTAAACTTTTTTTTTTTTTTTTTTTTTTCCCGTGGTACGCGGGCCTCTCACTGTTGTGGCCTCTCCTGTTGCAGAGCACAGGCTCCGGACGCGCAGGCTCAGCGGCCATGGCTCACAAGCCCAGGCGCTCTGTGGCATGTGGGATCTTCCCAGACCGGGGCACGAACCCGTGTCCCCTGCATCGTCAGGCGGACACCCAACCACTGTGCCACCAGGGAAGCCCTTTCAGTAAACTTTTAAAATAGTTTCTCTAAAATCTTTTTGGTAACCTAAACCAAAGTTTTGCTAAATTAAAGTAAATGATGGATTGTCATTGAATATCCAGATCATTTCCAAGTAAGATAAAATACTAAAACATTAATTACTGAACACAGGTTTACCACTTTGGGCCTTTTTATTTTTTTACAGAGAAACTAAAGATATTTGGATACATTAATAAACGTGTTTTGTGCCACACTGAGAAATTTACTATGGAAAAGCATATGTTTCTAGACATTGTAAAAAATATTAATTTGTCAAGTCACACAATTGTTTACTTCTTTTCACTAAAAAGGTTGTTTAGGGTTAAAAATTAAATATATATTATATAAATATGTTTATAATATATATATGTATATATATATAATTAAAGTTACTAGAAATAATAAGGAAACATTTCCATATTCAAGGAAAGTAGGATGTGTGTTTTCAGTAAAAGAAGGTATGAGGAATGGAGAGGAATTTTTGTTGATGAAAATAAAACTAATTTTGTCCTGAAGTGAGACTGGTTACTGCAGAATGGGAAAGAAGAAAACATAAGACCAAACTGTAGAAGTTTTGTGGGAAAGGAATCTTGGGAAAGGAATTTTATGTGTGGTCAAGCAGGCTAAAATTAGAATGAATTTAAGTGGGAAAAAAATGAGTTTTAATATCAAAAGTACATCAGTGCAAAATCAGAATTGATTTTCTCTCTGTTAAAAGAATAAGTGATTTTGAATTACTGGTCTGCTCTTAGTAAGAGATTGTAAAAGGCTGTTATTTACCTTTAAGTAATCTGCCTAGAAAGCAAGTATTTTGTGCTTTACCAAAATAATTTCCTGTAACAACTATTTAACTTTCTATATTTGCCTGTGTGGTCTTCAATTGTCACTTTGGTTAAATGGATAAGTAAATGTTGTTTCACAGTGACCTATGATCCTATTTGACCAAGTGTTTTTAAACCTTTTGATATTTTTGACAAACTTCCCCCAAATCAAATCCCAAATGAAATCTTTCTGACCTCAAACTAACTTTGGGATTTTCCAGAGGGCTCCTGGGACACATCTCAAAAGATTTGTTCCCTCTTCTTATAAAAGGAGAGATTTTAAACTAATTAGGCTTCTTTGATGTGTTAAATTACATGGGAAGTATTGTCAAATAAAAGTAATACTAAGCCCTCTCTATTTTGTATTTGTATAGGTATATAAGTGTTCCAGAGCTGTGTGAAATTCCTAGAGATGTGATATGTCCAGGTATAATGTTATCAGTCATAATTAATATTAACGTAAACTGGTGTATATCACAGAAATAACTACATTTCTTTATCAAATGAAATCTCATCAGATCTTGAACAATGGGCATTTTTAAGTCTTTGTCATTTACAGAGACTTACTGTCTTAGATGCTTCTGCAAAAGTGTTCTTACAAAAGTGTTTCATCTTCAAGGAGATTCATGGGAAGGATTTTAACAAGTGCATGTTTCTGATAACATAAAGGTCATAAAAATGAAGTGGATTCAAGCAGAACAAATATCAATTATTGTACATGGGACTAAATGAACTGAGGAGAATGATTATAATTTTTTAATTATTTTTTTTTGTTTGAAAAATTGCTAGATCCTTAATGTTTTGTTTTTCCAGATTTAAGGAAACCTTTTTTCCTAAGTTATCGATGACTTACAGCAATTTGGTAAAGTATACCTTTGTAAACAAAGACGAAACATTTACTTTTCTCCCTACCTGATCCCTCCAGAAACTCTTTGGAAACTCTTCTGTATTCTTTGCACAGCAATACAGTTAGTTATTTGCAAAGGTCAATAAGAACCTGTTCTCCTTGTAACAGAACACATTGGAAACACTGGCTATATTACCAAAGCTTTGACTGAAATGTCATATTTGAGAGAGACGTACACAGACTCAGATATGATCTGACAGCTTTAAGGAACTAAGGTTAACTTAATAAAGCCAATAAAGCCCCTTGAAAAAGATTGGCCTGGTACTCTGATTACAGGGTTCCTGGCAGCCTTACCCAGTGAGTAAGGAAGGTCATTTCCTGGCAGGCCCAGGAACTTCAGGTTATTTTGGGGACCTTATGAAGAGAGGAATTCACCCAAACTATAGGTATTGTGGGTAAAATCTGATGGCGAGTCCTTGGCTTGGCTTTCTGGCCTCAGAGGCTTTTAAGAGTTCAATCTGAGATTCCTTATGAAAAAAGTTCCTGCAAAGCAGTTTTAAAAAGTACTCATACAATACAATCACTATTCTTGCTGCACTTATGTAAATAAGCCAATTTTAAAGCAAACAAATTAGTTTAACTGCAATTATCTTTTGTTTTAAAAAAATGGAAGTAACTGTAGAGAGAAAAACGTTTGTACTTTTGTCGATATTAGATTCTAGTGCTATTAATTTTGAGGTTTTGTTATATTCCTGTAAACTGGACTGGATCCTGAATTCTTCTAGTTCCCTTCAAATAACTAGCCACAATTCTCCAAACTTATGTTTCCAATTTTCTCCCACCCTTCTGATTTGGAATCACTAAGAACAAAGACGGTCCTTGAGTCTCCTTGGAAGGGACTATACCAGATCCTCTTCACTACTTAAGATGGCAGCCAAACTTCAGAGACTTAGGTACACATCTCACAGCTGAAGAAGTCCCCACCTGACATCTGGTCCTGTACAACCAGCTGGAGACCTCAAAATCAAACTGACTAGTTGGAGAAGTAGCTGACACTGAGGCAGACTGCTTCCTCCTGACACCCCAGATCAAGACTTCACATTTTAATTAAATATGAAACCTTTTTCTTCTCTTTTTCTTTCCTTTACTCTGTCTAGCATTGATCCAGAAAGATAATACAGTCATCTGAATCTCTCAGGCCATTGCTAAGGGAGGTGACCTCTGTAATTTAGAACTTTTTATTTCAGGTTAGGAGATTTACTTCCCAAATGCACTGAAAACTTAAATGACTCATGGCTTGAATGGGCAAATGCAACAATCCCTGCAAGTGAATCCATGAACAGCACCACTTTAGTGGGAGTGGTTTGTGCCCCAACAGTATTTATCTTTGTCTGTGGTGGTTATCGTTCTCCTCGGGCATATGGGTGCCTAGATGGCTGGCGCATAACAGGGCAATGCCTCTTGAGTTATCTAACTGTGTCCCTAACTATTTACAAACAAACTGAGACACTTCATTGGACGACTCCCCTGAATTTATATTGCAGAGTTAGAAAAGTCCAGGAGGCTTTCATGGTTCAGGATTCACATTCCACAGCAGGGCCCTACTCCCAGGGTTAAGAGTAAATGTAAATGAAACTACAATCAGGAATCTCTCCTTAACTCTTGAAAATACTGCAAAATCTAACAAGACAGTAGCTGCCCAACAGAATTCCTTAGATTCTCTGGCCAAAGTTGTTCCTTTTTTTTTTTTTTTTTTGCACGGGCCTCTCACTGTTGTGGCCCCTCCCGTTGCGGGGCACAGGCTCCGGACGCACCGCACAGGCTCCGGACGCACAGGCTCAGCGGCCATGGCTCACGGGCCCAGCCGCTCCGCGGCATGTGGGATCTTCCCGGACTGGGGCACGAACCCGTGTCCCCTGCATCGGCAGGCAGACTCTCAACCACTGCGCCGCCAGGGAAGCCCCCAAATTTGTTCTTGATAATAGAATAGCCTTTGATTATCTTTTAGCTGAACAAGGGAGTGTCTGTGCTGTGGCCAACACTACATGCTGAACCTGGATTAACATTCTGGGCAAGTGGAAACTCAGTTAACTAAAACCACTGAGCAAGCCACTTGGCTTAAAAAAAGGACTCCTTCCGCAGGGTCTTTCTTTGACTTATTTGATTTTGATTGGTTTGGGTCTGGGGGACTATGGCTCCGAACTGCCCTCAAACATTGGAAATGATTCTACTTGTAACAGTCATAGTAGTCTCCCTGGTGCACTGTATTCTCTCAAAAGCTTTAAATGTATGTTTGCAGCCACTAACCACTGAGCAAATGACCTCCCTAAAACTGGAATGCCAGAAAAGAAAGGAAGAAAATGACTGACTAAAACAACTGTGAGCCTCAAGTCATGACCTGTGAATACCACAGAGATTCAATAGCAAAAAACAGAATCATGACCTGTGAACACCACACAGAGGATCAGTAAAAGCTATAGGAACTAAACTATAGAGAGGTAGCTGAGAGTGGTGCTAATGCCTTAAATTTTGATCACATCTCTCACTTGGGCTGAAAGTCTGATCGAAAGGAGAGAATTGTGAAAAAAGGGACAACAGGCCCAAAATGGAGTCACTTGTACTAAGCCCCGTATCCGCAAACCAAGACCTGATACCTAACCTAACTGCAGTTTCAGCCTCTCCTAGGAATGTAATCTTAACCAGTCCTGTCTGGAATTTCCTAGCCAACACTAGTGAGGTAACCCACCTGATCGACCCCTGCCTTCTCCCAAAGGAAGGTGACCTTGCCTGAAATAATCCTTTCTTTATGACTTCCTTGTCCCGCACCCTTTCTGCCTTTAAAAACCTCTTCTTTCTGCAGCTCTTTGGAGCTCCTTTCTATTTGCTAAATGGGATGCTGCCAATTCATGAATTGTTGAATAAAGTCAATTTGATCTTTACATTTACTCAGTTGAATTTTGTTTTATAACAAGGGTGAAAGTTATCAGATACTATTCTTAATAAAATTTTTAAAAGTAAAAAGAGAAGGTAATCATAAAGAGAAATGAAAAACCCATGGATAATGTCAAATGCACTTGAACCAAAGAGCGCTAACTATTGAGTTTAACACAAATCCAGCCCGTTATACACTTTCTTTCAAAGGATCAAGGGATTTTAAAATTAAAATACATACTGTAAGTGTGAGTTTTTTGTGCCCTGCAATAGTTCTACTGTCTGCCTCTTGGCACAGGAAACTTTGGAGGGACCCATCATCTGTTTCAAGTCACCAGCATTTCCAGAATGGGAAGGACTTCGGGGCATGCCTACTTCAACAAAAGCATCATTACAACCTGCAGAAGAAGAGAGAAAAAACCAAAAATCCAGACATCATCTTACTATCAACAGTCACCTGCAATGGAAACAAATCAGAATCCAATTCTATGGAGACAAAAGCATAACAGCTTTCAGCTACAGAGAAGATGCCTTAAATTCAGGCTACCTCAAAAACTCATGATGAAATTGGAAGACCCTCATGTTTCTTTAAAGATTGTTAAGGATGAAGGTATTATCAAAAGAAATACTCTACTTGGGAAAAAATTACACACACACACACACACACTTAGTAAGTTAATGCTTTCCTGCTGCACAATTACATTCACTTTAATTTAGGAAGGGCCAATGTAATGGGAAAGTGGTTCTTTCTATGGCAAAGTGCTCTTTCACCATGTTCTTTGGAATTTCATTCAAGATACTGTCTCTTTGCAGTCTTGAGGGAGGGTGAATCATGACTAGTTAGAAAAACCCACTCCAAATCACTGCACAGACTTTCTACAATCCCCTTTATCCAATCAACAGAGCAGGCTCAAGTTCAGAAGGACAGATACCTTCTGCAGGGTTTGATTTGGGAGATGCCTGCTCAGATGCAGTTGTTTGTCTGGATGGATCACCATGATTCGCACTCAGCACTTTTTCTCCAAGCGATGAAGTGGATATTGCACCATATTTTATATTCGGAGACTGAAATAATAATAGAAAACAACACAGAGATATGGTCACAATTCTCAAATTCATCTCAGGTGAAAGTTTAAACGCGTTACCAGTGGCTTATCTCTTACAAACAGCATAGATCACATGATTCTTGCCGAAGGGCATTACCTGTGTGTGTCCATTTAATGAAGCAGAGATTTTTTTGCTTTCTGTCTGCATACTGTTGATATGGACATCAACAGGAGTCAAGCCAGGAGGGGGAGATGGAGCTGTGTGCCCGTAGGTGGGCACTCCAGACAACAAAATATTGGTTAATGTGGCTTGGGCAGTAGATGGAATCATAAGGTGTGGTATAGCAGAAAAACCTAAAACAGCATTTCATGAAGACAGACATTAGACAGGAATAAACTCAGAATCAACAAGCATTATTTTATTATTTTCAGTAACAACAAAAAAAGTCATTTTTGTTGCTGCAAACTGAGAATTCAATTTTGATACCTCTCTGTTAACAGGTTTAACACATTACTATAAAAACATAGAAGAAGTATTAAAATGGAACAACATTTTAGAGAGTATTTAGTCCAAGCTCTTCACCGTACAAATGAGGAAACTAGCTAGATTTAGCATGTGCATATGACTACCAAGCAAACTTGTCAAACTAGAACATGCATTTCCTAATTACCAGGTCAGTGACCCTCGTGCACTTTTGCCACTGCTCCCTGCACATCATGCCCTTTTTCCTGATCTGCTTGTCACGTTTAAAGATTACATATTACTTTTATGAAAATCTCACTGCTTTATTATGCTTCGTTTTAGCTGATTTACACTTTGGAGAATTTGTCTGGCTGCGGTATTCTTTGAACCATAGTTCTGCCCTACGGAAACGGAACCACTAGTAAATTTTACTGAAAAATTGATTAATACCTAAGAATACACACCTTTGATTGTACTTAAATAATACTGACCTGTGGCACTTGAAGTACTAGCAAGTGGAGGTGCCCACAATGTGGGGCTAGGGGTACCAGAACTCGGACTTTGCAAAGGACTGACTGAGCTATTAAGAGCATTCAAAAGTGAGTTCGGGGTTGTCGAAGTATTGAGAGATAAGGCAGTGGGTCCCAAAAGACCTGTAATGAATGAATGTAAAGTCAATACACATAAACTCAAGATTTAAAAATACAGATGGCATCAATACTGCCATTTGGAATGCACATCCATGTAGTCTGATATTTTCCAAATATAAGATATGAGTGACAGATTACCTTCTTTCACATATTCACACGAAATATTGCATGATACAACTCCAACACAGGACCCCACTTGCCTACAAACAGAAATGGAAGACAGATATGCCCAGACCAGGACAGTAGTCAGGGGCCTAGAGCACCAATCAGTTGCTTCATAATCACTTCAACTAGCCAGGATGAACAAAACTGTGCTCACGTGGAGACCCATTTTTTTGTATTTCTCTGCCTAATTCACTTGTCACCTGCTTCCAAACAAACTCTTTTTAAACCACTTGCAATTAGCAGTGACTAGGGGACATTTTCCTGCAACAGAATATCTCCCTTCGGGTCCATTTGCAGAGGCTGGCCCACCCGGAACAGTTTTCATACCGTGTATGACTGTCCATACATGACGTCTTTGGGTCCATCTCAATGCGTATGAAGACTTTTCTCAGAAAAAAGAATTGTTTTTCCGCTTTTTGCTTGTTTTAAGGATTTAATCTTTGATTTAGTAATGAAATTTCCCTTCGGGCATTTCAAATATGTTCTAAAGTGAAATGTGAGTTTGTATAAATAAGTTCCCAGGAATACTTAAAGCATTAAGTATTAGAGGCTAGAGATAGCCATGAAAACATCTTAAAATTAAATCACTATGATCTTTGCTCACTTTTTTTCTCTCTAGTGCAGGAAGAACTCAGTTCCTGCTAAGTTGCCTGATTGGCATTTCCTGACTCACATGCGTTGCTGTGTTATTACAACTCTGTTCAGAATCTCCAGTGGAAGGGACAACTTTGGGAGATTAGGGGCCAAGGGGGAAAATCTGTCTTTACTTGTAATGGTGTCTGGGCAGGGATACTTGGAATCTTAATCATATTATAACCATATTACATTTTTAAAAAGCAAGAATAGCTATTAAAAATTTGAAAGACTGCTGAGAGTATTTTTTTCTGTCTCAACACTGAACTTGGTAGAATGATCTGCGAGGGTTATTGCATTAACTTTTTATATAATGGCTACTGAAAAATGTGCAAAAAGTAGTGAACCTAGAATAACTGTAACACAGCAATGAACTTCCTCCTACAAGATGGGAATCCGTAAATGAGGCAATACATATCACACCATGCCTATTCAGTGGCTCACCCTGCTTTCTTAAAGAACTAAAGCACCAAGATGATGTTGTTCTTTCATCTTTCTCTTCTTCACCTTAGATATAAATGCAGGTTGGTTTGTTTCCCATGGTGGCCGCAGGCTAGATCTCCTTTGTGTTTGGGCAAGGCAGGCCTAACCACTAGGACTGAGGGTTCTGCTTCCTTTCTCCTCCCCCCTCCCCACCCCTCATGCAGGTCTGCAATTACTTTTTGAAAAGCAAACTGGATAATCTTTATCTCTAGGGACTACTGGCAATATTGCAAATGCAAGAGAGAACAAACACATAAATTATAGTCAGCCGGCTCACTTCACTCTCAATGGCATTCTTAATTTAGAAGAACAAACACAGCCACCGAAAATACAACAGCCAGACCTTGATTACTTATGCCAAAATAAAAAGAATCTGGGAGACAGAAATCTATAGAGTCTAACAAAAAAATCAAAATGGATTGATTCGAGTTTTGTTGCTTTTCACCTGATCATAGGGCCTGAAGAGGAAAAAACAGCCTTTAAAATGTAGCCCCAAACAGTAGAAAGAAAGGAAACTGGATAAGCAATCCCCCAGAGGCTGAGAAGGGCTATAATAATAAATTTTATACCTAGTCCAGTGAGTCCGAGGCCTGCGGAAGCTAAGATATCCAGGCTGGGACATGCCAGGCCGGCAGGGCATGATGCTGGAGATGGACTGGTTGCTATGGTAACCCCACTGCTTTCAAGTCCGAGGAGACATTTCCTTGCTTCATACATATTTAACGCATTTCGCTCAACACTTTTCACAATCACAGACTATGAAAACACATAATGAGAAAGAAAAAAGTGACATGCAAGTAGTCTACAATGAATTGGGGAGGGGGCTGAGAAATGAATATGGTAATAAGAATTCCACTCAGGGAATGGATGAATGATGCTTTAACATCAACTGCAAATTCTAACCACGTATTTCCTAAGTTTACTCCTTTTGGTAAAACCATAAAATGTTAGCTACCATTTATTGGGTGTGTCCTGTGTCCCGGGCACTGTGATGGAAGCCGCACATATATTCTAATTCCTGCAGAACCTCATGGGGTGGAATTATTATTCATGTTCAGTGAGGACAAGGGCCTTACCCAAGGTCACAGCACAGCTGTGGAGGAGCAGCTAGAGGACTGGAACTTGGGTCCTTCTGTCTCTACAGCCCATTCTCATTTATATCCTCTTGTCTCTACATTAAAGCTTTCCCCCCTTTATCTCACCTTTACAAAACAAATTAAACATGTCACCATATACAGACTGCATAATAATAGTCACTTACATCTGACATTTACAGTCTACTAGTTAACTAATGGACCTTGAGGTACCACTCTTCCTCACTGATGACATACTTGTGGCAAAGCTTATAGTAAAATAAATTTCCAAACAATAAATCTTCTTTTTTTCTTCAATGGACTCATCTGGAAAATTGGAAATGTGAACCCAAGGGGGAAAGCCTCCAGTGGACAATAAAGAAAATGTGTGGCTGAGACAGCAGTTAAAGCAGTAGTCAGCCTCGGGGCCTGTGAGGCATAATTAAACAGCCCTGGATGCTGCAAGGCTTCAGAGTTCTCACTTAAAATCTCTTTTCCCCTGACCTCTGCTCACTTCTTGCTGAACTCCAGAAATCTTCCTGTGCCTGTCCATCTTTACATGCAAAGTCTCTTCTGACTGTATCTTTTCCTTCTGGTACGTACAGTGACTCTAGTCAACTCAAATTAGTAAAGTACAAAGCTTCCCAATACATAAAATTAATGTTCTATTCTCTAACTTTAAGCTCAATATATCAAGTTCATTTAGAATCAATCCTATCTTCTCCTTTAAAGTTTTCTTTTGAAGAAGGCATGATTCTTTTTCTTACGTTGGACACTAAATACCACATTATTTACATACAGACATAATTGTATATAGTAATACATGTTATACATGTACCATATGCATACATGCATATATGATAAAATTCAGTTTAGAAATTTTAAAAATGGAAGGCACAACTGTTTGGTGTTTTACCTGCTATAATTAAAAATATACATAAATGTTATCATTTAGTACATGTTATTATGCAACTTGCTTTTTTTTTTTTTTTTAATTTTTGGCTGCGTTGGGTCTTTGTTGCTGTGCACGGGCTTTCTCTAGTTGCAGCGAGCGGGGGGTTACTCTTCGTTGCAGTGCGCGGGCTTCTCACTGCGGTGGCTTCTCTTGTTGCGGAGCATGGGCTCTAGGTGTGCAGGCTTCAGTAGTTGTGCCTCGTGGGCTCTAGAGCGCAGGCTCAGTAGTTGTGGCATACAGGCTTAGCTGCTCCACGGCATGTGGGATCTTCCCAGACCAGGGCTCAAACCTGTGTCCCCTGCACTGGCAGGCAGACTCTTAACCACTGCGCCACCAGGGAAGCCCACAACTTGCTTTTTTTATTCAACACCATTCTTGTCCTTTGGCTTCTGATACAAAGGTTTCTTTGGCATGTATAAGTAGAAGTGCATCACTGAGGGTAGGGTATCCGTGTTTTCAGTGTGAGCAGATGATCACAAGTTGCTTTTCAAAGTGGCTGTATCAACTTACATGCTTTAATGTAGGAACACTCCTCTTTCCTCAAACTCTCACTAGCACTTAATAACGCCAGAATTATCCCATTAAACTTTGCAACATCTTAGAGGAGAAGTTCCAAGAAGGCTGAACTGGAGATACTTCATTATTTAAAGTATATATGACAGGGCTTCCCTGGTGGCGCAGTGGTTGAGAGTCCGCCTGCCGATGCAGGGGACACGGGTTCGTGCCCCGGTCCGGGAAGATCCCACATGCCGCGGAGCGGCTGGGCCCGTGAGCCGTGGCCGCTGAGCCTGCGCGTCCGGAGCCTGTACTCCGCAACGGGAGAGGCCACAACAGTGAGAGGCCGCGTAACGCAAAAAAAAACTCCCAAACAAACAATAAAGTATATATGACAGACAATGGCACCTATTCTTTAAATCTCCAGGGCTAGCACAGTGGCTCACAATTAGTAAGTAAACTAAGTATTTTTTTAATTGCCTTGGATGTGTACACATACACATATGCACATAACACAACATTTATTTAGCCTTACCAACTCTCCGGCAAGTTAGTAACGTTTAAAGTTACCAGATTGCAAATTAATAAGAAAATGTTTTCTCTTTCCTTCCCATATATGTCATTAAAATGATGGTTACAAATGGACTCCAAAAACCAACATATATATTAAAAAAAAAAGATCAATAATGAATGCTGTTACAAATTTACATAAAATAACTAAATATAATATATAACAATGTATATTATATAGAATATTTAGTTCCATGTATATGCAAATACACATTTATATGAAAATAACACTATACAGAACGTGAGGTGATGCATGGTTCTCTTTGGGCCCAGACTCTGAACCAACCTTGCTCGGCTGTTTTGGCTTTGGTTTAATACTGATGAAGACGTCGAGCTGCTCCATCAACTGAGCAATGAACTGTGGGTCAACTTCAATTTCTTCCTTCATATCAAACATTAGCACAAGAGGAAGACAACCCTAGGAAATGTCACAGCGGACAGGGTGAGAGGTAAAAAAGTTACTCATTTAAACATCCAATAATTTCACATGCCTACAGATAATACAATCTTTTATAGATTTAAAGAGTAAACCAAAGTATTCAGCTAAATTATATACCTTCACATAGCTTAGAAGGCTGGTGTGCAAATAATGTTGAGGGGTAGAAGCTCTTTTTTGGATGACAAAAACATGTGTCTTACGTTTATTTTTGGCCCTGAATTCTTTATCTACTCTCCACCTTGGAAAATTCCTCCATCCTCTGACTTCAGTTTTGTTAGTGACACCAGAAACTAGATTCTCAGCCACATCAAGGATACTAATCTTGTGCCCTGGCTCAAAAACTTACAGTGGAGGCTTTTTATTGTCTCCTGAATGAAATCTAAACATGTATCAGCCTTTAAAAATCTCCACATTTCAGCTCGGCTTTGCTGGTGCAATCACAGGTTTATGTGTACATGTCTGCCCCTTCCTCCAGGCTAGACCAGCCTCTTGACTATCTTTTAAACAGGTTCTGACATTGGTATCTTAACTCATCAAAAGGCTTCTTTGCCAACCCAATTCCTACTTCTCTTCTGACACAGCTCAAACCTTACCTCCTTCCTGGAGTAAAATGCTACTATCACCCCTTCTTTTCACTGTCTCACTCTTTAGCATGGCAGAGTTTAGCACTTTTTTTCTCTGATGTTGTCTTCCTGGCCCCTAATCTACTTAGTATAGGAACCAGATCCCATACATTTTTACGATGTACAGATTGATGGATTTGTACATAACTGTCAGAAGAAATTACCATCAAACATACTAGAATTAAAATGAAATCACCAAGTTCCATTTCTCGTCTGGATAAGTGATGTTTATAAGCACACTGCTATAAAAAAATGGTGATGGTATTTATTTATTTATTTTATTTTATTTATTTATTTTTTTGCGGTACGCGGGCTTCTCACTGTTGTGGCCTCTCCCGTTGCGGAGCACAGGCTCCGGACGCGCTGGCTCAGCGGCCATGGCTCACGGGCCCAGCCGCTCCGCGGCACCGTGGGATCTTCCCGGACCGGGGCACGAACCCGTGTCCCCTGCATCGACAGGTGGACTCTCAACCACTGTGCCATCAGGGAAGCCCGGTGATGGTATTTAAAATGTAAGTTAAAGCCATTTAATTTATCTCTCCCTCATGTCTTTCAGTATTGTTTAATAATATGTCTCACTGCACACCTGTATTTTTGGCAGGTGTAATCAAAGTATGAATATGAATTCATAACTGTGCTGATGGCTTGAAAAGTTTACTAACTCAAAATAATATCTAAAGAACTTGAAAAGCACAGAAAAGAAAATATGAAGAGTAATCATAATAATCTTTGAATACAAATATGCTCTCTAACTAGCCATATATTAAAAGTAGCCTAAGTAAGCCTGGCTTTTAAGAAAATTAAAAATTAATTCTTAAAATTATATATTATAATCCTTAATGATTATAACAAGTTCTCATCTGTCAGAGGAATGGAATCAACAATACAAATCTGGATCTTCTGAAAGTTTCTCAAGAACAGATTCTGCAAGTTAATAACAGCAAATGTCACACCTGAAGCTTATGGATTCAAATGTCACTAAAGGTCTAGCCTGAACAGGAGAATATAATGGTGTTTTTAATAAGAATACTTGTGAGTCCACAGTATTTCAGTCCATTTTGTTACTATACACCAATCTACACACTGGGTTTTTAAATGAATATAGGAAGGATAGAAATATTGAAAATTATAAACTGGAAGCAGTAGTAAGTTATATAACTGTTATTTTTCTTCAATGCATGACACTCAAATTCATGGCTTAAACAGCATTTTTAAAATTTTATCAGAGATTTATGAAATGCTCAAATGTTTCATGCTACCAAAATTTACATCTTTGAGGGTAAAATTTTCAGTGTGTTAATTTTTAACTTTTCTGTTTAAACAGAAGACTTCTTTGGCAAATGCAAACTAATACTACACATTAAATAAAAATAACCGTCTTCAAACTAATATTACACATCAAATAAAAATAAGCACCTTCCACAAAATACAGCCAGTTATTTCAATGTAACCTCTTCTGTTGCTTAGTGTAAGTTAAAAAAATACTAAAAGGAAATTACTCACCTATCTATTGAAATTAAGTCTATGAGGCACTATGTACCTTATTCTTTTATTTCCTTTTACCAAGTAAGTTGCTTATTTGACCAGGATTTCAAAGTGCTTCCATAAATACCACATTGGTACAGTACAGGCAGCAACAAACACTGTACCCAAAGAGGTAAAAAAAAAAAAAAAAAAAAAAAAAAATCGTACCATTAACTTCAGTAAACCTACCATGAGATATTGCCTTGCAAGACAGACAGACTCAATGGTGCCCTGGAGGTAGACGGTGGATTTCTTTTGTGGATTACTGGGATCGGGAAAGTGGATCTGAGCACCCGTTCTCTGCATGATATGTTTGATGTTGCTTCCATTCCGACCCATCATAAAGAGATGATGCTGAGCTGCGATATCTAGTTGCGTGCTCACGGGGATAGCTGACGCCAAGCTCCCGGCGAGATGTTCCAATAGCATGGCAGTTCCTTCCTAGAAGAAAAGGGTGGGAAAGAAGTAGGCCTACACAGTAACTGTCCACGTTGAAGGGAAAGATTCTACTGCACTTCTGACAGCTGTGGAAAAACTCAACACAGTCTAAGAACCAGAATGTACTACGAGAAAAAATTCTGGAAAACAAATTACTTTTAAAATCCTTTAAGAATAAAACTTGCGTGATTTGTACACCTACAATGTTCGGAATTACCTAAACCACTTACCTTCACAGCACTTGTGTTATTCTGAGACCCTCGTACTATCACAGTAGCACCATACATTCGGGACCGCTGTTTAAATGACACTGAAATGTTGTACGTCTGTGATATGTGCTGAATAGAGGGGGAATTAGGATCGGGCACTGGTTGAAGAATTCCAGCAATCGGCAGCTCAAACATCAGCACCAAAGGAAGCAGCTCCTAAAATGGAATTACAGAACCCAGGGCAGATAGTTAAGTCATTGTACATTTAGAGATGTGTGTAGTTCATTCATTCTTTTCTGAAGATGGAATTTTAAAACATAATGCTTTTATTACAGCCACAAGCTTGGGTAGACTATATAAAGTTTTTTAAATGAAAGGAGCCTTTTGTGAAACCTGAGAGTTTGTAACTTAAGCTGCCTGTGGCATTTTTCCTCAGGCGTCTTTTTGATCATTTCAAAATCATCAGAGAAATCAAGCCAGATAAAATCCAGAACGTCTCTAAGAAACACCTCTGATACATTAATACAATTTCTGTCACTATATCCTACATGTTGAACATATGATTTGGTTATAAATTGATAAATTATGGTATTTTTGTTGCCTTATAATGCAGACATCGCTGACACTGATTTACAGTACTAAAGGTAATAAACAGTTACCCGAATTCTAACTCGGGCCGATTCTACTCCTGCCGGTTGTCCTGCTATAGATACCTGCAAAAAAAGAAAACACAGGGTTAGATTTATTGTACTTGAACCCACATCTGCTTTCCCAGTTATCTATACCCTCACTACTCAAAGTGTCGTCCAGGATAAAACAGCATCGCCTATCTGGGAGTTTGTTAAAGATGAGGGATCTCAGGCACCAACCCAGAGCTACTTAATCAGAATTTGGATTTTAACAAGCTCTGGTGATGTGTGTCAACTGAACAACGTCACCTCCTGGACTTAGCTAAAACCTCCCAGCCCCCACGAGCCCATCCTGCCCTCTTCACAATTTCTCGTGTTCACTGCGTTTTCTCCCTTTTTATAAAAACTCTCTGAATACGAGATGTGCAATGATAGTGCCACACTAAGTTCTCAAAATAATGAACTCCTTCACGCTAGTTGGCAAAAAAAACTGCTGCTCCAACAGCCCTCTCCTGGGATCTCCTAGGCTTTCCTATGATCCATCAACTAAAGAATTACTCTTGGCGTTAGGGCAAGGGGGTGGGGCTCCAGGACAGGGCTCTCTCATGGGCCGTGCCCATGCCGTATCAGCCATCAAATATTTTGATTACTGCTCTTGCTTTTTACCATGGCTTCCTATCTAGTTCTTTATGTATGTGTCCCACTGTCACCATTAGTCCCCACAGAGAAAAAACTATATCGTATTCATCTTTGTGGCCAACACAGTTTCTATATTGTGATTAGAGGAGAGAAAACTTCCAAATAACACAAAGAACACCATCTGTTCTTCAAGTACTGACAGCGTTTTCATGTAGACAGGTGAGTTCCATTTGTTTCCAAACACAAGAACGAGAAAAAAATGTGTATAAAACAGAGCCATAATTCAGTCAATGTGAGGAAGTCAGACACTCATGCATTGCCTCTCAGAAGGTGCTCCAGTGTAGCCTGGAGGACCACCTGTGCGATGCTGCAGACAGAATCCCAGCTATCAATAGGTGCCTGGACTAGGTCCTTTCCTAACTCACATGCCTTCCGAGCCTTTCATAGGGACTTTGTTTTATGTTGCCATGATACCCTTCCCTGTCTTCTACAAACCATTTAGAGATCAAGCATTTATGGCCCATCTACAACTCATCTCTTTAAAAAGGAAGAGCACCTTCAGTCTCCTTGGAGAGGGACATACGATCCCTACTAAATGCCATCTTCACGATTACTCTTTTGCTCTCATCTCCCAAAAAAGTTATGCATACAGAAAATCCAAGCTTTAATTTGTCCCATAAAAGTTCATGTGAAAAGACAAAGCACCTGGTTGCTTTTTTCTGCTTGATTATTCCTGTTGGAATCTGGAAAGTGGATGTGGCATCCTGTTTCTTCCATCACCTTCTTAATATTGTTGCCACCTTTGCCGATTACATGAGAATGTTCTGTATGTGAAACATCCATCTTCAAGGTGACCCGATTGCTCTACGTGGAAATAATGTATTATTTCTTGATGCATGAAAACGGAAGGAACAACTCCTAAAAACCACTTTTCCCCCAAAGGAATAGGACTAACTAAAAGTGACCCAGTGGAAAATGTTACATTTCTTAATAAGATCATCTTAATCTATAAATTTTTCAATTTCTATCTATTTTTCCTTGGCTAATAAAAAAGAAATTTCCATTTAAAGACAGATTTGTCAGAAAAAATAGAAAGATATACTTTTTACCAAGATAATTTTTGGGACAGTAGTATTTAAGTAAAATTAGGTATAATTATAAAAAAATTACTCATTTTTCCTTTAATAGATATTATTCATGAAACAGAATTCAAATAACTAAAAACAGATGAAAACAATTACAAGAGTGAATACATGTATGTTAGTAGAAACGTTGAACAATGATAGAAAACTAGAAATAACAATAAAATTCAAAATGGAATAAAAAAGTATTTACAAACATTTCACAACTTCTCTATCACCGTATGTCAAATTTTACAAAGTAGATAAATTATTCTTGCCGGTAGGAGTAAGAGTGAGGAAGATACCACAATGTATGCATCTCTAGCAGTAAAAAGGCTTAAGAAAACCAATACGGAGTGTAAGATTTGTTAGTTACATTAAAGCAAAATGTAAAATTCTAAAACATAATGAATAATTACAGTCAGACTGGAATCCATGTATTTAATTTGGGAAAATGCAGTGCTATAAAATTATAAAGACTGAGATGAAATGTTTTCTCATTTATAAAACTGATATTGAAATTCTTCAGTCCTTACAAAGTAAAATTAAAAAGTCAAATACGACAAGATGTTAAAAATATCAGTAGGTTTACATTTTCTGAATTCTTAAATTTTAGACTTATATCCATTAAATACTTTGGATTTTAAACTTAGTTCTTCTTTTAGTTTATCCTCTAAAAAGAGAAAAAAAGATATCCTTTTTTGGATGTCCAAAATATTTAATAATTATAAGGTGAATATTTCTTAAAAATTAAACAAACAACAACAAAAAGGAACAGGAAAGGAAATAAAGAGGAAGAGATCAGAAACCACTTCAGTGAAATACCAGGTGGCAAAACACAGTGGTTAAGAGCCAGACAGCCTGGATTTGAATCCCACCTCCCCACTTTTCAGCTATTGGATCCTGTGCAAATTCCCTAACATCTCTGTGCTGATAGTTATAAGGATTAAACCAATTAATATTTGTAAAGGGTGTAGCTAAGTGCCTGGCATATCGTAAGTGATTTTGACGTGTTTATTAAAATAAATTCTCACAAACGAGTATACATTTTTACATATTTTAATTTCTCTATTGTCTCTCTCTACATATACTTGTAGAGAGACAGAATGTACAAGACAAATTGTGAAACTTCATGCCATCACACACACAGAGCTACA
Source organism: Stenella coeruleoalba (assembly GCF_951394435.1). NCBI lineage: Eukaryota > Metazoa > Chordata > Mammalia > Artiodactyla > Delphinidae > Stenella > Stenella coeruleoalba. Next base: position 73,156,913 of record NC_137162.1, read on the forward strand.
CAGAAGATTACTCTGGTTTTCTACTGATATCATAAAGGTAAATATGCTAATTCTTGCAATCTTTATTACTTGTCCTATACTAATCCGGGTCAATATTTTTTAATATATATCTATATGGGGGGGGAGAGAGAATATTATTCAATTACCCAGCATGAGAGAACCTATTCAAATTTTAAACAGAACTTTAATCCACTGTAGAATCACACGTGCTTATTTCAAAACCCACCATTACTTTCTCCTGGTTTTTCTTCTCCAAATGGTTCTTTCACAACAGCATGAAGTAGCCCTTGCAGAGACAAGGTTCTGACATCTGAGTGTCCTTAACATTCACTTACTTTTGTGTCTAAGACAGACATGATCATTTCCTTGGCTTCCTTAACATCTTCTTTCTTTCCAGAAACCTTAATATGAGGATCTATAAGAAATCAAAAACAAAGGACTCATATGAAACTCCCAGGCTCTGTTTTAAAACTGCTGTTACACTATAAGAGAAGAGATTACATAATAAATTTAATATTTGATTCATTCTAGGTGTGTTGTCACTGTAATAAAAACAGGAATATGGAAAATACCCAAACCGTGCATTTATCGATGCTTTTTTTCCTTCTGAACACTGGCTGACCTATTTAAATTTAATTGCAAAATATCATATAATTATTATTATTATTATTATTTTTGCAGTACGCGGGCCTCTCACCGTTGTGGCCTCTCCCGTTGCGGAGCACAGGCTCCGGACACACAGGCCCAGCGGCCATGGCTCACGGGCCCAGCCGCTCCGCGGCATGTGGGATCTTCCCGGACCGGGGCACGAACCCTTGTCCCCTGCATCGGCAGGCGGACTCTCAACCACTGCGCCACCAGGGAAGCCCCATATAATTATTTTTAAACGAGTAAAGAATCTATAAATTCAGTTTATTAATTCATCTCTTGCTACATTCCAGGCCCTGTTCTAAGGCTTGAAATGCATGGACTCATTTACTCTACACCACAGTTTTGTGAGGTTGTTCACAGAGGAAACTAAGGCACAGAGCAGTTTAGTAACTTGCCCCAGAAAACCATTCAGGGCTTGTTTACTGTAATCCAATGTCTTCCAACTCTGGATTCATACTTTAAACCACGTGATAATTTAGAAGATATTCTTACCAATCAAGGTTAATAGAAAAAAAACCTTAATCTTCATTCAGGAATATTGAATATTTATTCAGAATTAGTACTACCTGACTAAATGTCTGCTATGTCTATTGCTTATTAGTGCCAGGGAATGTTGCACAGGAAAGCATTCATTCATTCAGCAAATATTTTCTGAACCTCTACTATGTACCAGGCACTATTCCAGGGGCTGGGGGATATGTTAGTGACAAAAAAAGACCCTTGTCTGCATGAAGCTTACAGTCTTGTGCAGGGAGGCAAAAATCAATCAAATAAATAAATGACCTAGTATATTAGAAGGTAAATATTATGACAAAAAGGAAAAGGAGAACAAGATGAAGGATCGAGAAGACCAGCTGTGGACGGGGCAGGGGCATCAGGCCACACTGAGAAAGGAAGGTTTAAAGGGCGGGAGGCAGCTGGCCAAGCTCTGATCTTCCAGGAGTAGGAGACATCAGAGCCAACGCCTGCGTGGGGACGTGCCTCTTGGGTTCTCTCTTGAATCAGGTTTTCAAGTCTCCCCAACTATCTGAGTGTTTTATTACCCCACAGGTCAGCCTGACAGAGACCAAGACCATCCTGGGGGGTAAGCTGAACGTTCTATGCGATTAGCTTTAGTGAGAAAGCTGAGTAACAGAGAATGCATCATCATCTCCACCACCATCGTTAATAACGCCAAGCTTACTGACTGCTTACAACATACTGCCTTCTCTGCTGAGTACACTTCATAGACTCAAGTCAACGACAGAGTCAGCCAGTGTTTGCTGAGCAGCTTTCACAATTAGCAAGCAGTTCTGCCTGAGTCCTTCTAAACCAGGACAAACTAGGATAAGAAAGTAAACTGACCTGGTGTAGATTTTATCGAACTACACGTGCATCCTCATATTGTGGTTTAACCTACCCATCTCTACCTCACAGTCATCAAGGCCATGACCCATAACGTGTGATTGGAAGATAGAGGGAGGGAGAGAGACAGAGAAAGGGATGAAGGATGGGAAGAGGGAGGAAACCATTTTCTAAAGCTCCCCGTTCTTAGGACAGGATGGGGCAATCCTCGTCAACAAGAGTGCACGTGGAGCCTCAGAGTTCGGAAACGTCTGGCCTCCTGGGGAGGCCTGCCAGCAGCAGGGCCTAATCGGAGACGGTGCCCTCACCTCCGGCCCCCGGCCTCTCCCCAGACTGTGTCTCCTGGTGGCTGCTCCTGGCTCAGGCACTTTTCCTTAGTCTGTTCTTTAATCCCTCTTCTGACAGTTGCCCTGTCAAAGGGATGTTGTGAAGATCAAAGACCTTAATGCTGGTTAAAACTTTCTGAAGTGTTTAAGCATCAGGTATTACGAGGCGAGGGGCTAAATAAACGTAGGGCAAAATGGCTGTCCAACCACCACAAGCTGGGAGAGCCTCCGCGCTATTGCTGCATGATGTGGCGTCCGCTCGCTCCTTCAGGCGTCCTAACAGGGACCGCCTTTTCTGTGCAAGACTCTCGCCAACCTTAGCATACTTAAGTAACCAAACATTCTCTTTAATAATTCTTATTATATCCATTATGGCTCCTAGAGGCAATATTTACATAAAGAGCTGTCTACATTCAAAATTTTGGTCTCAACTCTCTTGAACTTTGGTTTGAATTACTGTAGGCTCTGACATTAATGTCTACCAGAAATGCTCACTGCTGCAGTGGGAGATTAGAGCTTGGTGCTGCTGTAGTCCAGACTCACATGTCTGCTCATCAGACTCACTTGTAGCACTTACTAAAATATAGGTTCCTGGGTCTCCAGGACCTGGCAATCAGCATTTTGTTGTTTTCCCAAGTGATTCCTAAATCAAGAATAGGACACAGCAGATCAAGCCACATAAAACGTGTAACTGTAATCTCTTACGTATCAGCCAAGTATATATAACATAAAATGCTTCTATAGGAAAAAAATGTATTTTCTCACAAAATAAATTAACACTATGTATTGAGTGGTATGATAATCTGAAAACCTATTACTTTACAGGCTGGATAATCACATTAAAATTCCTATGCATCTGTAGAGACAGGAAACCTCAGATCCAATTTAAGAAGGAATTTGATTTTCCACCATCTCTGCATCAAAGGAACAATAAACAAAATAAAAAGCAAAAGACTCAATTAAAATAGATGTATACATTTTATTTCAAGGTGAAACAGCACCATCTAGTGGCCAAAAATATAAACTATCGATGGACACAAGAGAGAGAGACAGTCGTCACCAAGAGCATCAAACTGTCTCCAGGACCCAAATCAGCACTCATTTGGAAAATGGTGCTTTAAATAATCAAGTCTCGTAAGTACAGAACAAAACATGACAAAATTCCGGTTTAGATTGCTGAAGTAGCCTGTAGTATCGTAGTTTTCATTCCCTCTTTGCCCTTGCTTAAAAGGTATCTACAGGATGTGAGTGGGCTCTTCTTCCAGGTTGAACTTAATACACTCATCTCAAATCCTGAAATACTGTTCTCTGCTTTCAGTAAGTGCTACAGTTTACCCTTCAAGCTTGTCCATGTAGCACCACAAGGGACTAAGGTTTCATTCAGACCCATTCTGGAAATACTTGATGGAGAGATGAAAAATCAAAGTATGAACTATATTAATAAACATAAAAACAAGGAAAAGAACTGTTAGAAGATGGTGGAGAAACAGGAAATAAGTAGGCAGTCTCCTCCTCCCCAAAACTAATTGCTTTGAAGGACAACTCTGATTTGGGCATGAAAGTTTTAAGACATTGCTCTAAAAATAATATTGACTGCTGTTGAATCAACCCTCAAGCTCTCTGAACACAGGAATTGTCTTTACTGGTTTTGTAACTTCCACAGTTCAAAATAAGTAGTAGATACTCAGTAAACTGTTGCGGACTAGATTGACGGCGCCCCTATTTTTGGAGATGGCAAAATACAGAGGGAGGAGCCCCAAATCTGTGGAAAGAGCTAAACCTCACAACCAAGGTGACCGTACGTCCTGCACTTCCCAAAATATTCCCAATAGTTTGAATTTCAAATATTCTGATTTCAGTACCTCTATAAAAATACAGAGAACTGTCAGATATTCATCCAGATTTTGGGTTTTTAGATTCCTGTCCCATCAACCTGCTCTCATCTCTCTGGTGTCATCCTATGAAGACCAGACAGTGATCCAACCTTCAATAAGTAATATGAAGCCGTACGGACATGGGTATGATATGGGTATTTTATATGTGTACCCTGCAAAAGAGCTAAACCTTTGGGCGAAAAGAGGTTTTTGTACGACTCCATGTGGAAATTCATAAGGACTTGGTAAGGCAACAAATGTTTTCATAAGAACATGCTAAAAACCGTATTGTCAGAAAGATAAATATTTCAAAGAGTTGGGATGTTTATACGAGCTTAAATTATGGCTTTAAAAGATTATCTCTTCAAACTCTGGTTTCTCCTCTTCTGGTTTTCTATCCTTGGAAACATTCCCATTCCTGGAAGCATTAGTGAATATTTTATTGTCTTTGCCTTCTCTCCTCAAGATTAAATATCCTTTCCGTTTCATTCCTATCCCACAGCAAAAATCTATAGAGAATACTCATGTTAGGCATTTCTTTGTATTTATTATGCTACAGAAAGTAAGATACTACTGACACATGATGAATTTAAGCCATCAATGTTTCACCAATGATCTATTTGTAACTACTTTCCTGCCTCAGAAAAATTCAAAGCAATGCTTTCATTCTCAGCATGTTCTCTTGGAGAGAGAAAATAATAGAAAATCCCTTGTTTGACTAAACTCACTCCTCCCACCCTCAACACCCCAAAACAAAAGACATCATATTAAAATTGGTTTTTTTGTTTATGGGGAAAAGTTCCGTATCATGGCCTAAAATCAGGATGGCTTTTGGTACATTTATGCATATAAACAAAAGTGTCAAACTGGCCTTAAATCCATAAGAAGAGACCACTGGACAGAATTCACTTTCTCCTGGCTTGGAACTCTTTTCACTTTTATTTCATGTTCTTCCTAAAGAGTCTTAGCCTTTAAACCTGTCTAACCAAGGACACTGGCTGGGGCCAGGTCTGTCAACACTGTTAGGAGTGGTCAGTGTTGACAGGCAGAGAATTTCAACTTCCTCCAAAATTCCCTCCAACCACTGGGACTATATCCTCCGCTGGCAAGTAGTATGGCCAAATGTTTTATGTAAGGAAGACTCTGGCTTTAGAGTAGGAATTCTGTCGAACAGCCAATATACATGGTCTCAGAAAAATCCCCACACATCTCAAGGGCACTGGCTGACTTGGATCACATAGGGAGATGCTAGGAAAAGAGAGCAGATACCACAGAGAAGGGATTAAGTTTCAATATCTTCTACCTAGGCTACAGATTACCTTCATGTTGTGGGGAGAATACGTGGATTCTACTGCCATGATACTAAGTTCTGAATTCCGATTCAGCATAAACAATCTTTGTTACCTTGGAAAGATCACTGAATCTCTGGAGTATACCTTCTTCCAAAAAAAAAAAAATGAGGGAGTTTGATCGGATCATTTTTACACTGTCTTATAAATCTGAATTTCTTTGGTGTAAAGCAGTACTATCGGGTTCTTAACTAAAACTAACCTCATAAACAGGTGTATTTTCCCTTTTTTTTGGTATCTCATGAAGTGGCTCACACCAAAGACACCACCGTCTAAATGTTTCCAAGAACCTGAAGATGCAGGGAGCCACAAAAATGTGTCTGAAATTGCAACCTGCTTCTAAGTGGAGGAAGATGAGCTTCACAGACGGCAGCTCAGGCTTTCCTTTTGTTCGGTGCACCCTAGGAATGTGGAATTGTGTATCAAAGCAGGTGAAATTCAGTGCTCACCCCACTGCCACCTCCTGCAGAAGGTGCTTGTAGGCATATAAGAAAGGCAGTGACGACCACAGAGGGAGATGGGATTCTACCTCAAACCCTACTGAGCCATGTCACCATTCAAAGTTAGACACCATCCAATACGTCTGCTATTTTGATCACTTTTCCTTTAGGCTGGAAAGTCGCTTTGCTGATCAGCGAAAGTGAACTAAACTTACAGTCAGCTGGCCACAGCCCTTATTTTTCTGTGAAATTAAAGAGTTTCCCTCTAACTTCTTGAGAAACGGGCTTTCCTTTTTAGACAAAAATGTGATACGGGTCAAATAACATAGCAACATCACTTTTTTTGAAGTAAAGATATATATTTTATCAAGAGATAGGGAAAACCTGAATTGACTCATTAAACCTGACTGGAAATGACTTTAAAAGAACCTAACAGAGTAACAGGAAATCAATGCACTTTAAGCTTATTTTGCAGCCAGTAATACAGACTCCAGATTATTTCAAGGAATGCTCCTTTGACAATAAGAATTCCAATAAACTGAGTTAGAATAAAAATAAAAGAGCAAGGAGTATATTTGGACAGGAGGTGGAAAAGCCCAAGCTCTAAGTACTTAAGGCAAAATGTTGGTGGACAGCCGTAACAGTCAAGTATTATAACTGGGCATAAGAGGAACAAACCCACCTGTTGCAGGCACTCCCTAAACCCACCATGCTGCTTTAGGATATGGCGTAAGCTCATCCTTATTTACTCTGTTTTAAAACAAAAAATTAATCTCTTTACTACTCAACTAGAAGAGAAGAGGGACGGACAGTGAGACATGAAAAAGCAAATGTATTTTAAATTAAAAAACCTAGTTTTCACAAGAAAAAAATATTTCCACTGGTACCCACCATCAGTTTATATACCATGATGCCCCTAGACAACTTCCTATCAAAATGCCATTTGGAAGAATGAAACAATACTCAACAGAGAAAGTGCATTCTGGACTTTACAGTGGCACGAATGACACAAGCAAATCAAAAGACAAGGACGTATGGCAAGTTCCTCAAGACAATTTTCAGTTCAGCTATTCGGCAACGATTGGAATGAAGTGCCCTCACCACTGGGGTAATGAGCACTTCAAGCAAGTTCTTGCTGAACACAAGGAAGGGTGTGTTCACATACCAAGATGGACCACATGGACTCTTTATCAAGTTGGTAGGAAAGAGCTATCAGCCTGAGAAGATCCAAAGTTGGCTAGAAGATATACAAGAGCTTTTGCGGATGAAATACCAGCATTTCCAACAAAATCAGCAAGAAAAGAATTCAAAATACAACAATAATGCTGTTATAATTGTTCTCTACTGATGTTTCAACTTTAGGAGTAAATAAGGCATAAGAGAGGAAGGAAGTATACCAGGCACCTCTTTCTTTTCTGTTAAGATTTCTGTTATGTGCTTTATCAAAGCTATTTATTTAATCAGAAAGAGAGTTTTAGGAGCTCAGTAAAAACGCAGAAATAATCTCAGAGAAAACTAACGACATGCAAACAAAGTATAAAGCAAGCTCGAAGCATAAGAGATGAGAAAATCAAGGACAGATGTATTTGAGGAGTCTGAGCACTGGGAAAGGGTTACTGACCTTGTTTTATCAACCCCCTTATCTTACGCAGTGTAACCTGAGCTGCACGCGTAACTGCAGAGTTGCTGTTCAGGTAGGGCGAGGGAGAAGAAATCCAAAGCACAAGAGAAATCTCACTTTGGAATATGGAGGGTAAAAAAAGAAAGTTACAAACACAAAGCCTAACTCAGTTTCCTGAAGCCTTTGGCATCCGAGCTCTATACTTCAGAAGTACGTAAGAGGACTCTGAGAAGACAGAGGAAAGGAAACGAAGTGCCAGGAAGAGATCTGGAATCGTGTGAAGCGTTGGTACATAACAGGTCTACAGCACGCATGAGCAGTTCTTGGTTACTCCGAGAGAGAACGTTCACATTTGTATGGACAACTCTTGTGACAGCAGGAACAAAGCCCAAGCCGCAGGGCATGACCAAATGCAAGGACCCGGGAGGAGGAAGGGGCATGTAAAAGAGAGCCGGACTGAATACCGGCCCTCTGGAGTGCAACTCGAGTTCCAGTCCGATACTCAGTGGTCCATTTGATAGAAGAGGGAGCACTGAAGTGGAGACGGAGGCTTGTGGCAGGATAAAGCATCCCCAGGAAACTGCACTGAGATAAAAGCAAGTTATGCAAGAATTTCTCAGAGCCAGAAGTGACTAATCTTCATTCTCTCTCCAAGGAATACTGATGATCACAGTGTACATGGCAGGTCTCAGCGGTACTGCCTGTGGTCTAAAACCCAAAACTCTGTAATCTGTGGCCAGGGCAGACTGTTCCATCTTACAACAGCTGGGACCCTTCGTGCAGTCTTAACACATAGCTGCTAGTTGCAGTCACAGAAAAGTAACCATGCATTGAGGAGTTCACACACAGTCCATGAGGGAAGTCCCGTAAATGAAGATGTGACCCTGTCACACCACATACATGGTCTCTTTGTTTTACTTCTGGCCTACTGAGAGGAGGAATTTAAAAAACAGAAACGGTCTTATGAAGATATCTGAGGCACAATTAAGGGTTTACATAAAAAACAGCAAAACTCTTACGAGTTCAGTTCTAAAAATAACTTACCAGCTTGAGGGTGGCATTAAAATTCTCCACCTTTCTCATCTGTGTTGTAAGATCTAGTGAGGAAGTTTCACAGAATGCACTGAAGGGAAGTTAATTAAGGGTTCATACAACTCTGGGTGTTAAAGACTGTTTCAATCTTGTTCATGATCTCGAGAAAGTAATTCTCACACAAACTGAAAGTACCTAATATTTGGTAAATAAGCTTGAAAGAAAATTATCTGGAAAATGCCTATCTACCAATCCCTTCTTCTTCTTCCCACCTTCTACAGACAAGCTGAACAGCTGATTGTTAGTTTTTTATGCACACACATTGAAACAACAGTCATACCCCTGTCTACAACTCAGGATCATTCTGTATAGTGCTTGTTTTTCTCATACTTTTTTGGTAACTGTTTCTCAAGTAAGTAGGAACCAAGGGTCTTAATCTCTCAGTCCTAAGAGATTTCTATCTTCCGGGGGGAAATATAATTTCAATTATCAAATAACTTTAAAATGGTCCTTTATTATTCTTAATAAAAATATCTAAACTTACCTTGAGGCCCAACAATTTCTAAATCAGGATTCACTAAACATTTATCCAAAGGTAATACTCCTGCTTAAATATCTTAATTAATGAAAAAGTTGAAAGTTCAGTATTTTAAAACTGGCTTGCGTTTTGAGAGCAAGAATGTAGGGCCTTCTCCCCCAAAATCACAAAAGATAAACATCATCTGATAAGGGTGACCAATATGTCCTATTTTTTCTAACAAGAAATTTGATCTTCTTAATTTGTTTCCATACAAAGAGGTCCTCTAGAGCAAGGGGGAAAAAACAAACAAAAACAACACTAATTGTCCCACAGGAAAATGGGCAAAAGATGTGGATAAATAATTTAATAGAAAAATAGCCAATAAATGTATGAACATGAATAAAATTCAACCTTACTAAATAATATTTTATTTATAAAATTGGGAAAGATTTTTGAAATTTTAAGTCTAATAAGGATTTAGTTAGACAAACTAACATAATTTTGATGGAAATAAAAATTGATGCAAAATGCCTGGAGAGCAATTTGGAAATGCTAGGGGAAACACTGATTGAAACCGCCTACCCTGGCCAGGCACCACAGTAACCACTTGCATGAGTTATCTTAAAACAGGATGTCCTGGTAAGGAATGTGGAACTAACAAGCTACCACCAACTGGAAGAATTCAGGAAAGGTCAAAAGGAAATAGGAGACTCCAGTCCATATGTCCTACCAAGCTCCCAGAATCCTTCTCACTGGAATCCATCTTGGCTGAGTGATGCGTGCACCACCAGGAAGGACCCTGAATCACAATGATTGGCCAGAGACAACCTGGAAACTAATCCCATCACCATAAAACCCGAGACTGCGAACCACATGACAGAGCAGTCCTCCTGGGTTCCCTTACCCTCCTGCTCTCCACCCGGGCGCCCCTTCCCAATAAAGTCTCTTGCTCTGTCAACACGTGTGTCTCCTCGGACCATTCATTTCCGAGTGTGAAACAAGAGCTCACTCTTGGGCCCTGGAAGGGGTCCCCCTTCCTGCAACAGAAATATTAACAAAGACTCATAATACCATAATTTCATGTTTTAAGATACACATATATTCAGTGGAATAAAAAGGAAAACAACCAAATCGATAGTGATTACTTCTAAGTAACAGGGTCACCGGTAATTTTTATTTCATTTTATGCTTCAAACTTTTCTGTATTTTCTTCCATGAAGAAATATACATTTATAATGTGGAAAAATACTCATACCTTAAAAGGTTATCTGTATCAGTAAAATCTGAAATCTACTTGCTCCAATTAGATCCTTATACTTTAAAACAAAATGTATTTAAGTCAGAGCTCCCTGTTTTCCAAGCACAACGTTTCAAAAGAATTCTCTTAAAAATTGAGAGCTTTAAAAATGTTAATGATAACAACAAAGTGCTTTCTCAATTAGAAAAGTTCCTTCTTTCTCCTTTACAATTCTGCGACAGGCTTCTTGCCAGGCATTTTCTGAACTTTGTGCCATTACCCTTAATATTTTATCAGCATACTTTGGCTCTGAACACAGACTTCCCCCGTGAAACTGAAGCAAGAATATGATGAGAGGGTTGACTGCAGTTGAAAGACACAGCTGGAACAGCATCCAGATAGTCGGGCGAAGCCCATATGTTTATGGCCACCACTAACGACACATGGAATTCCTTCAAACAATTATGGCCACATCTCTCTTTTTCTTCAGCAATTGTTTCCAAAATAAATGGAAACGAGCAATCCTGGTAGTGGGAGTATAGTGCTCTTTCCTGAAAGAATTCTCCCATGTCCTCCATCAAGCAAGGACACATCATTCTCAGGGGTGATTAAACCACCCATTAATATAAGTAAATAATAACCTCAAAGGACAGTGTCCTCCAGACAAAGAGTTTCACCAGCATGGCAGTAACACTTTGTCTTCTCAGGAGAGAAGTCAAAGAGTTGGAAATGGGACGTGGATATGCTCCACTTGCCCCGCCCGGGCCTGCGCTCTGTCTCTCCTCCCCACTGCTTCGCGCCTGGGACGCTGACCCAGCGCCTGTGGCAGTCGCTGCCTGGCTCCATGGCCAGGGCCGCGCTGAGCAGCCTCTCATCATGGTCCCCTTCTCACGGGGCTCCTGCCTTACTCGGTCCTCCCCTTGCCCCTTCAGCCCCTGGGCGCTCATGGCTTCCAGCTGTTGCCAGTTTCTGTGCCTTGGCACCTAACCCTTGACTCTGTCTACTCTAAGTAGCTCCTTCATTCAAGTTCATTTAAAGCATCTGGAGTTCATTCTGTTTCCCCTCAGACCAAGACTGATAGAACACCTGCCCCACCAAGTCCTGGGGTGGTGGAGAACCCCGCATTCAGTACCTGGGCTGCCTCTTTCTCCACAAAAGCACTAACTTTTAGTGGGCGGGCTCTGTGCCTTACGTAGGTTAAAAGCCATATTCCTTAGATCTTCGCAGACATTGTTTTGAAAAGACTGACTTCTGATTGTTCAACCCAAGTCAATTTTACAACTACAGTAGAACCATAATACAGTTTTCTCTTTATTTTCTTTTTCTTTCCTCTTCCCTCTCTCTCCCCACCCTACCCCCATTTCTGTCTCTGTCTCTCTCTCTCTCTCTCTCCCCGCCCACCGGCTCTGCCAATGCATTTTCACCACATGGTCATGTTTACTCCGGTACATTACTGGAAGTATCTTGGCACCTTGTGATGTTCCTTGATAAATGTGCTGTAATGTTTATCAGACCTTTGAGAAATATGTGTGGACTCAGCAGCACTTAAAACTTTCTTTAGTATTTCCTTGGCTTCTATACAACTTTTACCTCTAAAGGCATTTGTTTACATGTTCCTCCACCAAAACCACTGTTTTAAATACATACATGCATCTGTTTTTGTGCCAACTTCAAATCTACGGAAGTGGGATTTCTGTAAACCACGGCCTCATTCTAAAGTCGGAGTTTCTTATTAGGGAGGGGAGGTCGATGGATTACCCTTGTGGGGCCTGTGAACCTACCTGGAATTGCATTCAAAGAATGTGTACATATGCTTTGGTAAAGTTTTAGAATACAGTTTCAGGAATATTTAACACATGAATGCTAACCAATAAGATGACACCAAGTTTGTGTTCAGCATTACTTTCTTTCAGTTATCATAAGAGACACAGGAGAAAATAGTAACAAAGAATGGAAGGTCTGTGAAAGAAGACACAACTGAATCAAGTTCTCTTTCTTTAAAACTCCTATATATTTTATTAGAGTAAAAATCCTTTTATCATTCTGCTACAGAAATAGATCTTCATTCAACAGATGACATGAAATCTTATTTCAGAAGAACTCCTAGAATTCTATCAAAGAACTTCAGACCTGGAATGGAACAGACCTCTAGTCTTCCTTCCTGTCTTTCATCAAGGTTCACTGAGGGTCCCCACTGGGCCGGGCACATCTTACAGAGCCCAGTTGCAGTGGAGATGACACCAAAGTCCGAGCCGTGTAGGTGACCACAGATTCTAAAACTTCCTACTCCCAGGATGCCTTCTCTGTAGAACACGCCTCCCAAACTGTCATCAAGACTGCCACCTTTTTAGTGACAGAAAGTGTACTTTCTCACACAGCAGAAGTTAGCTGTTAAAATAATTCTCTTCAAACCACTTTTCTCATCACAAACCTCCAATGATTCTCCAACCTTACAGAATTAAAAGCATGGACTGTTGGCTGTACTCTCCAAAGCCCTCGTGACTGGGACCACACCCAGCCATTCTCTTTCACTTCCCTTCTTTCCCTGTATATAACCTGCACTACAGCCCAGCCTGGACACTCACCATTATACCAGCATGTCCCACGACCTCCCATCTCCACGCCTCTGCGCCTGAAGCCGTCAGACACTGCACTGTTCCTCCTTTCAGCTCCACCTGGTCAAGCTGCACCACCTACGGCCAACCCAAATTTCACTATTCATCAGGTCCCTCCAGCACGAAGTATACATATCACCGTTGATCCCCGAAGAGCCCTGTCACAGGCTCCGCTATCATCCACACACCTACCATTCTCGTGAAGTCTGCAGGCTCCTTGATCTGATGGGACACACTGTGTCCCCTTTTTATATCCTCTGCAGAACATACTGTTCACTGCATCTTAGAATACAGGTGTTAGATGACTCTGGATTTCACTAGAGTGACCGGTATCTGCTTCCCGATCTCTCTTAAGCACTTACCCCTCCTCCTCTACACCGCACAGCCCACTCCCCTTGGATCACCCAGCACAGCCCTCCAGACTTTGGCACAGATTTTGGGGCAGTGGCCCCTGCTTGTTCGGCTAGGAACTGACGTTAAGAGAAGCAACTTTAATTTTCTGAATCCTCAATCTCTGGAACAAAGGAGGTGTCCCACACACAGAGCTGTGAGGAGGAAATGATAGTAAGTGGGACGGCATAACGGATTCAGGTCTGTAGAACCTTTCCATCCCTCCGTTAAAGCTGACAGCATTGGTTTTTGTAACAGCACCAAGGACACATCACGGCTGGCGCAGTGACTTGAAGCAACCGAAACCCCAGAGCCTTCTCACATCTACTGGGGTGAGCTCTGCATTTCCCTGGCCCGGACTGGGCCAACAAGTGCAAACAACTTCTCTTCTTTTTCACTATGGTTTTAATATAAACTATATTAAAACGTCTCTGATTCGCTTTATTATGCTAGTATTTGTCTTTCAACGGGAAACTTCTATTGGACTGTTAGCAACACCCCGAGAACGAGAGAAGATAAACAACAATGTGATAAGCTCTTATTCCTGGCTTTTTAGAAAAACTTTTACATGCGATGTGACACTTGATCTGTTTGTTTTCCCTCACTTTTAAGGAGTATTAGGAATGTACGGCATAGCAGCATGGTAACTCCCTAGTGAGGACAGATGCTCTCCGCAGCTTGTGAGAGGACAACACTTGAAAAGAGAAGGGCAAGAATTAAAATGAGATGTATTCACTTTGCCATCACTTCACTGTTCCTCTCAAAAAAAAAAAAAGGCAAACTATCAGCTTAGATCGTTATGGCCACAAGAGAAATTCTAAAACCTGGAAATCAATGACAGCAAATTTAGCAGAAACTCATCACATCTCTACAAGGTATATTTTTCACAGCAGAGTCTCTCAATGATACTTATAAATTAGAAAATACAGCAAAGGAGTTTGAAGCTAGACTTCTGAAAGTTAAACTAGGTCATATCTGCTAAATATTATAAATGATTCCTCAGGAAATTTTAGGAATTTTCATTTTGCAACTGTAATTAAAAACTTAACCACTAGTTTAGACAGCTTGGAAAGAACATATAAGAAAGACACGGAAACATGAAAGTTTTTGCAAGTCCTATTTCCAAAATTCTCCTATGTTCTTACTAATCAGTACAAGTCTCCAATCCACACCACTTTATTTAACATTTCCTATTTTACTGCCCACTTTTAGGAGTTTAGGTGACGAATCTTAAATATCCTCTCAGCTTCCTAGCTACTAAAATATAAACCATGGCATATTGTTACTGAAGTAAAATATATGATGAAGGTAAAACCTCAAAACAAAAAGCCACCAATATTCACAAAAATATTTTCCAAAGACAAATAACAATTACTGAATTCTCAAGTTCAGAACTGTTCACATATATACAGTTGGGCCAACAGTACTTCAGAGAATACTTGTTCAAAGACAAATAAGAAATTAAAACTCAAAGAAAATATGTGGCATGGTACTTATATGCCTAACGGTATAAAACCCTTCCCTAATGAAATATGAGCAGGAAAGGGGGGATTGCTTTGAAAATTATGAGATTTTATTGTTGAAGAAGATATCTTATTAGCACCTTCAGCTGATAACTCTGAGATGATCCAAATTTTATTATGATTTACATAACAAACATATTATGTGCTACCGACCTGCAACATTTCCCTGCACCAACACTCAATTACTCTCCCTACTCCATTTCAAGGGGAGCAATGAAGTTTAAAAATACACACATGGGGTCATTCTTCTACTGTATAGTTCCAGCAAGTTCCAGCTGTCCTGCCAGCCAGTGCCCCTGCCACCCCGCTCTACTCCCACCCCACTGCCCGACATCCAAGACTAGATTTGGCCTTAATCTGGTTCCCAGATTGGTCTCCTTGGAACACAGTGCAGCACGGACCACCTCTGCAACTACCAGACACTAAACAGCAATGTAACTGGAGAGCAGTCCTACTGTCCAGCCAGAAATGACCAAGATTTTCAAACCAGCAGGAGGCAGCTTTGGGGAGTGGGGCTGTGAGGCTGACTCATAACTGAGCCAAAAGGGAGTACTTCCGGGCTGCATCCAGCAACACACACACACTAATGTTACTGTGGACTGGAAAGATTTCATGTGCCCTGTGGACTAACTTTATTGTGTTCCTGGAAAAGACATGGGAGTTGGATTGGCTGGCAGCTTTCAACGGACCTACTCTTCTCTGTAACATCTGCTTCCACTGATGAAACTTTAACGGAGCTTTTTTCTCTTGATAGAGTTCAAGAGGAGACATGGTACAGGCACCAGCTTTTCTGACATAAGTATTAATAAGTACAGAAGCATTAGAAGTACCCTTTCAGAGCAGGAGAAAAGTCTTTTCCCCTCTGACTCGTTATCTTAGAATCCAAGATTTTAGTTGGAGAAAGGTTAGATTGCTTCATTTGTGCTCTGGCCTATCCAGAATTGCCGCTTAGGTAAGTTTTCCAACCTTAGAGAGCAAGGGGATTCTCATGGCCTTGACAAAGAACATGTTTCAGGATTCCCACTGGGAGTTTACTACGTGCAACCTCATTCGTGCGGCTGTCACTCATTCACAATATCAAAGTTTTGAGCTAGGCTGGGCTTTACTTTGGGAATGAAGAAGGTGTGTAATAAGTAAATGAATGTAAAAAATGTGTGGGCAAGTGAAATGCTATTCACACACCAGCAGATCCTTTAGAAGCCGAATTTACACATTTTAAACCATATAATACCTATAAAAACATAACAGCGAATCACTGAACTGGTCTCCTCAAGAACATTAGGTCATAATTTGATAATGCAATCCAGAAGGAAAGAAAGCTTTCTTCTAGTAATAGCTTTTGGATTGAAATTTTCCCCTAGATAGCACAGATAGCCCATTGATTATTCTAGATCAGCAAGGATTTACTGAAATGTCTGTTCTCACATAATCTGTTGATGATTCCCAGACAGGCTAATGAACTTGCCCAGTTTTATTCCATTTTCGTTTCCTCAGGGTCCCTGAATTTCAGTTCAGTGATTTTATATTTTTATCTCCATCAAACAAGGATTAAAGAAAATTCAAGGCATAAAATTTAAAACCAACTCGTTTTCCTGTTTTAGGAAGAAAGTGGAAAACACCCTACCTGGAACCAAAAAAAAAAATGGGAATTACGGATCAATTTCAAGGCTTTATGTTTCTCTTCCCTGAGTCTGGAGTGGGTTTTATGCTTACTCAGGTCTTTTTGCCCTTCTGCTACATCAGCACATACACATGTATCACTTCTTCACTTTCTGTATGCTTTTACTGCCTTAAGCATTTCTTTTGCTTTTTCATCCACGAGCGAATTACAAGTCCCTTCCAAGTTAATGGCTCTCTCTGCCAATAAGGTGTCCGGAAAAGGATACAGCATTCCAAGTACAGATTTTCCCCACAGTCACATAAACTAGATTTTTTCCACATCTGCTGATCACGTCTAAAGTCTCTGGGTAAGTAAGCTAAATTCTCATGGATCCTTGATGGAATTGTGTTTCTGGTAATCTGTGGTCACTTCCAGCTCTCTTCGTTTGATCATTTATCTAATAACATTCAAAAGCTTAAGGTGGGCAAATGGTTATTATCAAAGTAAAATCGGTGTGAGTCCTGGTTGTGCTGATGTGAACTCTGTTTCCTCACTCATAAAATGGTTTTGATAAATTACCTATTTCCTAACACATGCTTAGTAAACATTAGTATGTGTTACTACACCTGCACCCCCAAACATCGCTAAACTTACAGCAGTTTGATGACTGAGTCTTCGCTTGGTATTTCTCCTCAGCCTCTTTTCCTGCCTTCTCTGCCTCTGCTCCCAGGGTATCCCCTTTGGCAACTGTCTGTGTCCTTTGCCTGGATAATCCATCTCCTCACGCAGCTTTAACTTCTCCCAACACCCTGACGCTTTCCAGTTCTGGTTTCCCAGCTTTGGCCTCCCTACGGTTCCAGCCACCCAGTAAACAACTTCTCACTCTTCAGTTTCAACATGGCAGGTCCAAAATGTGTTATTACTGTCCTCTCTCCTTTTGGGAGAAATGGGGATCTCAGCTTAGGAAGGAACATGCTTGTGCAAAAAGCCATTCAAAGATTAACAGATCACCAGCATGTGATCCTGTCCTACTTGACAAGGTCTGTGCTCAGAACTAAGTTCCTCCTGGTTCTCTCCCATGTGAGTAATTCCTCTTCAGCAGTACCAGCCAGTGTGGCACTGTCCACTATTAGGAATCATCATGCTTATTTTTTGCTTTGAATAATTCCAAAATTTATGAGCTTCATTTATATCTGAAAACGTTTCCTTTCTTCACCTAAACCAGATTTAACTTGTCCTTTGGGGATGCTGTCATAGGGAAAGCTCAGGACTATACAGTCACAGTTTTAAAATCACCTTTAAAAGTTGACCAACTCGGGCTTCCCTGGTAGCACAGTGGTTGAGAGTCCGTCTGCCGATGCAGGGGACACGGGTTCGTGCCCCGGTCCGGGAAGATCCCACATGCCGTGGAGCAGCTAGGCCCGTGAGCCATGGCTGCTGAGCCTGCGCGTCCGGAGCCTGTGCTCCACAATGGGAGAGGCCACAACAGTGAGAGGCCCGCGTACCGCGAAAAAAAAAAAAAAAAAAAACACGTTGACCAAATCATGCTATCAGCTACAGTGGCTGGTATTAGGTACCAACATTGAAAAAAGAGATTAAATATATGTTAGGCAATAATTTTCCCAAGACCTCCAATATTTTTACACTAACTATCCTGTCTTTTCAGGGTTTATTCATTATTGGATAACTATTACTTTTATCCTTGGTAGAGGTGGTCATGATTGTGCAGGTCTGAAGATCTGACAGAACTACATCTGGGTATTAGGAGGGAAATCATGTCATGTTAACAACTCAATACTCAATGGCTTCCTCTATCTTTCCTCATTCAAAAAAGTATTGATGAAAGATCACAGGGGGCTTCCCTGGTGGCACAGTGGTTAAGAATCTGCCTGCCAATGCAGGGGACACAGGTTCGAGCCCTGGTTCAGAAAGATCCCACATACCGCGGAGCAGCTAAGCCCGTGAGCCACAACTACCAAGCCTGTGCTCTAGAGCCCATGAGCCACAGCTACTGAGCCCACGCACCAAGAGCCCATGCTCCACAAGAGAAGCCACCGCAATGAGAAGCCCGCGCACCCCAACGAAGAGTAGCCCCTGCTCGCCGCAACTACAGAAAGCACACGCGCAGCAACAAAGACCCAACACAGCCAAAAAATTTTAAAAAATTAAAAAGATCACAGGGCCTTGAAACAACAAACATAATAGAGCTGGCTTCATTTCACATTTAGAACCTATGAAATTCTGATAGACTTTTTATTCCGCTGAGTCTGACCAATACATGGGCATGTGCTGTGGCAATGAAGAATATGCTGAACTGATCCTTTGTTTATAAGGATGAAATCACTCAAATACTGCAATATGCTTGTAGGGGCTAATCTAGAAAGAGATTAATGCTCTGTTTTCTAAAGTTCCAAAGTACACTTGCAAGTTTGGCCAATGCCTTTTGACTTCCATCTCACAATAAAAACTCAGGTCAATTGCCATGTAAAGAAAATTTTCAAAAGAGAATGTACAGAAGCTTAATGCCACGTACACCTCCTGGCACAAGTGGCCCATCACGACAATCAATCCACTCATTTAACCAGACAGGCTGGACCTTACCTGCAGCGGCTGACCCACAGACCCCAGAGTTTGTAAAAAAGAATGCCAGCCACTTAATAACCTATCCCTCTTTCTTTTACCATATGATGTGGAAGCAAAAGAAAACAAAGTGGACTACATTTTGCGCCAGATACCACAATATAAATATATCATGTAAAACGTTATGGATCTTGATTTTGGCACTTCCACTGTATACTTTAGACATTTTTTGCTGTATTCAGCAAAACTGACAAGTGCATTCTCCAATATTTCACAGACATTCCCATCAAGCCTGGCTGCAAGTCAGATCTCAAGGTCTGACCAGATTTCCTCACTTCGGTGGCACCTCTTATAGTCTCTTGTTCTCTTCAAGTTTCCATGATTTTTGTTTTCCTATGTTTGTACATTCTTCAGCTTTCACTTACTTGGCCTTGAATTTGATCAGCTCTGAGAGTCTCCTGGCCACAAAGTTCTCTTAGAGTGAGGAGGAACTGGCCCATCCCAGGTTGGGAACACAGCACGTACAGGCTCTTTCTGACATAAATCAACAAAAAGAGACACGTGGGGAAACCAGTGTTGTGAGGGAAAGCAGTGCCAACTTAAAAGCAAACACTTGAAAAAGAGTTTGGTTTCCAACTGAATCCTGGACTCACACCTACAAAAAGTTGACTTCTACCATTGGACCTATTTTCATCCGACTGTAGGCTCCCAATTCTTTCCTGATGGAAACATTTCCTAAGAGATTTTTTTCCAGTCATTATGGAAATGGCTGCTTTTATCAGTGGCTGACATGAACTTCAAAACCCATGAGGTCTTGAAGTGTGTTGATGAAAAGGATTATACAGGCACTTACTCCAGACTCCTGGAAGATGAGGATGTGCTCCCAGGAATCAGTCCCACGCCAACGCTTGCTCTGGAGTCTCCAGAAGAGTAGCCCAGCCACCTCCTTCAGTTAGTACTTTTTTTCTAAGACAGACTTAAGGAATCAATAGCCTGAACCGTTTGTTAATCATCTGCTCTCGACAACCCTTACCCATAGGAGCACAATGCCTTTTATAATATTTAAGCACACAAACACTTCTAAATTTTTCTAAGTGATTTTATCAAAATAAATAGACAGATGGAACTAATTAACACACAAGGGAAATCACAATAAATCATGTTTAAAACTCTGTATTCGGGCTTCCGTGGTGGCGCTGTGGTTAAGGATCCGCCTGCCAATACAGGGGACACGGGTTCAAGCCCTGGTCCAGGAGGATCCTACATGCTGCAGAGCAACTAAGCCCGTGCGCCACAACTACTGAGCCTGTGCTCTAGAGCCCGAGAGCCATAACTACTGAGCCCACGTGCCACAACTACTGAAGTCCACGCGCCTAGAGCCCGTGCTCCGCAACCAGAGAAGCCACCACAATGAGAAGCCCGCGCACCACAATGAAGAGTAGCCCCCGCTCGCCGCAACTAGAGAAAAGCCTGTGCACAGCAACAAAGACCCAAAGCAGCCCCCCAAATTAATTAATTAATTTAATTAAATAATAAATAAATAAATTTATTTTAAAAACTCTATATTGATGGGTTTCTCTGCCAGTTCCTTCCAATGGAAACTGATTTAGGCCCCAGGGAGCTTAAAGTCCCTCACTGGCTCATTTTTTAGTGTTTATCTCACGTAGATTTTAAACTTTGTCAGTGTCTCCGCCTCTAGGATTTGTGCATCTCCTCTCGTAATTACAAAGGAAACAACTTTCTTTCCAGCCCCACCTATAGAGAGTTAGCGACTTCCATCTGTGTCTCGGCATCATCTAGTTTCACACAAACTCATCATCCTGTTCATAAATTCTTAGCATCTTACCTTACAAAATCTTAAATCATACCCCTGAAGAATGAACTTGACATCTTTTATAACATAGAATGAAGAAGTCTTTTTGTCTGTAAAGGAATTAAATAACCTTTGACCTTTCAGGAAAAAACCTAAGGAAGGCTGCGTGTTACCTCTCAGCAAGTTCCTCTGGTTCCAACAAATATTCATTTATGTCGAGCATAACTAATGTAAGGAAATGATAAGCAAAACAGATTACCAGAGTCTCCAGTGGAAAACTATGCATGGTTTAGAGCTCATCTTTCCAGGTTCTCTGATGCTAGCCTTTCACTGCCTTTGAACTATTTATAACTCCTTAAATTTTATATAACTAAGAGCAAAGCAAAATAAGTGTTGTCTACAGACATGCAAATAAATTCTGTCCCATGGTGATTCAATTAACTTCATTTCTCCTTCCCATTAGAAAAAGCCAGCATCAGCTAACATTTATAAATTCATATGACATTCCTTTATTCCATATAAATTTGTGCTTCTCCTGTGAGAGGGTTGTAACATCTGTCTAATAATTAGATAAATAAAATCTCTAACACGTGTTCAATTTATATCTGTGTGAGAGTCAGGATTTTCCATTTGGCGGTAAAATTATCCTTGAACTCTAAAACAAGTAATTCCCAAGGCCATTAATAAAGACAACTTAAATCCCATTAAAATAGATTCTGAAAAGCATTTTTTTGCAACAGAAATTTCTCTGCGTTCAATTTTACTTTGAATAAATGTATTTAAAGACTTAGAAAATGTATTCTATGGTGTTTGGTGATGATGTATTTACAGTGATGAGATTTCACCTGGAATGTACATGTGAGCTTCTCTGTGGAAGGTAACATAATATATGAGTTCTACAATTTAACAAGAAGCAAAACTATTAGATACAGACACACCACGGAACTGGAAAATAGTGGAAACTGTCACTTGGGGACTCACCAATCTGCTGCGAGAATGTAACCTACAGTAATTTAACACCCTTGATGGAATAAGGGTTCCTTGAGAAAACCAATCCCTTTCTCACACCTGGCAACAACCAGGCTTCTTTTAGCATCATTAACTCTTCCCACAATATATGAATTCACAGTGGACTTACGATCAAAACCAAAAACAGAGCTAAGAATGTGTTTGCTTAAAACGTGCTGATGAAAAACAGCTAGCATTATGTCATGTTTCAAATGACCACAATTCCCTCAAAAAGGAACAATTTTTCTCACTCCTTTGCCCTTCCTCTTAGTATAATTTTATTTTTAGTTTCCATAAAACAGAGGGCCAACACTGAGTTTCTTTCACACTATAGAAAAAGAGGAAACAGAAAGTACTGTCTTAACAATAAAAGAACAATTTAGCAGTTTTCATCCTTTCCCTACTGTGATTTGTAACTGGGTGAAGAATGTTCTATGGCACTATACCAATATATACGGTGAATACCCAAAGCTGTTCATACCAATTAATCCTTTCCATGTACCAGCAAAAGGGCTGAAAATGCCTACTTCCCAGATATTTAGCCTGATGTTTTTCCTCTAGAAAATTTCACAAAGATTTCAGATTTTACAGATATCTTGTTCATATTGAAAATATTTACAGTTCTATTTTAATGCCCGAAGCTATTGTCCTTGGAATCTAAGTCGGGCTTTCAGTAAGTGGCCAGCTTTTATTTTAAAAAAATCCCACTGGAACAAATGCTCAGTTTTAATTTCAGTTTCTTTTCTCTGATCACACTTTACAGAACTTAATAGTTTTTATTCCCAAGAGCAACAGAAATTTTCAACAAGTAAGAAATAATAGAAGCTAGTCCCATTTGTCTCATTATCTTGGACCTACAGATAGTGAGAAGAAATGGCTGATGAAATACTTCTGATGCTTGACAGCTTTTGGTAATGATCTAAAGGGTTGAAATGGAATTATTATTTAGTCCAATAGTTTGGTTATTAGACGTAAACTTGCCTTTGCCAGATGAGGGACAGGAAGGAATAATGGGCTGGCTTTCTGTCACAGCTCTCAAAGGGGAGGGGGAAAAGAAGTAAATGAACCATGTGCCAAGAACTGCTTTGTTACTGAGTGTCATACTCACGATAGCAATATAATTGCCTCTACCAGGATCTGCCACAAATTCCATTTTTTATTCAGTAGAATTCATAGTATTTGGTAGGCAGGAGGGCAAGAGAAACGATCCAGCAACCTTTAGGTACCTACTGTGAGGGCCCCTACATAATCTAATATCTAATATGCGGCCCATGCTCAACACACAACTGGGGACTACAAACTTCGGAACAGGTAACATTCGATAAGTGTTTTTCTGGACTTGTACAAAATATGCAATATATTTTGCCAGTCAAAAAAGAATTTTTTTTACATGATGGCTCTGGTCCCAGTTAAAAAAAAACCTGGATATATAATTTTTTAAGACAGTAGAGAAAACATATTGCAAATGCATGTCAGGACATTTTGTCTTCTAGCGAATGGCGTTGGAAACCAAGCACCATTCATAAGGTTCTCTCCTGGGGTTGTTTCTGACACAGGGAGTGCAGCTTCTCAGTGTTGCCAACTTCCAAGAACTTCAAACCTTTTGCTGTGCCAGCAAAAAGAAAAGCCTTTGATGTGAGAGCCAGTTGCTCACAGCTGATCTGAGTTGGAGGTTTCAGGCTTAAGGACAGACTACATCGGTATTTATGGCACCTCGGTTCTAACAAACTTTACCCACGAGCAATCTAAATCAACAAATAATCTTCGACGAAAGTCTTATACTGGTCCCTGTCCTGCCACCTCCTTTTTTGCTCAGAATACCTGGGAACGACTGACCTCAATGGGGTTCCAGCCTCTCTGATAGGGCGAGAAGTGACTTAGGTGTGTGGAGTTAAGAAAAGGCCTGTTGTCATCAAAAAATCTACAAACAATAAATGCTGGAGAGGGTGTGGAGAAAAGGGAACCCTCTTGCACTGTTGATGGGAATGTAAATTGATACAGCCACTATGGAGAACAGTATGGAACAGTATCCTTAAAAAACTAAAAACAGAACTACCATACGACCCAGCAATACCACTACTGGGCATATACCCAGAGAAAACCATAATTCAAAAAGAGTCATGTACCACGATGTTCACTGCAGCGCTATTTACAAGAGCCAGGACATGGAAGCAACCTAAATGTCCATTATCAGATGAATGGATAAAGAAGATGTGGCACATATATACAATGGAATACTACTCAGCCATAAACAGAAACGAAATTGAGTTATTTGTAGTGAGGTGGATGGACCTAGAGTCTGTCATACAAAGTGAAGTAAGTCAGAAAGAGAAAAATAAATACTGTATGCTAACACATATATATGGAATCTAAAAAAAAAAGGTTCTCATGAACCTAGAAGCAGGACAGGAATAAACATGCAGACGTAGAGAATGGACTTGAGGACACGGGGAGGGGCAAGGGTAAGCTGGGATGAAGTGAGAGTGGCATGGACATATATACACTACCAAATGTAAAACAGATAGCTAGTGGGAAGCAGCCGCATAACACAGGGAGATCAGCTCTGTGCTTTATGACCACCTAGAGGGGTGGGAGGGAGACGCAAGAGGGAAGGAATATGGGGATATATTTATACATATAGCTGATTCACCTTGTTATACAGCAGAAACCAACACAATACTGTAAAGCAATTATACTCCAATAAAGATGCTTAAAAAAAAAAGGCCTGTACCCTTCCTGCCCTTCTCTGTGCACAAGACCTCTTGAAGCAACTGAAACCTAAGTCAGAAATCCTGAATATTCATCCTCTGAAACAAAACATCCATTTATTAATCATAAGCTACACTCTGGCAATGGACGCTCTGATATTTATTTTTGTATCTTTCAAGCATAAATCAAGGCCTACACAGAGGCACTTTAATATTTGTTGTACTTTTCACCACTCACATCTCAATTAGGGGTGCATTTTCCAACAGAAACACAGAAATGCAATAGTCGGGCAATGAATTGGTAAAGCCAAATACTCTTCCTACAGATAACGTGCTATGATTTCAAAGCACTTACTGAAATCTGTATTTCACAACTGAGAAATGTCCACACTCATAAGCAAATATAAATCCAAGACCACAATATTCAGGCAGTATAACATCCAACGTGGAGGCTAATTTCACACCAGGGCCAGAGAATTGACATTATTTTATATGTACCCCTTGTATATTCTAAAGTGAGGTATCTAATTATACATGTGAATTATGTTCAGCAGTGTGTATTTTAATTACATATGGTTATTTCAATGCAAAATAAGTTTTCTTATCACAGCAATTAAGAATTAAAGCACCAAGAAAATAAACTGCAATTTTTAATGTGAGCACCTATGAAAATTCTAATCTAATCAAAATCTAATAAATTCACGTTATCTGACTCTATTAGGTCCCAGAGTTTCAGACAGGTAAGTTTTGATAGCATGGTTTACACAGTACAGTACAAAGGCTAGAAAGTTATTTCTTTTCTTTGTGAGATGAAGCCATTTTAGAAGGCATCTCAATGTTGCTGGAGTGTTAACACAGATATATTTGCACAAATATGATTTTGTTGATTAAATACCTGCTTTTCTTCACAAAGGAATTAACTGCTAACTTAATATGTGACTAGAGGTATTACGGAAAACATTCTGGCAAAAACACTAGTAGGCGCTAAAGAGTCCTGATGACCAAGAACCTCTGTGGAAAGAGGTGTGGTCATATGGAAAACGTCTGGGGTAGAAACAGGGCAAGAGAAAAAAGCAAACCAACAGGGCCCTGCTAAAAAGAGAACCAGAGGTTAACTCAGGAAACTAGTCCCAAATATAAGAATAGCTTAAAATCAACAAAATGTTAATGAAAAACCTATGGGAGGTAGAGGCCAGAGACTCCAAATATTACCATGTCCCCCTCTTCTAACCCCACACACAATCTCAAAACAGCGAGTTTAATTTCACATAGGAATGCTTGTGGTTTCTAAGTAAGTAGCAACCCAGTCCACTTAGGAAAAGCAAGAAGAAGCCTTTCCAACTGGTCTTTAAGAGAAAAGAGCTACTGGTTTCCACACGATGAAAGGGAATTGAAAAAAAGGTCTCCATCTTGATGATGTCGGAACAGGCCACGGAAGAAAAAAGGAACGTTTTTTCAAAGGAAAAGATGCAAGACTTGAAGACACAAGTGAAAATGGAACAAGAAGAGGTATGACCTTGGAAGGGTGAGAAGAAGCAGAGGTATACGGAAATGTGAGGGGAAAAAATCTAGAGGGAAAACGGAAAAAAGAAAGGCGGGCAAAACCAGACAGAGGGCTCACGAACACCAATGGGGAAAGTGAGATCATCCCACGACGAAAACGGCAGAACTGAGAGGTGACCCATTAGCACAGTGTCCACAGGCGCAGTCTCTCAGGTTGTTCAAGAGACAGGAGCGGCCGGGGCAGGGAAGCTGCCGCTGGAAACCCCAGAGTCTAATCCAGACTCAACCGCCGCTGCAAAGGTTTCCCCAAAACTCAACTGAAATTCACCTTCCAGAATGGAATTTAATACTCACACCAAAAAGGAAAAACAATTAAAAAGAAAAAAACATATCCAATCCAGGAATGTAATGGAAAAACATCCACTCAAACCTAAGGTGTTTCTTCCTTTGTCCGTTCAGAATGGTGAGTTTCCACAAACTCTGTGTAATTCTTCCTGAAGACCTCAGATGGAAAATCCCCAACATGGAGGAAGTGGTGCAGAGTTGCCAGAGCCCAAGAAATAATTCCCCAAATGTACTGTAATGTGAAACCCAACCAAGTGTAAACCGAAATCACATGAAGAGTCTCAGCTATCCACCGAGCAACCAGCTTTTCTGTTTTTAACTTGACAGCCCCACTGACTTTGGGACCGCAGAGGCTGAGTACAAGTTAAGTACAAATGCTCTCACCTCCATCTTTCCTCAAGATAACCAAACGCAAAACAGTAGAGCTGGAGGTCAAAAGCGGGGTAGACACTGAAACGTGTGCCCTGGCAGTTTAGGAAAAAAAAAAAAAGGAATCAAACAAACCAAAGTTCATAAGGCTAAAATAAGGCTGTCTACTTAGCTCCCTGCATTTGTACTTGGTTTAAGTAAATAGTCACCAAACCCAGAACAATTCCTCCATGAAAACAAAAACAAAGAAAAATCTTGTGATCTGGACACAGCTGCTTTTCAAAATTTTCAGAGTCAGGCTTCTACTCACTAGCAGTTTCGGTTTACCAAGGAACTTTAAGAGAAAGCAGATGTAACCTAAATACAGTGACTGCAATACATACTGTAATTCGTCTGGAATTGCAAGCAATAAACCCTAAGGGTCTGCAGGAGACCCACTCGCAATTCTGATCTGCTACAAGAAAAGCATTTACACATCCAGAGTCCCTTTTCAGGCTTCCTCTTTTTTCTCTCGATTATTTGGAAGGTAAACAATTTCAACTTGGAAATTCGAGTTCAAGTACAGTGTTACACACACACACGCGCGCGCACACACACACGTTCGTCCCTAAAGCCGGTACAGTACAGACAGCCACAGAAGGAAAATCTCCCAGCCACGCCTGAGGTATCCCTGGGCTCCCCCGGGGGGACCACCCACCCCAGGCACAGATGAGACATCCCTCCGCTCCCTGCAGTGTGTGTCATCAGCTGAGCAGAGGCTGCCAACCTTCAGCAAGTTACGAAGAAATCAGAATAGAACTCCGAGAGATTCTGGACTTCTCTCCAAGAGGAAACGCCCACTTTAAAACAGCTGCAAGGTTTGGTGGTGTTGCTTTTTTCTAAACAACTTGTGGCCAAAGGTACTTTATTCCTCCGTGACTCAATTTTACAGACCCCCCCCCGTTTCCAACCTCAGGATTACCCAGTTTGCTGATGGAACTGACTAAATTTATGCAGCATCTTTCAAGTACGATTTAACAGAATCAAAAATGTCCCTTTGTCCTTGGAATACAAGAAAATAAGCACTTCCTCTCAAAGTTCTTCACTCTCAATTCCCATACAATAATTATTTTTAGTCAGATAAGGGGTGACAGAGACAAAAATCTAAAATGGCAACACTGTTCAGGGCTATGTTGTAGTTTTAGGTGAACACACTGTTCCACCTGGCAGTACAAGGACAAAGCAAAACCTAACCAAGCCACAAACTTCTGTGGTGGACAGTGTGTTAAGATTTTCATATTACTGTTTTTAGTGTGCGACTGTTGAATCTAGGCTTCTCACATACCTAATACCTCAAAACTGCTTTTTAAATTGGTGATCCATGAAACAGAAACACAAACGTTAATAAGCTCTTTAATATGGTGCATATGCAGAGACATCTCCACTGCACTGTCAATGATAAAATGGGAAAAGCAAGAAACAGAAAAAAGGAAAAGAAAACATCAGTACAGAAGAGAATAGAAAATGGGAAGGACAAGGACAGGACAAGAAAAGAAAAAAAGGTCTTTGCCTACCACAAACTAAGACATATTATGATATCTAAGAGACGAAAAGAACAAGTTCCAGAAAAATACAAGGGAAGGAGGAAAAGCGTGCATGTGTACGTGTGCGTGTGTGTACATCAACTTGGTTAACAAGGGAAATCACAAACCAGTGAGAAAGCACAGCTTATCTAGAAACTGGTGCTGAGAAAACTGACTCCTTTCATGGAAATAAATTTGGATCCCTATCTCATGTCATATACAAAAAGACACTCCAGAGGGATCAAAGATCTACACCTGAAAGGTAAAATCAAATAGAAAAAAACAAGATAACTCTGAGCCATTGGACTGGGGCTAGACCAGCACAGGCCGTCGAACTTTCCATTAGCAGAGGAAGGAGTGATGAACACCAGGCAGGCCTTCCTCCCCTCCCTCCTGACCACAGATGACAGGCAAGAAGATGACCAGCACGTAACAGAGAGAATGCCAGCACCTGGGTCCCAGCTGCTACTAATGAAAGTCTCAGTTAAAATTTCAGGAAATCATCTATGGTTGACATAGTTTTTTTGATATCTATATTTTTATTACAAATATTTACCAATAATATCCCCAAACTGATAGCACATTAGGCTGTGTGACATCTATCAAAATCACAGGAGAGACATTAGGAAATGGGTGTGATCAATATTTTGGCAACTGTACCATTTATGTTAGAATCACTTTACTAGTAGAGAAATTTAAAAGGAGATTTTACATAAGTTACGGAAACAGATGATTTAAAAAAATTAGTGGAGAAGAGAAAAACAACTTCAATCATTTGGAACCCATGGCCCTTCCTGAATTAAGAATCATTTCTGGAAGCCTGTAGCCCTGTGACACTTCCATTGCTATTGATATGGGTGTGTGCATCTTCCATTTTAAACCTCTTCAATGAGCCCTGTGATTAATACTTTATTCTCTAGAGTTGTGTTTCTATTTCACAAAGCCTTAGCATTTCTTTTCAGAGAGCAAGAGAAAAAACTTGGGGAAGCAAACGTCTTTTCCAAAAAAGAAGACAAACATGAAATAGGAATCAGCTGTGTTCAGTGAGAACCCTTCACGTAAGAAAATATTTGTGGCTTCAAAAGAATAAAGACTGATTCCAATTAAAAAGCAGGTGCTTCAGATCTGCAGAACTTAGGTCTTCCTTAAAAATACTTTCCACGTGGAAGTGCTAACAGCTGGATGGTAATGTTAGTTATGATCGACCTGTTGCATTTCAAAAATGTTCTCAATCCAGTTTATGGGCAGGAACATAATATCTAGCACATAGAATTTTTTATCTATTGTATTTAATTGACTCTAAGATGTACATTTCAACACCAACCAAGTTGTGATGGCCGTGATGCATCTTAAAATTGACAGCTGTCAAAACTACAATGAGGGGCTCCCCTGGTGGCGCAGTGGTTAAGAATCCGCCTGCCAATCCAGGGGACACGGGTTCCAGTCCTGGTCCGGGAAGATCCCACATGTCACAAGCAACTAAGCCCGTGTGCCACAACTACTGAAGCCCGCGTGCCTAGAGCCCGTGCTCCACAGCAAAGAGAAGCCACTGCAATGAGAAGCCTGCACACCACAACGAAGAGTAGCCCCCGCTCACTGCAACGAGAGAAAGCCCGCGTGCAGCAACGATGATACAACACAACCCAAAATAAAAATAAATAAATTTATTTAAAAAACACAAAAAACTATAATGAGGTACCATCTCACACCAGTCACAATGGCCATCATTAAAAAGTCTACAAAATAAACGCTGGGAAGGGTGCAGAGAAAAGGGAACCCTCCTACACTGTTGGTGGGAATGTAAATTGCTGCAGCCACTATAGAAAACAGTATGGAGGTTCCTCAGAAAACTAAAAATAGGGCTTCCCTGGTGGCACAGTGGTTGAGAGTGCGCCTGCCGATGCAGGGGACACGGGTTTGTGCCCCGGTCCGGGAAGATCCCACATGCTGCAGAGCGGCTGGGCCCGTGAGCCATGGCTGCTGAGCCTGCGCGTCCGGAGCCTGTGCTCCGCAACGGGAGAGGCCACAACAGTGAGAGGCCCACGTACCGCCAAAAAAAACTAAAAATAGAGTTGCCATATGATCCAGTAATCCCACTACAGGGCATATATACTCAGATAAAACTATAATTCGAAAGGATACATGCACCCCTATGTTCACAGCAGCACTATTCACAATAGCCAAGACATGGAAACAACCTTAATGTCCATCAACAGATGAATGGAAAAAGAAGATGTGGTACATATATATATACAATGGAATATCAATCAGCCATAAAAAAGAATGAAGCAATGCCATTTGCAGCAACATGGATGTACCTAGAGATTATCATATTAAGAGAAGTCAGAAAGAGAAAGACAAATACCATATGATATCACTTATATGTGGAATCTAAACTATGACACAAATGAACATATCTACAAAACAGAAACAGACTCACAGACGTAGAGAACAAACTTGTGGCTGCCAAGCAGGGGAGGGAGAGGGATGGATTGGGAGTTTGGGGTTAGCAGATGCAAACTAGTATATATAGGATGCATACACAACAAAGTCCTACTGTACAGCACAGGGAACTATATATTCAAGGTCCTATGATAAACCATAATAGAAAAGAATAAGAAAAAGTATATACATATATAACTGAATCATTTTGCTGTACATCAGAAATTAACACAACACTGTAAATCAACTATACTTCAATAAAATTTTTTTATAAAATTGACAGCCATAATAGCTCTTGGTCCTGTAGTGATCGTGGATGGCACAGTTCCATTGTCTGTGCAAACTGGGACACAGAGGTTCATATTTTCATATTTCTTGTGTCAAAACACTTCTTACAGTTTGCAGACACAGAATACATGTTATGAACAGTTTTAGAGTTCTGGCACCCAGTGGAATTAATGCTCCTTAATTCTAAATGGAATTTTACAGAAAACCAGCAGCAACTCAGGAACATGACCTTAAGAAGCATTAAGCGGGGGGCAGGGGGAGCAGATAAATTGGGAGACTGGGATTGACACATACACACTACTATGTATAAAACAGATAACAAGGACCTACTGTATAGCACAGGGAACTCTACTCAATACTCTGTAATGGCCTATATGGGAAAAGAATCTAAAAAAGAGTGGATGTATGTATATGTACAACTGATTCACTTCACTGTACACCTAAAACTAACACAACATTGTAAATCA
Organism: Stenella coeruleoalba; assembly: GCF_951394435.1. Taxonomy (NCBI): domain Eukaryota; kingdom Metazoa; phylum Chordata; class Mammalia; order Artiodactyla; family Delphinidae; genus Stenella; species Stenella coeruleoalba. The sequence continues at coordinate 73,188,520 of NC_137162.1, forward strand.
ACTATACTCCAATAAAAATTTTAAAAAAGCATCCTGTCCCCTAAGTTTAGGGTCAATTAAACATATTAGTACAGAGCACTTACTGCAACTGTGGACTTGGGATACAAACAGAAAATCATGAACAATCATGGCCTCCACCCTTAGAATTGAGCGTGCATTAATTTTCCCAAAGAAACTATATAAAATTTACTAAATGCACATCAATCCAAGTGACCATAAGAAGAGATTTTAGGATTCTCACTTCTTTGGAAGCTTTTCCTCAGTAAACAGTCCTGAATATTAAGTAGTCACCTTAGTCAAATCATTAGTGGGACCTTCTAGTCTCCTTCAAAGAGATATAAACCTTTTTCAGGGAGTCTAAAAATACTGGAGGAACTGGACGGGCCTCTAGGATCCTGGAGGGCAGCAGTTCTCTAAGTGCAGTTTCCCAAGCCAGCAGCAGAACTGGCCTCACCCAGGACTATGTGAGAAATGAAAATTCTCAGGCACCACCCCAGACCCACTGAATCAGAAACTCAGGGGGCGGGACAGCAATCTACGCTTTAACACACCCTCCAGATGATTCTGATACACACTCAACTTTGAGAAGCACTTAGAGAGTACAGTCCCCTCCATGTTGCAGAGAAGTTAAGAACCCTTAAAGGCCATTCAGCCAAAAAGAGACTGAACAGGGACTAATACAACAGGTTTCCTGTTGCCTAATCAAATTTTCCCCTACCATACCAAAACACGCATATCTTATTTGCCGTGTTATACCCGTGTATAAATGTAATTTCGAACCATATGTAAAAAGTTCAGAGAATTACTGGTTTGAGATATTTTCATTCTCCATGCCCCCCCCTTTTTTAAAAGTCTGAACCTCAGATTTTTAAAATTAAAATTTTAAATTTTAAAAATTAAAATTAAAAAATTTTTGCTCTACTAGGCTGCAAGCCCCATGAGGGCAGACATTTTGTCTTCTTTGTTTACTTCTACTTCTTTCACTTTAGAACAACGCCTGGCTCCCCGGAGGCAGTCAAAAATCACTCGATTTGAGTTACTGAATAAATGAATTTAAATTGACTTGTGCCATCACTTAAACTCAGGGATATCTTTTCTCCAACTATGTAGTAAGTTACTAGAGACTCACCCTTTAATAATTTTTGAACCCACATCACCTAGTATGGTGTGATGTACCTTACCTGTCTAATAGCTGACACTATTTTTTCTGTAAAGGGCCAGAGAGTAAATATCTTTGGCTTTGCAGGACATAAGGTCTTTATTTCAACTACTCAACTCTGCCTCTGAGGCAGGAAAGTAACCACAGACAATTCGTAAATGATGGATGTGGCTGCATCCCAATAAAACTTTATTTACAAAAACTGGTGGCGGGGCGGATGTGGTCTGTGGAATGTAGTTAGCTGATCCCTGATCACAGCAAAAGAGCTAACAACTGTTATTACTTTTATATTTTAAAGACTAATTAAATTGACAGATACAAATTAAAGGCTATAAGCAGCTTTCCAATACCTATTTTTAGAAAGAGCACATTAGTGCCTGTTATTTAAAATTTATATACTCTCAGAAAATGAAAAAAGTTGTAGAGACTTACATCAATTATTCATTGACTTAGAAGCTGGTCAACATAAAGTTCATTCCGGTATCTTTTAACATCTTTAAGGAAGGGCTGCCTCCTTCACTTCATTGACCTTGTAAGTTTCAGGGCCAAGGAAGACAGTAGGAAAACGGGCATGACTTTATTACACACAATTTACTCCAGCACCCCAAAGCTATAAGGGTAATCTTCTCCACAGCACCCCAAAAGGCTTTAATAACAAATATGTCACTTTGTATTTCTCTTTTTTAAAAAAAAGAGTACTTCCTTTGTAATTACAGACCTGGCCGACGAACCACACTGTGTGGTCCCTCGAACCTCAGCGGCTGACATGAGCAAGGATAAATCACTTGGTGCTATTGTTGGGGAGAATGTCCTTTGGAAACAGAGGGAAAGAAGAGAGCCAAGAGCTGAAAGTCACCCTCTGGAGCATTATTCCGTTGCCAGAATCATGGCTATTGTTATTGGCATTCATTTTTCAAAGAGAGAATGAATTATTTCGCTGCTGTTGACACATCAGCTAACAAAATTTTTTGTTTAGCGAGTTCTATGAACTCAGCACACATTTTTCCCTCCATCCCCTTTTTATTAAATGTAATCATTGAGTGTGCTGGTAAATGTACACTGCACTAGAAAACAACGGCTTAATATATTCCTGGCCTGGTTTAGCAAAGGAGAAGAATGCTTCTCTCTCCCATCCCACCCCTGCAAACTGAGTCACATCAAGGACCAAAGAGAACCAGACTGACATAGAAACACAGGCACAAACAACGAGCAGCCATCACGTTTGTCCCCGTAGTTTCCTGGGCTGTAGAAATGGGAACTCATTTTTCCCTCTTCCCACTGATCCTACCTCTGCCAAATTTCAATTAAGGAAGAAGGTAGGTGTTTTTCCTACCCCATCCTCTGGCAGAAGCAAGTAGCAGGCACATCTCTAGAGATGACTTTGTTGCCTGAACGATTTGGGCTGCTTCACTTCTCAAAATGCTGACAGGCGTCATAAAATAATTTTTATAAAAACATTTGTAAACTGTGAGCCACCTCGCAAATGTCAATACATTTTATTTCACTGTTTTAAGTCTCTGCCCGCTCTAAATCATAATATTTGATGTAATTAGGTCATATTTTATGGATACAAGCAAAAAAAAGTTTCAGTAGGGAAACGACCTCTCATGGATAAACGGATTAAATGTTGTTCGTATCTTCTTAGCTGCTGTTAGCAAACCTTCAGAGGCACTAACCAAAGGGGAAGGTCAATTTGGATGGTTATAAAGATATGACAACAGAATTATCTCTAATCTATGTAGATGCAAAAAAGAGCATCAGCACATAATTCTTCCCACTTTTCTCTCTTTCTTTCGCCCCTCTCTTCTGCCTGTGGTAACGTACCTGCTCCGAATTGAAAAAAACTGTGGGAAACTATAAGCATCTACTCCGTAACACTAGGATAGCATGAGATGAAAAGGGAAAAGGGACAGAATAATTACCCACCCACCGTAGATTTCCACCTCCCAACTCCCTGGATCCCGTGAAGGTGTCAGGTTACATGGCAAAGGCTATTAAGGTTGCAGATGGAATCAAAGTCGCTAATCAGCTGATCTTAAAGACAGGGAGATTATCTTGGATTATCTAAGTGGGCTCAATATAACCACAAGGGTCCTTAAAATTAGAAGAGGGAGGCAGAAGAGGAGAGTCGGATGGAGATGTCACCATAGAAAGGCTTTGAGGGTGGACGAACAGGCCATGAGTCAAGGAATGTGGGTGGCCTCTTGGAACCAGAAAAGGAAAGAAAATGAATTCTCCTCTAGAGACCCCACAAGGGAAGACAGTCCTGCCGACACCTTGATTTTAGCCCAGTGAGACCCGTGTGGGAACTGTGACCTATAAAACCACAAGGAAATAAATTTTTGTTGTTTTAAGCCACTCGGTTTGTGGTGACATGTTACGGCAGCAATAGAAAACTAACATATTACACAATTGTGATATATCAATTCTTTTTTTTTTCTTTTTGGCTGCATTGGGTCTTCATTGCTGTATGCGGGCCTTCTCTAGTTGCAGCGAGCGGGGACTACTCTTCGTTGCGGTGCACGGGCTTCTCATCGCGGTGGCTTCTCTTGTTGCGGAGCACGGGCTCTAGGCGCCCGGGCTTCAGTAGTTGTGGCTTGTGGGCTCTTGAGCGCAGGCTCAGTAGTTGTGGCACACGGGCTTAGCTGCTCCCCAGCATGTGGGATCTTCCCGGACCAGGGCTCAAACCCGTGTCCCCTGCACTGGCAGACAGATTCTTAACCAGGGAAGTCCCTATCAATTCTTATATAATTGTATGAAGCAGGTACCATTATTATTCCCATATCACAGAGGAAGATACTATGACTAGAGAAGTTAATAACCTGTCCAAGGTCACAGAGCTAGTAAGTGGCAGGGCCAGGATTCCAACCCAGGTAGTCAGGCTCCAGTGCCCACACTGTCAGCAATAGTTTATGCTGTGAAAGATGTGAAGCTGCAGAAAACACCTCACGGACAACCACATCCTGTGGCTAAAATTTAAGGTTTTGGGACGAAGAGTCATTGGAAGATTAGAGTCATCATGTGGTCAAAGGAAGTGAAGTGGTTTGTTATGACATTTAATCAAGAATGTGGATGTATCAAAATAGGGTCATAACCGGAGACAAGAGACAATCCAATTTAAGGTCTGACTGAATCTGGGAAATAGACCAAATAAAAACACCCTTGTAAGATCTCTCAGGATTAGTCCAGCTTTCTCATTTCTTCCAGGCCATCAATCCCATCCATTTGCTGTAACTAACTTTATTTCCGTGGTTCAGCTCTTATGAAGTTACCCCTGCTCACCTTCAAGTGTCCTCCATCTCCCGGTATCTTTGCCATGACTCCCTGCACCCTTCTCCTGGGATCATGGTCCAGAAGTGGACACTGTCCTGAGCACCAGACAGAGACATCTGGATTTCACAGAGGGAGACTTAGCAAATGGTTTCTTACCCAAGATAAGAATAAAGATGCCAAATCATGAAAAGTTCATCATGGAAGTTAAGATTTCATGCTTTCCCCTCAATGGTCAGTAAATAAAACAGAATACTTAACAATAAACAAATACAAGAAGAATGTTACTTTGGGGGAAAAAAATGATCCTATTAAAATTCAAGTGATATTGGTTAATGAATAAAACAGCTTATTCCTTAAATGACACTTCATTCATTATACCCGGGTAACAGTTTAAATCCTTCACAAAGCTTCAAAGAGCACACATTACAATGGCCACTGAACTAAAACACTAAAACTATTTTTCAATTACATCTTTTAATAAATACATGGCTTCATCAGGTATTAACTTGAAAATGAAATTTTTCTTTGGTGGAAAAATTAGGGGGAGAGGGTGCATGCCAGACATTATTTATCACACTACAAAATCGCCAATATTCAAACAGCAATTTTTTGCTATGCTTAAGGAATTTCAATTTTTTAATCATAAATTTATTTATGATATATATTTTCCAATTGGCAACTGAAATAATAGTTACTTGTTTTTAAGTGAACAAAACATCGATTTAACATCACTCAATTTTTTTAACAGTTCACCTATGATTGTAATTTTATTAAGCTCTTAACAACAAAAAAAGATCTTGAAATATTTGTCCATATAACACCTTGAACCAGCTAAAGTCTTCTGCCTCAGCTTATTAGGTAGTGATAAGAATCGAAGGCATTTTTGTGACAAATATTTTACAGCAAAGATGATACTTAATACCTGCAAGCAGTTTTGTTGTCATGGGGACCATATAGGAGAAACCATTTACATGCCAGAATTTCAAAGCCCTTGAAACAGTACCTTCAAGTCTGGCTTCACTTATAACTTGGAAATCAAAACTGTAGTGACCATTTTTATTTTTAAAAAATGTATAACCCATCTGCTTTACAGAAAAAGAAGTATTGACTTCACTCTTTGAAAAGTCTTAAATTTCCTTTCCATGAAAATTCTGATGCTAGAGCACACCAACCAGGGGGATTCTGCTGCCTAGCAGGTAGTCATGGCAACTGAAGTGCACATGGTGAGCCTGCACTGAAGCTAGCATGATAAGACCACAGTTGAGAAGTCTGACATATGTTTTCACAGCTGCTGTCTCCTTGTTTTATTTCTGCTGATATTTTAAAAGAAATTCAGCAACCTTCATCTTTTCCTTTAAGTCTACCTGAAAATCACCATCAAAATAACAATTTCTCCAAATGGTGAAATTAAATGGCATCAGAGAAACAAAAATCCAAGCAGGGAGAAGAGGAGAGGCCCCGATCCCCAACTAGTTGGAAGCATGTATGCACTATACTATGAGCTGGCCTGGTAGTCTCACACCAGCCCACGGAAGCATCCTAGCCAGGCTCATCCTAAGAGACTGGAGGAGTGTACTTTCTTAAGAAATCAGATATTATAGTCCTCCTCAGTTTGGTTCCAAGCCACCTTATCTGAAGCCTGTCTCTAACTACATTATTCCATGAGCTCTGCATTCCAGCCGAATCTGCCTGATTGTCATTCTATAAATATGCTGTGTACCTTTCTGACACACCCTTTGCCATACCCACCACCTAAATACCCTCTGAGCCATCATCCTACAAGGAGTAAATGATCTATAAAACCATGACCAGGAACTTTGTTGGCAGTCCAGTGGTTAAGACTTCGCCTTCCAATGCAGGGGGTGCGGGTTCGATCCCTGGTCAGGGAGCTAAGGTCCCACATGCCTCGCAACCAAAAAACCAAAACGTTATGAAACAGAAGCAATATTGTAACAAAATCAATAAAGACTTTAAAAATGGTCCACATCAAAAAAAATCTTAAAAAAAAGAAACCATGACCAATCCCCATCCAGCAAAAGTGCCTTCTGCATTGATATAATAACTCTTTTATTCATATTGCTTGTTTGACATTAACTTTATGCCTCCCAGAGTATTCCGGGGTCTAGCTCACCTCCCCATACTCTGAGAAGCCCGTAACATAAGAAGGCAGTAATAGTTCTTGATCTAATAGCTGGTGCTCCACTTACTTGGACAACAACAGTAGAAGGAATGGCAGAAAATTAAAGAATATCGATAGCAACCAGCATCTAATAACACTGACGTATAAACCTTTAAGCAGATGAAGCCAGAGTTGTATGAGACACACAATTAGAACAGAAATTTTTTTAAAAAATCATACACATAACCTCATGGCAGAGATGAAGAACTCTTGAAAACACCACTGAGATACAACAATCCATTCACATGGATACTTACTAGTATCAGGAAATCCTTAAAATACTCCCAGGAGCTAGAGATAGTATGCTTCTCTCTAAAGAAAATGCTTAAAGATATTTTTCTCCTAAAGCTTTTTTCCAGACAGCTTTCTGACAAAATATACACATACAAAATGAAGTATGATACTTGGGCATGAAGTGTCAATAATACTGCAACTAGAAAAAAAAAAAACAGAAATTTTCAAAGTGACTACTTTGGCCACTTGGGACATCATCATTAGAAACTTTTATTTAAAGCCATAATAAAATTGAATATCCATAAAGATGATACAAACAGATGGAGAGATATACCATGTTCCTGGATTAGAAGAATCAACATTGTAAAAATGACTCTTCTACCCAAAGCAATCTACAAATTCAACACAATTCCTATCAAACTACCAATGGCATTTTTCAAAGAATGAGAAGAAAAAATTTCACAATTTGTATGGAAACACAAAAGATCCCAAATAGCCAAAGCAATGTTGAGAAAGAAAAACAGAGCTGGAGGAACCAGGCTCCCTGACTTCAGACCATACTACAAAGCTACAGTAATTAAGACAGTATGGTACTGGCACGAAAACAGAAATATAGACCAACGGAACAGGATAGAAGGCCCAGAGATAAATCCACACAAACATGGTCACCATATCTTTGATCAAGGAGGCAAGAATATACAATGGAGAAAAGACAGCCTCTTCAATAAGTGGTGCTGGGAAAACTGGACAGCTACATGTAAAAGGATGAAATTAGAACACTTCCTAACACCATACACAAAAATAAACTCAAAATGGACTAAAGACCTAAATGTAAGGCCAGATACTATAAAACTCTTAGAGGGGGACTTCCCTGGTGGCACAGTGGTTAAGAATCTGCCTGCCAATGCAGGGGACATGGGTTTGATCCCTGGTCCAGGAAGATCCCACATGCCATGGAACAACTAAGCCCATGTGCCACAACTACCGAGCCCGTGCCCAAGAGCCCATGAGCCGCAACTACTGAGCCCATGTGCTGCAACTACTGAAGCCTGTGTGCCTAGAGCCCATGCTCCACAACAAGAGAAGCCACTGCAATGAGAAGCCTGTGCACTGAAACAAAGAGTAGCCCCCGCTCGCCACAACTAGAGAAAGCCCGTGCGCAGCAACAAAGACCCAATGCAACCAAAAATAAACAATTAATTAATTAATTAATTAAAATAAAACTCCTAGAGGAAAACAGAGGCAGAACACTCTATGACATAAATCACAGCAAGATCCTTTTTGACCCACCTCCCAGAGAAATGGAAATAAAAACAAAAATAAATGGGACTTAATGAAACTTAAAAGCTTTTACACAGCAAAGGAAACCATAAACAAGATGAAAAGACAACCCTGAGAATGGGAGAAAATATTTGCAAACGAATCAACAGACAAAGGATTAATCTCCAAAATATATAAACAGCTCATGCAGCTCAATATTAAAAAAACAAACAACCCAATCCAAAAATGGGCAGAAGACCTAAATAGACATTTCTCCAAAGAAGATATATAGATTGCCAAAAAAACAACACACATGAAAAGATGCTCAACATCATGAATCATTAGAGAAATACAAATCAAAACTACAATGAGGTTTCACCTCACACTGGTCAGAATGGCCATCATCAAAAAATCTACAAACAATAAATGCTGGAGAGGGTGTGGAGAAAAGGGAACCCTCCTGCACTGTTGGTGGGAATGTAAATTGATAAAGCCGCTATGGAGAACGGTATGGAGGTCCCTTAAAAAACTAAAATTAGAACTACCATATGACCCAGCGATCCCACTCCCGGGCATATACCCTGAGAAAACCATAATTCAAAAAGAGTCACGTACCACAATGTTCACTGCAGCTCTATTTACAATAGCCAGGAGATGGAAGCAACCTAAGTGTCCATCAACAGATGAATGGATAGAGAAGATGTGGCACATATATACAGTGGAATATTACTCAGCCATAAAAGGGAACGAAACTGAGTTATTTGTAGTGAGGTGGATGGACCTAGAGTCTGTCATACAGAGTGAAGTTAGTCAGAAAGAGAAAAACAAATACCGTATGCTAACACATATATATGGAATCTAAAAAAAAAAAATGGTAATGATGAAACTAGTTGCAGGGCAGGAATAAAGAGGTAGACGTAGAGAATGGACTTGATGACATGGGGTGGGAGGGCGAAGCTGGGGTGAAGTGAGAGTAGCATCGACGTATATACACTACCAAATGTAACATAGATAGCTAGTGGGAAGCAGCCGAATAGCACAGGGAGATCAGCTCGTTGCTTTGTGACCACCTAGAGGGGTGGGATAGGGAGGGTGGGAGGGTAGACGCAAGAGGGAGAGGATATGGGAATATAAGTATACGTACAGCTGACTCATTTTGTTATACAGCAGAAACTAACACACCGTTGTAAAGCAATTACACACCAATAAAGATGTTAAAAAAAATCTGAATATCCAAACTTTAATGGCTTGTTTTATAACAGAAAAGTTACAGTTCTGTCAGGTCCAAAATATGCTTTTCGTGTCTTTTTTGTATTCCAACCGCTTGCCCAACATCTCCACCAACCACCTCAAATGCAACAAGTCCAAACTCAAATGGCTTCCACACACAAAAAACAAAACCAGAACTGCTCCTTCACTCCTATTTCCTATTTCAGTTAGAAGCGCCAGCAACTGTGGTCAGTCAGACCAGAAGCCGTTAAGTCAGCCTTGACTTGTTTCTCGGCCTCAAACCCTAAAGCCAACAATTTCAATAGGGAAACAGTATCACATAAAATAAACAGCATGGAATTAAATATAAGGGCTTCTTATTAACTATAAAATCCTTGGACAACATATTTAATCTTTTTAACTCTCTGTGAGGATATGATTCGTGTTAAGACTTTAAAAAAACAGGTTTTGAGATAGATTTCTATTATGCTATTATTGTTCTCTTGGAGCTCACAGAGCATGTTAACAGATTAAAGGTGATGGGAAATAACATAATGAGAACAAAAGCTGTTTCACTTTAATTACTCTTTCGCAAATTTACTTGACTCCTTTTAACATCTTTATTGGAGTATAATTGCTTTACATTGTTGTGTTAGTTTCTGCTCTATAACAAACTGAATCAGCTATACGTATATTTATGATCCCATATACCCTCCCTCCTGCGTCTCCCTCCCTCCTACCCTCCCTATCCCACCCCTCTAGGTGGTCACAAAGCACTGAGCTGATCTCCCTGTGCTATGCGGCTGCTTCCCACTAGCTATCTCTTTACACTTTGGTAGTGTATGTATGTCCATGCCACTCTCTCACTTCGTCCCAGCTTACCCTTCCCCTCCCCATACTTGACTTATTTTTAAGGAATGAACTGACATTTTTTCTTCTAAAAACAAAAAATCACTTGCGAAATACTTTACTAACCTCTTTCGTGGGCTTGGCTCTGTGACTGTGTGTGGGGAAACGTAGGTCTTTTGGGATGTCACTCTGTGCTGCATCCCCTCCCAGATGTCCCACCAGGCCTAGGGTGTCTGAGGGCTCTGTGGTATGTGCCCACCCTTTCTCTCCATTAGCCTTTCACTTTGGGTCCAAAACGCTGCTCAGGGCAGCTTCTGCCCAGGGTGGGACTAAACAGGACGGGTTTTCGTGTGTGTGTGTGTGTGTGTGTGTGTGTGTGTGTGTGTGTGTATTTTCTTTCTTTTTTTTAAATGAAGTATAGTTGAATTACAATGTTGTGCCCATCTCTGCTGTACAGGAAAGTGACTCAGTTATACACATAAAGACATTCTTTTTTTATATTCTTTTCCATTATGGTTTATCACAGGATATTGAACATAGTTCCCTGTGCTATACAGTAGGACCTTGTTGTTTATCCATCCTATATATAATAGTTTGCATCTGCTAACCCCAAACTCCTGGTCTTTCCCTCCCCAGCAGTACTATTCACAATAGCCAAAACATGGAAACAACCTAAATGTCCATCGATAGATGAATGGATAAAGAAGATGTGGTACACACATACAATGGAATACTACTCAGCCATAAAAAAGAACGAAACAATGCCATTTGCAGCAACATGGATGCAACTAGGATGGATTTTCTTTTGATGAAAGAGATGCCAGAAAGAGGAACCATTCCCTTGAGTGTGTAATGCAGCACATTAGAGAATAAAGCTCCTGTTTCTATGCTTTAAAAAAAGGTTTAAATATGGGGGTAAAGCTCATGTAATATCATGCACATCCCATATTAATTAAAATCCTTTCTCCTGCAAACCAATCCTATTGCCTAAGTATCTCACTCTTAAGCTCTTTTGTTCCTATTTCTGTCCCCACGTCTCATCTCTCAACTATATCTATCCTCTCACCTCCTCCACCCAGACACCTCTCTAAAATATAGATGAGGGACTTCCCTGGTGGTCCAGGGACTAAGACTCTGCGCTCCCAATGCAGGGGGCCCAGGTTCCATCCCTGGTCATGGAACTAGATCCCACATGCTGCAACTAAGAGCCCTCATGCCACAACTAAAAGATACCACGTGCGGCAACTAAGACCTGGCATAGCCAAATAAATAAATCTTTTTTAAAATAAAATAAAATTTTTAAAAAGTACAGATGTGAACACTGCCTTCCAAGTGAAGAACACACTCCTTAAGATTCACACACCCTTCTCAATTTGGCCCAAATCCTCTTCCAGTATCTTGACATACCGCTGCCCACTGGTGGCCACTCTCCCACAGGTCTGGGGGCAGCTTTCACACTGTCATTTCTTATGGTCCCAGCAACTAATTTTTTTTTTTTACCGTTAATGAAATACATGTGCTCTCAGGGCTCTGCCTTTTCACGTATGGCTCCCTTGGTCTGTAAAAGCCACCCCACACCCATCCTGTTCTGTATCTGGCAAACAATTCATCCTTCAAAGCCAACCCAAATGTCACTTCTTCTATGAGGTCTTCCAGAATGAGTTAGTCACTCCTTCTGTGGACTCCCATGGCACTCTGTTCTCAGCTCTGTCCTGGGGAGCTATTAAAACTCAAGAACAAAAGTGAAAGACATCAACACTGATTTCGAAATTATTAATTCCTGATGAGTTTTTTCCACCAAAATCCCAGGCACTCCATATCTTCTCTTGATTACACACACACACACACACACACACACACACACACACACACACACACACACACAGTCCAGGGAAATACTGGGAACAAAAAGCCTCAATATAATCAAATAAATTCAGAAACCATCAGAACCATCCGAATGAATCAGACCTGACCTCATTTTGAAATACCTGCAAACTCTTAAATGTCAAAGGAGTTTCGGGGAACAGCCAAAAAATTTTAAGACTCTAAGTTTCCAAAATATAATTTCTAAATTGTAACAGTCTTTTCTTTACACATGTGTAAAACTTTTAGAATTCAATGGGGAAATAAACCTTCATTTCCAAAGTTAACTTTGAAGTTGGGAAATCAAAACATATGCTATTTCCAGGCACTGGTCATAATAATAATCGCTACCATTTGCTGGGGGCCTTGTGCTAGGGCTCCTCGGGAGACTTGCTGCAGATTCCTGCACGTGAATCCTGCAGCTACTCATGCAGTAGAAGTCATAACTCCTATCTTACAGATAAGGAAGTTGGTCAAAAAGATTAAGGGAACCCGAAAAGACATTATCCAGTGCGGACTCAAATCCAGGCCCTCTGACTCCCTGGCCCAGACACACATTCTATAAGCTTCAATACAGAATCAAAGCTAGGCCAACTGGATGACTTCTCTATAGAGCCAATAACCAAACACCTGCTCAGACTGTCCACTTCAAAGGGGCAGCCTTCTGTAACCAGGGGGCTTTAACATGAGCCACTCACCTAGGATTTATATACTAAGCTCCCAGAGTACTAAAAAAAGTTATCGAAAGTATTTTTACTTCCTCTTAAAGGGAGAAACTTTAAAATTTCCTGAGAAAATGATATATAAATATTTTTAATTTGACAGAACTATAAACTTAATTTAAGGAAGATCGATTCTAAGAACAAAGGAGCTTGTTGAGCTAAGATTTATATTATCTCAAAAACGAACACGAGGGGGAAAATCTTGCAGTTCATGTAAGAGTTGTTGGAAATAAAGTATAGAAAATATTAAACCAAGGTTTTGTAAATCCAGTTCTATTTTTCTTTACTTCTCCAATCAAATCAATGCTTCTCATCTTGGCTAAACATGACAAAAAATTTAGACTTCCATTTCCCTCATACTACTCGGCTCACTTCTCTTTTGTCAAGTACTAGGTAATCATAAAGAGTACAGTGCTTTAGTAAGTCTCCCATTAACATGAGAATTCTATATCGTAACACTGACCTTGACTGTAACTACTCTGTAAATACATATTTATCTTCATATACAGTCTTTCTTTAATAAGAATGGAGATAATTTTAAAATTTGTTTGCTTATTTATACTTTCCAAAAAATACATCAGTAAATCACAGATACATGCACTGGAAAGACAGCATTGTAGTCCTCCTGAATTTTATGGAAATTTAGTCAGTCATAAATGCTCCAAACTGACCAATATTTTCACCTCTGTGATGACTCACACAAGTTATCTGGTACTTGATTTTTCACAAGAATAAGAAGTGCAAGAAAAAAGAGCATGCTACGTTCGATGAAGTAATGAGTAAAGCAAGTCCAAATGTAATCACAGAATTCTACATATTATTTAAATTATTTATGAGAGAAGACATATATGATAAGCAAAGTAATAAAAAAAAATTTAACACTCTGTCCCATTTTAGTGAGTCAACACCTATTGTTGAATGCCTGGTATGTACCACATACCACCCTTCAGGGATGTAGTGGGCTATGCCTCTCATAGAGAATAAACACAGTAAACAAATAATGACAAGTGTGATATGGAAACCACAAAGGAGGAGAAATATAGGGTTCTTTGGGTTTTGCATAAGGTAAGATCTGAAGAGTAAACAGAAGTAGGCAGAGTAGCAAACAAGAAGTTTCCCGGTGAAAGAAATAATGAAACTGAGCAGGACCCTGTGGGGCTCCTGGGCACAAAAGCCTTTCTGTGTCCCTTTCCCTGAGTTCCAAAAGGTGAGTTCAAACTGTTGCTAATCAGGAAAAGGAGGGAATGCGGAGACAAGGGAGGAGAAGTCAAGAAACAAGAATGCAGCCTTGGGGCAGGGTCCTGGTTCCCCATCAAGGGATACACATAACGATTTCTTTGAGCTCTTCTCCAGAACTAAAACACCCACCAAATGGAAGATGTTCCAGAGAGAAGGTCACAGTTCAATAACCTCGAGAACCACAGATCATGAGACCACACGGTGCCAGAAGATCTCTAGACTGAAGGAATGCAGGCCCTGCACGCACCCTGATCCTTATTAGCAACCCAACTCCTTGACTATACAACTCCTCACAGACGCCCCTGGGTTAGGACACACAGTTTTGAGGGCATTAGCCTGCTGTGGCCCCCTTTGCCTGGCAAAGCAATAAAGCTATTCTCTTCTACTTCACCCAGAACTCTGTCTCCGAGATTCAATTCGGTACCAGCGTACAGAGGCCAAATTTCGGCATCAATAACAGGCAAGCAGGCCCAGAGGCTGCAGGGAGACGTCACGCCTGGCTGGAGAGGAGCCCAGGCAGGGAGCCGAGCAGATCTCCCTGCGGGATCGAAGGACTCGCTCCCCTAAAATGCTGGGAGGGGTCAGCCCCTCTGCCTCCACTTCAGCCTCTACTGAGGAAAACTCCCCTGCCTGGTCATAGCTTCTTCCCACAGCATTGAGGGACTATCCACCTCATGGTCTAGAGGCCTGGCCCTTTGACCCAACTTGGGACAGCTCTGAAGGGCCTCCCAATGCCAAAGCTTTCACTGAGGGCGGGGGGACCTGTCATGGGCCCTGCACTGCAGTGCCCTCCTCCCTGCACCCAGCCAGGCCTTCTTCTCAACCCCTCCCTCCCACACAGGTTGATCTCAAGGGCAAGGGCATTCCTCGACAAATGTATCAACCAGGAAACTCCCTCTGAGAGGAAGATCCCAACTCTGGAATCTAGGGTGAGCTGGGATGAGAGGTGAAAAGGTAGACAGAGGACAGCTCCCTCAGGACCCCACCTGGAATTTAGCCTAAGGGTTTAAAATAAAGGTGTGACAAGATCACTAATTACATCATTAGAGGTGAGTCCTAAAGAAGGACAAGAGAAGGCAAAGAGGGAACATCAGGGGGAAAAAAAAAAAAATCACCCACTAGGGAATTTCTCCCCAGACCTTGGGGCCTGGTGGTCATGGAAAGGAAATTATCTTGAAATTCTGATATAATAGGATTATACCTCAGTTTGTGTACTGGTGGTCATCCAACCCTGGCTTCATACAGGGATTGTGATGCTCAAAAGCCTTAGGTTAGAAATACTAGAGCCCCAGGATAGCATTCATTTTAAAACTTCTTATATGGAACCACATGAGAATAAAAAATATCCCATTCCACGTGTCACAGCAGCTGTATTCTAGTGGAAACACTGTAACAAAAAGAAAAAGGAAAAAGAAGGACAAAGAAACAAATCCTTCTGTGTTAAGGAAGACTTTGCAATTTGAATATTTCCTGTGGTGTAAAAGTCACACCAGAGAAAATGTATTGAAATATCTCCCTGTTGCCACCTTTTGGTATTTTTGTATGTAACTCCTTTGGGGGCTCTATTTCTTGGTTTACAAGTTACCTGAAAGGTGGTAGCAAATAAGCCATAATTCTGCCAAAGATAATTCATTCAATGCGACGTGTACAAATCCATTTTAAATACAGTCTTACCTCTAGACGTAGCCTATCAAGAAGAAGCAACTTTTAAATATGTGTTTGTTGGCTAAAGCCACCTTCTGAAAAATCAAAACAAAACAAAACGGCTGTAGGGATGGATCAGAGTGGAAGCAGAGCAGTCGCAGTACCGTATAGTCCAGGTGAGAGGGGAAGGCCGCTGACTGGGGGTGTGGGTGAAGAAACTGGGCTCAGGGGTGGACAGACCGGAGCAAAGGTGGTGGCCACTGGGGGGCGCTGTTCAGACTTCCCTTTCAGATAGAACTTGCAGTGCAGCTGCAACAGCGTAGTTAGCCGACTGCCTCCGGCTGCAGGGCCTCAGGATTTACCTCAGCTTTTCAGCCCAGGCCACACTCTTCCCCAGGAGTCCCCAGCCAAAGACTAAGTCCAGAGGCATATTAGGATTCTATCAATTCTGCTCAAAATGGGATTTCTATAACGGGCAACTTTCCCTCCAGAGCCGCTGTTGGACCAGCAGAGGCGCTGTCAGGTCTGCATCGCCATCTAAGGCTCCCCTGGCCCCATCTCCTCTCCCAGCATGCTTCCTTTCACAGGTGTCAGAGCTAAATTGGGCCTCCACCCTGCCTCTTTCCCAGGCATTCCTCCAGTTGACACAGTGATGCTTAACAGGTAAAATCAATGGTACTTCGCGCCTGACAGAATGTGGAGGGTGAGACAGGAAGAGGGGTCAAGGATAACCCCTGGGATTCTGGCTTGAGCATCTGAAATGGGAACTCTGAAAGGGGGACAAATTTAGGGAGATCATAAAGTCACTTTGAGTCAGGATAAGAACGAGGTACCTTGGAGAAATGCATTTCCATCCAGGGACCTAATGGTACAAAGAACCCAGTTTGGGACCTAGATTGGAATTTTGTGAATTTCTTTCCAGCCTGACAATATTCACTGCTGATCTTGAATGTTTCACTTCACAATAAAATTCAGTGAGGTGACTGGTGTGGTAGGCAGGCTTTAGACTCTAAAAGATACAGGTTTAAAAACCAGCACATATTAGCTGGATAGTTTCTCAAGAGTGCCGCAAGGGTCCGTTTCCAAATCTTCACTTGGGGTGGTAATCCCTGCCTGGCTGGGTGGCTGTGATCTAGCAAAATGACTGAGATATACCAGGTACTTTCAAAGGTGTATTTCGTATTCTTTTTCCTGTCTCAGTGGACACATTTGTTAAGCACAAGCAACACTAATCCCTTCATTAGACAGACATAAGCATAGAGGGGTTAGATGAAAAACACCCCAGAAGGCTGTGTCCTGTGAAACTTGGCTGGCTTCAAAGGTTTGAACAGTGTGTGGCACATCCCAATTGAAGGCACCTCCACTTGCGTGGCAGCTAATACAGAAAGGGTGAGTGTTTCCAGTAACACTGGGAGCAGGAAGGAAAAAATAGCCCCAGACAACGGAATCCAAACAGGAGAACACATGTTCCAAGTAGACCCTGCCGCAGGGAGAAATTTAAAAAAACAGTCATGAAGAGAACATAGCCTATCCCATCACAGACAATGCATGTTTAGGGGAAAAAAATGTTTTCTTTTTCACAGTATAAAAGAAATTTAAAAAGCAATTTACTTCTGCTTAAGACTGGATGTACTATACCCTCATATCATTTTTCACCGTCTACCTCCAGCAGAAAGGCCATTGTGATTTATTTCCTGGAGAACCAGAATTCGTAGGGCAACTAGTGAGAGAATGAAAATGCATTCCATAAGATCTGCTTGATTGACAGTTATAGAAACCAAATCTGCTTGCAGATGTGGAAATACACATGGCCGACTGTTTTCGTGCCCTTGCACCACATACCATATACTACCCAGCCTTCCTCAAATATTGATTTAATATTTAGACAAAGAAAACAATTTCTTGATGTGCCAAAAGGTCAAGTACTACCTAAAGCCACTGCAGACAACGTGGCAGCGAATTCCTTTGAAAAAGGAGTTTTTCCTATGAAAAACGGATCATTTGCCTCTTCACTGAGAATTTTAAAATTCAGTTTTCTCAGCTAATGTAAAGTTACCACCAATTTCCTGAAAATCCAAGCACAATTTTGAAACCCCAAAATTATGATGCCAAAGAAATATTTCCAATTCGCTTCGGCATCAAACTAAATGAAGAAAAATGTTCAGGATTCCCCAAATCATAATCGTTCTTCTTCATCCAGTTCATACATCCAGTGAGCAGAAGCAAAGTATTTATCGAGTCCATATGGACGCTTAGAAATGTTAGCAATTGTATTTAAAACAAAAATAAATTCAACTCTGTCAGCATTTCAGGAATTTATAGACAAAAACCACAGTCAACCCATGCCAAAAATCTCGTGCTAACCAGAAAGCATTTTCAAACTCTACCAGAATGAATATTTTTATCATAATGATCACAGACTCTGAAGAGTTTAATTAAACACTGGCACCTAGATGGAAACAGTGACCTTAAGTCCTTGCCAAGCTTACAAGTCACAGAGAGCGGGTGTTTGCTCTCCAACAGGTGCAGATGACCAGAGGCAGGGTGGCAGGTGAATAATTAAATATAGCCCTGGCTGTGTGTTAGAATCACCCTCATTTTTGTCCAGACCCCTGTGCATGTTAGCAACCACACTCAAAAACTTTTCCCATGGTTGGAAGTGAAGCTTTCACAATCTGAGGTAGACATCAATACAAATCTCCTAAGAGGTAGCTACTACTTGTGTTCCCATTTTACAGATGAGGAATCTAGAGGTTTAAGGTGGCCTACTGCCCACTGTTTCATGACTAGTAAGTAGCTGAGCCAGGATTCCAACATAGGCAGTTCTGGATTAAGACATCATGCTCCTAACCATTGCCCTGTACTAGAGATCTTTAGAGCATAAAAGAAGGTCCTTCCAAGATAATCAAGGCCAACCTGACACGCATTTACCCGGCCAGGCTGACGGATCACGTAGCAGCTGCAGCAGCCAATGAGCCACTTCACTCTCTCGGCTTTAGCTGAATCTGGGAAGGCAGGGAAGCAGGTCTGATGGTGTCGGGGACTGATAATGTCTAGAATACTGAGGCTATCAATCTCCACGGCAATTTATTTGGACTTTGTGCCTGGGATTATTATTCCAGTTTTAATCCAGCATGGTCTCTAAGTATACCAGAGTAAGGAGGTAGGGTATAGAAGAGGAACCACTGGTTATTAGAATCCTAAGAAATTGCACTGACAGCAAACGGAGGGGTTAAGCTCGTGTATTCACACATCAACCCACTGATCCAGGCATCAACCACACATGCACCAATTCTCTCTCTCTCTCTCTCTCTCTCTCTCTCTCTCTCTCTCACACACACACACACACACACACACACCATTCTGAACACCTACTATGCATGAGGCACTACCTCAAGGGCTGGTAACTGTTTGACAAAGTCCTATTCTCAGCAATCCATAAAAATTAGAAGAATTACAGGTGTTTACAGAGTTATGCTTATTTTAGCTACACCATGATTGTCTATCTAATCTCCCTATACATTACTAGTTTATTACTTGATTAAAAAGCTGTTAACTGATATCACTCAGGTGTACTGCTAAGTGAATATAAATCCAGTTTCTAAAGACTATATTTTCAATACAAAAAGAGACTTGCTTTTTCACAGAACTTTGCTATGAATCCTTTTGCAATTGTAAAGTATGAAAACGGTTTTTCTAACTATCCGGTTAGAGACATTGGACACTTAGGCATTAAGTTTTCTCAAGGAGAAGTAAATACGTAAAACATAGCCAGAATCAGTATTCTGATCATGTCTATATTACCTTGTTACTGTTCCATGGAAAATTCCATTTTCTCTCAGTAAAATTCAGTTGGGTTTTGTACCGAAAAGAGCAACAATAAATTCTATCACCTTTTAAAGGCAAATATTAATATTAGTGAGATAAAGTTATAAAGCTCTATGAGGTTAACATTTCTGCTTATTTTTTAATCAACTGCTTACATTTCTCAGTCACCTTCTTCACATTTTCTCTATCTCCCACCCGCACACATATTCTTTTCCTCCTGGACTTTTAACCCTGCCAAGTTCCAGGAGGAAAAAAAAGTTTCATTTTACATAACAACAGTCTGAAGATCTGATTTTCCCTGGAGTAAACTTGTTCCTTTGTACACTGATTAAAAGATATTTACCATCAATTGAGTTATTCAACCTTAAGAAACAACTGCAGAACATTCCGTGGTAATAGGTGTATATTTTTAAGATGATGACCCAAAGAAAAAGAAAAAAAGTACGAGGCCAATGTTAGTTGTTCCAGAAGAAAAGGCTACCAGTTAATGTCTTGTGTGTAAGTAAGAGACACAGGATGAATGGGGGTCGCACAGCCACCTCTAATCTATGCTTATGACATGTAATAAAAACATCATCTTCTAAAATCAGAAAGATTTAACTATTAAAGTGCTCAAAAATATACACGTGTCATCCAAGTACAAAAGGTCAGGTCCAGGGTTCTATACCAGAAGCCCTAAGCACCGTCAAGAGGGACTACCAGCTAAATGAACTGTAGGTGCAAATTTCCAGTCAGGACACGTACTAACTGCATAACCCTAAGCCTCAGTTCCTGCATTTGAGATGAGATGTTTAGGTCATAGAATTCATTAGAGTGAGATAAATTAGAAAACACATATACTGTAATCCAATGCCTGACTTAGTAATAGGTGTTCAATAAATGATAGTCGTTGTTATTGAAACAGGTTAAAAGATTAAACCCATTGTGGATAGTCTTATCTGGATGAAAATAGACATGCTTATTACCTGATCTCATTTTTAATTCTTCCCATTGGAGGGTACAAAGACTTAATTTTAATGGGCAGGAAGAGTTGGTCAAATCACTGAATTTTCAGTCTAATTAAAATTATATTACGCAAGGAACAGATTCTCATCCATTGTGGATATGAGAGAGAAAGCGGTAGAAATTTTTTCAATAATTAAATTTTTTAAGTAAAAATGCTACTAACAATCTACATTAAAGTTGATGTTGGCATCCCCAATTATAAAGAACATTTATAATGCACTGAGTGTGCAACCAACTCCCCACGAAGTTGTTAAGAAACATCAATCAAAACAATAACGCAGGGCTTCCCTGGTGGTGCAGTGGTTGAGAGTCTGCCTGCCGACGCAGGGGACACGGGTTCGTGCCCCGGTCCGGGAGGATCCCACATGCCGCGGGGTGGCTGGGCCCGTGAGCCATGGCCGCTGAGCCTGCGCTCTAGAGCCTGTGCTCCGCAACGGAAGAGGCCACAACAGTGAGAGGCCCGCGTACCGCAAAAAAAAAAAAAAAAAAAAAAAAAAAAGACAAGTCTTCTAGAACTTACTTCAGCATAAAAAAAAATTACTTTTTTTTTTTTTTTTTTTTACTAACTTTCCCCTAAAAACATGTTTTCAGGAAACCAAGCACCTGTAAGATATCTCCTCAGATGGTGCTAAATTTATAGTATTAAGACTGGTAATCCAAGCTGTCTACCAAGCCTGAGGTGGCCAGGAAGGTCCCAGGCATTAGGTGAGGGTCCACAGGTCCACAGTTTGAAAGATTCAAGAATCATGTGGATTTGTAAAAGTAAAACAAGCAAACACACAAACAAAAACACATGCTGGTTACTTCCCCAAAGGAGCCATCTCTGCCTCTGGATACGATGTGTTCACACTGGTGGTGAAATACACTTGCACCTTGGCTCCTCTCCCCTCTTAGAGACTGGCAGGTGAGGGAAAAGGTACCTTCACAAGCCAGAACTCAGAGATGATCCATACTTCAAGGAAGCCCAAACGGCGACCACGGTCAACATGAAGGCAGAGAGATCATTTGATGTTTTTAAATGTTGGCTGAATTGTATTAGGGCAGAGACTGGAGGCGGGGCTTGCAGTAGGGAGGGGGCTGCCAGGAAGCAGAGTCTCCAAGGAAAAGAGCAGGCTAAGCAAAATCTCTTGCCCCCTCACACATTGAAGTCAGCCACAAAGGCCTTGCACGGCTGATATCTACAAGATGGAAATCCAAAAAGAAAGGCTGTGCTCCTTGCCATTAACGCATAATAAAGGGCACAGGACAGGAAATTCGGCCATACTTTAAATAAGGTAGAAATGACTAGACGCAAGTCTCCTGAAATCCACACCCACCAGATTGCTCTAGAGAACTACGGATTCTCTCTCACTGCAAATGGGGAGGGATTTGAGCAAAATGGATTTGCATTTCAAAGGGAATAGTGGACTTCAGCTTATACCTACACCAGGCAGGGATCTGAGTTCAAATAAGACTCTGGCTAGTAAAGGGAGAAAGACAGCCAGGACAGGCAACCAGATCCTTAGAGACTCTTATCTGCCTTCACCCGCTGAACTCACTTCTCAGTAAGGGAGGCCAGACCCCATGATGAGTAACTGGGGGTACAAGAATCAGAGACCTGAAGGTGTGCTGTCTGCCTCATCAGAACAGAGGCAGCCATGGCTTTGGGCAGACGTGGCTTTAGGCAGCCAAAGCCTCCACATCCTGGAAGTCACCAACAGACCCTGCTGCTACAGCAATTCAGGGGATGCTGGGGGGGAAGGAGGGCTGAGCATAAATGGCCACTCAGGCAGAGTCAAAGGCCTGGAATAGAAGGAATGGCTGGGAGGCTGGAGAACACTCCCTGTGCCTCCAAGGAATCCTGTGCATAGCTCCAGGCTGGCACAGGTCACAGCTTTTGATGTTCTGGAACTGAAAGGTGACCTAGATGGTCACTGGGGTGATCCAGAGGGAGCAGCCAGAGAGATGGTCAGATCAGTTCAATTCTAATTAATATCCGAGTATTTGCAAAAGTTCATCCACACACACACAAATGATCTTCAGCCAATCATCCTGTTGAATTTCTATAAGAAGTATGACTTTTTCCCCCTCGTAAGGAGCCATGAGATTACATAATGACTTCAAATTATATAACTAGGAAGTTATGAAGTCCCTAGATTATGTTTAAGAATTTAAGAATCATGGATGCCTTTATTTTCTTTCCACCTATGATGTAATTCTCACTGGAAAACATGCATAAGTTATGAGGTGTTTGCACATGTAACATTTTAAAACTGGCTAGCAAAAGCATTGATTGGCTGTTACATAAGTCATTTTCCCATACATGAAAGTCAATGACTAAAGGAGTACGAGCTTGGCTGCCCAGCTTTGAAATCACACAGAATTCAGTAAACTAGAGTCATACTGACACTAACTGTTTCCATCTTCCTTGGTTTTAACTCCTTAACAAGTTTCTTTTTTGCTTGTTTAAAGAATCCAATTTAATTTTGCTGAACAATCCTAAAGGTGCTCAGAATTATTAAATTGTGAAACTAATTATACATTAGTAACCCACAAACCCAGCCATAAATTGGATCTCATCACAACCCAGACTGTGCCACTTCTAAGAATTCTTCTAACTGGTCATTTCTTCCTGTGGCTACAATCTCCTACCAATGCAATTCTTGAATGCCCTCAACCCTGCAAGTTCTCCAGGATATTATGTCTCCCGGTGCCCTGCCCTCTCTCTAGCTTCCTGCTGGCTTCACTTCTCCCTGTGCCATCCCACCCCCAGGTCGACCATTTCACCCTCTCATCACATACCCTAAAATCCCCCTAATCTGTGTTCTCCACTTCTGAGTGACCAAAGAACTGGGAAAAGGCATATAACTGTCCTAAGAAATCTGACTGCAAATTCATACTGTGCAGCCTCAACTGTATACTAATTTGATTTGGCAAGTTTTTTATTCATCTCTATTGCATTTTCCATAAGCAGTTCTTCTGAACGCTCCCCAGTTTCTTCAGGTCTCCAAAGCATCTTCCTATGTTCCCAAGAGATGACTTCATCTCCAAACAGACTGAGCAAAGTAGAGGAAATTTACACTCAATCTTCTCCCCTGTCTCTTAAATCCATCACAGTCTTCACTCTTCTCTCTTTCTTCTCACCAAACTCAGGAAAACATGTTCAAACCCGTTTAACAGACATTTATCGAGGACATACTCCAAGCCAAGCTTTCTACAAGGCATGTATCTGGCAGAATCAACGACCTCAGGCATTAAACCTGTGACCATACCTAGCAGAGTCTATTGAGGACTACAGGTAGGAAGCAAACATTGAAACAGGTTATTGACTAAAATGAACATAGTAATATCAGTGGAAGGACTCACAAAGTGAGGTGAATAGCCCAAGGCTAACTAACTTCAGCCCCAACACCTGTCATCTTAAATCTAGCCCCGCTCTCCTATTTCCCCTAGTGTCATTCTTTTCTCTACACTTCCTCAGCCTAGAAGTTCACTCAACTGACTTTTATAAGAAACGAATGAAACAGTAAAAGAAAAATAAACTCAATTCACCTCAACCCACGGACGTGTCAAGCAACCACTCCAACTATTACCATTTTCTTTCATTTCATAGATAGACACCCTTCAATATTAGTTGCTGCCTCTTCCTTTCCTGCTTGTTGTATCCTGGAGTCTGCTGTTCTCTCAAAGGTCACTAATGTGATCATTACTTAATTTTACTTTCCTGTACATGATGTTTTATTCAATGGAGGTGACAATCTTCTGAATAAAAAAAAATAATGTTTCTAAAAAGTATTCAAGTTTTATTTTATTCCTTAATTCATACGACTGATGAGATTATAAAGTAATGCATACGAGCTCTCCAAAATTTATTAAATGGTAAACAAACAATCCATGCTTTCCATTCACTTCAATAAAATTAATAGATTTTAGGAGAAAAACATCAGTAAATACTTTCTTTCCCTTCTAGAATAAGGTCCAACACAGAACACAGGGCTAAGTAAAGCCAGGGTTTCATTTTCTAAGGCAGTGTAATAGACAGGACCACCCCTGTGCAGGCATCTTTTCAGTCAACCATCAAGTTCCAAATGCTGAAGAGTGCAGGTACGATTGTTCATGGAAACCGGATGGATTCACTGCTTCCTTTAGTTATAAGCAATTTTCTTGCCATTTGTCTACAAAACTCCATCAAGGTCTGACTTTTAAAATAGTTGGATGCTAATATGATCATGAGGAAAAAATAGGAAAAGAATGAAATTCTTTTGATTACTGTCAGGTAAATATTTCAGAATCCCCATGGAGTATAGTTGACAACTATCTTGTTAGGAACGGAAATATCTTCCCTAACTTGGCTGAAGCCACTCAGCATGACTTTCAGGAGAACACAACAAATGGACAGAAATGATCCTATGGTGGGTCCTCTCCCTGTGACTGATTGTCAGTGCTAACCTGGCAAGAATCACATCACAGCTGCCAATGGCCTAGGATTCCTAAGCCACCAGGATGACACCCAGGTGAGGAAGCTCAGGGCTCCTGCTCTGCTCACCCACTGACATTCTTTTTCCTGACCTGCTAAACTCACGGGTTTCCAGACCCTTTCTCTCTTCTTGCTTCTCCCCACAGTGTATATTTTTTCTCTTTGTTGAAAACAATCTAATGTGCCTGGAAACTGCTTCAAGTGCCTATGTGCTACTTGGGATCATTTTAATACTTTTGCAGATGGTTTGGAGCATTTTTTTCTCAAAATGAGCCCTGAACTCTAAATCATTTTGCCATATTTCTACACTGATATATAAAATACACTTGAGATGAATGCAGTCATTTTTCCACTAAAAAACAGAGTTGTTAATTAACGACTGGGAAAGAATGCCAACTCCATTTGTCCACGGCATAATGACTGTTCAATCGACCAGGATAGCCATCTTAACTTGGGTTCCCCCAAAAAGGACCCTGAGACAAGAACCCGGGTTAGTGTGTCTTACTTGCGACAATTTATTCGGGAGGTGATCCCAGGGAGCACAAGTTAGGGAGTAAGGAAAACATGGGTGAGGAGAGCCAATAAGGGGAGTGGTAATGGATCAGCCACTGCTGGGGCTCCATCCCCCTGGGACATCCTGAGGGGACATGAACAATATGTCGCAGCACTGTCCCACAGAGAGAAGGGGAAACTGGACAGGTGTTTTCTGACTCCAGTCCTTCACTAACGTTGAAGGCCATCCCTGGGAGAGTTCACTTCCAGCATCACTGCCAGCACTTCTAAGCTGCTCTGCACCAGAGGAGGAAGTTCCCACAGGGCTGACCCCGGGGTGGGGGAGAAGGGCAGCAACCCAGCACTCGAGATGGGAAGCTGTCAGCATGCATGGGAGATGCCCACCACAGGTAAACTCAGAGGGAGGCCGAGAGCCAAAGAACACCATTTGCGACAGCAGCCCCAGTTCCTTGCTTTTATCAAGCCACCATGTTGTGCTGCCTCACCTTTCCAAAAGTCTCCCTTGATCCCATTTATCAAATACGATTCACTACCCTCGTCACCCAGTCTTTAACCCCTTCCTACCACAGTTATCAATTATCTCCTGCGATCATCCCCTACTCCAGGCTTTCCACTGACTACAGGATGGACGAGGTTCACGTGAGGTCATGGCCCTCACTGATCTGCCCTACCTGCCCAGCCTTATTGGCCACCAACTCTTCCCACTCTCTCCCTTTCACCTTCTCTTCCTCTAACAAACAATGATCCTTCTCAGCTTTGAGCCTTTCCCACACAGAATGCCTCAACCCTACCTGCCCTTTGGAAATGCACACTAGGAAGCAGCGACTCCTACGGAATATGTTCCTTGGCTGTGGCTGGCACTCTTCTCCTGCTCCTCTGAATTCTAGTCTTGACAGCAAACAATGCCATTTTAAAGAATGTGCTTAAAGTGAGAGGGCAGGAAACTCTGGCCAAACTCTAAGGTTCCAAGGGGCAGAGACTGAGATCAATGCTCCTTTAAATTCTTCCAACACTCCCTACAGGGCCCACTAGCTAAAGACCACCAGGAACACAACTGTAGTCAATAAATCGAGCTTTCTTTAGCTTGCTACAGCGAGAGAGAGAGAGAGAGAGAGAGAGAGTGCACCAAAGGGACTGGGTCATCCGAAAAGGAAACTGAAGGAAGCTTATTACAGAACCTGGGTTTGTTCTGGGTGATTCCAAGGAGGTCTTAGGAAAGTGGTGGCCAGATTTGGGCTGGAAGCTGTCAGGAAGTGGGGAAATTTACTGAGTATCTTGGCAAATTTAACACAGAAGGCAGAGGATGAAAGCAGAGCTGGAGTCATCACTGTTGGTAAAGCAGCACTTTCACTCAGGTCAGTCAAAAGAGAGGGATGTTTAATTACTTTTGTGGCTGCAGAGTGTCTCTGTCTCAGTCTTGCTTCAGACATACTGAAGGAGTAGCCCTGTCTGATTATTTATACTCTGCAAGAGGTATTTATGTTCAACTGGGAACACTGCGGCCGAGCTGACAGGGACATTTTTCACTTTCTCCAAAGTGACTCAAAAGATACCAGAATGACTTTGAATTAATTTCAAATTTGTTCTAAACCTAAATGATAATGCAAACTTTAACTCCTAAGTTATAACTCCACTCCTGGCAGGCACTGTGCACACGGAAGGGAATAAGACATGCTGGCCTTTGACACAGGGCCATGAGGTCGCAGTCCAGGAGGAAAGGCGAACGTCTAGGCTGATACAACACAAGCCTGGAAAGTGCCAAAATGGAAAAATGCATAAGGTACTGACAGCATAGGGAACTGAGTGTGAACTGCATGTAGAGTACAGGTGACGCTTTCCAGGAAGACATGTCATCTGAGATGGATGTGGAACGATGACTAGGAGTTGACTGGTTGGAAAACGAAAGGTGGAGACGCAGCAGACACAGCAGGTGCAAAGGTATGAAATGGCTTAATGGATTGGGGAACAGAACGTAAGTCAATGTGACTGAAAAAAACTTTACTGAAAACTAAAGTTTTGCAATGAACTCGAATGAATTTCCAAACCTAGACTATACAGATACTACATTTTGCAGGTGTGGAAAGAGAGAGTGTTACATAACTTGCCTATGACATAAAAATCGACTCGGCATTGACCTAGGGAGAAAATCCGAGAGGATTAGATTAAAATATACCCACTTGATGGTGAAAGCAAAGGAAATAGGGGCATATAGTTTCATCTCAAACATGTATACCCTCAGTGGCTGAGTCTTTTTTCCTTTCTTCAGCCTCACTCTGCTGAGTTCATATATATCTCCCAGCTAAGTGAAATAAATCTGGACTCCTTGGTGCTGTATCAGATTTGAGAAAGAGTGAGGACCACCCAAAGAAAGCGAAGGGGCACTTCTGAAACAGTGCAATGCATACGGAGACTGTAGTTCTGTTAAGTCAACTGAAGGTTGAAGAGGAAGTAAATTTTACCAAAAACTAAATACTCTTATTTATGGATCCCACTCTAAACGTGGAGACAGTGTAGAAACAGAATACAAGTCAATCCAAAATAACATATTTAGGTGTCCTTCCCTTGCGTAAAAGGGGGAATGGAAAAATTTTCAGAAACTTTTCCCACTAAAATACAAAACTAAAGCTCAATACATGCAAATACAGGCAAATGACTTACTGGCTCTTATTTCTGTTACACCAAGAAAACTCAGGAGATCAATGATTTCCTGAATAATATTATAATTATTTCTCATGCCTTGCCAAATGACACACACACATCCATATACATACATAAATACATATCTATATGTACGTGTGTATATATGTGTGAGTATATCTATATATTTATATAATTTCCACGCTCTTAATATTGACAATCCAATCTTTAAATAGTTTACTTTGGAAATCCAATGTCTTAAAAGTTCATGCATACTTTTGTACGGTCCTTCAAAAATTAATACATTATTACTACTTAAGGTCAATTCATTTCTTTCTAGTTTTGAATAGAAATGATCCATGAATTACTGTAAGTAAATATTAATAGTGAGAAATGAGCCATTTGGACACTACAGTTAGAGAGAAGCATAAGTAATCTTAAATTTCCAAGTAAAAAAAACAATTTAAAGGTCTTTATTTGATTAGAAAGAAAAGATGAACTACTCGCTAGAATAGGTAGATGATGTGAATCAACCAACAAAAGGTAAGGACAAGCAATTGACAGAATAATACAAACAAGTGTTCCATGAACAGATGAAACACGCTTACCTTTTCTGTTAATTAAGGAAGTGTGTGAGACAATGTATTTTTCACTATTTAGGCTGCCTGAAGATGGGAAAGCACAGTGTTGGCAAAGATGGGAGGGAAGAGTTGTTTCCTTTCAAGAAGCCAGTCCCTTCTGGTAGGAGTTCAACAGTCATTGGGAGGACAAGATGGCAATCCTAAAAATTATCAAAGTTGCTCATTGCCTGTGGCCTAGGAACTCTGCTTGTAAGAATTTATGCAACAAAAAAGCCTGTACAAATGGACAAATAAACCTGACATTCATTGTAGGAAAAAAAAAGAACATAGGCCAAAGTCTATTAAAACAGATGTGTCAAAACACATTACGGTATATCCGTACCCCACGTACACACAATGGCATTTCATACTGCTACAAAAAAGGAATATCACCATTTATGTGCCTACACAGAAGACATCCTCTTATTTTTTAAGAGGAAAAGCCCAATTGCAAAAATGCTTGTCTGTATAGAATGAGCCCATTTTCATAAAGTGATAATATATAATTCTGCACAGACCAAATAGCCAAAAACATACATATGCTGTGTTCTCGTTTTATTTTTATTGTTGGCAAGACATATTTGCTTTAGGAGTAATTTCTGGCAACAAGATATAAAGAGAATGTAACTCCTCATTCCTAAAATCTCTCTGATATCTTTTGATAAAAACGTCTGTTAGGAGCTTCCCTGGTGGTGCAGTGGTTAAGAGTCCACCTGCCGATGCAGGGGACATGGGTTCGTGCCCCGGTCCGGGAAGATCCCACATGCCGCGGAGCGGCTAGGCCCGTGAGCCATGGCTGCTGAGCCTGCGCGTCCGGAGCCTGTGCTCCACAACGGGAGAGGCCACAGCACTGAGAGGCCTGCATACCGCCAAAAAAAAAAAAAAGTCTGTTAGTACCAAGGTTTGTATGAAAATGTTATAATAAGCCACAAACTATGTTTTAGTGCCACAGAAAGACCATTTGCAGAAGTGAGGCTGCCACTATGATGTTGTTTTCCTTAGCTTATGAGAAATGCCACATGGTACTTCGGTCATGTTTGCAACTGCAAAAGTCTTCTTGAAAATAATCTAATTGCTACCAACAGGCCTGACAGACGTCACCGAGTTCTGTCCAGCAGTGCCGTGACTGACAGAGGAAAGCCAGGGAGATGCCACACATGGCTTGGGAAACCATCAAAATCTGATGCCCATCTCCAGGCCAAGTTAGGAGCATATGGCACCATCGTGGTGTTCAAATATGGTCATAAAACCTTAGCAACTGTCACAGTTATCACAACCATGCATTCCAGAAAGGAGGAATGGAAGACACAGACAGCAGGAACTGGGAGGGCGGCTGGTCCATCCATCCCCCAGCACCGGAGCTACAGGCACAACTTGAAACTTGGGCTGAAACACTCATGGAGAGTAAACACACAGTGCAAGTTGCACAAACTATATAATTCCAACTTGACTGCAAACTAGCTTTTAAAGTGCACAGGCTGGCCCTCTTACCGTGTTTTATCTCTCTTACTGAAATTCCATCGCTTCACCTATGTTGTTACGTATGTACGCCCTTTCTTCAGGAGTCACTAATATAGATCAACTATCCCGTTTCCAGTGCTGCAAAAAGAAACCAATTACACAAGGCAAAGGGCTGCATGAAATGGTCTAGTAAGAATCCAGTGCATGGATGGACCTAGAGACTGTCATATTGAGTGAAGGAAGTCAGACGGAGAAAGGCAAATATCATATGATATTGCTTATATGTGGAATCTAAAAAAATGGTACAAATGAACCTAGTTACAGAACAGAAATCGAGTCACAGATGTAGAGAAGAAACTTATGGTTCCCAAGGGGGAAAGGAGGGGGTGGATAAATTGGGAGATTGGCAATGACATATACACACTATTATATATAAAACAGATACTAATAAGGACCTACTGTATGGCACAGGGAGCTCTACTCAATACTCTGTAATGACCTATATGGAAAAAGAAGCTAAAAAAGAGTGGATATATGTACACGTATAACTGATTCACTTTGTTGTACAGCAGACACTAACACAACATTGTAAATCAACTATACTCCAGTAAAAATTCTAAAAATAAAAATAAATTACAAAAATAAAAATAAAAAAGAATCCAGGGCTGTGCAGAGAGCTGTCTCCCAATACCACGCCTGCTCCTCTAAACTCAGCGTTTCTCAGCCTTGCACTGCTGACATGTTGCATCAAATGATTCTTATTGTAGGTGGCTGTCCTGTGTGCTGCAGCATCATCCCTGGCTTCTAACCACCAGAGGCCAGTAGCACCACCTCTCAGATGTGATAACCAAAACTATCTCGGCAGTTCCACACTGTCCCCTGGGGCATAAAACCATCCCACCTTGAGAACCACTACTCCAGATAATTATTTTATGCAAATCCTAGTAAAACCATTAATGGGTTTTAAAAGAGGAGAAAAGGAAGGAAAAATACTGCAAAAAGCACAAAGAAATAAAAAATCTAGGTTGAAAAAAATTTTAAAGATGGACATCCAGCAAGCTTCTAAAATGTGGGTATAAGGAGTTAGGATTGCATTTCTTCCTAAAGAGATAGTTAAGAAACATATTCCCAACCTGGGTTTCCCTAAATGAACGTGCTGGTGAATCTTCATTCCTTTGGTGACCAAACTCATCATGAGCACCTAGGCTCATGCTTAGGGGGTGGAGGGAATTACCTTGAACTGTGAAATCAAGGTTTATGGCCTAACTCCATCATTTCAAATTCTGTGTATGACACTGAAGAAGTTATACCACCTCTCCAACAGTTACTCACGTGTATCATAGGGATAATAAGGTCATTCATATAAGGTTATAGTGAAGATTATGAGAGATAACACACCTAGAACAAGGCTTATTACAAGGTAGACAAATAAATATTTTTGCTCTTCCTCCTCATAGGGTTTAACAAGGAAAAAAGAACTGTAGTTAGAAGGGATCCTGGGATAGCAATTTCTTCACTAAAGGCAATGGACTTAAAACATCTGCACCCCAATGTTCACTGCAGCACTATTTACAATAGCCAGGACATGGAAGCAACCTAAATGTCCATCGAAGAAGGAATGGATAAAGAAGATGTGGTACATATATACAATGGAATATTAGCCATTAAAAAGGATGAAATAATGCTATTTGCAGCGACATGGGTGGACCTAGAGATTATCACAGAGTGAAGTCAGTCAGACACAGAAAGACAAATATCACATGATAACACTTACATGTGGAATCAAAAACAAAGGGTACAAATGAACCTATTTACAAAACAGAAGCAGAGTCACAGATGCAGAAAACAAACTTAAATTAGGAGATTGGGACTGACACATACACACTACTATATATAAAATAGGTAACTAATAAGGACCTACTGTATAGCACAGGGAACTCTACTCAATACTCTGTAATGACCTATATGGGAATAGAATCTAGAAAAGAGTGGATATATGTTCATGTATAACTGATTCACTTTGCTGTACAGCAGGAACTAACACAACATTGTAAATCAACTCTACTCCAATAAAAATTAATTTAAAAATAATAATAAAAATAAAACATCTGTTCAGGATAAGAAGACAACTGAGGGAAAAGGAGCGCTCCTCAGGAGACAGAGGTCACAAAGAAAGATCATGACTTGGCTCCAGTCACCTTCCGGGGAATAAAAAGGTGTGATTTACCATTTAATCATCCTTCTCACTTTCTTTTTTTTATTTTACAAAACTTTTCACTGGTTCTCAAGAGAGTTCATGGTTTTAAACTTATACATTAAGGAGTTATTGCTCATATAACATTATCTTTGCATATAATACACTTTAAAATGCTGATTATAAAGTGTTGTGCCCAATATCTAGGACTACTTTTTTAATAAAGACTTTATTTTCTAGAATCGTCTCAGGTTCACAGCAAAACTGATGGAAAGCAGAGTTCCCATATGCCCCTCGCCACACTCAGGCGCTGCTTCCCCGAACGTCAACATCACATCGACATCAAAACCCATTTTGTGGGTTTTGATGAATGTATGTTTTGCTGAATATATAATGACATGTATTTACCATTTTAGATCATACAGTTTAGCTGCCCTAAAAATCCTCTGTGTTCTGCTTATTCATCCTTCCCTCCTCGCAAGCCCCTAGCAAATACTAACCACTAATCTCTTTACTGTCTCCACAATTTTGCCTTTTCTAAAATGTCACATAGTTGGAATCATACAGTATGTCTTATTGGCTTCTTTCAGTTAGTAGTACTCATTTTAATACTCATTTAATATTCATTTTAAAATTCCTCAAAGTCTTTTCAAGGCTTGAGAGCTCATCTCTTTTTAGTACTGAATAATATTCCATTGTCTGGCAGTTCCACAGTTAATAATATTCCATTGTCTGGCAGTATCCATTCACCTACGGAAGGACATCTTGGTTGCTTCCAAGTTTGATTATCAATAAAGCTGCTATAAACATCTGTGTGTAGGTTTTTGCATGAATATAAGTTTTCAGCTCATTTGGGGAACTACCAGGGAGTACAACTGCTGTACTGTATAGTAAGATTATGTTTAGTTTTATAAGAAACTGCCAGACCATCTTCCAAAGTGGCTGAACCATTTTGTATTTCTACCAGCATTATAATGAGAGTTCCTGTTGCTCCACATCCTCACCAGCATTTGGTGTTGTCAGTGTTTTGGACTGCAGCCATCCTAACAGATGTGTAGTGGTTTAATTTACAATTCCCTAATGACATATAATATTGAGCATCTTTTTTTTGATACTGAGCATCTTTTCATATGCTTATTTGCTATCTGTATATCTTCTTTGGTGAGGTGTATGTTCTGGTCTTTTGCCCGATTTTTAATTGGGTTGTTCATTTCCTAATTTGAGTTCTTTGTACATTTTGGGTAATAGCCGATATATCTTGTGCAAGTATTTTCTCCCAGTCTCTGGTTTGTCTTATTCTTTAAATGCTTTCCCTTTTCCACTTACTTTCTAACCTCGCCATTCTACTCCAAATTTGTTTCCTTACTAAGTTAATGAAAAATATCTTTCTAAAAAACCATCAGGTATATTTGCTTATTTCAGGTTTGAGAGGACAGCTGAAAAGCTAAAACCATCTTCCTCTCTGGCCCTGGTACAGGAAAGAGAGAAAAGACTGGAAAGAGCAGCTAGCCTGTGGCAGTTATAAGATGAGCAAGTAAGCTAATCCTTGGGGCCTTCAGAAGGGAAGATAAGGGAACCAGCTAGAGATCAAGAAATGAACCCAAGGGACTTCCCTGGTGGCACAGTGGTTAAAAATCCACCTGCCAATGCAGGGGACATGGGTTCGAGCCCTGGTCCGGGAAGATCCCAAATGCCACAGAGCAACTAAGCCCATGCGCCACAACTAATGAGCCTGCATTCTAGAGCCCGTGAGCCACAACTCCTGAGCCCGCATGTCACAACTACTAAAGCCTGCGTGCATAGAGCCCGTGTTCCGCAACAAGAGAAGCCGCCGGAATGAGAAGCCTGTGCTCCACAACGAAGAGTAGCCCCCGCTTGCCGCAACTAGAGAAAGCCCGCACACAGCAACGAAGACCCAATGCAGCCCAAAATTTAATTAATTAATTAATTAAAAAGAAAGAAAGAAAGAAAGAAATGAACCCAAGCTCAGGTCCTGAGTCCTGATAATATGTCACAGAGCATGAGTCATCTCACCTGTGAAATGATGTGTGTGTATGTTGTATGTCAAGAGCGCACGTAATCAGAAAGGATCTCATATTTGGATGTTTGGTACTATCTACAAGTGAGGTTATTCACGTAGAAAGAGATATACTGACAAATTGTATATTTAAAATACATATTAATTTTTATAAGCCTTTTATTGTTTAAGTATACTGGAAGCTTCAAGAACTAGAAATACCCCAGGGCTCTATCCTCCTCTGAGACGTCCTAGTTAGATCATGCGCTCTCTAACCAGAGAGACTATTAGTACGCTGCATACAACGTTTTCAGCTCCTTGGCTGAATTCCTACTCGCGGCCCCTAATTAGCATTCACCGATTGATGGTGAGTCACATCAATAATATGCAAAAATGTTAAGTACAAAATCTTTCTACCCAGGAGAAATACAAAGGTTCTTGGACAGGTCGTAGAAATTACTATCAAAGATGGAAGGCAAAAAGGCAAGCAAAACCCCCCCCAAGCAATTTATAACATATTCTGAGCTTACTTTCCTTTCAAATCCATCTTCAAAGTTGTTTAGCTTAATGACAAATCAGAACGTCTCTTCCTAAGGAAATAGCACATGAAGGCATGAAATATCAAGTTAAAATTCAGAAGCAGGCATTTTTCTACATGAACACAGCTAGGAGCAGTTTCACGGGGGGGGGGGGGGGGGGCGGGGGGGTTGTTGGCTCCACCACGTGGTTTTGGGGATCTTAGTTCCCCAACCAGGGACCGAACCCAGGCCGCAGCAGTGGAAGCACTGAGTCTTAACCACTGGACCACCAGGGAATTCCCCTCATATTTTTTATAACTGTCAGCTCTAACTGCCCTGAAAACTGAAGTGTCATCTATACCTGTAAAGACATGCTAAACTTAGCCCATCTTCAAGCCTCTGGAATTCCCAAGGACTGAGGCATTATGAAACTGATTGTTATTACTGACTATAATCAGCTATTCTTGGAAACAGTTGACAAAGGGATGCTACATGAGAGAACACCCCGGAATTAAAAAAAGGCATCAAGAAAGGTATTTTCTCCACCAGGTTGTGGTTGAGAAAAGGCATTAGAGTACAGTAATTTGGATGTGGGGTTCTGACAACAGATAAGAGTTCAAGTCTGTAGTCTGCTACTTACTAACTGTAAAACCCTGAGCAAGTTATTTGACCTTCATGTGCCTTAGATTTTTCACCTGTAAAATGAGACTATCACCACGGGTTGCTCCGATCAGTAAATAAGATTATATATGTAAAATATTTAGCAGTGTGCTTGGCCCCAGCAGGTCTCAACAAATGGTAGTAGTCAATACTACTATTCATGTATCAATTACATAACTAAATTCTACTTAAAATAACCACAATCAAAACAGTTCCGGTCTGGAAGACAACCAGGAGGCTGCGTCTTGAGTCTCATTTACACACCCACTAAGAATAGTACCAGAGTTTTACTCATTCAAGGGTCCCATGAGTGACAACCATCAGATCATTTTCCTTAAGTTTCTTTCCAAAATTATTAGTCAATAATTTTCTCAATAGTGAAGGCCACTCCTCTGTGAAGGCTGTGATTCTAAATCTTTTCCCTACACAATACACCTTAGTGATATACACTCCCACCTCTACTCATAGTTCCACTATATCCACGACTGAGTTGAGTTGAGGGACCCATCGCCAACCATAAACTGGTTACAGTGCTAGAAACACAGTGATGAACAAAATGCATGTACTCTTTACCCTTTGAGAAACTAACTGCCTAGAACAGTGTTCTTTGACCTTTCTTTATCATCCATTTTACATCATGACCTAGTAATATATGTGTGTATTTGTTTGTATATACAAACAGTGACATACATGACTAAAGGTTTCATGAAACAATACTCTTACACTCTGATGTTTTCTAATTTAGAAGTGGTTTTTTTACATGCTGGTTGTGACCCCTAAATTAATTTCTGATACACTAATAGGTCACAACCCACCACTGGAAATACTGTGGTCCATGTGCTATGCCAGGCCTCCTTTCTGCCCTCTGCCCTTTGAGCAATAAATACCACGTTAAAATCCTTATCTAGTCCAATGTGAACACACGACAAAAGTTTAAGTACACTCAGCAAAACATTTTCCTCTGGAAAAAATAAAGTGAAAAGTCTACAATTTTTCTCATGCTAAGATTTTGTATTAGATATTGCTTGTTCTGATGGAAGACAACCAAAAATAATAAAACTTCATGGAATTCTGATGATCCTCTTGTTTATTCTAGGAGGAAGAGAATGGCCAAACTTGGTGCCAAATGGCCTCCAAAACAGGACACATCAAAGCAGCCCAGTCAACACCTTTCATTCCTTCTGTCTTGGGGCATCGAAAGTGTCGTAAGAGAAACACTTGCAGACAACAGTTTCTATCGCTAAACTCTGCAGGACAACTCTTCCCAGAACAAAAGACAATAAAGCTTCATTAACGCTGACCTTAGTTATTTGGAATTTGGCATAAAACTTTAAACAATTTTTAGCCACATTTACCTTTGCCAGTCTAAGAAGAAAGAGACTGATGAGCAAATTAAGAGCAAGAAGAAGACTGTAAGAAAAATGTTTACCTTATTTGAGAGAATAAACTCCATCTAACATCACGGAGCATCAGCACAATAATACCAGTGCGATAAATTCTCATTACCAAATCACTTTTATCTACTTGTTAAGGCAGCTT
Organism: Stenella coeruleoalba; assembly: GCF_951394435.1. NCBI lineage: Eukaryota > Metazoa > Chordata > Mammalia > Artiodactyla > Delphinidae > Stenella > Stenella coeruleoalba. The sequence continues at coordinate 73,225,599 of NC_137162.1, forward strand.
TGGCAGGACTTGCATTTGACGAAACACTCAAGCTTGTTCAAAATATTATTTGTACTTCAGTAAAGCTGCATTTACTTTAAAATAGGCTGTGATTCAGAAAAACTTTCAAAATTTTAATGAGTGCCTGAAGTTATTCTGTTAGTAAGCTCTTACAGTATTATACACCTTAACTTTTTTCTTTTTTTTGGCCACACCATGCAGCTTGTTGATCTCAGTTTCCCAAACAGGGACTGAACCTGGGCCGCAGCAGTGAAAGCCTGGAATCCTAACCACTAGACCACCAGGGAACTCCCAGCACCTTCTTTTTTTTTTTCTTTTTTTTTTTTCTTTTTTTTAGTATTTACTTATTTATTTAGCTGCGCCGGGTCTTAGTTGCAGCGTGCGGGACATAGTTCCCTGATCAGGGATCGAACCCAGGCCCCCTGCATTGGAAGCACAGAGTTTTAACCACTGGGCCACCAGGGAAGTCCCCACCTTAATTCGTGAATACTGCTCTCACAGGCACAAACCTCAGGTCTTTCTATGGAAAGCAGAATGTTCTAGTATTCTGACTCCAACAGTTGGAAAGTTTTATTTTCTTCCACTCAAAATAAATTTATGTTATACAGAAGAAATACTAAGTATTGCTTTATTTTTCTTCATCATGACCCCCATTAAGACAATCCTAGACATCCCTATTTAAGTGCCATTATACTGAATCTTAAATTCTTAGTTCTTTTTGACTCTAATAAGGATTCGATCTCCCAATAATTTCAAATACTAGGGAATTTTTTTTTAAATTCTATAGTCCCTGAGTTTATACCATAAAATGTGCACTTCCCCAAAATGCCCTGCTTACTAACTGACAATGTTCCTAGTACATTTTTTCCAGTGTATTCTCTATGGTTAAAGGGGAATGGAAGAAAGGGAAAGGGAAGGTGAGAGGGGAGAAGGAAGGGGGAGAAGGGTGGCATGGAAGAGGGGTAGAGGGAGGGGACAAACACCAGATGGTCTTTTACCCAAAATTACATTTCACACAGGCGCTGAACAATGAGGTTATCATCGTTCTAAACTCATTCACATTAACTCATTGCAAAGATGACAGAAACTTAAGATTAGTGAATCCATACAGGTGCAGTTCTTTAGAAACCAAGATGGACATTATCCAAGAGAAGTGACTGACTGCTGAAGGATTCTGGCTGTTTTTTCCCCCCCAAAGATGAAACGTTTATTTTATTTTATTTATTTATTTATTTTGCGGTACGCGGGCCTCTCACTGTTGTGGCCTCTCCCGTTGCGGAGCACAGGCTCCGGACGCGCAGGCTCAGCGGCCATGACTCATGGGCCCAGCCGCTCCGCGGCATGTGGGATTTTCCCGGACCAGGGCATGAACCTGTGTCCCCTGCATCAGCAGGCGGACTCTCAACCACTGCGCCACCAGGGAAGCCCGAAACGTCTATTTTAACTGGGCACCAGAATATAACCTGATCGCAGGGGCAGATAGGGGAAGACAGCAGAGGAACACTCCAGGAGTAGTTTACCTCCAAACAGTTCTGCCTCTTTTTCAATCGCAGTCATCATCCAGCCATTGCTTTCTGAACGCATGGTCTCCTTAGTGACTAAATCATGATATTTCCATGTCGGATGGTGAGATTTTGTTTCCCAAACTCAACCTTAACAGCCACCAAGGGAACTTGTTAAATATATGGATTCCCAGTCCCACCCCAGACTTACTGAGCCAAAATCTCTAGAGAAGAATCTTAAGTTTCTAAATGATGTCAAATTCGGGCTGTTGGCTTTTTGCCTTTCTGTCAGACAGGATCCTACCAGCACATCAACCAAAGGAGCCATACAGCTGCTCTGATAAAGGACTGATGACTTAAAAATTACAGTTTGGACAGGACTACTAGAAGTTTATTTGAAAAACACAGGACTGATTCCAGTAAGGTAAAGAAGGGGACAGACTATGGTAACAGTAGCCATGAAAAATGTTTGTCTAGGCTCAAATATTCGGCCAATAAGCATCATAAATCTAGGAGGTGAAATACAACACAAACAGATGGCTGCATTGCCTCTCTGGCACACTAGGGATCATCTGTATATTCTAAACCTTCACATCACCATGGGATTTAGAATTCAATAATCATCCAAAACATGGCATGAGTCCCTAGATACTTTTATATTCTTTGGTCTCTTGAATAATAATAGTTTGGAATGAAGAAGTCTTAAAAGAAAGACCACTAACTCTTTCCTCTACAACATTGAGAGATAAGAAAGGATCAGATGAAAGAGCAAATAATTACCTTCTAAAATTCCCCCTGCCGTTTTCATTTTACTTTTACTCAATACGAATTGTAGTCAAACAAACTTCATCTCTGAATTACACCATTTAGAAAATAATACAGGAATACACATATCAGGGACATTAGTCAAGATCTGATTATTCAGCAGTTGTGTCTTCAAGTAACAAGGGCAACTCCAGTCAATTCTCAACAGCAATTTCCTCTGAGAAAACCTTTTCATTTTTTTCTTTCTTCCTTGAGCTCCACCTCTCTCTTCTGGCACATTCTGCTCATCATACAGTACTGTGTACATTTATAGCACTTCATAAATAATAAAAAATAAAATGATGTCTGTAGACCTAGGCCTGGAGGGATCAATTCTTAGGCACAATTCCAAAGGTTAACTTCTAACCATGTGGAAATTATGCTAAATGCCCTCAAATGTAGTGCTGAGATATTCTTATTTTCAAAGCAAAGTATATAATCATAATGTGGAATATAGTTGGCGATTCTGAATGGGTTTAATGTGTCAGTGACTGGAAACTAAAACACTATCTTAATCTATCCATCTCCGTATTATCTAACATCTCTAAAGTTGTAACCACATTTTAAACTAAAAAAATGAATCAATTCTCAGTTTCTCCTGATAGTGGGGGGAAAACCGTAGCGTGGATAATGCAAGAGAGTAAGCCATCCAAAATTATCTGGGATTGTTTTAATATTCATGTTTCCTAGGGGGTTTTCTTTAGAGACCGATCAAATTACATTTTTATTAGCTAGTAATGAAGCTCGTGTCATTCTTTAAGTAAAAATACCTGACAACAGGGAAAGGCTCCAGTTCATGTTCAAGTTCCAATTTACCCAAGTGGCCGGCCAGGGAGTTTTGTACGGCAGCAAACAACCAAATAGGTAGATACCCACTAACAGCAGTTTCTCCTTCTGCATAATGAGTATAAAACATCTCAACACACTGAAGATTAATTGAGAATATATCCTATAGCACTTAGCAAATGCAAGGTTTCTACAAAGTTGTGGAATTCCACTTGGAAATTCACCGTTTAGCACATAAGCTTCCCTTTCCCTCGACACTACGGTCACAAATAAGAAAGTAACAAGATCAGTGTTTCAGTAGGAATTCCAGTCCACTGTCGTCCAGTTAACCACACTCATAACAAGAACTTCAAAATAATTTACATTCCATGTGATGAGTAGCTCTAATAAAATGAGATTAAAAGAAGACAATCTGGATGAAAAGAAACAAGAAAATTAACCAATCTTGTGGTGTTTAGTATCATTTAGCAATAAAAGTCATAGGGAGAAGGGGCAGCAAACACAAAACTCAAGAGCAACAACAAAAAAGCTAGACCACAAGAGATAACGCTCAGCTCACACAATCATCGCGTTTTTAATTGCTTGGTGATAGTTTTCCATTATCTCCTAGTGACTACATGCATTTTTAACGAAGTATACACAACAAAGTTTCCTGACACTGAGGTTATCCTTGAAAAAGAAAAGCTATCCATAAAAGTATATACTGGCAGATCATTAGAAAATACTATGTAATTTTGGAAGAAATAAGGGTCCTATATTTCCCTTTCTGACCATCCACACATTAGTGAGTGTCCTCTAGGTTAAAGCAGAGGAAAGGCCAGGCAAGGGAAATGCTCAGCCTAAAAGAGTAATCAAGTGTGTTCTTCACTGCGTAACAGACGGAGAGGAGAAGAAGCAGTCAAAAAAGGAAATCCAAGTTCCTAGCATATTGGAGGGGAAAACAATCAGCTGTTAAATCTGGTACATAAACAAGAACCCTAAAGTGTACGCAGTGGGAGTTTATGTGTTGAAAACACATTATTATATGTGGAGACAGTGACCATGACTCATGGTCACCGAATGAATAGTCATCCTTGACATCGTTAAGTTGCCACAATATCATCTATAATAACATTTCTATTACAACAGAATACTTAAAAATATTATTCTGTTGTTGGATAAAAGGTTGTACATTATTTTTCATTATGATAATCCTCCCCAAATATTGCTATTTAACAAATACTTGGGGACAAATATGATAGGGATAAAGGTTGATTTTTCTCCCCAGGAAACCCGCAGGAATTCCGCAGTCTCCGTTACCAAAAATTTCTGCATCTCTCAGGATTTACCTTTCTTGGATTTGGCGCCAATCTTCAGTTTTGATGGCCAAGCAATCTGCGTATTTGTTTCCTCCATGATCTGTAGCAAAAAATTAAGAGAAAATTATTGATTCAATTAAGAACCTGTACTTACAGATTTTTTTCCCGGAAAAAATTATTTTCAAGTCCTTAGGCTCATGTTGATGCAACAAAATGATCTCCTTTTAAAACAATGCAAAAAAAAAAAAAAACCCTTGGGGGAAGGAAAGAGATGCATTTTTATAAGCCTTTAATCTATTAGAAATATTCACATATATTTTGTTACTCCCAGCGTTCCTCTCTGTGATGCTCCAGAATTCTAACGTAGAGACGAGACCAAAAAGTACATGAACAAGTAATTAACCCAACTTGTTGCCAAACCATCCAAGATGCTTGTGCTGAATAAAGCAATCACCAACAGATTGCAACACACCAAACATGATCCTTGTCATACAGAACGATGTGGGTTAGGCCTTCCTAAATGAAGCTTTTTTTTTTTCTGGGGGAAAAAAAAAAAATTAGCTTGCTTTGGACACATTTGTGTTTCATTAAAACTGATGAAAAGCCTCTAAACGGGACATCACGTCATAAGGCTGCATTTCCTATCATCTTTCGCCTCTCTAAAATGGCATTTCTGCCACAGTTCTTTCGCAGTTACACGCACCTAATGCTGGCCAGAAGGACTTGAGACCCAAATGTGCTGAAGCCCAAGAACAAGTGATTCAGGCGTCTGCAGAGCAAAGGAAGTCGACAGTAAATGTGAGAAAAATGAGTAACCGAGAAAGGCTAACCCTTCATTCTTCTCCACTGTTATCACTTAAATTAGCCTAGTTTAATGTCTACTTTCATACCATGAATATAAAATTCACCCAACAACTGAATAAAAGCAAAGAACTGAACAAATCAGTAGGCAAATGACAGCAACTACCACCTATGGATTTAGAGGTAACTAAACAAATTAATGGTGAAGGCAATGAAACGCATGAACAGCGCAATTAATAAAAAGTACCTCCGTGTTGGTTACGTTCTGGGCACAAGGCTAAATGGTTAACATGTTAACATGCATCATACTTCACTTAATCCCCTTTATCAGAGCAGCAAAGGGCTTGCAGCAGATGTTTCGGCCTGTCAGCCCACAGATGCATTCTTATGCAATCTGCCATAAGTTTTTTTTTAATGTAAGCCAACATTTTTAAATCTGGGAATTTCACAGAGACATTTCTGTTTCTCTGGAAAACGTGCAGATTTAGCACCTGGAGCCCACATTCCCACATGGCAACACTTGGCTGGCACTGAGGACCAGATGCCCCCTTTAGTCAGGGTCAAGAGACCCTGGGCTGCCCTCCAACCCCCACTGGGTCTCCCACAATGAGATCAGGAGCCACTTACCATTCTCATCACTGTGTCTGTATTACTCACTGGCCATTTATCATGGTGCCTGCACTGCTGTTTTTCTTAACAGAAATAGCTCCCTACACCCATACCTCTATTAAAAATTGAAAAACAAAAGTGAGGTCTTTACAAAGTCGAGGGACTGGCCTGGCCCTGGAGGTTGTTGGCCCCAACTCTCCGGATCTGGCCCCTGCCCCTTCTCCTCCCATCTATGCTGTCCTTGCTCACGTGTTTCATCGTCTTCTCCATGAAACTGCTTAGTTAACTGTAAATCTGTATCTTTAGTTTTTATTGGAGTATAGTTGATTAACAACGTTAATTTCTACTGCACAGCAAAGTGAATCAGGTATAAATATAAATATATCCACTCATTTTTGGATTCTTTTCCCATGTAGCTCATTACAAAATACTGAATAGAGCTCCCCGTGCTATACAGCAGGTCCTTATGAGTTATCTATAGAGAAAGACAAATACCACATGAAGTCGCTTCTATGTGGAATCTTAAAAAAAGGTACAAATGAACTTATTTACGAAACACAAATAGAGTCGCAGATGTAGAAAACAAACTTACGGGTACCAGGGGGAAAGGGGAGAGGAGGGATAAATTGGGAGACTGGGGCTGACACATAAATCCGTATTTTAAAATAAAATAAATTATTATCACCCCCCTCAACTTCCTCGACTGAGGCCATACAGCCTCCCCAGGAAGGCGCCCAGCGGACCCCCTTCAGGGCCCCAGTTGCCCCCTTCCCCGGCTCCTCCTCCCGCTCGGGCACCCTCCCAAGCAGCTCACTGTGTTCGTTTCCCTCCTAACCCTTACCACGGTCTGAAATTCTCCTGTTTTCTGTGTTTACTTGTTTATAGTTTGTCTCTGCAAAATAAAAGCGCTCTACCCTGCACACAGCAAGCGCAGATCTATTTGGGCAAATGAATCTACATAACACCCTTAGGAAGTGGATTTCTTTATTCCTCTGCTGCTGGGAAGCGGCAGAGTGGGGATAAAAACCCCAGACTGCTGACAAAAACCGTCCTTTTAACCACCATACTGTACTGAATATAGGGCCTCCATCTTTAAAGAATGTGTATATACACATTTGAAAACATGCTTTAGGATTTGTGCAGACTGACTGGTTTTAAGAACCTACAAATATTTGTCAAAAGCCTCCCTAGGTGCCCCAAGTGCCAGGACCCATAGCAATGAATAAGAAACAATTCCTGGTGTTCGCGAGCTTACAGTCAAGTCAGGGACACAGACAGACAAAAAAGGCAACTACCTGACAATGGGGTGGGTGCTGGCACAGGGCCAGCTCACAGAGGTGACTGGCTCCTATCATGAAAGGTCGGGGTTGGGGGAAGGTTAGTAAAGGGCTCCCCAAAATATAACCTGCAAAGTCACTCAAGTCCTGAAAGCCAAGTTAAAGTAAATTTATGAATGAGTTCATCAGTCACTCAACGAGGGCAGGAAGGCCCATTTAGGAGGGCTTTATCATTGGTCACATTTTGTCACCTGTTAGCTCCAGCTACTGTACACATATCCGCATAGTGACTAAAATTAGACTGCGCGTTTTCCTCTAAGGTGACTAAGGCACCTTAAGAGATAAAATGGGAAATTAAGATCTTACTATTTATAATGCTATTGGTGGGGAGGCAGAAAGAAAATAATCTATACACTTTTTGTGAATGAAATAATTTGGCCATTTAATCCAGTAAATTACATCAGGTTCCATAACTATAAGACTTAATAAAGAAGCTTCCTTGTCAAACACAGTTGGAAGACATAACTTCCTGAAATCTTAATCATCTGGAGAGCTTCCCAGAAACCACCCTGAATATGATCATCTCTTTTTATTAAACAGCAATAGAGGGACTTCCCTGGTGGCACAGTGGTTAAGAATCCACCTGCCAATGCAGGGGACACAGGTTCGATCCGTGGTCCGGGAAGATCCCACATGCCGCGAAGTAACAAAGCCTGTGTGCCGCAACTACTGAGCCTGTGCTCTAGAGTTCGCGAGCCACAACTACTGAGCCCACGTGCCACAACTACTGAAGCCCGCGTGCCTAGAGCCCGTGCTCCGCAACAAGAGAAGCCACCGCGATAAGAAGCCTTTGCATGGCAAGGAAGAGTAGCCCGTGCTCACCACTAGAGAAAGCCCGTGCACAGCAATGAGGACCCCACGCAGCCATAAATAAACACCAACAGATGCTCCATAACAGAAAATCATTTGCCACAGAAAATATCCTATTAGCAGGTAACAGCCATCAAGTTGAAATGCCTTCTTTACACACACTCCCTCTAGACCTCACACCAGTCCAGTGTCTCTATTGTGTAGTGAAGTGATGGGGCCCCCCAAAATTACATTCAACCTACCCACATCCACACTGTCTTTGAGAGGAAGAGACAATATCCTAAGCTTAGTATCCTTAATTCTAAAACCAGAGTTCTATCTTCTATACCACATGATCTCCAAAGTCCAATGACCTGCAATAAATGTCAAATTTTTTAGAGAAAAAAAATTATTAGTTATTGGAATTTGGCACCTGGAGCTGACCTTTCCCATATGACTAGGGAAAAAAAAAGGCAATTCCATTGACTGTGGCCAGCCAAGGCCAACCTCACAGGTCATTCACCAGGCTGCAGTCCCCACACGGAGCTCTGAATGGATGCCTTCTCCGGCATCCCTTTATACGCTCATCACTGTGTTGAATCTAGTCATGAAAGGCAGGTGGCTCGAGAATCAAGGACCAGCTCTGCCGCTTTCATGTTGGGCAAATTACTTTCAGCAGCCTCACTTTTCTCCTCTGTACAATTAATGACTCACAGAGTTGTCGTGCTTCACTAAGAAAATATGTGGAAAACCCAAAGCACAGAGCGTGGCACGTATCGATTGCTCGGTAATACCGTTGTTGTGTTCATTCCACATTGATGACCTCTGGCCAGGCACTGTCCTAGACACTAGGGATACAAGAGCAAACAAGACCGGGCTGCCCTCCAGGAGCTCGTGGTCTAGCGAGGAGAATACTAGTTAACCCACCATTAGGTACTGGGTGCCAAGCTGCAGAATGGGGAACGGCAACAAGAGTGTACTGAAGGGATCCTAACCCAGCAGTGTACTGTCAAGAAAAGTTATCTCAAGGAAATGCCTATTAACACTGTGACCTAAAGGAGAAGGAAAAGTTGGCTAGTTGGGGAAAGAGGGGAGAAAGTGACCAAGGCAGAAGAGGAGTGTGTGTGTAGAGAGTTCTAGAAGGAAGGAGAGCAGGTACCCTGGAGGGCTGAGGGGGATTCAGTGCAGCAGAGGCGCTTCGAAACCCCCTCACACCGCCGAGCCAGGGACCTTGTTGTGTGTTTTCTCCAGCTGCCCACGGCTCCGCACACGGGCATGCACAGTAGAGACGTGAAGACACGACACAAAGTCAGCCAGGACCTGTGCTCCGCTATCACCTGCTACAGGTAAACTCTGAGAACCAGCGGGGTAACTACCCACAGGCAGTCAGACTCCCCATAGGAAGTTATCAATGAAGCTTTTTAAACCAGCCCCTCTGGTGACTCCAAGTCAGTTCCCACAGCTCAGACATTGCACACTGGTCATTGGTTTTCACCTCAGCCAATTACGGGAGCAGCACTAGCAGAAGAGCAGAGTAGCAGTAGGGCGCATGCTCAGGAGGAGGCAGCGGAAGCGCAGTTCTCCCCTGGGGGTGTGGGTGGAGACTGCTCCAGGAATCCCAGGACTGAAGCCGAGTTACTGCAACAGGGGGCTGACACGCATGTCCCCTGGTAGAAGCAGGATACGGGTGGGGGTCGGGGAGTTCAAAAGTCAGAAATCTCGGCACGCAGCAAGTCCGAGGCTCTGTCTCTACCATGTTATGCTTAAAAAGATGTCCTAAATGGTCATCAAGACAAGTATTGTAGATAGGGAAACTGGAAAAGGTGAGGTCAGGAAGCTTGTGGCTGAAATTAGAGAAGCCACAAAACCTCTTGGAAAAAAATGACTATCTTACATCTCAAAAAAAAAGAAAAAAAAATCCTAAAGTGAGTTCCATCGAGTTTTTTTTTTTACTCTTATCATGGCTCCTGTTTCCACCTTCACAAAACCAAAGCTTAAACAACAAACTACTAATTTTGAATCATGCTCTATAAACATCAAATCACACCTTAAATATTTTAAATACTTGTTTTAACTCATAATTCTGGATGTTGTAACCTTAATAAAGCAGCTAATGAATGGAGCTCAGAGATAAAGCTAGGATTTCTCCTAGAGGCAAAAAAAAAAAAAAAAAAAAAAACAAAAAAAACAGCTAGAAAGCTTACAGGTGAATTCTACATGTTGTTAAAAAGATGTCCCAGGGCTACCAGACGACCCTGACCTAAAGGCTTTCTTTCCTTTTCACAGAGGCCATGTCCTTGAGTTGAACAAAAGCTTAGGTGGGAACACAAGTCATGTCAAAGTCGCTGAGAAGACTGGGCTGTGGATGTAACAAGTTCTTAGTGCATCTAAAGGGTCAGCACGTTGGGAAAGGAGATGAACAGAAGCGACTGTCACAGGAGCTGCGGGCAATCTCTCACTGTCTTCAGAAAATCCAGACAGGTTTAAGAGAGAAGTGAGAATTAAAGTGACATTTTTTTAAAAAGCATGGAAACAGGAACACTGGAGCAGTTCATTCTGTAGATCTTATAATGTATGAAAAAACACTGACACCTTTTCAAAAGGATAATATACACTTCCCACAATCCAATTAATTCCTGCAAAACTTCACAATGAAAATCAATTCCCAGAAACCCATGATATGCCCTAATTTTTAAGCAAATCAGGATGATGTCCAAAAACTTCAGTTTGCATTCAAGGAATAATTCAATTAAGTGGCTAACACTGACCAACCCCTCTCCAAAAAATAAGTTGTTGATGTCCCCCAGTTGTGTGACATTTGAATTGAAATTTGGGAAACATGCTTAAAATGAACTAGTGCTTCCTTGTGAAACAAAATCTATAAATACCCTGATGTCAGTTAAGCTAGGAATGCCTAGGTATACAAAGCCACAAAACCTCTGAGAAGGAAATGACTATCCTCGGTCTTAGGAAAAAAGAAACCTAAAGTGAGTCCCAGCTGGTGTTTTTTTCCTAAATTGTATTATTGTTCTGGCATCCACCTTCACAAAAATCAAAGCCTGAAGAACAAATATCTGATGTTGAGTCATTTTCAATAAACATTAAATGATACCTTGAATATTTTAAAGACTTGTTCTAACTCATAATTCTGGATGCTGTGTGTTTATAGCACCTCAAATAGGTCAGTGTCAACTTCTGGACAGCTTCACTCTCAAAAGAATCTCTTCTCAGTCCTACCAATTTCTGCTAGGCTTCTTTAGCTGCTCTCATAATAGGCAGCAATTCTACAGGTCATGAGGAGAGAGGAGATTTTGGAGGAGTCCATCTAAAAATATAATTATTGGAAAAATAACTTTTAAATTTCTGTTGTTAGGCTTACTGTACTCATTACTTACAGGGGACTAATTATTAAAATGTAACCTAATTCTTATGCTAATCTCAGATATAATGAATTGCAAATACTTATATTAACAAGAGTATGTGACCTAAGAATACCAATTTTGAAATATATGAAGCAATTAAAATTAAGATTGTGGATATTAGGCAGAACACCTATTTTTATAGTTTATCTGTAAGGGTACTTCATCATGAAAAATCTGATCAAGATAGAAGCTGATAATAGCTTTGGAAACTAAAGAGCCATCTTAACATTCTAATTCATATTTGCTTTTCATAAACAGGGAGTAGTTTCCTTGATCAAAGAGTCACAGCATTGCTTCTTATATTAAAAAGGTACCTAATAAACATGGAATCATATATTCTTATTTTGGTTTTAGTTTCTGTGGAGTAAGGGAGGGAAAGAAGGAAAGGAGGGTAATGTTTATATAAGCTGGAATATAGAAGCTTTTTTTTTTTTTTTTTTGCAGTACGCGGGCCTCTCACTGCTGTGGCCTCTCCCGTTGCGGAGCACAGGCTCCAGACGCGCAGGCTCAGCGGCCATGGCTCACGGGCCCAGCCGCTCCGCGGCACGTGGGATCCCCCCGGACCAGGTCACAAATCCGTGTCCCCTGCATCGGCAGGCGGACTCTCAACCGCTGCGCCACCAGGGAAGCCCAGACGCTTTTTTCTGATTGGAAGAAACTTCTATCAGCTATTGAAAAAAATTATCACAGATTTACATGGAATCATTTAAATAATTTCACTGTCCTTAAATAACCTGCCAAAATTAGAATAAAATAAACAAGCATAACTTAAATTACACATGTAGTTTCACTCATGATAAAAATAATTTCCATTTATATTCCTCAATGCTCAAGTCATAGTAGATTTTTTCCATCTCCCACAAATTCCAGATTAGCACACCATGTGGAAAGAGAACATATCTATGAATGCTCACTATACTACAACATTCTGAAAGTCTGCAGCAATTACAGGATAATATCTTACAGATGAAGGAAACCTTTGCCAAACCAACAACATTCTACTAATGTGCTTATTTCACCAAATTCTTCAATCCAGACGTAAAGTTAAAAATCCACAGGTGAGTAATCAGCATGTCAGATCAACCTGAAACAAGTCTATTTATGCTGACTTTACTTGAAATATTTATTCTTGGACCAGGAAAAGAATGCTCAACATTTATACTCTAAACTACTGAAAATTCATCATTCAAAATGCCTACCAGCTGGGTGCCATCTGCAGCCTGCTTCTCCAAGAAACCAACTCTTGTGTGCTCTATTTTCCTTGTAACAATCGAGAAATAAGGTCTATCTTCAGGGAGGAAGCTGTTTCAAGGTGCTTCACATACTGATGGATTAGGAGTCAATTTGCTGAACTTCACCATGAGGGGAGCAAAGCGAGAAAAGAGCAACTAGAAGACACTGAAAAGTGGAGATGGGAAAGTAGTGAACTTCTCACACGAGGGGGTGTCTAAAATCTGAGGATACTGATTTTGCTGAGACATTAGAGGCCTCTGATGAATTTCATTTTAAATCCAAGAAATGCATCTCAGTGATTCGGTTATTCATCATTGTCAGAACAACTGCTCACATTTGCCTGATGTTCACATACACTTACCATGTACTCACAACAATCTTGTAAACCTTTTTTTATAGATAAGGAAATCAGGATTCAAAGAGGTTAAGCAGCAGACAGGCATGTGGCAAAGCCCCGCTAGACGATTAGTCACGTGACTCCCCAGGCAAGGGCAATTTCTGCCTCACTTGGCTTACGAAGGAAGGGAAGGCACCACATACTCATGGGGAGATGGCTCCAGAACTCTGCCATGAACACTGAAGTGCTCACCAGCAGCAGAGTGGCCGCCCCTCAACATTCCAATTAACTAATGACAGAGTGACCCTATCCCCACCCCAAGCACATATGGAGAATGTGGGAAGCATTTTGGTTGTCACAGTGACACAAAAGAGGGCCACACTGGCACTCAGTGGCCAGCACTACAGATGCTGTACTTCCCACAAAGGGCAGGAAAATCCACTCAAGATATCCACAGAGACAGTCCTGGCTTTGCAAAGTTTTGATACGCATGGATTTTAGTTACCACAGCTCAGTTCAACACCACTAATTCCCCAATATTACATTCCAGTTACCAAATTCTATTAATTGTGATTGTGAGTAGTTGCATCAAATAGAAATTCCACTGCCAGCTCTTCAGCTCACAAATCACTTCATATATAACAGATGCTCATGTCGATCAGCGATCAGTCATGTTGCTTCTTTCAAAGTCTGTCTCTGGTTTCTCATGGGACGTCTGTAATCAGTTCATGCATAGACACCAAAGCAAGGAATTGTGCTGACTTCCTGTCTTCCAGTGATAAAACCAAGTGACATGAAAATGGATAACCCAAAGTGAAAATTGGCCAACGAAGATGAAAGTGCAGCAGAGAAATAAAAAGTTATACTGCTGGACTTGGAATTTGAATCCAATGTCAATGGGTGTAGAATCAATAGCTGAGGGCTTCCCTGGTGGCACAGTGGTTAAGAATCCGCTTGCCAATGCAGGGGACACGGCTTGGAGCCCTGGTCCGAGAAGATCCCACATGCTGTGGAGCAACTAAGCCCGTGCGCCACAACTACTGAGCCTGCACTCTAGAGCCCAAGCACCACAACTACTGAGCCCACGCACCACAACTACTGAAGCCCATGCACCTGGAGCCCGTGCTCTGCAACAAGAGAAGCCATTGCAATGAGACGCCTGCACACCGCAATGAAGAGTAGCCCCTGCTCGTCAAAACTAGAGAAAGCCCGCGCAGCAACGAAGACCCAATGCAGCCAAAAATAAATTAATTAAATTAAAAAGAATCAATAGGTGACAGCAGGAATAATGAGACTGCCGCTGTGTGTGAGACTCTGAATACACAGCCAGAGGAACTTAGTGAAGACAAAGGTACTGAAATTTAAAAATGAAAGCTGTAGTCAGAAAAAGGATGAAGATGTCCCAGGGGAGGTGATGCCAGCACAATAACTCACATTAAAACCACTGTGGGACACATTTCACAGCTTTCAAAGTACAAAAGATGAAATGTTGGAATTTGATACAGACTTATGATGCTGACAATTCAAGGCACAGAAAAGATGCTCTCTCCAGACTGTAAGTCAGGGGTCCCCAACCCCCGGGCCACGGACCAGTACTGGTCCATGGCCTGTTAGGAACCAGGCCGCACAGCAGGTGGTCAGTGGTGGGCGAGCGAGCGAAGCCTCATCTGTATTTACAGCCGCTCCCCATCGCTTGCATTACCACCTGAGCTCCGCCTCCTGTCAGATCAGCCACAGCGTTAGATTCTCATAGGAGCGCGAACCCTACTGTGAACTGTGCAGCATGCGAGGGATCTAGGTCGCAGGCTCCTTATGAGAATCTAATGCCTGATGATCTGAGGTGGTGATGCTAGCACTGGGGAGTGGCCGCAAACACAGATTATCATTAGCAGAGAGGTTTGACTGCACAGAGACCATAATAAATCAATTGCTTGCAGACTCATATCAAAACCCTCACAGTGAGTGGCAACTGAAAACAAGCTCAGGGCTCCCACTGATTCTGCATTATGGTGAGTTGTATAATTATTTCATCATCTATTACAATGTAATAATAAGAGAAATAGAGTGCACAATAATGTAATGCACTTGAATCATCCCGAAACCACCCCCCCCACCCCCAGTCCGTGGCAAAATTGTCTTCCGTGAAACCGGTCCCTGGTGCCAAAAAGGTTGGGGGCTGCTGCTTTAAGTTATACAACAAAAAGAAAGCTAGCGCTGTTGCGACTTGACAAGCTTTTTACAAAGAAATGAAACACGTTAATTCTCAGTATTTCTAATGTTTAAATATAATGTTCTGAATAAATATTAATTTTACTGTTTTTTCATTTTCCTATACATTTACGACTGTTAGAAACAGATTTTTTTTAATGTTTTGACAAAAATTTTTAAAGGTTGCATATCATTCCATTTTCCCATTGATAACTAAAAGGGCTTTGCACAGTTTCAGCTTGCAAGGTCGTTTTTAGGGTCCCACATCATTCTGCAAGGTGAAGATTACCTTTTTCACCCCATTGAAAATCACCAATAAGGAGTTTCAAACCGTTCACACTATAGGCAGGTTTAGCTCATTTATTTCAGAAAGTTCAGAGAACACTTACTTATCCATCAAAACCTAGCTCAAATGTGCGCTCCACTGTGAAAACTCCTCCAACTTTCCCAGGCAAATGTCAGCTCTCTCTCTCCCTCCTCGCCCTCACTTTGGTGTGGCAACATTATCGTGCTGCTTTCTTTGCTCAGGTTGCCAGTCCCACCAATGAACTAGGCTCCTGGTGACCAATCTGTATCTTGTTCATTTTTAAACATTAGAGTCTAGCACTTAGGATCTCAATAAAGCATTGGTAAAGGAATTAGCAGTGATAAGGAAGAGATCATGAAGGGAAGAGGAGACTTTTTTCCAGACATAGAAAGTATTTTTCCTCCTCATCTTTCATTAATATTTTCTGCACTTATTTTCTCTATTAAGACAGATATTTGACTTCCTGAATCTGCCTTCTTTCTCTTATCATTTTCCTCAGCTTTTTAAAATCACTTTTCTCAGGAAAACCTCCTGCACTCCTTGTGGGAATGTAAATTGGTACAGCCACTATGGAGAACAGTAGGGAGGTTCCTTAAAAAACTAAAAATAGGGCTTCCCTGGTGGCGCAGTGGTTGAGAGTCCACCTGCCACTGCAGGGGACACGGGTTCGTGCCCCGGTCCAGGAAGATCCCACATGCGCGGAGTGGCTGAGCCCGTGAGCCATGGCCGCTAAGCCTGCGCGTCCAGAGCCTGTGCTCCGCAACGGGAGAGGCCACAACAGTGAGAGGCCTGCATACCAAAAAAAAAAACTAAAAATAGAGTTACCATACGATCCAGCAATCCCACTCCTGGGCATATATCTGGAAAAGATGAAAACTCTAATTCAAAAACATACACGCACCCCAGTGTTCACAGCAGCACTATTCACAACAGCCAAGACATGGAAGCAACTTAAGTGTCCACTGACATAGGAATGGGTAAAGAAGATGTGGTACATATATATAGTGGAATACTACTCAGCCATTAAAAAGAATGAAGTAGGGCTTCCCTGGTGGTGCAGTGGTTGAGAGTCTGCCTGCCGATGCAGGGGACATGGGTTCGTGCCCCGGTCCAGGAAGATCCCACATGCGCGGAGCGGCTAAGCCCGTGAGCCATGGCCGCTAAGCCTGCACGTACAGAGCCTGTGCTCCGCAACAGGAGAGGCCACAACAGTGAGAGGCCTGCATACCAAAAAAAAAAAAAAAAAAAAAAAAAAAAAACTAAAAATAGAGTTACCATACAATCCAGCAATCCCACTCCTGGGCATATATCTGGAAAAGATGAAAACTCTAATTCAAAAACATACATGCACCCCAGTGTTCACAGCAGCACTATTCACAACAGCCAAGACATGGAAGCAACTTAAGTGTCCACTGACATAGGAATGGGTAAAGAAGATGTGGTACATATATATAGTGGAATACTACTCAGCCATTAAAAAGAATGAAGTAGGGCTTCCCGGGTGGCGCAGTGGTTGAGAGTCCGCCTGCCGATGCAGGGGACACGGGTTCGTGCCCCAGTCTGGGAAGATCCCACATGCCATGGAGCGGCTGGGCCCGTGGGCCATGGCCGCTGAGCCTGCGCATCCGGAGCCTGTGCTCCGCAACGGGAGAGGCCACAACAGTGAGAGGCCCGCGTACCGCAAAAAAAAAAGAATGAAGTAATGCCATTTGCAGCAACATGGATGGACCTAGCGATTATCACACTAAGTGAAGTAAGCCAAAGACAAATATTGTATGATACTGCTTATATGTGGAATCAAAAAAAAAAAAAAAGATACAATGAACTTATTTATAAAACAGAAAGAGATTCACAGACATAAAAAACAGACATGGTTGTCAAGGGAGGGGGGCGGGGGAGGGAAGGGTTGGGAGTTTGGGGTTAGCAGATGCAAACTGGTATATATAGAATGGATAAACAACAAGGTCCTACTGCATAGCACAGGGAACTATATTCAACATGCCCTGTGGTAAACCATAATGGGAAAGAATATGAAAAAGAATGTGTGTGTATATATATATATATATATATATATATATATATATATATATATATGTATGTATGTATGTATGTATTAAAAACTGGGTCACTTTACTGTACAACAGAAATTAACACAACACTGTAAATCAACTATACTTCAATAAAATAAACTTTTAAAAAAGTTAAATAAATAAATAATAAAATTCAATCAAAAACAAAAGAAGACTTTCCAATTATACAACACACGGTATAGCACAGAGTGCAGCCATTCCATCTACAAAGTCTCCTTTAACTCATCCAAAGCATGGCATTTCTGAAGCGTATGCTTATAGAATAGATGAACTGAGTGAATAGTCATTAAATGAAAGTAAACACTAAATCACTGACGAGATTCATTCTCCCAGGGGATATCTGCATTATAATAAACAAACTCTCCAGCCACAATGTCTGAGGTGGCAGGGTAAGTACAGTGTGTGGCAAGTTGGGCCAAGTGTAGGTGGGAAGTTCTGTCATTTCTGTTCCAGCCTATGGTTGGCACAGGCTTGGGGGGACAGGTCACACCCACCCATTTTAAAATACGATTTCTAATTGTTGGCACCTATTTCAATAATGTAAAAGACACTTTGTGGGCAAAAAAAAAAAAAGCATGGTTCCCACTTCCCCATCTGTGCTCCAAACCAAGGAGAATTTTCATGGGGTATGAGTGGGTTATTCACGATCACCTATAATGTTAGTGAAAAACCAGTTTCTTGGTTCCCCTGGGACATAAGGACTTGTGATTCTTAATGCTATTCCATTCTCCAAGTATCACTTTATTATAATTCCTCAAAAAGATGAACCAGATCTCTACCTGACATCAGGAGTAACTATAAAGAGATTTATTAAACTTGAACTATCAGAGTATAACTTTTGTGTAACTTGAGTGAAACAGTATATAAATTGGGGGGAAATGTAATACTATTGATATCTTTAATAAAATCAAGTTACCAACCTTTGATTGCTAATTTTCTAGCCTCTTTTTCATATGCCTAGTGACTCCAGTTACATGAATCCACTTTTATGCTTTTTTAGGCAATACATTTTACCACCAGTTCATCTTAATCTTCTCAAAGTCAACAATCTTACTTAGATCAGTAATCCCCAATGGCATTGATGCTGATGAGGAATAACAGATCAGCAGAACAGCAGCTCTATAATGGCATCCCTGAGACATTAAAAAGAGATAAAATTCCATGCAGGCTATGCTACTGCAACAACTCCAAATGGAGTGTGTTCAGGAGGTGAACACAACAAAACTTGATTCCTCTCTCATGTTAAATGGCCTGCATGAGTCGGCAAGGGGCCTGGCTCTACACGCTTAGGGACCCAAGCTAGACGGAGGCCCTTGCGTTTTACAGTCACCCATCTGGAATCCATGGCCTCCTCAGTCTCCCTCTGGGAGAAAAACAGGAAGAATCCTGCATCGCTCTTTTACTGCCTTGGCCTAGAAGAGAAACACACTACCTCCCCCCACAGCCCATTGGCCATGACTACATATGTATCTCTGCCAACTCAAAGGGATCAGGGACATGCAAGGGGCAATCAGAATATATGGTAGGCATGACTGCCTCTGCCAGATAGTTCTTTAAAAGCTTCAACATCAGTTAGTTGAAGAACTTATTCTGAAGTAAAACCTCCCTCTGCTCTTTCTTTTCGGAATCCAGACTCATACACACAGCCTTTTAAGCTCTCTCTACCTGGATATCTCACTAGCTCCTCAGACATGTTTAAGCTGAGCACAATCTTCTCCGTGCAACTTGACACTGTACGTTGTCTACCCAGGATCCAAAATCAACCCAATTATTTAAGAGCGATGCCACTCCCATTGCCAGCGGTTTAAAAATAGTCATGTTAAAACTCAACAACAAAGAAAAAAGCAACTTCGTCCAAAAATGGGCAAAGAACTCGAAAGGACATTTCTCCAACAAAGATACATAAATGGCTAATAAGCACATGAAAAGATACTCAACATCAGTGATCGGTAGGGAAATGCAAATCAAAAGTACAATGAGATACCACCTCATACCCATTAGGATAGCTACTATCAAAAAACAAAAAACACAGAAGGTAAGAAGTGTTGGCAAGGATGCGGGTAAAATGGAACCCTCATGCACTACTGGTGAGAATGTAAAATGGTACAGCTGCTGTGGAAAACACTACGGTAGCGCCTCAAAAACGTAAAAATAGAATTAGCATATGATTTAGCACTTCCGGGTATATATCCAAAAGAACTGAAGTCAGGGTCTCAAAGAGATATGTGTACAACTATCAACCATGTTCACAGCAGCACTATTCAAAGCAGCTAAAATGTGGAAGCAACCCAAGTGTCCATCACAGAATGAATGGATAAGCAAAATGTGGTTTATACATACAATGGAATATTATCCAGTCTTAAAAAGGAAGGAAATTCTAACATATGCTACAACATGGGTGAACCCTGAAAACATAACACTAGGTGAAATAAGCCAGTCACAAAAATACAAATACTGTGTGATTCTAGGTATGTGAGAAAAGCAGAGAGTCAAAATTAGAGAGGCACAAAGTAGAATGGTGGTTTCCAGGCACTATGGGGAGAAAGCAATGCGGAGTTATTGTTTCAGTTGTATAAGATGAAAAGAACTACGGACATGGATGGTGGTGATGGGTGAACGACATTAATGAATGTACAATTAAAAATGGTTAAAATGAAGTGATGTCAGCATCATGGCGGCATGAGACACTCCCTTGTCTCTCCCTTTAATCTACAACTAGTGAAACATCCATAACTCAAACAAAGGTTCCTCTGCCCAACACACCAGGATGCCAGAGACTTCCACACATCTGTACACCTATAGGTGGGTGGGTTGGAACACATGGAGGAGGTGGAACCAGGGGAACAGCAGAGGCAGTGACCATGATCCTGGCCCCCCAGCCATGGCAGCTGAGCCTGCAATCCCAGAGAACCTAGTAGCAGGAGGGGAAGCAGGGTACATGGCCCTGGCCTCCCAGCTGCAACAGCACCTGCAGCCAGGGGACTGGGCAGCAGCAGCAGTCACAGCAGCAGCAGCAGGACCTGTGACCCTGCTTCTTCCAGCTGCTGCAGTGCCCACGTCTCCAGCCCCCCTCCCACTCACAGCAACAGTGCCCATGAACCCAACAGCCCTGGATGCAGCAGAGGCACCCAACTCATCTCCCCACCCTTCCTAGTTGCCCTGCCACAGCAGCTGCCTGCAACGCAGGCGACCCTAGACATGGTGGTGACACCCACCATCCCAGTGTCCCCAGCAATGACACCAGCAGCGGCAAGGCACCACCAACCCCAAAGGCACAAGCAGTGACAATGAGGGCCCCAGGAAACACATCTGACAGACAGGCAGCGGAGGATGGAAAGTGCCAATTCTCAAATATAGCCGGAGGCAGCTCAGGTAAGAAAAGTCCAAAACTTGTAATACAGCACCACCTACTGAAAAACAAAAGAAAAGCCTCTAATTACCAACCTGCTGAATTGTCAGAATCAAATGAAAAAAGCTTTACCTAAAGAAGAAAGGTGTTTGCTACTTCAAAAGTGCCAGCAGAACAACTCACCGAGCACCATGAGAAACCATAGCAACATAGTATCACACACACAAAAATGACAGTTCTCCACAACTCAAAGTCATCAAATACTGCAATCTAAATGACAGACAATTCAAAATAGCTGTCATGAAGAAACTCAGTGAGCTATAAGAAAAATCAGAAAGGCAGTTCAATGAGCTCAGGAATAAAATTAATGAACAGAAACAATACTTTGCCAAAGAGACTGAAACTGGAAAATTTTAAAGAACCAAACAGAAATTCTGGAGCTGAAGAACTCAAAAAATGACATTTTTTCAATGCGTTAGAAAGCGCTGGAGGGACTTCCCTGGTGGTCCAGTGGTTAAGACTCCTCACTTCCATTGCAGAGGGCATGGGTTCAATCCTGGTTGGGGAACTAAGATCCCACATGCCACATGACACAGTCAGGAAAAACAAAAAAAAGAAGAAAAGAAAGCACTGGAAACAGAGCAGACCATATGAGAGACAGAATTAGTGAACTTGAATATACAAATCTAGAAATGACTCAGGAGAGCTATGGTTTTTTAAAATGAGGAAATTCTAAAACTATCCATTAGGAAGGGCAAGAAGTGTTGGAAAGGCAAAATAAGGATAATGGTATCTGAAAAGGAGAAGGGAGCAGAGAGTTTATTTAAAGAAATAATAGCTGAGAACTTCCCAAATCTGGGGAAGAAACTAGATATGAAGCCAATGAAGCCAAAAGAATATCTAAATCTGTTGACGCAAAAAGACCTTCACCAAGACACACTATATTAAAACTGTCAAAAAGTCAATGACAAAGAATGAATTTTAACAGCAGCCAGGAAAGAAAAAGACAGCAACCTACAACCCATTAGGCTATCAACAGATTTCTCATCAGAAACTCTACAAGCCAAGAGACAGGAGAATGACATACTCAAAATACTCAAAGATAAAATACTGTCAGCCAAGAATATTCTATCCAGCAAAGTTATCCTTCAGATTTTTAGGAGAAATAAAGGCTTTCTCAGTAAACATACTTTGAGGGAGTTCATTACCACCAGACCTGCCTTACAAGAAATGTTGAAAGGAGCTCTTCTACCTGAAATGATAAGGCAAAAAGTACACAAAACTGAGTAAGGTAATAATCAGAAAGGAAAAATCAGAAAAGTTCAACTCTATGTCAGAGTAGGTTGTTAAGCACTTAATTATAACATGAAGGTTAAAGGGAAAAAAACAGAAAAAAAAAACTATAGCTATTCAATTTGGTAACAAACTCACAACATAAAAAGGGAGAACTTGCAACAACAAAATCATAAAAAGAAAGAACAGAACCCTTAGATGTAAATGAAGATAAGATGCTATCTCTAGCATCAGCATAAAAAGGACTATTTTAGCTTTGAGACACTGCGTACAAATCTCACAATAACCACAAAAATAAATCTAGAGCAGAGACATGAAACATAAAAGAGAAAACTGAGAAAAACATTATAGAAAACTGCCAAACTAAAATGGTAGACAGAAACACAAGGAAAAAGAAAAGAAGGAGAAATAGAGCAACCAGAAAACAAAAGATAAAATGGCAGTACTAAGTTCTTATTTATCAATAATCACCCTAAATGTAAATTGATTGAGTTCACCAATACAAAGAGACAAGTGACTGGGTGGATTTAAAACAACACCAAACCATATGCGGCCCCCAGGAGAATCATCTGGGGCTCTAAAGACAAACATAGGCACAAAGTAAAGGGATGAAAGATGATACTCCAACCAAATGGCAGCCAAAAGAAAGAGAGCAGAGTCATACTCATATCAGATAAAACAGACTGCAAGCCAAAAAGGGCAACAAGAGACAAAACTGGACATTATATAATTAAAAAAAGGTGACAATCCAACAAAAAGACATAACAGTTAATATATATGAACCTAACTTAAGAGCACCAAAATATATAGAGCAATCATTTACAGATCTAAAGGGGGAAATTGTCAGCAATGGAATAAAGGTAGGGAACTTTGATACTCCACTTACATCAAGGGATAGATCATCCAGAAAGAAAGTCAACAAGGAAACATCAGCCTTAGATAAAACATTAGACCAAAAGGACTTAACAGATTTAAACAGAACAGTCCATCCAAATGCAGCAGAATACACATTCTTCTCAAGTGCATATTCTCAAGGATAGACCATACGTTGGGACACAAAACAATTCTTAATAAATTTAGAAGACTGAAATCGTATCAAGCATCTTTTCTGGTCACAGTGATATGAAACTAGAAATCAACTATAAGAAGAAACCTAGAAAAATCACAAATGTGTGGAGACTAAACAATATGCTACTGAACAAATATTGGGCCTATTAAGAAACCAAAGGAAAAATCAAAAAATGCCTGAAGGCAAATGAAAATACCAAAATCTATGGGATGCAGCAAAAGAGGAAGCGAGAGAAAAGTTTACTGCAATAAAGGCCCACCTCAAAAAACAAACAAAAATATCACAAATAAACAATCTCATTTTACACCTGAAAGAACTAGAAAAAAACAAAGCCCAGAATTTGTAGAAGGATAGAAATAATAAATATCAGAGAAGAAATAAGTGAAATAGAGACTAAAAAGACAATGGAAAAGATCAATGAAACTAAAAGCTGGTTCTTTGAAAAGATAAACAAAATTAACGAACCTTTAGCTACACTAAGAAAAAGAGAGAGACTCTGATAAAGAAAATCAGAAACAAAAGAGGAGAAATTACAACAGATACCCCACAAACACAAAGGATTATAAAAGAATACTATGAACAGCTATATGCCAACAAACTGGACAACCCAGAAGAAATGGATAAATTCTTAGAACCATACCACCTTCCAAGACCAAATTATGAAGAAAAGGAAAATCTGAATAAACCAATCACCAGTAAGGAGATTAAAACAGTAATCAAAAACCTCCCCAAAAACAAAAGTCCAGGACCAGACAGCTTCACAGGTGAATTCTATCAAACATTCATATGAGATTTAGTACCTGTCCTTCTCAAACTCTTCCAAAAAATTGAGGAGGAGGGAATGCTTCCGAAGTCATTTTACATGATGCCAAAAGCAGACAAAGACAACACACAAAAAAGAACGTTACAGGCCAATCAATACCTCTGATGAATATAGATGCAAAAATCCTCAACAAAATGACAACAAACCAAATACAACAATACATTAAAAGGATCGTACACCATGATCAAGTGGGATTTACTCCAGGGATGCAAGGATGTTTCAGTATCTGCAAATCATTCAACATGATATACCACATTAACAAAATAAAGGATAAAAATAATATGATCATCCAAATACATGCATATAATGCATTCAACAAGATTCAATACCCATTTACGTTTTAAAAACTCAATAAAACGGGTATAAAAGGAACATATCTCAACATGTATATATGCCATATATGCCAAACCTACAGCTAACATCAAACTCACTGGTGAAAAACTAAAAGTTATATCAAGAACAAGACACAGATGCCCACTCTCATCACTCTTATTCAGCAAAGTACTGGAATCCTAGCCAGAGCAATTAGGCAAAAAAAAGAAATAAAAGGCATCTAAATTGAAAAGGAGGAAGTAAAACTGGCACTATTTGTGGATGACAAGATTTTATACATAGAAAACCATAAAGACTCTACCAGAAAACTACTAGAAACAATACACAAATACAGTAAAGTTCCTGGGTACAAAATCAATATACAAAAATCTGTTGCATTTCTGTATATTAACAATGAACTAGGAGAAAGACAAATTGAGAAAACAGTCCCATTTACAATCACAACAAAAAGAATAAAATACCTCTGAATAAATTTAACCAAGGAGGTGAAAGACCTGTACACTGAAAACTGTAAGACATTGTTGAAAGAAATTGAAGATGATACAAGGAAATGGAAAGATAGTCCATGCTCCCTGGATTGGAAAAATTAACATTGTTAAAATGTCTATATTACCCAAAGTATAATCTACAGACTCAACACAGTCTCAACGTTTTTCACGGGTCTAGGACAAACAATCCTAAAATTTTTATGGAGCCACAGAAAACCCCAAATTGCCAAAGCAATTCTGAGAAAACAGAACA
The DNA here is from genome assembly GCF_951394435.1 of Stenella coeruleoalba. Taxonomy (NCBI): domain Eukaryota; kingdom Metazoa; phylum Chordata; class Mammalia; order Artiodactyla; family Delphinidae; genus Stenella; species Stenella coeruleoalba. The sequence goes on from NC_137162.1 coordinate 73,250,730, forward strand.
AAGCTGGAGGTAGCACACTCCTTGATTTCAAATTATACGATCACAAAGCCATAGTAATCAAAACACCATGGTATTGGTGGAAAAACAAACACACAGATCAAGCAAGAACCGGGAGCCCAGAAATAAACCCACACATATATAGACAATAAATTTATGACAAAGGAGCAAAGAAAATACAACGGAGAAAGGAGAGCCTCTTCAATAAATGGTATTGGAGAAACTGGGCAGCTACATGCAACAGAATGAAATCAGACCTCACATACACAAAAATTAACTCAAAATGGATTAAAAATTTGAATGTAACACTTGAAACCATAAAAATCCTATAAGAAAACATAGGCAGTATGCTGTTTGACATCAGTGTTAGGAATATCTTTCTTAGTATGTCTCCTCAGGCAAGGGAAACAAAGCAAAAATAAACAAATGAGACTACATCAAAAAGCTTCTTCACAACAAAAGAAACCACCAAAAAATGAGAAGATGACCTACCAAATGGAAGAAGATATTTGCAAATCATATCCTCAATATGGGGTTAATATCCAAAATATATAAAGAACTCACACAATTCAACAACAACAAAAAAAAACAGATTGAAAAATGGGCAGAGGATTTGAATAGACATTCTTCCAAAGACAATATACAGATGGCCAACAGGCACATGAAAAGATGTTCAACATCACTAATTATTAGGAAAATGCAAATCAAAACCAGTGATATATCACCTCATGCCCATCAGAATGGATAGTATCAAAAGGGCAAGAAATGGCAAGTGTTGGAGAAGATGTGGAGAAAGGGAACCCTCATACACTGGTGGAGGAATGTAAATTGGTAGCAGTCACTATGGAAAACAATACAGAGATAACTCAAAAATTTAAGAATAGAACTACCATATGATTCAGCTTTTCCACTTCTAGGTATTTATCCAAAGAATATGAAACACTAATTCAAAAAGATAAACTCACCCCTATGTTCATGGTAGCATTACTTACAATAACCAAGCTATAGAAACAACCTAAGTTCCCATGGACAGAAGAATGGATAAAGAAGATGTGATATTTATATGCAATGGAATACTACTCAGCCAGAAAAAAAGAGAACGTAGTTATCTCCGACAACATGGATGGAGCTTGAGGGTATTATCCTAAGTGAAATAAGTCAGACAGAAAAAGACAAATACTGTAAGATTTCACTTGCATATGGAACATAAAAGAACAAAAACAAAATAAACAAACCAATCTAAACCAAAAAAACCACATAGATACAAAGAATAGGTTAGTGGTTACCAGAGCAGAAGGGGGTGGGGGGAATGACGAAATGGCTACAGTGGGTCAACTGTATAGTGACAGAAAATTTAAACTTTTTGATGGTGAGCATGCTGTAGCATACACAGAAGTCAAAACGTAATGCTGCACACATGAAACTTACATAAAGTTATACACCAATTGTACCTCAAAAAAAGGTTAAGATATTAAATTTTATACCACAATTAATAAAAAGAATAGTCAGTCATGTAATCTAATTTGGGCCAAAGACAAGTGGGAAGTGGTCTAATGGAAGCTTTTGAGAATGAAGCTTTCAGGCTTTTGTAAGATAATTTCTGAAAACATTTTCTCTATCCCACTAGATGTGAACAAAGACAAATGGAGCCCGACTCCTACAGGCTGCCACCCGTGACCATGAGGAGGATCAGCTTCCGGATAAAGCCACCCATGTGGAAGGCAGAGCTGAGAGTCAGGGAACATCTGAGCTTTGGATGACATCATGAAGCTTCTTGATCAACCATTCCTGAAGCCCACTTATCTCTGCACTCTTCAGTAACGTAAGCCCACACATGTTCATGTTGTTGGAGCCAACCTGTTACTTGAAACTGAAAGCATCCTATCGGATACGCCTTCCAAACCAGGTCCTCCTTCGGACATCCATACTCGACTCCATCTGTTCAAAACCTTATCCCCACCCCTCCCCTCCAGCTCCTCCCTCCCCGCTGCCCATCCCCCCACACTACCATAACCAAGAAGCTGCACAGACCTAGTGATTCTCTCTCTTTCACCACTGGTGGCAGCACTTCCAGCCTTTTCCCCTTCAAGTCATAGGCTCTGATAAGTCCCTCCCCTAATTCAAAAGTCAGCCAGTGCTTATTCATTATCCCTTAAGTTAGGTGCAAACTTCTTGGCCTAGCGTTTAAGACTGTCCATAACCAGGCCTCAATCCACCTTTTTGGTTTTGCTTTTCCTCAGTTTCCTCTACTTTCATCAACACCTCTAGCCACTGTCCTATCCACACCTGATCCCTACAATTTTTTCCTTTATTCAAACTGTTCTACGGTTTCACTGTCTCCTGCTGCTGATTTTCTACCCGTTGTTCAAGGCGAAACATAAAAGCAACTTCAAGATCCCCTCAATCAGATGTAATCTTTCCCTCCTCAGAGCTGCTGTATTGTCTCTCTTAAACCAGTTATGTGACATTACTATTTTTAAAAATGGTTCAATCCCCTTTTTATAATATACAATCCTTACGGTAAAGTTTGTTTTACTTATACTGAACTTGCCACGTCCTATAAGGCCTAATTATTGGGAAAGCCAGAAACAGCTACCCTCTTGACAAGTCACAGACAGGATACCTGGGAATTTCACTCCAAGAGAGTCGTAAGCTTCGAGGAGATCAATATACTGTCCTCTGAGGGACCCAAAGGTGGAGTCACTTTCTTTTTATAGGATCATGCATCTAATCCGAAGTCCCTGATTCGTATGTCTATAGGAACCAGGAAAGGAACTGTCAACAATGAAGGGGCATAGCGCATGCTTTTAATTCAAATAGACATTCCACAAAAGAAAAAAATAGACATATAAAAGTTATTCATTTCCCCAAAGAAATATACCTTCTCTCATTTTCTTGGAATTCACTGTCTACCCCTCACTCATATTTCCCCTAGACTGACAGACAGGGGTACAAGAGTTATTTTATTGTACCATGAGAAAACCAATAGTACAACAAGGATAAATGGTAACTGACACTTGACCTCAGTGTCAGGGAAACAACAGGGAGTGGTACAGGGTGTACCAAACAGGAGACCACCTGTCCTGTCCAAGGTGGTTGCTTGATATCACCAGCTCCAACTAGCATGTGCAGGAGCCGGCCCAAAAGAGCCAGCCTTCCAGATTTTTCAAGAAAAGCTACCAAAACAGATTGGTTATGTAAAATCTCCTTAATTTTAAAATGTTGGCAGACACATCATTTATATCAAAATCACTGTCTGAATGAATATGATATGGCCTAAACTAAACACGCTGTATGCCAAATATAACCAGCAAGTGATCCATTCGTCTTCTGTTTACCTGAAATGGGTTCAAGGAAAAATATCAGGACTGTGGTAATACTCAAAAGAGTGAATAAACAGTACTTCTACCAGAATCAGAAAAGCTGGGGCCCCGGGCATTTTATAACTAGCGAGGCTTTGATCTTAGGAAGAAGGAATGAACAGACAGCTTTATAGCCCAGCACCTGACTTTTGGTTGAGGGTATATGGTGGAGAGGCCTAGGGCTAAAAGCTGTTGGGAAACTGAGGCCAATTAACACAAGGTGATAGGCAAATCCCCTTGCACATGGTAGGATTTTTAAAACCACTAGACTTTCCTGAATTAATGTTGGAAATCATTCCTTCCGAGAACATGCCAGAAAAATAAAGTGTTACCCCACTGAATTTATATGGCATGGTAGAAAATATCTACTGTACTCCAAATGTATTTTTCTGCAAAAGTAATTTTAAATCTTTCTGATATAGGAAAATGTGTGGTGCCCATAAAAAGTTATGAGTAACATTCAAAGAATTTACACATTTCAAAAATGAATTTAATTGATTATGAAAATTTCCAAAGAAGCTTCTCTGGAGGCTTAAGCTCACTAATGATGTCACAAGGGAGACTTGGAAAGACAAACATGCAGATGGACCAGGATTTCATTAATCCTCAACAGTGAAGAATTGCACTTGGCAATATTTCAGATGTCTTCATGTGATGCTCAGGATGAAAGTTCCAAACAGTTTTTCTCTTGCAAATTTTTAGGTTCTTACCATCTAAGGAGAATCCAATTAAAAATCACTCAACTCTCCAAATTCTGGTTTCAAGAAATGAAGATTCTCTCCATATATCCTCCATCTCCAGCACCTAGTCACATCTGATAAAATGGTATATAATTATCATAGTATGAAATGTCAACCAGTTGGTGAGGTATATTTTCACCACTATGAGCTCATGTACGAAACAAGATGAGTGTGGAGCAAGATGCTCATCTGATGGGAAACAATGATTGATGAAAACAGCCATGGCCACTGCTCTCATGAGGCTGACAGTACAGTCAGGGAAACAAACAACCCTGCCCAATGTATAATTAGAAAGCATAAGAATTTTCAAGAAAGAAACTTAAAAGTTGCAATGATACCATCTGATACAGAGATGCCATGTAGTCTATTAATCAGGGAAGGCAGCCTTCAAAAAAGCGAGCCACAATATGAAGCATGGTAACACAAACCATGGGGGTAACACAAGGGGGGAACACAAACCATGGGGGTAACACAAGGGGGGAACACAAACCATGGGGGTAACACAAACCATGGGGGTAACACAAGGGGGTAACACAAACCATGCCAAGGAGAGGGATGGGCTTTCATTCATTTACAAATATGTACTGCCTGCCAAATGTGTGTCAGTCATTGTGTTAAACATTAGGTATGTCATAGGAAATAGAATTTAAACAGTCCCTGGTAACATTTACAATCTACTGGGGAAAAGGAACAAATTTTTGTAAATAATAATAAAATAAACCTACTGGGGGAAATGAAGAAAGAAGGGGAAGAAATCATTGTTTAACATTGGGGGAGTTAAAAAAAGAACAGGATGCTCTGAATCAGAACAATAAGAGGGTTTCTACTAAATATTGGCTGGGGCAATCCCTCCGGGTCTCTAAAGGGTCATTTAAGCCAAGTCCTGAAGGATGTCAAAAATACATACAGAACATTGCAGGAGGGGAGTACCACACAGCCCAAAAGCCCTGAAGCAGGAGGGAACTCGGTGTTAAAGGAATTGAAAGAAGACCAGGCTGGAAGGAGAAAGTGGCAACACGTGAGGTGGAGAGGACAGTAAGGGCCAACTCATCAAAGCCTGGAAAGCCATGGTAAGGAGTTTAGATCTTATTCTAAGAGTACTAGGAAGGCAATGAAGGGTTTTAAGACTCGGAGGGGGGCTTCCCTGGTGGCGCAGTGGTTGAGAGTCCGCCTGCCGATGCAGGGGACACGGGTTCGTGCTCCGGTCCGGGAAGATCCCACATGCCGCGGAGCGGCTGGGCCCGTGAGCCATGGCCGCTGAGCCTGCGCGTCCGGAGCCTGTGCTCCGCAGCGGGGGAGGCCACAACAGTGAGAGGTCCGCGTACAGCAAAAAAAAAAAAAAAAAAAGACTTGGAGGAACATGACTCTATTTGTGTTTAAAAGAACACATTGAAGGGATCCGGGCTGGGAGGAGAGAGATGAGTTAGGAGGACATTGCAATTGTCAGGCAAGAGATGATGGGAGCATGGTGAAGGTTAGGAAGGTAGAATGAAGAAAAGCGAATCAAATCAACATGTACTGAGGGGAGAACTCAGAAGCCTAATGACTGATTTGATTGGGGGGGTGGGGGGTGGAGGGAAAGGAAGTTATTAAGTTATCAGGCATGTCTCTGGTTTAAATAACTGGATAGCTGAGCTTGGAAGAAAGGAGAAGAACAAATGAGACTGAGAAAATAAAAGTTTTAGACAAGTTATATATTTTTTAAAGTCTATGAGCTGTTGAAGTGGATTTCCATCCAAGTGGAAATACCAAGCTAAAGCTTTAAGAACCTAGTGATTGAAGGGAAAAAATATGATCAAAAATATAAATTTGCAATTCTACAGATGATATTTAAGGTCATGGAAACTGAGGGTCTCGCATAGGAAGGGCACAAAGAAGAGATAAAGGTGCTCCCAATTTATTTTTATTTATTTATTTATTTATTTAGGCCATGCCACTCGGCTTGTAGGATGGGATCTTAGTTCCCTGACCAGGGACTGAACCTAGGCCCTCAGCCTGAGAGCGTGGAGCCCTAACCACTGGACTGCGGGGGAATTCCCACGGTGCTCCCAATTTAGATGCAAAACCAGCCTTGAGAATTCAAAGGGACAAAGTAGGAAGGTAGTTGTAAGGAAGTGGGGGTGGGGAAAATGGCTAGTTATTGTTTAATGGTTACAGAGTTTCACTTTGGGAAGCTGAAAAAGTACTACATGTGGATGGTGAGGATGACTGCACAACAATGTGACTATACTTAATGCCACTTAAAAATGGTGACATTTTTATGGTAAATTTTATGCTTTGTATCTATTGCTACAATTAAAAAACAAAAAAACAGAAAAACTAAACCTTGAGAAATTCCAGCATTCACGCATTGGGTAGAATAGGAGATGCTGAAAAAATAAGAGGGTAATGAGTTTCCAGAAGGATGGCAGACGATGAAGTCACAGAAGATGAATAAAAAGCTCAAGACTGATCCACATAGAGAGAAAGTCCTTCAAGGGAAAAAGAACTGAAAGCTACCGAGAAATGACATCAGATAAGACTTGTCCATATTCCTTATATTCTTGAAACACCGAGATCACAGGTAACCTTGACACAACCAACTAGGGTGAGCACAGGAGTTGGGCTGAGATGAGAAGAGAAGGGGCTTTGAACAAGTAGAATATCATTAATAGACAACTCTTTCAAGTTTTGATTCTAAAAAGAAACAGAAAAACACGATGGTGGCTGGAGAGGAATGTGGGGGTCTAGGGAGGTATGGCAATGGCAAATACCTACCCCAGTCGTCCACTTTCCCCAAATTAGAACCTCCGATTTCTAGCTGCCTTCCTTGAAAAATAGGTGTGGCCAGGTAACTCAGTTCTGCCCAGGGAAATGTTAGCAGATTCTGAGAAATCTCATCATCCAATGAGTGGATGTCTTTTGTCCTTTCTTCCATTCTGCTGATTGGACTGTGATTTCTGAAGTTCCAACTTGGATTATGAAGATAAAAAGGCCATAACCTACGAGTGGGAAACTGTACAGGGAGAATCGATTTGGTTTACTGAGGTCTTGGGGGAGCACTGGCACCACCCCAGACCTGCACTGTCCTGCTACACAATTCTTCCAGGAGAAATCATCTTCCAACTTATCTTAAAAACAATCATCTTGGGGCTTCCCTGATGGCGCAGTGGTTGAGAGTCCGCCTGCCGATGCAGGGGACGCGGGTTCGTGCCCCGGTCCAGGAAGGTCCCACATGCCGCGGAGCAGCTGGGCCCATGAGCCATGGTCGCTGAGCCTGCGCTCCGCAACGGGAGAGGCCACAACAGTGAGAGGCTCGCGTACCGCAAAAAAAAAAAAAAAAAAAAAAAATCATTTTGCTTTGATTTGATTTTCTGCTGCCACAGACAATTCTAATCCCAACTAATACAGGCAGTTTTTCTCTGTCTTTAAAATGGGAGACACCAGAACAGAACTGTGGGTCAATGGGAATGACCCGATTAGAGAGACTGAGCCAAGACAGAGGAGGATAAAGCCTAAGGCGCGAAGCATTATGCGATGTGCAAACCCAGTGTGGTTAGAAAGATGAGAACCAGGGAAGAGACAAGAGTCAAATCATGCAGAGCCTTGCAAACTATGGTAAGAATTTTACTTTTTTTATCCTAAGAGCAATGGGAAACAACCAGACATTTTTCAATAGGTAAGTAACATGATCCAATGTGTGCTTTTTCAAAGATCCCTGACAGTAGTGTGGAGAAAGTAATAGAGGGAGAGCCAAGAGAGGTGGCAAGAAAACTAGTTAGGAGGTTACGGTGGCAATCCAGATGAAAATGGTGATGGCTTCAAACAGGATCGTGATTCGGCACTATGGCAAAGTGAGTAAATGTGATGAAGACGGTACTGGCAGGACTTTGTATGTGATGACGTGTGAGAGCTCAGGGACACGAAGCAGTCAAGGTTATGCCTTGGACAGCACTTTGAAGGGCGGTGCCATTCACTGACACGGACTTGGGGAGAAGACACAGCTGGGTAACCTCAATTTTGAATATACTAACTTTTAAGCTCCTGAGTTAATCAGATGGAAATACCCAGCAAGTAAATGGCTTGTTCTCAACAGCTTTACTCATAATAGCCAAAAATGGGAAACAGTCAGGAAATAGATAAACCTTGGTGGGTTTCATATGATGTAATACAACTTATTAATAAAAAGGAATGAATTACTGATATACATAACAATACAGATGAAACCCCAAAACATTATGCTAAGTGAAAGAAGTCTTACACCACAGAGTACATACCGTATGTTTCAAGATACGTTCTAGAACAAAAAATACTAATCTTTGGTTTAAAAAAAAACTCAGAAGAGTGGTTTCCAGAACGGCTGGGGTGTGATATTCAAGTGGGCTGAGGGGAAGGGGTAGGAGGATACTTTTTCAAGTCACGGTTTATATCTTCATAAGAGTTTGGGTTACATGGATTTATATTACACATCTGTCAAAACACAGTGAATGCTACATTTATTTTAAATTTAAAAGCAACAAAACACCATGAACAAATACTGAATGCCAGTTATTGGTATGCATGTGCTGTCTGCACATCAGTCTGACATGCAGCAAAAAGATGGATTCATGAATAAACAGAAGGCTGGAGAGATGATCCATGTGTGATGAAGCAAATATTTAAAAACTGTAGAATGTAAGGAGTGGGTATATGGTATTCCCTGCATAATCCTTTCAACATTTTTGTATTTTTATAATAAAATGGTAGAAAAGCCTTAAGTAACCAAACAATGCATTTCTATAAAAGCATTAACTAAAATTTTACAATAATATAGACAAATGTACTCTTCCTTACTTTCCTTCACATCTTCACTTTTATTGTGAATCCATGAATGTTGACTACTAAGGAATTTGTAACCAATTCAATCACCAAGAAAATTAATATTTTATGCCATATGAAATCATTATCAAGGGCCCAAAATATGGACTTTGCAGAAAAAGGGTTAAGCAGAACTACTGTAATGCATTTTAAGCAATGACACCATGATAACTCAAGAAAAAAACAGGGAAACTTCCAGCTAATACAGGGAAAATAATGGTCATTCTGAATTATGTAACATTTTAATGGGTACTGTTTTCTTCCTTTTTTAAAAAATTTTTGGCTGTGCTGGGTCTTTGTTGCTGTGCAGGCTTTCTCTAGTTGCGGAGAGCAGGGGCTACTCTTCATTGCAGTGCGCAGGCTTCTCACTGCAGTGGCTTCTGTTGCGGGCCCCAGGCACGCGGGCTTCAGCCGTTGTGGCACGCGGGCTCAGCAGTTGTGGCACAGGGGCTTAGTTGCTCTGCGGCATGTGGGATCTTCCCGGACCAGGGCTCGAGCCTGTGTCCCCTGCACTGGCAGGCGGATTCCCAACCACTGTGCCACCAAGGAAGTTCCTGGATACTGTTTTCTTATTTTGATACATTGGTAGGTCTTTAGGACCTATTTAAGAAGTAGGTAACTAACACTGGCATACCAAATGTCACACTGTGTTACTCATTAATGGTTTTTTTTTTAATGTTTCCCTAGGAATACTGCTTATATCCTTAATTTCCACTACCAAACACAAGTGTTTTACTTAAGGAAGATTCCTAGGTCATTCTTGGCAAAAATTAGTAACTATAAAATTATTAAAGGCTTAGTTAAATTTTACTAAAAATATACCTTCAAAAAAAAAAAGTCGAATTGTCCCCTTTTTTTCCCCCCTGCAAAAGGGTTGATGGGAGACGATTCAACAAAAGAAGTCCAGGAACTTGATTCCTGAGGAGCCAGAGAGAGCTCCAGGGCTGGCTGAGGGGAGCCAACGGCATGCAGGGGCAAAGACGTGACTTCTGGAGAGCGCAGAGGACGATCCAGGCCTGGTCTGAAACTGCATAGAAGGACTGGGTTAAAAAACAAGGTGGCTGCCAGGGCTGGGGGCTGGGATCTGGACAGGCATCAGTGCCTGACCGGTTTCCAGAGGCAAGAGAAGCTCCAGACGAGGGCTGGCACGTGGACACCTGCTGAGGGGTTCCAGAAGACAATGACCATGATGATGGAAGAGGCCGAGAAGAGCAGGGAGAGGTGAAAGAGAAGGGTACCCATCATGTGGCTCAACAGCACCCACAAGCCCACCAAGTGCTGCTTCTGAGTCTCACATTTCTACTGGCCCTTGCTGATGCAGGGCATCCATTTAACTCTGCCTCTCCGGTACCTGGCAACTTCCCTACCAACTCCACTGGCTCCTTCAGGCCAGGCAGGCGAGCGGAGGTGAGACCTAGACCCTTATTCTCTTTCTGGGCTGCAATAGGGCAGCATTTTCTTGGGCTGGTGCAGTGCAGAAGCGGAAAATAGAGCTACCGAGGCATGGGTGGGGGCCAGGTACAGCAAGCAGGTGATGAACATGGTCTCCGGCAGGCTGAGATAGACAGGACAAATCAGACATTGATGAGGGGGTGCCAGTGGCCAGGAATAAGTCATACATCATGAGCAGAAAGGTGGTGGAGCCCAGGAGAAGTGTCGTCGTCTTTCTGCCAACAGGAAGAAGCTGAAGGCACTGAGGACAAACAGGAAACCACCAGGCACCAGAAGGTTCATCATGCAGAGGCTGGACCTGTGCCTGATGGCCACCTGTTTAGATGAAAGGGCCGAGGAGCAGTGTGAAGTTCTGTTCATCAAAGGGGAAACAGAAGATGTCCAGGTTACAGATGGGGACCTCTCACAGTGGCTTCTCGTGTTTGATGGACCTTCACTGTTGACATAAACCATGAGACCTGTAGGTGTCTGATCCACATCCATGAACTCAAAGGTATCTAGAAGCCACAGGCTCTCAGGGGCCATGCTGAGCTTCCTGAAGCCCTCATATTCCTCTGGGTTCCACCTGATGAATGCATTGTATGAGATCATATTTAGTCACAGGAATGACATCATCAATTGAAGCTGTGCATCCACTTCCAGGATGGTGGACAGGGTGAAGGAGATGTTGACATGAGTGGGATGCTGTAGCTGATGACCGGATGGAAGCTTTTCTGTCAAACAACAGGATCTACACTATGCTGGTCAGAGCCTGCGTGACTGACAGTCAAAGTGTTTCCTTTTTCTTGAAGCAGCAGGTAGAGAAGGAGGCAGAGGAAAAATCCTTCCCATGGAGCCAACCTCTTTCCATCTTCCTCTCCTAGGGTCTTCTCTGGAGACTTAGTGATGATGTTGACCATAACAGACCACAGGCCACACCTTGAGCCCTAGCTCAAATTATCCTTTTAATTAAGACTTTTAATTAAACTGTATTTTCAAAACCAACAACAAATTAAAACACTCAATATCAACTCTCATTCATTTATTCAACCAATCCTTACAGAAAGCTTCTTATGTGGCAAGCAATACTGTCAATACTATATATGAAAAGAGTTTTCATTTAGTAGCATAAGTATTTTAATTACATACTCACTGCTTGGGAAACCATAATTTATTGCTCATTTTCAGCAGTGAAGTTTTTAACATATAATATGGGGAATATTATAAGACAAGTAGCTTTCCTTACTGTACATGCTATCAGCTTGGACCCTTCCTGTATAAAACTTTTGATAATCTTTTTAAACTCCGAAAGAAAGGTTTATTAATCCCTCAAGTAAACATCTAGCCACTATGTCTTCTTAGAGCCCTGTTGTTAAAGTAAAGGAAAAAGAAATAGCTAAGTGAGCACAAGGCTGGTCCCAAATCCTCAGTTTGTAAATTCTTCTCTGGTCTGATCAGGAAAAACACTGAACTAGTTACACCCCCCAGTTTTAGAGAGGGAAGAGAAATCTTATTTTACAAGTTGATGGGTCCTGGTTTGCATACTGAAACTGGCCCAAAGCAAAGTGCTTTCAATAAATGCGGTAAACAAACACCAGGACTCAATGTCATCAATAAAACTGAGTTTTCCCAAACAAGAGAATGTCGAGTTACACATGCCAGCCATTTAAACTGATGCAATGCTTGGAATGTGTGTTCATTAAAAGGGCAAATGAAGTCATGTAAAGCTCAAATGTGGCTACTGGGGTACAGGCGGTTGTGCTAAAGGAAAATGTCAAGATTGTTTGCGACGAGGGTCAGTCCTAAAGGTGAGACTCAGAGCGCAGTGAATTCATCTGGAAAAACACTAAGCGGAAAGTTGAAGTGTGAAACTTTATCGATATTTTCCCTTTCTTTTATAAGGATATTCGGTGAAGATCAGAAGCCCACAACAAGAGGACTTCACAGAAGAAAATGCAAGGAAAAGTCGTTACAACAGCTTTTTGTATAAATTGATGTACCTGACCCAAGGCAATAATATGCACTGACTGAAATCAGAGCATCTAAAGATGATATAAAACTCCATTTTCTCAAGCTAAAATGATTCAGGGAATCTTCCAAAAGAAGTTTTACTTCCAGTCTGCACCCTGTGCATTTTGTTAAAAAGTGGAAAACCATAAAATATTTAATTCTGTGCTTACTGCCAATTTTCTACTTATTATGTTTACACCAAAAAGTAATTTACAGTAAGTCAGGATGAGACAAAGGAAAAAAACATTTATGGAGCACCTGGTATACATCAACACTTCATAAGCACACACACGAGCTCCACACTTCATCCACATAACCTTCTAAAGCAGGCGTGACCCCCTTTAACACTTGAAGAGGAAGTTTAGGGAGATTAAAGAGCTTGCTTGGATCATGTAGCTGTGAGTCAGGAGTATCCTTCGCTCCTGGTTTTGCCATTAACTAGCTATAAATCCTATATATTCATAAGTCACCTCTCTGACACTCTATTCTCTCATATGCAAAATAAAAAGACTCAGCTAAACATTTCCATTACGTTAAAATGTGAATTTGGTTTTCGAGGGACTGAAGATGGACGCCCAGACTTCCTTCTCCCCCCACCCCTCCTCCACCTCTACCCTGTCTTCCATGCCTTGGTCCCATTTCACTCTTCTTCACCCATTCCACAAGAAGGCAGTAAAAGGAACAGCTCTCCTACCCTAAAAGAGTACTTAAAAGTTTTGATACTTGACAACACATCTAAGTTTTAAAGGAAAAAACATCGTGAACAGAGAAATTAAAACTACTTCCACTTTTTGCTATATTTTTTTCATGATTACAGTGAACAAATGAGAACTGACTTCATAAAATTCCCTCAAGTGCCTCACATCTTCACTACAAAAAATAAATAAATCATTATGGTGATTTCACAGTAACAAGTTTGGTAGACGTGGAAGCAACCTAAATGCCCATCAACAGAGGAATGGATAAAGAAGATGTGGTATATATATACAATGAAATGTTAATATTATTCAGCCATAAAAAAGAACGAAACAATGCCATTTGCAGCAACATGGATGGACCTAGAGATTGTCATATTGAGTGAAGTAAGTCTGACAGAGAAAGACAAATATCATATGATATCACTTATATGTGGAATCTAAAAAAAGGTACAAATGAGTTTATCTACAAAACAGAAATAGAGTTACAGATGTAGAAAATAAACTTATGGTTACCAGGGGATGGAGGGGAGGGATAAATTGGGAGATTGGGATTGAGATATACACACTACTATATATAAAACAGATAACTAATAAGGACCTACTAGACCTACTATATATAGCACAGGGAACTCTCCTCAATACACTGTAATGGCCTATATGGGAAAAGAACCTAAAAAAGAGTGGATATATGTATAACAGATTCACTTCGCTGTACACCTGAAACTAACACACTGTAAATCAATTATACTCCAATAAAAAAAATTTTTTTTAAGTTTGGTAAAGAGGGGCTTCCCTGGTGGCGCAGTGGTTGAGAGTCCGCCTGCCGATGCAGGGGACGCGGGTTCGTGCCCCGGTCCGGGAAGATCCCACATGCCGCGGAGCAGCTAGGCCCGTGAGCCATGGCCGCTGAGCCTGCGCGTCCGGAGCCTGCGCTCCTCAACGGGAGAGGCCATAACAGTGAGAGGCCCGCGTACCGCAAAAAAAATTAATTAATTAAAGTTTGGTAAAGAAGCATCATTAATAGCAAGTGAGAAATTGTATATCTAGGCTATATTTAAACGTCATTCTTTGCGAGTTAGCTCTTAAAGAACTAGAAGGCCAAAGGGAATAAATGAGTAGTTTCTTCTGTATCCTGTTTATAATCCACAGAAGTACAAAACTCATCGCAATTAGGTAGAAAATAAAATCCTAGTTTGGCAAGTAGTCATCTGTGCCTTCCTTGAAACTGTCAAGCTGCACTGAACTGAGATTTTTTCCATCTGGCCTAATTGTGAACCTCTCTTTCTAGTTCATCACTGAAAAGGCAGAATAAGCTATCACTTCCAATGCATCTGTCAAAAGGGCTTAAATATTAAATAGAGAAGACAGGAGCAAATAGGAGCAAATGGAGCAAATGGCTGAGATTTTTGTATTTTAAGTTCCTTGCAGAGGGGAACTCAAGGGAAAACAAGTGTATACTGAATAATTCACTGGGCATTTGAGAGGAAGCATGATCTTAACATTTGAATGCCTAATATGGGAAACGCCAAGGGGGAGGTTTTCTGTAGGTTGCTTCATTTAGTCAGGTCTTTAGTCCTGTAAAAGGTAGGCATTACTATCCCATTTAACAGGTAAAGAAACAGACTCAAAAACTAGGTAATTTCCCCAGTGTCACACAGCTAATAAATACTGATGATGTGTCTCCAGCTCAAATACACTTGAATATAAACGGAAAAGTCTTTATACTACCTCCTCCCACCTCTTCTGTGCTTGGCTAAGGATTCAAAACTACATGATTATGACGCAGTTTATCAACTGCTACAGCAAGACGGATGAGAATATAGCATATAGAACTTACACTTCCAGCAATAGGGTAAACCGGATACTCAGATAAAGCCATTTAAGTAGAAAACATCTTAAAAAATAAAAATGTATTTTGGAATGTAAGGAAATTCTTTAGAAATCAGAAATGATAAAGAGATAAGCAGAAGTTGGAGTAAGCATTTGCCACAGAAATGTCCATTATTACCTGGTAGCCTTTAGCCTGGATTTTAACACACCACGGTCAGAGAACAGAAAATAAAGTTCATATCAAAAACACTCACATAAAGCCCCAGAGGTTGAAGTAAAATAAAACTCCCCCTTAATGATGGACCATGGTGATGAGTGCCTGGCTTTTCCTTGGTGGAACAAGGGAAAAGAGAGAAAGTCTCCCCGATAATTTTTTTTTAATTTTACTGAACTATAATTGCTTTACAATGTTGTGTTAATTTCTGCTGTACAGCAAACTGTTGACTCAGTTATACATATATATATTCTTTTTCATATTCTTTTCCATTACGGTTTATCACAAGATATTGAATATAGTTCCCTGTGCTGTACAGTAGGACCTTGTTGTTTATCCACCCTATATATACTAGCTTGCATCTAAAACAGCATTTCCTTTTGTCCAAGCCCAAGGCCACTGGTGGCTTTAAGCTCATGGTTCTGTTTGTATGACCAGCAGAGTTAAGAACTGCAGTGTGCCTGGGACTCCACTCTAAGCAGCACACTTCCCACTGCCCAGCACAAAGACACAACACCAGAGTACAACAAACATTATCAACAGCGTTTTTTTCTCGAGTGTATTCATCTAGCAGTTCAAATTCATTTTTCAAGTTTACTATAAGCAGTTTCTCTGTTAAATTTGCCTCCTCAGACCTCACGTGAACTCGTCACTCTTTTTTCTTTCCCTAGTAAATTAGATTTTTATTTTGTTTTGGAAATAGGATTTTGATTAAATTTTGTTTCCTTTGAAAGAATAAAGCAGTGTTCACATTTTTTTTCTTTGAAGTATAGCTGACTTACAATGTTGTGTTAATTTCTGCTATATAGCAAAAGTGATTCAGTTATACATATATATTCTTTTTTTTAATACTCTTTTCCATCATGATTTATCGTAGGATATTGAATAAAGTTCTCTGTGCCGTACAGTAGGAACTTGTTGTTTATCCAGTCTACATGTAAAAGCTTACATCTGCTAACCCCAACCTCCCGCCCCCTCCCCTATCCCCTGATAATTCTTAAACCCAAGTCTATATTCATGCACCCTTGGTGACAGAATTCACAAACAAAACAAATTAGTTTAAAATGGCCTTAGGCTAAGGCTGTGCTCCCAGGCAGAGAGACAAACACTACGTGGAGCAAAGGGATTTAAACATAGTCTTCAAAAAACTCTCATGGATAAACTTGCAGTGAACACGGGGCTTCCCTGGTGGGGCAGTGGTTGAGAGTCCGCCTGCCGATGCAGGGGACACGGGTTCGTGCCCCGGTCCGGGAAGATACCACATGCCGCAGAGCGGCTGGGCCCGTGAGCCATGGCCGCTGAGCCTGCGCGTCCGGAGCCTGTGCTCCGCGGCGGGAGATGCCACAACAGTGAGAGGCCCGCAAACCCAAAAAAAAAAAAAAAATTCCAATGAACATGAGCTCACAATCAAAAAAAATCACTAAAGAGGTGAGAGGAAAACCTATGAGTAGTGAGAAATAACAGAAACAATAAGCTACAGAAAAAGACCACCAAAATAATACAGATATTATAATAATTGACATAGACCATTTATGCTTAAAGATGTAAAAGAATTTATCAGAAGTATGTTGAAGGAACAAGATACTATCAAAATTAATCATACAGATTTCAAAAATAATTAAAATGAGAGGGCAGGAACACTGAGAAAGCCCCTTTCCTGAGACTCAGGCACAGAGGGCCTGCCTAAAACTGAGGCTGAGGGAGAAGGGAGAATATCAACTCACCCTCCACCCCACTGTGAACCTTGAACCAAGTAACAAGCAACAGCAGTCTACTGCAGGGGAAGAGGCA
Source organism: Stenella coeruleoalba (assembly GCF_951394435.1). Lineage (NCBI taxonomy): Eukaryota > Metazoa > Chordata > Mammalia > Artiodactyla > Delphinidae > Stenella > Stenella coeruleoalba. Next base: position 73,267,639 of record NC_137162.1, read on the forward strand.
AGAACACAGAGAGCGCCCTGCGGCCCAGGCATGCAGCACTGACCTGAAAATCGAGGTGGATCGGGAACACTCAGAAAACCTTCCTGCCCCCTAGACCTCATCCTAAGCTCAAGTTAGCAGCAGGCCACCACTGCGGAAATTTGAAGCCTGTTTTGTACTCATAGTAAATACAGCAACAAAATTCAAATTCAGCTCAACTACTGACAATATTGACACAAATACCTACATTAAGGGCCTGAAGGAAAAAGAGAAGTTACCATTTATTGATGTTAATATTATTTACCTCAGTCTCTGTTGTCCTTTAGCACACAATACCTGACATTCAATTTAAAAATTACTAGACACAGGCTGGGCCCGTGAGCTATGGCCGCTGAGCCTGCGCATCCGGAGCCTGTGCTCTGCAACGGGAGAAGCCACAACAGAGACAGGCCGACATACCATAAAAAAAAAAAAAATTACTAGACACAAGATGAAAAAAATAGAGCCACTGTTAGTAGATGACATAATCAACAGAACCAGACTCCAAGATGACCCAGATTTTCTTAAGTATCAAGTATTTAAAGGTATTTAAAATAGTTATAAATATGATAAGGATCTAACTGAAAATAAATGATCAACGTGTGCATAAGCGGGGGAGATAGATTTACTACAGAGATGAAAATTATATAAAAAGAGTCAAATGAAAATGCTTAAAATGCAGAACAAAGATACAGGCTGGGAAAAAACGTTTACAAAACATATCTCCAACAAAGGGCCTGTGTCCAGAACACTTACTACTCAATAAACAACCCAATAAAAAGTTAGCAAAATGTTGAACAGACACTGACCCCACATGAATGGCCAATAGCACGTGAAAAACTGCTCGGCAACACTGGTGATCAGAAAAATGTAAATAAATCCACAAGGAGAAATTACTAAGGTATCCACTAGAATGGCTAACATTAAAAAGATGGACAATATCAAATGCTGACAAGGATGTGGAACAACTGCAACTCTCATGCATTGCTGGTGGGAAGCCAAAATCGTACAGCCACTTTACAACACAATTTGGCAGTTTCTGATAAAGTGAAACATACACTTACCATATGAGCCAGCAATTCCACTCCAAGGCACTTACCCAAGAGAAACAAAAACATATGTCCACACAAAGACCTGTACGTGAATTTTATAGAACCTTCATTTATAACAGCCATCAAATGTAAACAACTCAAATGCCTAAGGACTGGTGAATGAACAACAAAAAACTATACAACAGACCGGCTCTGAACAAAAACAATAAACTGCCAATATACCCAATCACCTGGATGAATCTCACAAGATTTACTGTAAGTGAAAGAAGACATAGGACTAACTACCACAAGATTCTAATTAAATGACATTCTGAAAAAGGCAAAAAGATTGAAGGGAGAGAAACAGATCAGGGGTTGTCAGGTGCTGGAAGCTGAGGGGAAGGAAACTGCTCTTTTAACTAAAACTTATAAACTGAATTTTCAAAACCAACTTACAAATAAAAATGTCTTTCATTTATTTACTCAGCAAACACTTACTGAGTACCTACAATGGGGCAGGCAGTACTCCAGACACTGCACAAAAAGAGGTTCTTTTAGTTGCACATGTTTGAATTTTCGGAAAAGTAACTGATGATCCAGGTTTTCCATATGTATTGACAATGTTTATCAGTCAGAACCCTTAATATCTTCTCCATCTTCTTACCAGATCATTACAAAAATCCTGTATTTTATCATAATTTATTATACGTTAGGGTTAACCACATGAAACTGCAGTATAATCAACAAAATCGTTCTTTTCCTATGTTCCCACAGACAAGAATTCAAATAGGAAAGCTGTAAAAGTAATCAGTGGTCATGGCACACCTTCTCATTGTAATGCAAAATAATCAATGACTGAATTTCAAGTCAAAACACCAGTTATTTTGGGCTAACTTTTTGTCACTTTTCAAGATTCTTCCCAAAATCCAGACTGAAATGTGTTATTCGTCTCATAAACAGAGATGATTGCTATGGAGACTTAGCTGACTTCTGGTATCCTATTTCTAATGTAAGAACTAAAGGACAACAAAATTACTCCCGCTTTTAGTTTAAAGCCTTATATTTAACCTCCTTCTTTATCCTTAGTGGAAAACATGTGACAATCCTTCTTAAAAGGTTTATTTCATTGAGGCATTTTAAAATGGAATATACCTATAAAAAAAATTAATGTACTTTCCAGAATCAGAAAAATCAAATGGAATATCCTTTTGTTGAAGAAGCAATTTTATGTGGCATAATTCATGCAGATAACTTTAGAAAAAAATTTCAAAGTTCATGCTTTAACACTATCTTAATATTTTTTTTACAAGCCATTGGGGCATTTATACACTTCTAGTAGATTATTTCCATGAACTGTGTGAACAGTATTTTGGCCTGGAGGGACCACCCACACACCAAGACAACAGAGCTGTAGGACAATGCGTCTCACAAAGAACCTCATCACAGAGAAAACACAATGAACAGAAATTCAGAACATAAGGGATGAAACTTTGTTTTATCCCTTGCTCCTAACATTTTAGAATTCCAAAATATGCAAGTTCTCAAAGTTAAAAGTTTAGTTCTCTTTGTTTCCGATTTTTTTCTTCAAACTATACTCTAATTTGTATGCTTTTGTCTCTTGATTTCTTCATCATTTATAACTATATGAAATCTTCAAGCTATGGAATTTAATCTTTAGTCAAATGAATGCTACTACAAAGCCTAATATTTTAAAATCTAAATTATATCAGATTTGAAATTCATATAAATTCCATAATACTTAATCCAATTTTTTAGGTAAAAGTGAAATTTTACAAAAAGTACTCTGTTACCCTCCAACTGACTTCAGATATTTTGCACTATGTAAGAGATCATCTGAAGTAAACTTGCGCCATATAACTTTTGCAGAATGAATATATGCCAACAAATGAGCAAAATCTGAACACAGCATATGTAGGTAACTCTATACCTTGATTTTAATTGTTTAAACTTAAACACTGTCGATAATAGCAACCAACTTAACAATCTGCAGAAAATGAAAAACAGATGAAAAGTCTTAGATCATCATGAATCACAAAGCAACGGAACTTAGCTTTAGATCACTCCTAGGATTCTTCTGACTATAATCAGGTTTGGGGCTTTGATTTTTATAATCTAGGCCACTGGTTCCCAGCTACCTCTCCCTCCAGATTTCCCAAAAGGGATGGGGTTGGTCTAGGAGATGCGTTACCTCTTTGAAATGCCATTTCCAAACTGAAGGGAGAAAAGACATGGGACCATCCTGTCATCAGTGCTTCTGAATTTAGTGAGAAAGCAGAAGCAGAGAGAAGCATGAAAGAACTTCAGAGACTAAGAGAGAAATCCAAGTTCAACATGCAAGCCCTTGTAAAGTCACACATTTAAATAACACACTACTAGGGACTTCCCCGGTGGCGCAGTGGTTAAGAATCCGCCTACCAACGCAGGGGACGTGAGTTTGATCCCTGGTCCAGGAAGATCCCACATGCTGTGGAGCAACTAAGCCCGTGTACCACAACTACTGAGCCTTCACTCTAGAGCCTGCAAGCCACAACTACTGAGCCCACGTGCCACAACTACTGAAGCCTATGCGCCTAGAGCCCATGCTCTGCAACAAGAGAAGCCACCGCAATGAGAAGCCTGTGCACCACAACGAAGAGTAGCCCCTGTTAGCCTCAACTAGAGAAATCCCACAGGCAGCAACAAAGACCCAACACAGCCAAAAATAAATAGATAAATAATTTAAAAATAATAATAAAATTTTCTAAAAAAAGAACACACTACTATATATAAAATAGATAACTAATAAGGACCTACTATACAGCACAGGGAACTCTACACAATACTCTGTAATGACCTATATGGGAATAGAATCTAAAAAAAAGAGTGGATATATGTATATATATAACAGATTCACTTTGCTGTACACCTGAAACTAACACAACATTGTAAATCAACTATACCCCAATAACATTTTTTTAAAAAAGAAAAGAAAAGCATCTCCCCCCTTAAAAACATTGACAGTACCAGGTTGCTACCAATATACCAGATCAGGCCATTTTGGAAACCACATCCTACTACCACAAAGAGAAATTAAAAACATCAGAATAAAATCCAGCTATCAATACCCTGCTAGAGTCTCACAATTAATAAGAATTTATCTCTATTCCACTTATGGAAGAAATTAGAAAAAGACAAGCTGATAACAAAGATACACCTCTCAAACCTCAACTACTTCATGAGAAAAGAATATATGGTTTGAAATATTTAAATCAGACATAACGTATGCAATGTGTTAAATACAGTGATTTTCAACTTTGACAGCACATGAAATCACGGCGGGAGGAGGGGGGTCCTCTCTTTACATTCCCTTTCCCTCACTCCTGGCCTGAAGATATTGAAATCTGAGGAAGTGGAACCATGACAGGGAGGGAATGCCATGCAGAGACATGGGTGGCAGCGTGCCTGGCTGCCAGCATGAGAGGAGAATGGGGGAGCACAATGGTGGCAGAAAAGAGGATTTCTGAGCGGCTGGAATACTGGCTACATTAAGCAGAATTAATTAATTAATTGGGCATAAAATTAATTTACTGCGGATAATGGAAGCCAGCTTTCTCAATTCCTGGAGAAGAAGGAAGGCTCGAAAGAATACCGAGGAAGTGGATTACAAATTAAACTATCAGAATAAACTCATTTTTCTAAAGTTATACAGACAGATAAATATAGAAATAGTCACAGATTTACATGTATGCATGCATGTAGACACATATAGATTTCCTAGCTCTGCCTGCTGAGAGGGCCTGGAAACAACAGCACCACTGATGCCCAGATCATGATTTTAGCTACCATCTTCCGCTCAAAAGAACAAGGGCTGGGGTCAGGGTCGGGAACGTACAAGATAAGCCTGCAACATCTTTTTGTGCCTGAAAGTAGGAAAATGCTCAAGGAATGATGGGAAATTGTCAAAAGAACACAGGGGTCAACGTGAAAGATCCCAAATCTGGGACAATCTGAGAATCAAAATAATGAAATTATCAGATGAAAACCCATGAATAAAATGAGAATTCATAAATCCATACTAAGTTAAATGGATAAATTAATTGACAAATAAGGAAGAAAAGAAAGCTCTTACAGAATGTCAACTAATAAATGTAGACGGGATCATGAAAATAAATAATCACCATTCAGCAGCTATCAAGTGGTAGTCTAAAAAGGAAGGAGTCATGAATGAATGCTAGGGCTTACAGGCGGAGATTTGATGAAGAATAGGATATTGGCACAATATGGGAACACCTCCTCACAAAATATAACTAAATACAATGGGGATGATGGTGGCTTCACAGTGGACAGACTCAGCATTCACCAACCTCATCAGGTGATCACGGTTAACACCACCAGTGGTGGGACAGACCGACAGTATTTTTCTTGACCTGATAACACCTGAAAGAGCCTGGCATCATTCCTGCCAAGGACGCATGGCCTGAGTCCGGTCATGGGAAAACACTGAGTGATCCCAGTTGAGGGTTTCCCTATAGAATGAATGGCCTGTCAAGGGCATGAGAAACATGGAAGAGATGTAGGAATGGGTTCCATACTGAAGAAGACTGATGCGTATGACAACTAAATTCCACCTATGTTCATATATACAATCCTGGACCAGAAAGGGAAAGATAGACATTACTGGGGCACTTGGTGAAATTTGAACAGGGTGTGTGGATTGTATGGTGGTTTTGTAAAATGTTGATTTCCTGATGGCTGATAGACAATTTTTCCATTCCTTCCCATCCTCCCTTACTTTCCTTTGTCTTACCCTCCCAGCATGGTGACACTGACACCCAAGGAAGTGGGGCAGGAAAGGGGATAGAGTGCAAATCTAACAGCCCAGGGAGGGGGGAGGGTAGTGAAGGGGAAGCATGGTGGTGAAGGGGGAAGGAGACTCCAGGGTCATTACAAATATATATGTATGTAGGCGAAGGCTCTTCTTTGGGGAAGGTACACACCACAGCATTTAAGGGTGATGGAGCATTATTTCAAAAAAAGATTACATTAGACAGGTTAATAAAAAGGGAAGAAAAATCAGTAAAAGGTTAACAACTAGGAATCTAGGTGACAGGAGTGTAAGAGTTCTTGGCAACATTTTTGGAGATCCAACATTATTTAAAAGGAAAACTTACTCTAGTAACAAAGAATCCCCTGGGAGCTTGTTAAAAAGCCCAATACCCCCAAGCTTCCCCTTCCACCAACTAAATCTTTGGGTGGGGAGAATCCAGGGCCAGCATTTAATGCTCCTAGGAGAATCCACCAACTTGGCACTCTACGATACACAGCGATTGCTCAGCAAATGGTTGATACTGCTGCCCAAACTATTGTATTTAGCATAAACTCACATGTCTATATGCAGAACATAATCCACATATTGAAAACTATTCTTTAAGACAGCAATCCTGAATAACTGTAACCTCCTATCTTAAGCAGCAAAGTTCCAACACAAGTGATGAGGTGGCTACTGTGAGCAGAGACAGCACTACGAAAACTGTAAGGAAGATATTAGTAGTGATGGCAAAGCAAGTCTTTAACCTCTCAAATGCTTATTACATCCCAAAACAATTACTAAATTTAGTCTCAGATAAGGATATAAATTATTACAAACATCATTTGCCTATAGAATCCTTGGAAATAAATAAACTATCAACTTAAATTGGAAACAAAAAGAAGCATATTCAACTAAGAGCTACTTGTACCAAATGGGTTTTTAAGTAGCTCTTTAAAACTTAAATTTTGTTCACTAAAAAAAGAATTTATATAAAACAAACTGTAGCTATTAAAATTGTCTCTATGTTCAAAGAATACCCTTCTCTTTGTTCAAGATCTTATACTCCTTCTAGTATATTTTCCCTCCTCCTCTAGTTTTGCAAATGCCTGAAAATTCATCTCTGTTACAATGAATAGTTGTAAACAACTTAAATGTTCCCCAGTCGGGAACAATTACGCTGCCTCCATATAACGTAATAACACGTTAACATGCAGCAGGAAGAAAAAACAAGGGTCATCTTTATGTATTCAATTGTAATAAGTTCCCAGATATACTGTTAAACGACAACAAAAGGCAAGTTGCAAAACTGGAAATATTCATTACATGCTGGGAAGGGAAAAGAGACTGAAGATCTTTTAACTTCGTATGTGCACTTTTCTATGTTTCGAATCCTGAATCCTGTAAGCATATTAATGAAGCCAAAATTTAAATTAACTTATACACAGAACTGTTTTATTTTCAAGAACTCCTCCAGCACTAAGGTAACTTTCATGGACCCAGACCCACTCTTCTCCAAAATCACTGTGTACATTAAGTGGGTGCCACTTAAATCACAGGAATGTTCATTCATTCAATGACAGTGAGCTCCTACTGTGACACAAGCATTACCACAGTGCATGTTCCTTTCAAACATATCAAAAATGCAAAAACAACCACCTCTGCCTTTATCTGGATATAGCACATCTATTACATTGCAATGCAGTGTTGCATGCAAACAAAAACTCCCAGGAGGGATAGATGGCGCATATAGCATATTTGTAAGGATCGGTTCCAGCTCCCCGTGATCAGGGGTGCTTTCACTAAAAAAACATGGCAGGTGGCCTTTCAAGAATAATCCATCAATAGGCAAAAAGAGGGATAGAAGGAGAGCATTCAGGTAGATGAAATGGCAAGACTGCTGCATTTGGGAGCAGCGAGCAGCCCATTTGGCAACAGCACATGATTAGTATACAAAAGCCGAAACTGAAGGGGCTGGAAAGTGAGGCTAGTGCAGAAAGCAGAGGCACTTAAATGACAGGCAAATCCAAGGCCCAGGTTAGTGTCTAGCTCACAATAGATGTTCGATAAATGTTTAACATGGTAAGTCATGGTGGAGACATTGTCAAGATTATAAATGGTCTGTACACCCAGATGCAGTCAACCGTCTGCAATATACTGAAGGTTGGAAGTAGTCCTGGTAGTGTGTGTGGAGATGTCATTTACTTTAATTCGTTCAGCTGGTTGTGAATTCTAGGATTGTATTCTCAGATGAAGGAACTTTAAGAATTCTGAAAGACCAAACTTATTAGGACTTCTACGATTTCAACAACTATGTTTTCTTACTGAAGTCACAATCTATACAGGCTAAACATGTACTTGCTGGAACAAAGCAGGGGCGGTGACACTTGGTTAAGGATACACAGTACCCTGATTCAAACAGACCTGTGGATTTGACAGATGGCAAATGAAGGCTGGACTCCAGCGTTTTCCATGCTGGACTATTTTGAGTTCAAACTCTGAAGAAATGCTGAACGACGTTTTCATGGAAATAAAGCGACCCTTCAGAAGAGAAGTGCGTAGTTCAATGCTTACGAAAAGGGCTTTCAGTTTCCGCTACTGCCTCTGGGGTGCACCATCTCCGTGTGGGCGTGAGTCCCTGAGCATTTGTCCCACCAGTGGGGCTGAGTTTCAAAAAGAACTGGAAACTAACCAGACCCATGAAGATGATGCAATACCCCTGGAATTTTGGAGACAACTCTATGAATCCCCAAACTCTTTCTGGCTACTTAGCCAAACTCGGGGCCAAGTGTTTGTGTCTGCCCATCTCAGTGAACACGCAATCTCTTACATGAAATACGGCAGCTACCATTAGCAGGACAAATCATCAAAATCAGTCACCCTGACTAAATATACACCAAATTGTAGAGAATAACCAGCCTTTTAAATACAACATTTCAACAACCTTATTAAAAGTACTCTATGATTAGCTCTAAGGCTATAACTATGCACTACTGTGACTAGTCCATTAGTTTCCTGTTTGTCTCTTGTATTAGTGGTTAAAATCTTTATTGGCATGGCCCAAATGTTCTAGTGTATGTAACAGGCTGTCAAGGAAACCTGTGCTCAGCCTCCCTATGTACAGATTTCAAATTACAAAGCCTTCCACTAATAGCAAACACTCATTTGAGGAAAGGAGGAAAAAAACTTAACACTTACTAAGCTCCAACTATGTGCTAGGCAAAGTGCTTGTTCTCTTCTACCCAACATACAGAATATGTTTAAGAGATCTTTAAGGGCTTCCCTGGTGGCGCAGTGGTTGAGAGTCCGCCTGCCGATGCAGGGGACACGGGTTCGTGCCCTGGTCCGGGAAGATCCCACATGCCGCGGAGCACCTGGGCCCGTGAGCCATGGCCGCTGAGCCTACGCAACCGGAGCCTGTGCTCCGCAATGGAAGAGGCCACAGCAGTGAGAGGCCCGCGTACCGCAAAAAAAAAAAAAAGAGTTCTTTAATAAGTAAATAAAAACAAGCTACCTCCTGCCAGACAATAACCACATTAAACATCCTTCTCCCCAAAATCATAAAACAAAAACGTTTAACAAGGTAGACTCTAAGGTCTCCTCCAAGGTTAAAATGGTGTGTCCTTATAAAATGTTTTCAAATGAATTCTAAGGTAAGGTAGCAAGGCATTATGTAACTGACCATTTTTAATGGACGATACTATAAAATTCCAAGTCAGAACAGTCAACGCTTATTAAATAGCTACAATGGGCATATCAAAACTCACCAAGAATATGACTATGAGTAAGTAACCTTCTTGGTAACTTATAATCACAGCTGCCTGCGAGTGTGTGCATACACAATCACTTCCATTTGCTTTACTCCAAATTACGAGGAAAACACCTGTCTGCTGGGTCTGAACGCCGATCATTCTGCCAAGAGACTGCAACGACGGTGTGAGGATTAATGTTAATTCAGCCACCACGAAGGACCTCAAATCTCAGGACTCCCAAATTTCTACTTACACACGCTATGATGGTGAATGCTCTTTTCAAGGGTTCTATTTTAACTGCATTTGGAAAATCACAGAACTTTAGAGCTGGCAGAGTTATTTTCGTTTTGTCTAGCTCCTTCACTTTATAGAGGGGAAGACTAATTTAGAAAAGGGAAAACGGCTTCTCAAAGTAACATCACTGGCTAACAGTTCTCTTGCTTCTCAGGATCAACACCTCACACTCCACCCGCTCCTTCTGAGATATTAAGTATGATTTTTTTTTTTTTTTTTTTTGGCACTGCACAGCTTGCGAGATCTTAGTTCCCAGACCAGGGATCAAACCTGCTCCCTCAGCAGTGAAGGCGCAGGGTACCAACCACCGGACTGCTAGGGAATTCCCAAGTATGAATTTTTAATATGCTTTCTGTCCCAATTCATTACTGAATATGGAATGTCCCTGTGGATGGTTCCTTAAAATCTCACATCAGCTAACTCTACTGAGTAATTAAGATGACCCTTCAGTCATCTTCATCCTGCTATCTCAAGAAAAATCCACTTTTATCTTAGTCACACCTACCCTTGCCAAAACTAGAACAAGAGTTCAAGGTCTACAGAAAACCTGTGGTCCTGCTCTCCCACTATAAATTTGGAGCCATAACTTGTTTTCAATTACACCCACTACTTAAGGCAGTAGATAAGCAAAGCTAAGGCTTTCAAAACACACATTACATTTACTTGGCAATGGCACTCTGGACGTACGTCATTCACGATGAGAACTGGAGGTGTCTTAAAGAGCACGTATGAAACAAAAGTATCCCATGAAGAATCGAGAGAATCCCAGAAGGAAAACTAGGATGGGAGAAGAATAAAACCAAGGGAAGGACTGGGACACAGAATTTCATACCACAGGGCTTGAATAGTCACTGTCCCGGGCTGCAAATTTGATCCCTGCTTCCCTCAAGCAAAGAGAGAAACCACATTTGTACACTACTCAACAGTGTCCATAAAGCTTAAAAAGTACACCAATTTTTCAAGGCAGGAGCACCAAGGTTGCGGGTATTAAGATCTGTCAGCAATTTCCCCAGCAGTTCCTCATCAAAAGTCCAGTCTGTGATGTAGTGGCTGTCCTCCACAATACTGGCGTGTGTGGCTCTTTCCTGCTCATCATGTCTCAGTACAGGATGATGGCCTAGAGCCAAGGAGAGACCAACAACCCATCTCACTGGGGTGCGGAAGTACACGTGAAGAAAGCCAAAACCTCCCTTAGAGAAGAGGCTGGCTTCACTCCAACTGTGAGACAAATGGGCGATTAAGGTCACAAAGCTCAGAGCCTGGTCACAATCATTTTAGCCTGGAAAGTGTTCAAGGCAGGCATTCCTCATCGGCTCCAGAAGTAATTTGTAAATTGGGGGTGGGGTGAAGAAGGAGCCCAGTAACTTTCTGGTCTCTAGAAAGCATGATTCAATGAACTCTAACAGAAGTTTTGCCATTAACACTTGTACTTCTTTTTCAAGGACTAACTGCCACTGGTTTCTTTTCCTACCGAGACATTTTTTCATCTTGACTTATTTTTAACAAAGAGAGTTCCAGGTTGACTTCAAAAACTTATTTAAAGGATATATTTTTAAAAAGGATATAAAGAGGCTGAGTTTTACTGAAAATAAATTATAAACCAAGGAGGAATGAATGAATATGATGTGCTGTAAGCAATAAATGCAGTCATAAATAAGTCTGAACTGGCAAAATAAGTCATTTCAATAAAATCTGCTCTGGGCTAGTAATACAAAAGCGATAGAGGTCTGAAATTAGCACCCCAAGAGCCCCACATCAGCAGTGAATAAGAAGAGGATAGCCTATATTCCATGGATGACACGCAAGACCCACAGAGGACAAGGTCATCCTACTTGAATTGCAAGCCCCTCACATTGTCGTTTAGTCAAAGGCTGATATAACCAGCTCGGACTGCGGGGGACAGTAACATGAACCCCGACATCACTACTTTCAACTGTGCTCTCTGGAATCCTTCTTCCCCATCTCTTACCAGGAAGGTAAGAATCCATCAATTTCTGGTCACTTTCAGTATTAGAAACTCAGTCCAGTGCAGTGTTAACTCTCCACTCTCATAACCAACTCTGTTAACCCCACTCTCCGTGACCAGCCAGATTTACAGCTCAGGAAACTCAGCGTGGTGTGCAAAGGGGAGAGGAGAGGAGAGAGCTACAGAAAGAAGGCACACAGGGAACGGGCGCTATTCTTTCCTCCCTCCAAACCTCTTCTAAGCTGCAGAGCATCTACTCAGTAGGTGGTAACTAGCATTTTTTTAACGAAACAGAAAAGAACAGAAAAAATTCAGGTTGTATTACATGTAAATGTTATTTCATTAACTTTTTCCCATTTATTTATTTTTATGTAGGTGTGTACTGGGTCAGGATGTAAAATGTATTTCTTCCTGCTGGTGACAGTAAAAAACTGAAAGTCACATCTTTTAATCTCAGATGGTATGACAAGATGGTGGTTATAGCGTGGCCTTGGGAGCCAGACCACCTCGATCCAAATTCCAGATACTAAACCTCTCTGTGCCTTAGTTTCCTGTGTATGTAAAATATGAACAATAATAGAACCTATATGACAGGGTCATGTTGGGAGGATCAGATGAAATAACACATGGAAAGTGTGCAGCATATGCCAGTGCAGGTTAGCTATTAGGGGGAAAAAAGGATGAAAGAAAAAGCAAATGCCTCCTTACTGACCTGGGTGCATCAGCAATCCTCTCACCACTGCTTTCCAGTGCTTCTGTGACTAATGCTAACCAGCTGCTGACAACCTCTCAGGTAAGGTCTGCAGGTGTGGCTCTCCTGCGGGGAGTCTATATGAGTTTTCAAGAGGCAGCCATGAGGATTCCACTGCACACTTCCTTGACATGAGAAAACCAACATCCTCCATGTCTCCTTACCCACCGACACCAGGAGAATACCCAGTGGCCTCTAGATGCTGGGCTCTCCTCACCTAGCAATCAGGCTTCATGGGTGGGTGAACAGAGAGACAGCTCTCCAGCCCAACTACTTTCAGTGGTGTCAACTTGACCCACAGTAAACTTTGGGAGAGTTTCTCCCCAGTGCTCTTTTCAAATCTCACACAGACACTGGGGCACATCAGCAAGACTGTTGCTTATGTAGTTAAGACACTAGTCTTCCTCTTGCAGACATGCCCAATGTTTATGAGAGATTTCCTTGGAAAGACCCTTCTCCCAAGGGATCATCTTGTTTTTATGGGGATCACCCCCATTTCCCACCAGCCCAACATGCCCAATGACTCTCTAACTCTTCCTTCCCACTTCAACCTTCTTATTGGGTAGGGGGTTTGCAGGGAAGAGGGGTGGCTTGTCATGGTGGCTGTTGGTATTAACAGCAGTTTCTGCCACCTCTTAATAAATGTGCAGAAGTGTACAGATTCACGTGTTGGCAATTCTTCTGACACTCTCTCCAGAGTGCCATGGCCACAGAGCCCTCCACTCTGAGTCCTAGTTGCCAATTGTGGGGTAACAGGAAAAGGTCCTACTCAAATCTCGTGTAGAGCAACTACCAAGAAAAAAAGGAAAGAGAGAAGCAAAAAGATCTGAAGTCATCTTGAGTAGGAGGAAAGGCAAGAGTAACAAGTAGCTTTATCCTCAGACAATGGAGAGGATTTCCAACAACACTGAGCCATTCTGTCCCTCAGCACTCTGGCAGTTAAAGATATAGCATGGTGTGTGTGTGTATATGTGTGTGTGCGTGTGCGCACGCACATGCACGCGCTGGGCTATTTTTGTATATTGTGAGCATCTAAAACCTCCAAGTACCACACACTCCTACAGCAGATGACTTCAACCATGTTCTACTGTACAAGGTCTCCGTCAAAAGAGCTGACACCGCCTTTCAAGATGTCCTCGTGGCTTGCTGAATAAGCGAAGTGTTTGTTTTTTTTTAATGCAGTTGGCTATGCCATGTTTATTTCTGAAAACCTTTTCAGATTAAAATAAGGCATGAAGACCCTAGATCAAGTTGAAAAAGAACTCAAGGTGCCCTAAAGCTGGGGGAAAAATTGCGATTTCTGGAAAATACATTGCTGAATGCAGTGTGTCCTCAGAACAGTTTACAGCACTTTATAAAATCAGTCAATCATGGCAACGTTTGTCAACTTTTCTCTGTAGTTCTGGTCAAAGCAAAGCACCAAAGGGAGCTGGAGAAAACTTCAGCTAGTTTCATGTTTGCAGAGCTGTGCTTCTCTCCCATGATTACACACACACACTTTTTTTTTTTTTTTTTTTTTTTGAGAAAGCACTCCCCAAATCCCTTAAGCACACATTCTTGTAATGGTGGGGGATAATCCTTTATACCCCATCAACAAGACATAAAAGTATTGTGAACAGCCAAAGAGGGTTGTGTGACTTGGAAAAGTCTTACGTTTTCAAAGTGCTGACAAGCCAAAAGACACAGATTATGGTGAAGATGATGCTTTTCAGGAGTGTGGAAAGTCACCTGGGGCAAAATCACTCCTTCACAGTCTTTGATACTATAACCACTATGACGCGTTCCTCTGGATTTCAGATAACTAGTATTTTATGGTATTAAAATACTTCCTAAACTCATGAATGATCTTTAAGTTCTTTCAAATTTCTGAACTAAGCTAAAGGCCAAGGATTTCTGATTCTCTAAAGCAGCAAAGAGATTTTGACATTTCCGCTCTTTCCTAAAACGGTATCCTTTCCATGCTTTTATAGACTAAACTTCTTACAGCAGAAAGTTGGCATCCTCTCTTTCAACGGTTACTATAGACAAATATTCAACGTTAAATGCTAATTTTCTAATTAAATAAAACATTTTCATATTCTAATGAGAAAATTATTAAGCGATCCCATGATCATCAAACAGGATACTATAAACCGATATTTATGAACAAGAAAAGTTGATGACTATAAAAAACACAATATAGACTATTTGGCAGAGTAAATGACAATGAAATTAAATTATAGATATAGGTTTATCTATGATAGGAAGATGACTAGAGAGATACTTCCAACGTGCATGTAGTATCTTTAGGCAGGAATGTGGCTTTTCTTTAGTTTCTGCTCTGTAATTCTCTACACTTTTTTTCTGTCAACGAGTACATAGCATTTTTACTGGGGGAAAAAAAAAAAAGAAAAAGCTATTTCTCCAAATAGAATATAAACTTATAAAAAGAAACATTTTCTGTTGTATTTAAAACTAACATGTGAACTCCCTAAAACAGACAAGGCAAGAGAGACCCTGTATCTCCCAAAGGCAGCACTACCTGTTGCATTTTTCACAGGAGTGTCTCCCACGGCCTAAAATACCATTGTGAACTTCCATTATTTCTACTGTGAGTTTCCTAAGAGGTTCTGTGCAAGAAGCGCACAGATACCATGCGAGTCTCAATCAAAATGTTCTAGACACATGAGGCCAAATTAAAACAGGTTATTAGCAATGAGAGTTTATACGCAGAAGGATGTCGATCTTTACAGTAATCGCCACAGCCTCATCTCTATGTAATGATATCCAAACAGATAATGCAGGCAGCCTGCGAGACCCTAAGCCTTTTGGGAAGGATATATGATAGTCATACCTCACCAGGAAGTATGGTAAAGCTAATTCTGTTTGTGTATTATGGAGAATTTTAGCCCAATGCGTTATTCATATATATTTCTTTTACAGGTAACGGTAAACTTCATATTTCACATTCTCATAAACATCCCAAATGTGCATACTGACTCTATTTGGGAAAGCAGAAAGTTATATTTATCAGCATCTTGCCCCCAGCATGACTGACACATTTAAAAGGTATTGTCTTTGAAACATTTAGCCTTCGTAATTGGTCTACATTTTCCATCTCATAGTAAATAGCACAGTACTGTTCTTGGCCAGAAGAGTCAGTGCAAAACAAAGATAAGTAAATGTACAGACCTATGGTTCAACAATTATTTTTCAACAGCTTTGCACGTCTAATCACTAGTCCAGAAAAACATGTATTTCCTCAGTTTCACTGGCATTGCTCCAAATTCATCTAGAAAAGCTGCTTATGTAAAGGACTTAAGTGTACCTGAGTGTGTGAAAATTTTGTTCATTTGCCAGAAGAAAGAGATTTAAAAAAAAAAAAAAAAAAAGCCAGCATATCTCCAGCAGGAAAATCCAGTCATCAGAAAGGAGAGCACCAAAGGAAAAGGCCACTCCTCCTGGCAAGATGGAGTTGTTTTCTTTATATAGTTTCTCTTCACCTTTGAGGCGGTTCAAATGACCTGGCCCACAGTCTTGCACAGCACGCCCTTACTTCAAGTCAGTCACCTGGCCTCCTGGGGAGAAAACTCACTTCACTACTGACTCAAATGACAATGTGACTGCTGGCAAAATTCTGTATTCCAAATTCAAACAGTAATAGAGTTGACTACATTTTGAGCCAGGATCACAAAACTCAAATTGAGAAACCAGCCAGGTTGGACGCTTGGGTAATGTCCTTTGTGTTTGTTGAAGTCTGCCTAGCAACCACTGGCAATTTCTGAAAGCACGTTCACCCTGGAAAAATAAATAACTGCCAAAATGCCAATGTGGTTCTAATTGCAAACCCTCTTTAAAACTTATCATCAGCTTCTCCACCTTGAACTAAGGTACCACAAATTGTGTGTGTGTTGGGGGGCAGTGGTTGGGGGTGGGGGGTCCCTTTCTGTCCATATAAAGCAAACGCTTTGTTTCAACACACATTCACCCTTTTAGAGTGCAGACACAATACTATCCTATGAACGTCGTTACTAAAAACTGACATTTAAAAGTAACTTTGCCTCTGGCTTAAAATATATATGGGCATATTAAAGCTAGTTTTCAACATATGCTATACTGTCAAAATGATGGAAGGAGAGAACCTGTACACTGTTTTTCACTTAAATTTTTAATCAAGAGGACGTGGTAGAAATATTATCAGATCTCAAATATCTTTACATGGAAGGCTTTTTCTTTTTCCTCCTTAAAAGATTGCCCTTCCTGACAACATTAGACGAATTAAACTTAATTATGTTTTCAAAGCTTAAGAATATTTAAAAAATCAAAGCAAGAAAATACTTGTTCTTATCTAATTTTTCCAATCACTCTCATGTGGCTCTGGACGCACAGCTCTGAGTCTTAAAGGGAGCCAGCTGTGGAATGCCACAAAGCACGCCTGCGACACACAGGGGGCCACAAAGAAACCAGAGGCGCCCAGGTGCAGGGGCGGCCGGGGGGTCTATATCTGTGCTGCATGGGCTAATGTGAAAAAAAGGCTACTCCCTAGACTGTTTTTTAAGATTTGGCTGAAAAGAGCTCAACTGCCCTCTCTTCACAACTTCTCGGTCTCAGGTGGTGGAATCTGTACAAGGCGCACGGGCCAAGTCAGTCAAATTGTCTGAGCCAGTTTCCTTTCCCTGAAGTCAGAATAAAGCTTCTGCCAGGTTTCTGCAAGGATTACGAGATGTCTTCTGCAGCAAGTGCCTCAATACCATGTCTGACACATTATAGGGACTAGGAAAAGCCACGTGTTAGAAAGTGGTGCTATTGCTAGAATTATTAGTAAGGATAAAAACGAATAAGTAAGGGCTTCCCTGGTGGCGCAGTGGTTGAGAGTCCGCCTGCCGATGCAGGGGACGCGGGTTCGTGCCCCGGTCCGTGAAGATTCCACATGCCGCGGAGCGGCTGGGCCGGGGGCCATGGCCACTGAGCCTGCGCGTCCGGAGCCTGTGCTCCGCAACGGGAGAGGCCGCAACAGTGAGAGGCCTGCGTACCACAAAAAAAAAAAAAAAAAACGAATAAGTAATAATAAAAGCTCGATCACCACGTTATCTAACTCAGCTGGGAGAAGGAATATTCATCGAGGATTGTCTCACAGCTGTATAGGTCATCCTAGATTTTTATTTTTAATAAATCTATTTATTTATTTTTGGCTGCGTTGGGTCTTCGCGGCTGCGCAGGCTTTCTCTAGTTGCGACGAGCGGGGGCTACTCTTCGTTGCGGTGCTCAAACTTCTCATTGCAGGGACTTCTCTTGTTGTGGAGCATGGGCTCTAGGCACACGGGCTTCAGTAGTTGTGGCACTCAGGCTCCAGTAGTTCTGGCTCCCAGGCTCTAGAGCACAGCCTCAGTAGTTGTGCTGCACGGGCCTAGTTGCTCCACGGCATGTGGGATCTTCCCAGACCAGGGCTCGAACCCGTGTCCCCTGCACTGGCAGGCAGACTCCTAACCACTGTGCCACCAGGGAAGCCCCCATCCTAGATACTTTAAATTCTTTAAATTAACTGCTTTAACTCACAGTAGCACAAAAGCAACTCTATTTCTCCCACACTGAGACGTAACCAGAAATAATCATACAGCAGCTGGGAGTAGTTGCTGTTGACAACACAGTCTACCAGACACATACTGCAGGGTCTCCTTTAGCAAATTCACAAGAGATCTTCGGAGGTTGAGGCTCCTGTAACCATAAAACCTGTGATCTTCCTGAGCCACTGACACAGTTTTGTTTTTTGTTTTTTTTTGCGGTACGCGGGCCTCTCACCACCACGGCCTCTCCCGTCGCGGAGCACAGGCTCCGGATGCACAGGCCCAGCGGCCACGGCCCACGGGCCCAGCCGCTCCGCGGCATGTGGGATCCTCCCGGACCGGGGCACGAACCCGCGTCCCCTGCATCGGCAGGCGGACTCTCAACCACTGGGCCACCAGGGAAGCCCTGACACAGTTTTAATCTTCTAAAATTTGTGCTTCTTATAACCGGTCAGCTTTTCAGCTTTGGCCATGGAGGAAGCTCCGATTCTGAGGTGTGTTTTGTATACAAACCCTAATGCTCCTCACCTCAGATTATTTCCAAACTCTTATTTTCCCTTCACACTTTGTGAAACAAGGGATAACACAGTGTACCTTAAAGCTTGACCACCGTGCCATTCTGAACTCACCCTGAAAACAGAAGAGTGCTGTGTTCAACGCAGGCCAGCCAAGTTTGCATCTGGAGGTAATGGAAAGGTTTCTCTGATGGACAGATGGTGACAGATGACTACGGAGGAAACCGCTTCAGGAAATATCTGGGAAGCTTGACAAAATCAGATGCAAAGGAAGAAGACAACAAAGAGCTCTGTAATCAAGGGAGGGTGCTTCAAACGCTGGATGCAGCCAAACGCTTCTGGATACACAAGGATGTCACGTAAGCGAGGCTATCACCCCTCCCTCGAAGGCTCACATCCCGATCTGAGATTGGCACCATCACAAAGCCTTGAGAAGACAGGCCAACCACAGGGATTTAAACGCTCCAGTTTTTAAGCTGAGAAATTCAACTCGGCTTTCCTTTAAGTAACCGGTTGGTTGAGAAAGCCAGACAACACAAAATTCTGTTCAGTGGTATCTAAGAGAGACCTGGTTGACGAGTCCCAAAAGTAAATGTCACCTCGTAGGCATTATGGTCTAAGAATAATACAAGTGAATGGTCCATATTTTCAGGAGCGTAGGTGTTTTTGCTGATTTGTCCAATTAAATCATGGGTCGTGCACTCAACCACACTTTCCTGCAAGACCACGGGCTGCGGAGAGGACAAAAGGCCAGACTGGTGGAACAGAAACGGGGACTGCGCAGCCCAGACTTGAGGGAAAGGTTTTGCAGGTGTTCTCAAATCACCAGGAACTCATTAGAGAAAAAGTTCCACCAAGTTCCAGGAATAACGCCAGCCTAGAACTCCTCTCTCTGACCTCCTCCTCTGCCCTACCAGAGTCACTATTTTCCATCCTGGAACACGACACACACACAGACTTAATAAACATTTCAGGGAAGACGGACTGAGCTCCATACAAGTGCTGTTTCCCACAAGCATCTTTCACAATGCGGAGTAAGAAATAACACAGTAAAGACTGTGAAATGTAGAAACATGTTATAGGGCCAATAAAGAAACAAAATCGCTGATATAGCGTGGATTAAAAATTGAAGTGATCAGATCTGCTGAAGTCTGAGAAACAAGTCTGGAAATTACCTGCTTCCCCATCAAGCACAGGCACACCTGTATGCATGCAGCTGCTGTGGTCACCCAGCCACTGTGGAATTGTAACCTACTTGTGTGTATACATGGATATCTACAAATACAGAAGACATTCCAGTTCACTGGTTATTAAAATGCATCAAATAAAAGAGAAAAAAGAAGCCACGATCAGCAGCTGCTGTGCATTTTCGCTCACTCCCGAAGCACAGAGTATCCAGCCCCTCACAAAATGCAAAGAACGCCTTGTGCTTTTTCCTAGGCACCCAGCATCTATCAACTATTTAGTAATTCTAAATGCCGGCTTTAGAGTGACTAGATACTGTTCACTGAAATGTGCAAAGCTGACCTCTAAGAATCCTGGCTATTCCAGATAAATATGCAGCAAAGCTATTACAACTTCAAATTTTATCTTTCCAGCAAAATATTTCGTTTCTGTGATTCGACATGAAATTTTTTTCCCCTATAAACAAGTGACTATCTTAATGTCAAAATACAATTCAGATGGGTTGATTTTTCACAGCAAGAATTTAAGCAGTACAAAAACGTGAATGTACTTAATGCCACTGAACTATACACTTAAACATGGTTAAAAGGATAAATTTTATGGTATATGTATTTTACCACAGTAACAAAAAACAAAGAATCCCTAGAGTGAGGTTTCCTCTGTCTAACCATATTATTAACCACGTGTCCAACTCATTCGTCATTAGAAAGTGTAGAAGCTACTGGTTTCCTAAAATACAAGTGATAAGCTTTACTATATTATTAGAACTTAAAATTATAAATGATTCGTCTCTTTAAGACTAATCAAGACTTGCCTAGCTCGGGGCATGAAGACACCACCATACACTTCCTTCCAGCAGTTGTCACTGCTTGAAATTATTCAGCAACAGTGTTCTTCCAGGGAAAGCAAAAGATCAACCTAGATGGCGCCAAATCATCCCTGAACCTCAGGAAGACAAACATCTGCCTTGGAATTTGCAACAAGCCCTAGAAAAATTCCGACATGAAGAAAGGGCACGACAGCAAAACCACAATCCAAGTGTTGCCCTGATTTAAAAGGCAAACAAAACCCCGAGTCTGTCCAACACAGAGTAGATAATGAATAGCAGCCATCACATGATAAAGCTTCCCTAAATCATTTCCTCGGGATCTGACTGTTTAGATTGGCTTAAATCGGTTTTTCTCTCCCTCCCCCTCCCCACCCTTTGGTTGCTCTATAAAAAGAAATTTTTTACCAACTGTCTTGACATCATAGGTAATGGAATAATACATCAAATGAGATGCTTCATTATTCCTGCTGAGGCTTAGCTCTAAGGAATGTAGTACTGTTTTGGAAGAACTGTAAAAGAATTCCAATAAAGACAACTAAAGAAAACACAATCATATCCTTCATGGGTAAGATTTCTTAAATGCGCTAGTGTAAGTGGGAGAGTAAAGAATTGCTTTTGAAAGCTGAAGTAAATACTATAAAAAGCTTTTTGTATATTCCAAGGAAATGATTAAAATTTAGCTGTCCCCTGAAATTACTTCACTTAAAAAAACTGAGTTCTTTTTTACTTGATATGTTCATCCATTTAATAAGCCTTTCCCCATTTTAGTACTTTGCATGTTTCTTTCACAGACGGATTACAATCAATCATGGTTTTATCTGCTTATTTTCTTGTACTGTGTTTGTATCCTTCAGTAAAATCTGTTTGCTCCATAATGGCAGAACTTACATCTAAATCATTCACCACTGATGCCCAACACAGTACCTGGCACACATTAAAAAACTCGAAAAAAATTTTAATGAGTAAATCATTTCATTCACTCAATCAACAAATATGTATTGAATAACTTTACTCCAGGGCTTCAACAACCTTCTTTAAGATTTAAGCAAATGTCTATAAGCTACGTATGTAAACTTTTTTGGCCTCTGGAATTAAAAACTCACAAAAAGGAGAGACAGGCAGTTTGTAATTTCTTTAGAATCTAATGACTGAAAACACCTTAAAATTTCACATGTAAAGAAGTCACAATTCAGCATTCCTCAGTATGAATCAAGACTAGTTATTACATTTCATGACACTCCTACCTGTTTACAGGTAAACATTTTGGCACAAGTAACAAATAGTAAACAAAATCTGCAGGGAATGTTGTCACTAAACAAAGGTAGGGCATATGTTGTGAACCTACAACAAAAACTAGGCTGTGGATTCAATTCTTTTTCTCATCCAGTCCTTTCTGAGACACTTATATTGCTTAACTTACTATATATTGCCTCAACCAGAAAGGGGAGGACAAAATAATGTTTTCTTATGCTTAATGAGAAATGACCATTTCTGTCCAAAATTCAGTTGACGAGAACTAGTCATGAGGCTCGGGGCAAATCATAAAGCTTTTTGTACGTGCTCCCATTTGTCATTACCACATGGTTTCCAAGAAGATGAACCTGGATTAATTCCATTGGTGGGCTTGCTTACTGAGACTGCTTTAACAATTGAGGACCTTGCTCCTGCCCTATCTTACTGGGGAGTTCAGGAAAATAAAAGCCTTGGCAAATGTAAGAGTGCTACATAAATCTCCCATGACGAACAAATACACTCTACGAGCTGCTGCTTGGACCCTGTCTTGATTTATTGGGAACACTTATAGTATGGATATGGGTCTCACTTCTGTGCACTAAAAAGGCAGAATATCACAGCTTTAGAGACCAGATGTTTCGCCCCTTCCTTAATAAATAAGGACCCAGAGACTTAGAAAAGATATCCAACACTGGGATGATCTCCCTCTTCTTTCTCCTCATCTGATGCTCTTTTCCCAATAACCAGCTGTTAATAAACTGGGACAGTAGCCTTGGGCCTCCTTTCTCATTACGACCATACCACAAAACCACTGGGGAGGCTGATGTGACACAAGTGACTCTTTGGAAGAAGGAACTTTCAAGTCTGTGAACTCCGGGTGACCACATATTGATGCATACGTGGCAGTGAGACACTGGTCTACATCTCAGAAGCACTGAGACCAAAATGAGGGCATGGGAGTTAGGGGAGAGGAACCTGAGACAGGAAGAGAGCAACGAAGGCAGAAGACAAAGAACTGAAGCTTCTTCCTTTCACTGCAGCTTGAGCGCTTCCAAATACAGACCCACATTTCAAAAAGAATACACATATGCTCGCATTTCCTATTGGATATCTTCTAGCCATTTTTTTCAAATCTCCTTTAAAAAAAAAAAAAACAACTCCATAATTACTTACCATAAAATGTAATGCTTATTTTCCATAATGTTAAGGAGACGGTTAAGAAAACTCCTAGCTTATAGGCAGTTTTACATAAACCACTTCACTATTGCTGGAATAATGCAAGTGATTCCAAACAAGTCACTATTTTTAGCCCTGATCTCTCTGCTACACTCTACCAAACATCTCCACCTTGGTTTCAAAGTCAACATGCTTCTCCAAAACAGCTCTCCTGCTAGATGGTACTATGTCTGTCCTTTTCGTATTTGAAACTTTGAAGTCATCCTTAATTCTTTCATGTTCTTCTTCTCCACACCACTAGATGCTAGCAAGACTCTTCATTCTCATTTCCTTATTCCACCCTTTTATCATCCTGTCTCATATCCGCCCGAAGTTCCCGGTCTTCTTCACCTTACAGGTCCTATGTAAGTGGCTCCCCCCAGCACTCACAGCACAGGCCCACCATGCCTGTACCAATTTAACTGTCAGTTACAATATCCAAACCTATCCTGATCCCCAAATAAATACCTCCACTTACAATCAGCAACCAAGAGAATCACTGTCTTATCAGGTCCCTGCAGAGGCCTAACAGTGTCCCACATTCAATATTCAATAAATCTTTCAAAACAATCATGATGCATGGCTCCCACTACCCCTACCAAGAGGCCAACAGGCTGTAGAAAAAGGAGTTCATGAGTGGTCTTCAAAGGACTCTCACGGCTCAGAGCCAAGAGCCACGAAGCCACAAGCTGCAAGCAGAGCAGCCATGAGGAGGGAAGACAATGCACATCTGAACCAAAATGGCAAATTCTTGTGGCTGAGACATGAAACGTTCCTTGCACCCAGAGAGAACTGGCAGCCCCTGAATCAAAAAGTTGCTTGGATTTTCTTTTTATCCTCTTCTGCCAAGCAGAACAGAAATATTTTTTCATCCAAAATGAAACTTCGATTTGCCCTGATTCTTTTTTTTTTTTTTTTTTTTTTTTGTAGTACGCGGGCCTCTCACTGTCATGGCCTCTCCCGTTGCGGAGCACAGGCTCCGGACGCGCAGGCTCAGCGGCCATGGCTCACGGGCCCAGCTGCTCCGCGGCACGTGGGATCTTCCCGGACCGGGGCACGAACCCGCGTCCCCTGCATCGGCAGGCGGACTCTCAACCACTGTGCCACCAGGGAAGCCCCTCTTTTTTTTTTTTTTTTTTTTATTTTTGGGTGGGCTGGGTCTTCGTTTCTATGCGAGGGCTTTCTCTAGTTGCGGCGAGCGGGGGCCACTCTTCATTGCGGTGCGCGGGCCTCTCACTGTCTCGGCCTCTCTTGTTGCAGAGCACAGGCTCCAGACGCGCAGGCCCAGTAGTTGAGGCTCACGGGCCTAGTTGCTCCGCGGCATGTGGGATCTTCCTGGACCAGGGCACGAACCCGTGTCCCCTGCCTCGGCAGGCGGACTCTCAACCACTGCGCCACCAGGGAAGCCCTGATGATTCTTTATTGGTAGCAAACCTCACCCAGCCACAGGCCATCATTCCCTGACAATTCTCCATCCCATAACAAAGGAGGACTAGGATTTCTAATAGTGCAAACTATTCCATTGCATGAGCACTTAACACCATCAACACCACCTCAAGAAAAAGGAAGTCACTAAGGAAGAAAATATGTTTACTGTCAAATACCAAGAAAATTTAACATAGTTCAATAAAAAAACAAACCAACAAATGGGATCTTTTCTCAACGTAAGAATCCAGAAAGTAGTATCCCCAAATAAAAGTTACTATCACTAAACTGAAAAGAGTTACCAACAATATTATAGATGTGTGTGTGGTTTTTGCCCCAAGCAATTAAAGACATGAGGTCCCATCCCAGGAATTCCCTGGTGGCCCAGTGGTTAGGACTCCTTGATTTCACTGCCATGGGCCCAGGTTCAATCCCTGGTCAGGGAACTAAGATCCCACAAGCTGTGGCATGGCCAAAAAAATAACAATAATAAAAACAAGGGGTCCCATCCTAAAACAATAAAGCCCTGCAGGCTTCCCTCAACCTCAGAGATGCAAGCACTGACATGGAAGGGTCTCAGAAGAATCCCATCATCTCTCACATTTGCTCAAAGCTTTTCAATTTCAACCAATTTGAAATCGCTCATATTCAACTGATCTTAACACTAATTCTACGAGGAGCTGTCTCCATTTTTAACTGAGTACTCGTCTCAACAACCAAATGACTTGCATAAGATTTCATCGTTGGTGACTGCACTGGGACTTGAACTCAGATCTCATGGTACCTAGTTTAGTGTTCTTCATAATATTGACATCTCTTATTTGTTTCCTGCACTGATTGATTCAGAATGAGGGCATAGCATCAGGAAAGGGAGGAAGGGATAAGCAGGAGATGGTATAAGGAATGCACACTGTAATCACCTCTGGGACATCCAAGGTTTAAAAACCCAGCTTCCTAAACACCATCTCAAACAAGTGCTCCCTAAGAACCTCCAAAGCATCAAAATTTGGGGGTAGGCTGGAAGAGTGATGAACAAGACAGCACTTTCTCTCATTACTTTGATCTGTATTAAGTAATGATATTTACTGTTTTGCCATTAACAAGAAAGAAGGCCATGAGATTTTAATTTTTCTTGAAAGAGCACATGGATTTTTTTAAAAGATATAAACTGTCAGTGCAGTGAAAAGAAGAGTGACTTGGGTTTCCTCTCCAGCTTCAACAATTAGAAAGTTATATGACTTGGACAAACAGCTTAAATTCTCTAGGTCTTTCCTCATTTCTATGCTAAACTAGAAAATCTCTTAAGGTCCCTTTCAGTCCTACAATAACATGATTCTAAGAAGTTACTTAGCCCCAACCATGCACAGAGACCAATGGGTTAGACCCCAAAATACTTGACTCTCTCAATTCAGAAGTCAGAAACTAGTTGGACTATTAGTATATCAACTCCAAAGAACAGAACAACAATACAAGAAAATTAACTTTTTAATAAAATCCAAAGTGATGCAGATGTGTAACGTATAAAGAAATGAAAACTGTCCACGGAGGCTGGGCCAGCCCGGAACGTGCCACAGAATGGTGGGACTTTTAGCTATACAACTGGAAAGGGTCAGAGATCAAGGTGAGAAAAAGACTTTCTAGGTGGGTAGATATTTTTATCTCCAGCCACAAAAGTCAGGAATGATCATGGCTTGGGGATCCCACTGGTTGATACCAGGGGAGTTGGTTTAAGGAACACTGGGAGACAAAGGTCAATAAGCAGGAAGGAACCAGACTGTAATGAACGTTCAATGCCAAAGCTTAAAGACATTTAAGCTTTATCTGGGAGGCAATGGAAAGATGTTAAAAAATTCTGAGCACGGTTATCAAATGATAACAGTTGTGTTTTAGCAAAGAATCATGTACTCCGCAATGATTTACACTCTTCCCCCATCATGAGGCTCACTGAGGAAATACACTTTTTAAGAAAGTCTCCGTTGTATAAGTGCATCACGTCCAGCCCTAACACAAATCTTGGTCAGTGGAAAAAAGGAATTTCTAAATAATTCACTGATTGTTTAATTCTATAGACTCTCTTGTCACCAAAAGGAAAAAAAAATGATCAAATAGTTTTATGAAGTGCTGCATAATATATATTCCTCTAACAAATTCACAAAATGCAAATAACTAACACATTAGTGGCTGCAAGCAGTTCTGAAGGAAAGAGGCTTTTTTAACTGTATATAACAGCATTCCTCAAACTTACCTAATCATGGAACTTTTAAAAGTACAGTATTTATTAACATAATACAGAACTAGTGTTCCACAGTATATCCTTTTGGAAATCGTACCATGGAACACTTAGTCCTAAGAGAATGAAACTCAACAGAAAGTGAAATCCGTTCATAATTGACACAAACGCACGCAAAATACATACAATTCCTTCCTTTTAATCAGCATTAGAGACCAACACAAATTTAGAATTTCTCTCTGCACTTGCCCACATGCTGTATCAGTGGTTCCAAACCTTGGCTGCATATTTAAGTCACTTGGGCAGTTTAAAAAATAATAATAATGCTCAAGCTTTACTTCTAGAACAATTAAATCAGAATCTCTAGTTTGGACATCAATAGCTTTTAAAAGATCCACAGGCAAACCTACACCAATGAGGGTTAAGGATACTGCTGCAGATTAAGAATTTACTAACTCTAAAATGGTTCATGGTAGAGTTAGGGAAAGGGGAAAGGGAACATGAATTCCACTTCTTTCAGTTAGAAAACCTTGCCCTGAAAAAATGAGACTTGGCTATATTTATTCTGCATACAATACTGGATCTCGAATATTCTTGGCCTTCTCTGTACGTGTTCAATCATTGTATAATGGTGGTTTAAGGCTAACACTAGAACATGCTAAATGGTTGATAGCCAACAATTTCTTTAAGAGAGGCTTTAATTTTGAACAAATAGAACCAAATTTTCTATTATTTGCCAAATTGGAATCATTGGTCTCAGAAGTTTTAGTCTGATTCCCATAAAACACAGCCAGGAGTAAACTGCTAAGCCAAAATTTTCAACTGTCCTCCTGGAAAATACATTTTTAAAAAACTGCCTATCATAGAAGGTTTGGGACTTAGTCAAACGATCCTATTTATTTTATAGCCATCATTCCAAACTTGGAAGTTTTATCGTCCAAAATGCAATGAAGGTATCACAACAGTTGAAAACTCATGTTTCAAAGCATAGTTAAAAGTTAATCTTCCTGGGAATGCATTTTTCCTCCAAGAAAGTAGAGGGAAGAAAAAAGTAATAATACATCCCTAAAGCCAGCACTTAACAAAGAAGTCAAAAGCTGCAAAACAAGCTGTAACACAAAATGTTTGGTTACCCTGGCTATCGTCTTTAATTCTCATCATCTTTCAGTAGACAATGAATACAAACAGTATGATCTCCTAAATTTAATCTGGATTTCCAAACCTTCTATTCATCTCTCAACCGTCCACTTGACTCTGAGTAATTAGCTCAGAAAAAGATGATATAATGATATATATCACTTTTAACTCATTTGTTTTCTAGGCCACAGGACAGAAAAACATTCTCCACTGTCTCTTATTTTGCCTTTGCAAAGGCACTCAGGGTGTTCTTTCCGTGAGGAATGCCTTTCCATCTGGCCTCCATTAAGACATTTAGGTCACTTTATCACAGGTCTAGAAGACATCTTAACCTAATCTCAACCCTGCTCTCTGCTCAGAAACTCTTCCACAAAGCCTGACATAATCTTACCCAACATACTAATCATGTGTTACCTTTCCCTCAAATTCCTGCTCCAACATTTTCTCCTGAGGGCAGCGTTTCTTGATGCCTCACAGGAGAACAAATCACTCCTTCTGTTTCCTCTGTTACATGCTCTCGCCACCCTGGGTGGCACTTCCGTGCCACTTCTCCTTTAGAGTGTGACCGCTTTGAGGACAGGGACCAGATGTCGCCCGTTTCCCCTCCACGATCCTGCACCTGCACAGTGTATAGCTCACAGGGAGGGTGGTAAGTGTCTCATGAATGGCCTCCTTGGCATCTCTGTAAAGCCTGTGTACTTCATCATTCATTCTAACCCTTTCTTATAAACTTCTTTCTCCTTCTGCTTGAAAGTTCTTTGAAGGTAGAAATTATTTCTTCTTTAGTATTCCCATGAAACTAGAAGACAGAGTTTCCAGATTGACAGAGCATGAGGTAGCACGCCACATTTTCTTTTTATTCATTTATTTTTTTGGCTGCGTTGGGTCTTCGTTGCTGTGCGCATGCTTTTCTCTAGTTGCGACGAGCGGGGGCTACTCTTCGTTGTGGTGCACAGGCTTCTCATTGTGGTGGCTTCTCTTGTTGCGGAGCGTGGGCTCTAGGCATGCAGGCTTCAGTAGTTGTGGCACGCAGGCTCAATAGTTGTGGCTCACGGGCTTCGTTGCTCCACGGCATGTGGGACCTTCCTGGACCAGGGCTCGAACCCGTGTCCCCTGCATTGGCAGGCGGATTCTTAACCACTGCGCCACCAGGGAAGTCCTAGCACACCATATTTTCAATGTGTGAGAGGGATGCTAAAGTGAAGTGGTACTCACAAATGAGAAGAAACACCACATCCATGTTCCAAATAAATGCTAAAATATACTATTTCTTCAATTTTGTTAATAACTCCCTCTCAACATACTGGCTGAAACCAGGAAATATTTAGGCTCTCCCAACCTACCAACCTAAGGACCATGCCACAGAGTTTCTCAAACAGCATCTCCTATTGACTTACACATGGATTTGGACAATTGTCTTGGAAAATCCCATAGACAAATATAACAGGAAGAAGTTCTATTTAAGAAAACAACTCCAAGCTAACTGAGTTTAAAGTTTTCTTATTCACATGGGATTAAGGTTTCTTGGCAACTCCAAAGTAAACAGCCACATGGGAATTGAAGCTGGGTTTTTGTTTTTGTTTTTCTCTCTCTCTCTCTCTCTCTCAAAAAAGTAATTGATGGAAAACTCAAGAAAGAAAACTGAGAAGGAAACACAGAAGCCTCTATATTTGCCTGTAGTTGGTTTCATCTCTGGCTAAATTCCTTCATTCCCAATCGTCATCACTTTAACTATTAAGAAGCAGAAAATTTGAATGACTGAATGATAATCTAGAATGACAAGAGTACTAACGGTAATAAATGCTAAGGAAGGAAAGACATACTTATACACTTATCCTAAATCATTTTGATTTCACCAAGGGGGGGAAAAAACGGTAATGAAATCTATTTTTTCACCTCTTAAAGTGACAAAAGGCAGCTCCTTTCAAGAAGGAACTTGCCTCCAAAGAAATAAAAACCTGCAAAAGAACTAGTTTGGGACAATCCACAACTGCTGAACATACAAAATAAGAGAGTAACATTCAGGATATTTAATAATTTAATTCAAGGATCATGTTACTTAAAGAGGCAAAGAGTAACGAAGTGTTCTCCCTAACCACTACTAAGAAAAACAGAAAATGTTGTATGCTGTACTAACCCCTCCTCACGTTGACTGACTACAAACTTCCCACAAAAAGCATAACACTGACTAAAACAATATATTAGTGCCAATGTGCAAGGAGAAGGAGGAAATCCTAAAACGTACAATAAAAGCCCACAGCTAAATCTTTTTGGAAAATAAGGCCAGCACAAGCTTTTTCCACTGAAGATATTAACAGCAATTATGACCTTATGATTCCTTGAATAATGCTGGCAACTGACGAGCAAAAAGAAACACACCCTGAATAAGAATACTATTCATATATACACACACACACACACACACACACACACACACACACAACATATATATATATGTATATATACAAACACATACATATATACACACATATATATGAATTTTATTCAGAAAGAGTGTTAATCATATACTGGTATGGTATATTTTCATGTTTTACAATACACTGTGGTATATGTTGCAGAACATGAAAATATACTATACCACTATATGATGAACATTCTCTCTGAATAGAACTCATATATATATATATATATATATATATATGCTGCTGTATATATATTTTAATGACCCGTTTGGGGAGAATGTCTTACGTCTTATCTAGGGAGCACTGCTCCTTTAACGATATAACTTAATTTGAGATACTCATCGAGGGGTTAAACTATACTACACACAGACACCAAGGTTTCTCAAGCATATCAAGAGAAGGGAAGAAGTTTGCAAAAGCACCTACTGAGCCAAACCTGAGAAGCACCACAAACTGTTCCAGCTCCCCCAAGAGGCATTGCTCACTTCTGGCATATCTGCTTCCCTATCACTCGCTCTATCACTCGCTCTCTCACGCGCTCTCGCGCGCTCTCTCGCTCTCTCTTGCTCTCGTTCTCTCGCTCTCGTTCTCTCGCTCTCTCGCGCGCTCTCTCGCTCTCTTTTTTTTTTTTGATTGTTGTTGTTCCATGTTCCCTTCTGTGGATGGGTTTCTTCTGCTGACTCACAGCTGCTTCTCCCTGTGACCCCAGCATTTTCCCGTGGCCCACACGGTCACCCCTGGCTTCTCCCCGACCCCACCCGACACCACGACCTTTCCCTCCGCGTCCCTACTACCACTCTAGGTCTTAGTTTCCCCAATTTGTTAGAGACAAGTCTCGCTCAGTGAGTTTTCAGAGCCAGTCACACAGGTCGTGGCCAGTGTCTACAGAAGGTTCCTCATTGGGTCTGGTGCCACATCTAGGCCTGTCAGCTGTGGCTGGAAGAGCAGGGAAACAGGTGATGCAAAACACACCTGGCTCCTCTCCTTTTTTCATGGGAGGGTATGTGGAAAGGCAGGCATATAATCACATAAATGACAAAGTCCATAAGTTTAAAGGTGTTATTCAGAGACAAAAGGTAAGAGTTGAATTAGCCAAAGTACAAATTCTAAAGCAATCTGTTTTGTCTAAATAAAATGAAAAATTTTAAACGCCATCAAGCAAAAGGCTGTTCTTTAAAAAACAGCAAGAGTTCCTAAATTGAAGAAAGTATTGATTCATGAGATGACAATAAGTCACTATTATAACTCTCCTGGAAAAAATAAAATAGTGAAATATCAGACCAACCAACCTTAATATGATTTGGAAATCTGTTTAAACAAAATATAAAGGACTACAAAATCCATACCATTTATTTTACTGTACTAATTTGCTTCAGCCCTTTGGCTGTCCCTCTAATGTACCACAATGACTCTAATTCAGAGTCCTACTCAGCAAAACTTACAGCTTTAGACAGAATTTTTCTCACTATAGGAGCACAGTCCACCCAAGAGGGCATGATAATCAGCGATTTACAGAAAATGATTTATATTTTATGAACAACAGTCAAAGTCAGAAAAGCACTCTGCAGGTCCTGGCTGCCACCAACTAGGTCTCTGACCCTGAAAAAAAAAAAAATCAATCCAAGACTATTCAGATCCTTGTCTAGAAGAAAAGGACATCACCACCACACCCAATTTTTACATGTACTAATTCTTCTGTAAACCCATTTTAAAGCAGTAAAGCTTAAAGCTCTTTACTAAATGTCACAGCATTCACTGGAGTCACACTAAAAGTCACTGCACTGGCCCCATCATTTTATTATGGGCTGTCAGGCTGTGGTTGAGTCCTTTTCCCAGGTAACCTTGTGAAGTCCATAATGAAGAAAGAAAATCACGCAGGAGTTCTGACTACACAGTCCCAGAACCAGGTGAACTCTTTCAAAGGGATGCTTCCCACACTTTCATGTTCTGGCCACCTTCACTGCCACATGGTCTCCAGGCCAAATGTCAGGTCGAGTTTAGAGTGACAGAGCCTGTGAGCTATCTATAAGTGGGCTTGAACCTGCCAGTCAGGATTCTAGCAACCTTAATGTATATTATACACCTAGTAATGACAGTTGGAGCCAAACATTCCTCTTCAGTTGGATGAAGAATGGCCCAAAAAAAAAAAAAAAGCCAATTCTTCACATCTGTGACCAACTGACAGTGCCTGAAAATTATATAATCTTTAGCTGCTTCTGGATCACATCCCTATCATGGATATCACGGTCTCACTACAGCCGTACTCGTCAGGCTATACCCAAAATACGGTACCCAGATATTGTTGCCACCTGTAAAATCTTGCTCCTGAAAGTGAATAGAATGGTAAGGGATCTGAAAATTGAGTTATATGATAAATAAAATCTAAATACCTTTAGTCTGAAGAAAAGAAGACATACAGATTTTATTTAAAAAAATATCTTCAAAAAAATTTTTATACCTCCAAATGGCAAAACAAGGAGATCACATGGATGAAAAGAAAGGGGGAAATTTTCTGAAAATCAGCACTGACTAAAAATGCTCTGCCTTGTATATACATCTGAGACCTGTACTGTCTTTATACCTGTTGTAGAAGATACAGAAGGAACTTCCGTACGTCATGGGTGGCAGAAACAAATGACCTTTTACACTTCTTTCAACAAAATACTTTATGTTCTACAAATTGGCAATAATTTATGCATTCATGGGCAACCTCAACCTACTTTAGCCATTACGGTCTGTTTCTCTCCATGAGGTGGTGGTGATGATTAATCTTGGTTTTAAAAATAATAGGGGTTCACTGCATAATAAGTATAGAGAAAGAATACAAATCAACCATAATCTCATCACTGAGACAGACACTTAACATTCTGGAATAATTTCTGCCCTAGTAATGTTTACATGATTTTTTAAGGCCTACATAGTAATCCAATCATAAACTCAATGTGATTTTCCACATGATCCAATGGTTTGAGTTTGGGTTCAAGAGACATTTAAACCAGTAATGACTAAACTTTCATAGGGTATTCATTTAAATTAACTATTATTATTCACTTTAAAAAATCATAATAGCAATTAGGGTATATTCACTGCCATCAAACACACAGTTTAAAGGAACCCCAATGACATCCCCTACCTCCGTGGAGGCAGAAAGAGGAATAAAACAGCAAATGTGGTTTTCATAAAGCAGTTGTGTGAAATGACTGCCGAAAGAAAAGCCAAGTACCTGATATGATGACAGAACTCAACAGGTGACTGTACAACATGCTCGAGAATATGGGCTTGACACCCATATTCAAGTCAACACAAAGACAGAACTTAGAAAAGAAAAAGAGAGAATGAGCAAATCACTTAAGACAGTCTTTTTCTTAATCTTTTCTCACTAACGCTTATCTGCTCGACTCTGATGGAAGACACAGAACAAATCAGAAGATATAAAAACAGGACAGATTCTTACCCTTAACAACTTTCTGAAAGATGACCATATGAGAAAAGAATCTAAAAAAGAGCAGATATATGTATCTGTATAACTGATTCACTTTGCTGTACGGTAGAAACTAACACAACACTGTAAATCAACTATACTCCAATAAAAATTAATTTTTAGGGCTTCCCTGGTGGCGCAGTGGTTGAGAGTCCGCCTGCCGATGCGGAGGACACGGGTTCGTACCCCGGTCCGGGAAGATCCCACATGCCGCGAAGCAGCTGGGCCCGTGAGCCATGGCCGCTGAGCCTGCGCGTCCGGAGCCTGTGCTCCGCAATGGAAGAGGCCACAACAGTGAGAGGCCCGCGTACCACAAAAAAAAAAAAAATTAATTTTTAAAAATAAATATAATTAAGAAATGACCAGAATAACCTGTTCGGGGGGTTGTCCATTTTTTCTAAGTCTTGTACGTGCCAGTTACCCCTATTTAGCCAGCTGTAGGAGAAAACAGCGATCACAGACTCTCTCAATGAAACTTATGCTCAAGTCCATAACGCTGTCATCAGAAATAAGAACTCAGGGTCCCTGAATGTTGGCTTTAAGGCCTAACTGTCCATTCGTGATGACATCCAGTGGTGACAACATTTAAGTCTGGAGTCAAAATCAACACTCATTCTGCAGCCTCCTCAGCCCATCTTCAGAACTGTGACATCAAATACTCTTCACTGTATATACACGTCCTTTTGGAATGTCTGAATTGTGAACCACGTGAATATATTACCTACTGAAACACATACTGAGATTAAAACCTTAAATATCCTAATTTCATTCAAATCAAATTTGATTTTAAATGTTTAAGCATAAAGACTCAGTGCTAGAGAAAGTATATCATGGGCTATAATGAAGTGAATTCACTTTTAAATAATTAAATCAAAACTTATTTCTATGACCAGAGGACTATGATCCATTCAACCTATACAAAATCATGGTCAGTGGAGGAAGTAGAAGCAATTATACTTAGAGATTTCTGCCTCCCACCTCCAATAAAAAGATTCAAGTGGTCCCCATCTAAGACCATCTAATGCACTCATTTTGAGGTACAAAGGGAGACAGATATTCCTCCAAGCAATTTACCCCAGAAGACAACACTTGCTACCTTCCAGTCTCAAAATGACAAAAGAAATCTATTTGCCTAACAAGATGAGCTTGAGGGTAATAAAAATATACCACATAAACCATCAAACAGTTTCTTATTTATATTAGTCTTAGTGATAAGCCCTTCTGAAAAACCAGTTTAAAGGTCACTTTTCTAAACCGAAATATTTTAAGGGTATAAAATATCCCTACTTTAAAATATGGGATGTGTACTTTGTGGTGAAACGATGTATATAACCCAATGTAATGGAAAACTTGGCTTTCATCAATTATGATGCTGAATGGATTTTCCCTTCTTCAGCCATTGGGATTCGAGATTCCTGAAGCATTTTGCTTTGATGAATCACATTTGTAATACAATCACTTTACTCATCCCCACCTAATACACTGTAACACATTTTCCCCTCCAAGATCTCGCCATAGTCATTTCACAAGAGAAATAAAAAAAGTAGTCATTTCACAAGAGAAAGAGAAAAAGAAGTGATTAAAGGAAACAGGACAGACAGTGAGTAAGCCATGAACAACTGGCCAAAGAACTGTAAAACTCCTGGCAGATCATTTCCATGTGTTTCAATTAAGGTTCCATGAGAAGTGGACAAAGAACTAGAGAGAACAGCAATAGTTGTATCCATTCCCTCCTTTTGTAAATATAGTTAGAGCCAAAGAATAAAAAGTACAATTACTGGAGAACTTGCAAATTTCAACATAGAAAAACATTTGGGATGTATCCAATAAAAAGAGTCTAATTTGTAATCTCATCAGCCAATCAGAGAATATTAAAAAGCACTTTACATTGTTAATATACATAGAAAAAAGGACTAAGGGTGTATAAATAGTAGTTCTCCTTCAAAGGTGAGATGACTAAGTAGATTTTTTTTCTTTCTTGCATGTTAATTGTGTATTTGTTATAGACAACTTAAAAATGACTTGCTATAAGGAAAGAAAACGATTTAGTACAAATGACTAGGAAGTTAAAATCCATAGATCAAATTGAGTATCAAAACATGATAACAATTCTACCAAATTTTTCTAATTATAGTAAATGTTCTACAAACTTTATTTCCTCCATTAAAAGGTATTAGTAGTTGAATTGTGTCCCCCAGAATTCGTATGTTGAAATCCTAACCACCAGTACCTCAAATGCGACCTTATTTGGAAACGGGGTCACTGCAGATGTAATTAGAGACATGAAATCATTAGAGTGAGCCCTAATCCAATAGGACTGGTGTCCTTATAAAAAGAGGATGTTTGGACACAGCAAGACACACACAAGGAGAACACCATGTGAAGAAGGCAGAGACGGGGACAATGCTTCTACAAGCCACGAACACCAAAGATGGCAAGCAAACCTCCAGGAGCCAGGAGAGGGGCGTGGACCAGATACTCTCCCGCAGCCCTAGGAAAGAACCAACCCTGTCCACACCTTGATCCTGGACTTCCAGCCTCCAGAAAGGTGAGACAACCCATTTTTTAGTGTGGAAGCCACTCAATTTGTGGTACAAATTTTTAGAGCAGCCCCAAAAGATAATACAAAACGTTTCAAAGGCTTAACACACAGAGATATTACCCTCCGACCACATTCATTTTTCCTTAATCTGTCTTTTGATAAAGAGCGCCTGCAAAATCAGTATTTCCTCCAGATGCTCCTCCTCCCACCCCTATGACTGCAGTTACATAAGGCTTCATCATACAGGAGTTTTCTCCAGGAGAACGTGAGAACAACTGACACATGCCAGACCCAGACCCGACCTGCCTTAAGACCACGGCACACTTCCTCCTTCTCGCCAGCTCCCATCTGGCCATGGTGATGACCCAGTTTTAACCATACAGATGAGATTGTGCCTTAGGGAACAGCAGGTCTCTGTCTTAGAAGGAATCTGGGTCTCTCACTGACAGCATGGGACAATGCCACCCACCAAGCGGGAATATTCTCCTTAGAATGTTACATGAAAGTAAAATAAAGAACTGCTCTTTTTTTTTCCTTTTTGTTATTGTTTCATTAAAAACTTTACAAAAGATGTACATACTTACTTAAAAATTGTACTATGTGGAAAGGACAAAATAAAAAGGTGTGATCTCTGTTGATGGTTTTATTTATCTGAAATGTGTACCATTTCAGACCTAAATTTTATCTTGTTTTTATATGTATTTTGCAAAACAGAAATCGTACTATTTACATGTTTGCTTTTTGATTCAGCAATACATTGCAAGTATCTTTCTGTGTCAATGGGTAAAGATTTACTTAGTTTTTTTTTAACAATGCATATAATTTCATGATGTGAATACACCAAAATTTATTCAACCATTCCCCTATTTTCAAATTTTTAAGATGCTTCTAATTGTAAAGAACTGTTCTTTAAGGCACGATATTGTTGGCATTATCGGCTGTAACAGGTTAGTCTTTTACCCTAATAGAATATCAGTGGAAATAAAACATTTTAAACACATACGGTAAAACAGTATACAGAAAACCAGGGAGATCTCCGAAACAAACACTAAGTGTGACACCTGGGAGAAGTCTAAGCGTACAGTAAACCGAACAACTGCAAATCATAGCTCCAAATTTGAGACAATACATTTGATGATCCCAGTAGTGATTTTACATATATTTTGATGGTCCAAAAAAACCAAAGTAACATATACAAGTCTCATCCTCCCCTTCCAATCCTCTCCTTAGGGAGAGGCAGTATGAATCCGGGAGGTATCCTTCCAGACTTAGATATTTTTAAAGTCAGGATAGTCAAATTTTAAACTCAGCTCAAAGAGAGATTCTAATTTTGGTTTGTGATACACACTCCAGAGTAAAAAACCAAAATATCTTCTAATAATAAGCATATAGAACCTTCATATTTGCATTTCCCTGGGAGAAGAAAAGCATTTTTTCGAACATGCTAATGACCAGCAATGTGGTTTATTTTCTGTTCCCAAATGCTTCCCCAAATGCCATTAATTTTAATGGAAGATGTGTGACTAGAAGAAAGTTCCTGGAGGAGAATTCAATACTTCTCTGCTCCTTCATTCTACTGGAGACAGACCATAATGTCTACTTCTGTCTGGTCAAAACACTGAAAATTACTTTTCTGAAATTTGGGATGCTTGCCTCTTAGTAAGCTGCAGGGTTTTTTCCAGGGTAAGTATCCAAATCTTATATTGACACTTGTCAATCAGGAAGATACTTTATTGAACAAAAGAAGAAAATGAGGAGATTAAAAAGTACTCCATTTAGTCAGAGACTTCATTAACCTGTGACCAAGAATGTAATCTATGATTCCAACTCACAGTTTGCGGGATGCACACATGTTCCTGGATTCAAACATGTGTTTCCATTTAAACTGCTGGAATGTATATATGGCTCTGCAAAGAGTGATAAATATTAGAAAATCTTCTAAGAATGAAGGTCCTTTATGACCACATACTCTGTGTTTCGATTCAGGTTTTAAAATGTCTGAGTCACACAAAGCTGAACAGGCTGCTTTTTACATCTCTTTGCAAGTTAAAGAAGGACTCAGAAACAGAAAAAAAAGAAACAAAAATCCTTCCATAGATTGCATCTATTTGTGCCACCACAGCCAACCCAAGGCAAATCTGCAATTTCTGCTATTTGTCTTCTCTTTTCTTCCCCTTGTGGCAAGCCTGCCCCAGCTAAAAGCAGAGTATTCTGAATTGCCCAAGTATTGAGTACAAGTGGGACATGAACCAACGTCAGACAATGCCAAGGAAGGCGGATTCAGACATAGTACATGAACTTCAACAGCATGAGCCTAAAGAGCAGGGGTGGAAAACTGTGGTCTGGTACATTCTATTTGGCCAGCACAGCACTTTTAAATTTTTAAAATTTAAATCCCTTTAAGAAAGGCCGCCCAAACAAAGAAGGTACCTCATCATATAGGATAGTACACCTCACCTTGCACTATGAACTCTCCGATGTCATATGCCAGCCAAATGTTTGAAGTATGAATGCTGCGTGAATTCTTCTACATCTGAGCCTTTTTCCATTCTGTTTCTTCACCTAGAATGCCCTTCCCACCCACCCAAGCCTACCTCCACTTGGCTAATTTCTCGTCTTCTAAAGACCTCAACAAGTCCTTTTGAATCTCCTGAAGTCCCAGTCAAGTGCTTAATCCTGTACGGCCCAGACTTTCCTGCTCTTTATGCGGCTTTATCATCCAACACCAGACTAAGTCCTTTAGGGCAGGACTACGCCTTGCTCATTTTGGTCTTTCCAGTGCGTTGCACA
The DNA here is from genome assembly GCF_951394435.1 of Stenella coeruleoalba. Taxonomy (NCBI): domain Eukaryota; kingdom Metazoa; phylum Chordata; class Mammalia; order Artiodactyla; family Delphinidae; genus Stenella; species Stenella coeruleoalba. The sequence continues at coordinate 73,306,806 of NC_137162.1, forward strand.
ACACAGCAGGTGGTAAACAAATATTTTCAGAATGAAGAAATGGCAATGCCAGTATCAGCTCTGAAAATATTCGCTTTCAATATCCTTGGAAGAGAATGCAGATGAATGATGAAGTTGACCAAAAAAAAAAAAAAAAAAAAAGCAGATCACACAGAAGGCAAGAGAATGAGGAGGACTGTAAAAGCCATATCCGGTCACACAGGTGTTCTCCAAAAGTTTGATGACCCTCTACAGTGATATTTAACCTCATCCGTAGTTGCTGCTGTATTTCACTCTGGGACAAACTGTGTTATTTCTTCCTACACACATGCCTTCTGGAAACCAACAACAAACACACAAATAAATTCAACTGAACAAAAGAAAGAAGAAGGGGGACTCGAGTCAATTTCTTTGAAAAGACAGACATCTTCCCTTACATAAAACACTTATTTTCAAATAGAGCTAACCAGAATTCATCAACTGCTCTCCACACGATCTCAAATCATTTTCCATTCGTTCTTATTTCCCTCTATGACTGGCCAGGCTGGCTTCACTGAAGGTCAGAACTTACGGAGGGCAGCCGGGGACAGAATGGACTTGGTTACCAGTTGTGAGCAAGTGGTCTAAATGGTACATCTTTTGTCAATTTTATTACCTCGCCCATGGTCAGGCTTACCAGAAATGAAGAAGCTGTGAGGGACTCCTTCTCTCCAGCCCCCTAGGTCAGGTATGTGTTTGGGGAAGGAGGAAACAGGGGGTAAAGAAGATAATCTGGGCAGCAGATCTGGCAGCCCTCACTGCCTCCTTGCCTCCAAGGGAAAACTTCATTAAATTTGCCTAGAAGGAGCCGCCTTTGAATGGTTACGTCCCAAACAGCCTACCACCCTTCCCTTGCCCCAAGCATCTCCAGCTATCTTATCAAAACCTACTCTCCTTCCTATGGAAGGGGCGCTTTCAGGGGCTTCTAGTGTAGCTGCTGAGACAGGTACATTTCTCCTTAATTATTGCCAAGGCAGGAGTAAAAAGTGACTTACCTTCTGAAAAAAGTCTTCCCCACTTTTGCCTTTTCCTTCAGCAGCAGCTGTAAATAAAAATGTATACATTTAAAATAGTTTCATTTTTCAATCTATGTATTCAAAAAACTCTCGAGTATCAGGTATGAGAATATAAAGGTAAACAAGGTACCAGCCTTGCTCCCCCAAAGCTCAGTGCCTGTCGGTAGGCCTCATCTGTAATGCAAAATGGATACAGAACAAAATACTAATCCATCAATCAGACATCTTTAGATAACTTCACACTCCATTTTCTTGTCTGAAAGCCTCACAAGTCTCTATTTTCACACATAGATGAAAGTAATCTTGTTTTCTCATAGTCAAGGAACTACATACATGAACAAATGCAACTACCAGTAGAATCAGCTATAGTGCTGTGAGCACCTCCTGTCTGTAATCAGTCCCAGGTGTGAGGTTGCCTTTTCAAGTGATGGCTCATCTGACAAGGCCTACTCAGAGCAATTTCAGTTTTATGCTTTGCAATGACTGTATAATCTACTTGGATTTCAGCTGGCATCACACGCTACACTTTAACTCACTTCTTTATTCACATTTACAAAGAGAGAGACAAAACAACAAAGGAGTTAAAAAGTCATGGTGAAGGTCCCAGATGACAAAATTTCACCTGAGATTAATGTGAAGGTCATTGCATTTGAACAATCGTTTTCATATCTGAATGGTAGCCTATAAATAAAGGACAAGCCCAGTTCTTTACGTGCAAAAGTTTTACGGTTCTGTGAACATTTTCTTTTTAATCTGTGGAGAGACAGGAACAAAGAGCTAAGGGTATCTTGCTTGCAAAAGCATCAAATTGCACCTTTTAGAAGGCAAACACCAGGTCTCAGATTCAGGCACAGGGTGGAAGAGTTCCCTCCCTGCCCAGGACAGAGAAACAAGCAGGATCAAGAACTTCTGGAAAATGAAACCCGGAAGACCGTGGTACCCCAAACACCTAGTGGGCGATACCGTCAACGGGCCTACCTGTAGGTGCACGAGTGTGTGTGTGTGTGTGTGGTGTGTGTGTGTGTAACAAGGGCACTTGCTAAAATTATTAAAGACCCAGTAAGTGTGGCAGACATTCCATTAAGTAGAGAATTCAGAATTCAAAGAAATCCTCTCTGCCCTCAAAAAGTAGTAAGTATTAACATCTAAATTCTTTTGTCACCAACTTTAATTTCACAGTTAAATGTAAGATATCTTCTATAATTTTGTAAAAACGTGTATTTTTATTGACATGTTTTCATTTAAAAAACAGAGCAGAGTACATGTTTCTGTGATTTCCAAAGAGAGTTTGGGGAAATGTATGAAAACAAGAGCTAGAAAGAAATAATAAATTAAAAACTGTATTCTAATATGTGGCAGCTAAACAGCCCCTCAAAGATGTCATGTTGGGCTTCCCTGGTGGCGCAGTGGTTGAGAATCTGCCTGCCAATGCAGGGGACACGGGTTCGAGCCCTGGTCTGGGAAGATCCCACAGGCCGCGGAGCAACTGGGCCCGTGAGCCACAATTACTGAACCTGCGCATCTGGAGCCTGTGCTCTGCAACAAGAGAGGCCGCGACAGTGAGAGGCCCGCGCACCGCAATGAAGAGTGGCCCCCACTAGCCGCAACTAGAGAAGGCCCTCGCACAGAAACGAAGACCCAACACATCCAAAATTAAATAAATAAATAAATTTATATTAAAAAAATAAATTAAAAAAAAAAGATGTCATGTTCTAATCCCTGGAACCTGTGAATATTTTACCTTACATATGCAGAAGGCATTTTGCCGGTGTGATTAAACTAAGGGTCTTGCGGTGGGAAGTGTATCCTGAATTATTCAGGTGGACCCACTGTAATCACAAGGGGCCCTTTTAAGAAGGGAGCGTGAAGGTCAGAGTCCAAGAAGGCAATGTGACAACAGAAGCAGAGGGAGAAAGAAGGACATGTGATGGCAAAAGGAGAGGGTCAGAGCAGAGAAAGATACAGAGATGCTACACTGCTGGCTTTGAAGGTGGACAAAGGGGTCACAAGCCAAGAAATATAGGCGCCCTCCAGAAGCTGGCAAAAGCAAGGAAATGGATTCTCCCCTACAGTCTTTGGGGGAAGTGCAGCCCTGCCAACACCTTGGTGTAGCCCAGTGAAACACATTTCTGACTTCTGACCTCCAGAACAGTAAGATAATAAATTTATGTTGCTGTAAGCCACTATACTTGTGATTTGTTACAGCAGCAAAAGGAAACGAATGCACAATTCCAATACCATTTTAACTTTACTCTCTGCACAATAACCACATCATCAACAGCATGAACTAAAGCACAGGAACCGATGTGAGCACTTGAGTCACACACTTCCACAAAGAGATTCTTTGTAGTTAACTCTACAACTTATGATTTTCACTCCAACTCAGAAATATACCAAAAGGAAAGCTTTTGAAAGAACATAAAAAGCAATTTTGAACAACAACAAAATAAGCAAAGCTCACTCTTTCTAAACAAACTGGCAAACTTGGTTGGTCCTAGCCAGAGGGGCCAGGAAGATAAAAGGTCGGCACCCTATAGCCTAATGACACAAATGCCTGGGGCGCTTCAACTCAGCTACCTCTTGGGCTGGCTTTATCTCTAAAGCCAAAAATAGCTTCAAGGCACCCCTGCTCCATGACACAACTGCTTGGCAATGAAAATTGCATACTAGGGCACAAAGATTGGAAAAAAAAATTCTAGTGACATCGAGGGAACTCTTCTTTAAAAAGAAATTTTAGAATCAAAGGTATTTTCAAAGGCCTATCAAGCAAGGCAGAAAAACACCCCTTTCACCCACAGGGAACCTCTTCACAAATTAAAATTCATCAGTTTAAATTTCATGATACAATTAACGTTTTATTACAGAAACTTCCTTTAGACACTTATTTTGCTCATGACAAACGCATTATGTCACAACCTTGAAATGCCCCTTCATGCCAAGTCCAGCTAAACAGACTTCATAGAATGGCCTTTCAATCCCTGGATGAACAAAATGGGGAGAACTTCCTTAGTTAGACCCAAATTATAATTATGTTCCCAGAAAAACATCTAAAACTTAACCAGAAACCTGTACCTTTAGCAACCTTATCATCTGAGGGGGAACAGGAGGGAGGGAGCCAGAGATGGCAGACTCGTTGACACCAAAAATCTCTGGCTCTTTTCATTCCAAATGTTTATGCACAAGAAACTCCAAACCTGAGCCTGATTTTCCCCTAAATCCTGAGACATGTCCATTTCCCAAGCCCACAAGGACCTGGTAAAAGCCTCTGGTGGGACTCTTGGGTAGCCACTGTCTCCAGTGCAAACCGTGGTGAGTCTGTCATCAGTCCTTGCTGGGAGCAGGCTTACCTCACTCCCAGGTTGCTGGGTCTCCTGCACAGCTTTTACTGACTCCACCCAAACAAAGCTACCAAGGCCACAGAAGCCAATCAAGGGAGAGCAACATTTCACCAGAAGTATTATCTGCCCTCCCCAAGAGGGATCCTTCTGAGCTCAAATTTGAGAGTTCCATTCTCAAACTTACTCTAAATTCCTCAGTATTAAAATATCAACTCCTCTTGAAGAAGTGAGAGACTGGGAGGGAGGAGGTTTGTGGAGTATTTCTTTCTCAGTATAAACTTAGGCATATAAGATGTTCATTCTACAGACCCAGAAAAGAAAGAGAAGTTCACTTTCATTCCACAAATATTTAAGTCCCATGCTGGTGACTCAAAATAGGCAATATAGACCTTCATTCAACTTACAACCTTGGCCAATATATTCAAAGCCACCCAACGAGTGAGATCAAGACAGAATTAAAATTCGGTTCTAGAAACAACTTTCCCTAAGATCTTTCCACATTCACAACTCTATCCAAATTAAACGTATTAGAAATTTACTTTAGCTATTCTTATTCTGGAAAACGCACTAAAGAGCTAGTCATTTTACTCTTAACTCAACACTAGAGCTGGGTAGCTACTGTTACGACTAAAGAAGAAAGTGTGCTACCAGGGAGACCATCTGAGAGTTGGATTGCAAGAAAATATAGGAGGTATGGTAATTTCTTGACCCAATGGTTTTCTTTTTATTATGTTTGGAGAGGGAAACATCACCTGTGGAATGAGCCAACCCATACTTGATGTCATGGCGTTCCCTGACCTTTGAAGTCTGATTGTATTCTGTGGTAGAACAGTTCTATCGAGCCTTCATTCTTATACACTGATACGCCCTCATCTTTTTTACTCACAGTAACATAAACACACACATAACGATTTAGCAGGCTTTTTCTAACTGTCTTTACAATATGACTTCTGCCTGATGTTCCAAAAGTTAATTGTTTGATTGTAAAAACCCTGGATTATTCCTGCCAATGAAAGCAACTGTCTTTATTTTCATGACACAGAACTCCAGGAATAAATTACTTCAATACTACTGAAACATGGCTTCATGGACTGTGCAGGTAAAGCATTTGATATTTTAAGCTGAACAATTCATTTTTTATGTTTATTATAATTTCTCCAATGCTTTGCCCTATTTTATTTCATATTTTTGCTTCATAAGAAATATGGGATGGCAAAACCCACGGCCAATAAAAACAGCAAAAGTTGAAACAGGTGTAAACTATTACAGTCTCCCAAACGACAGGGAAAGTCTAGTTAATTACTGAATTAAAGATGGGGGGAAAAAGCTCGATTTTCAGTTCTTCGCAGGGCAAACGGAAACTTATTTAAATTCATTATGAAATGCTTTTCCATAACATCTGATGCTTTCTTTACACAGCCAAATCTAAAAACACAAGAGCTATGTATTTCATATTTAAAATATAGTATGGAATATCTTTAAACATTCCTTTGAAAAGCAATGGGTTTTTTCACCCTTGTGGAATTTAAGCAAGAAAAAAACCGAATTCAAATTACACAAACTAATTGAGAAATAATTCTTCAAATCTGCAAAGAGGCCATCTTGAACTTCAGTGTGGGGTGCAGCCGTTTTGCAAGAGGAACTCTGGTCTGAAGCGCTGGAGGCGAGGCCTCTGCACGTAGCACCCTGTGAGCAACTGAAACTAGACGAAGCACTGAGGAAAGAAAAAAGCTGCCCCCTGCCTCCCCAGAAGACCCGCCAAGACCAGCAGGTGCACAGGTGACTTGTGGCCAGCATTTTGGACAGCACAGGTCAGGAGAGCAGGAGAGGAACAGGAAGACTACCCAGGATTAAATTAGATGAAATGATTTTGAAGGAGAGTTAATAAAAAGAGAACTGGAGACTGCAGACAGCAGAAGCAAGAAGAACTACAAACCTGCAGCCTGTGGAACAAAAACCACATTCACAGAAAGATAGACAAGATGAAAAGGCAGAGGGCTACGCACCAGATGAAGGAACAAGATAAAACCCCAGAAAAACAACTAAATGAAGAGCAGATAGGCAACCTTCCAGAAAAAGAATTCAGAATAATGATAGTGAAGATGATCCAGGACCTCGGAAAAAGAATGGAGGCAAAGATTGAGAAGATGCAAGAAATGTTTAACAAAGACCTAGAAGAATTAAAGAACAAATAAACAGAGATGAACAATACAATAACTGAAATGAAAACTACACTAGAAGGAATCAATAGCAGAAAAACTGAGGCAGAAGAACATATAAGTGACCTGGAAGACACAATGGTGGAATTCACTGCTGCGGAACAGACTAAAGAAAAAAGAATGAAAAGAAATGAAGACAGCCTAAGAGACCTCTGGGACAACATTAAACACAACAACATTCACACTATAGGGGTCCCAGAAGGAAACAGAGAGAGAAAGGACCACAGAAAATATTTGAAGAGATTATAGTCGAAAACTTCCCTAACATGGGAAAGGACATAGCCACCCAAGTCCAGGAAGCGCAGCGAGTCCCATACAAGATAAACCCAAGGAGAAACAGGTCGAGATACATAGTAAGCAAATTGGCAAATATTAAAGACAAAGAAAAATTATTGAAAGCAGCAAGGGAAAAACGGCAAACAACATACAAGGGAACTCCCATAAGGTTAACAGCTGACTTCTCAGCAGAAACTCTACAAGCCAGAAGGGAGTGGCATGATATATTTAAAGTGATGAAAGGGAAGAACCTACAACCAAGATTACTCTACCCGGCAAGGATCTCATTCAGATTCAATGGAGAAATCAAAAGCTTTACAGACAACCAAAAGCTAAAAGAATTCAGCACCACCAAACCAGCTCTACAACAAATGCTAAAGGAACTTCTCTAAGCGGGAAACACAAGAGAAGAAAAGGACCTACAAAAACAAACCTAAAAAAATTAAGAAAATGGTCACAGGAACATACATATCAATAATTACCTTAAACCTGAATGGATTAAATGCTCCAACCAAAAGACACAGGCTTGCTGAGTGGATACAAAAACAAGACCCACATATATGCTATCTACAAGAGACCCACTTCAGAGCCAGGGACACATACAGACTGAAAGTGAGGGGATGGAAAAAGATATTCCATGCAAATGGAAATCAAAAAAAAGCTGGAGTAGTTATACTCATATCCAATAAAATAGACTTTAAAATAAAGAATGTTACAAGAGACAAGGAAGGACACTACATAATGATCAAGGGATCAATCAAAGAAGAAGATATAACAATTATAAATATATATGCACCCAACATAGGAGCACCTCAATACGTAAGGCAACCGCTAACAGCTATAAAAGAGGAAATCGACAGTAACACAATAATAGTGGGGGACTTTAGCACCTCACTTACACCAATGGACAGATCACCCAAACAGAAAATTAATAAGGAAACACAAGCTTTAAATGACACAATAGACCAGAGAGATTTAATTGATATTTATATGACATTCCATCCAAAAAGAGCAGATTACACTTTCTTCTCAAGTGTGCACTGAACATTCTCCAGGAGAGATCACATCTTGGGTCACAAATCAAGCCTCAGTAAATTTAAGAAAACTGAAATCATATAAAGCATCTTTTCTGACCATAATGCTATAAGATTAGAAATGAATTACAGGGAAAAAAACGTAAAAAACACAAACTCACGGAGGCTAAACAATACGTTACTAAATAACCAAGAGAACACTGAAGAAATCAAGGAGGAAATCAAAAAATACCTAGAGACAAATTACAATGCAAACACGACGATCCAAAACCTATGGGATGCAGAAAAAGCAGTTCTAAGAGGGAAGTTTACAGCTACACAAGCCTACCTCAAGAAACAAGAAAAATCTCAAATAAACAATCTAACCTTACACCTAAAGGAACTAGAGAAAGAAGAACAAACAAAACCCAAAGTTAGCAGAAGGAAAGAAATCATAAAGATCAGAGCAGAAATAAATGAAATAGAAACAAAGAAAACAATATCAAAGATCAATAAAACTAAAAGTTGGTTCTTTGAGAAGATAAACAAAATTGATAAACCATTAGCCAGACTCATCAAGAAAAAGAAGGAGAGGACTCAAATCAATAAAATTAGAAATGAAAAAGACGTTACAACAGACACCACAGAAATACAAAGCATCCTAAGAGACTGCTACAAGCAACTCTATGCCAATAAAATGGACAACCTGGAAGAAATGGACCAATACTTAGAAAGGTATAACCTTCCAAAATGAACCAGAAAGAAACAGAAAATATGAACAGACCAATCACAAGTAATGAAATTGAAACTGTGATTAAAAATCTTCCAACAAACAAAAGTCCAGGACCAGATGGCTTCACAGGTGAATTCTATCAAACATTTAGAGAAGAGCTAACGTTAACCCATCCTTCTCAAACTCTTCCAACAAACTGCAGAAAAGGAACACTCCCAAACTCATTCTATGAGGCCACCATCACCCTGATACCAAAACCAGACAAAGATACTACAAAAAAAAAATTACAGACCAATATCACTGATGAATATAGATGCAAATATCCTCAACAAAATACGAGCAAACAGAATCCAACAACACATTAAAAGGATCACACACCATGATCAAGTGGGATTTATCCCAGGGATGCAAGGATCCTTCAATATACGCAAATCAATCAATGTGATACACCATATTAACAAACTGAAGAAAAACCATATGATCTCAGTAGATGCAGAAAAAGCTTTTGACAAAATTCCACACCCATTTATGATAAAAACTCTCCAGAAAGTGGGCATAGAGGGAACCTACCTCAACATAATAAAGGCCATATATGACAAATCCACAGCAAACATCATTCTCAATGGTGAAAAACTGAAAGCATTTCCTCTAAGATCAGGAACGAGACAAGGATGTCCACTCTCACCACTATTATTCAACATAGTTTTGGAAGTCCTAACCACGGCAATCAGAGACGAAAAAGAAATAAAAGGAATACAAATTGGAAAAGAAGAAGGAAAACCGTCACTGTTTGCAGATGACATGATACTATACAAAAAGAATCCTAAAAATGCCACCAGAAAACTACTAGAGCTAATCAATGAATTTGGTAAAGTTTCAGGATACAAAATTAATGCCCAGAAATCTCTTGCATTCCTATACACTAATGATGACAAATCTGAAAGAGAAATTAAGGAAACACTCCCATTTACCATTGCAACAAAAAGAATAAAATACCTAGCAATAAACCTACCTAGGGAGACAAAAGACCTGTATGCAGAAAACTATAAGACACTGATGAAAGAAATTAAAGATGAAAGAAACAGTTGGAGAGATATACCATGTTCTTGGATTGGAAGAATCAATACTGTGAAAATGACTATACTACCCAAAGCAATCTACAGATTCAATGCAATCCCTATCAAATTACCAATGGCATTTTTTACAGAACTAGAACAAATCATCTTAAAATTTGTATGGAGACACAAAAGACCCCGAATAGCCAAAGCAGTCTTGAGGGAAAAAAACGGAGCGGGAGGAAACAGACTCCCTGACTTCAGACTATACTACAAAGCTACAGTCATCAAGATAATATGGTACTGGCACAAAAACATAAACATAGATCAATGGAACAAGATAGAAAGCCCAGAGATAAACCCACACACCTATGGTCAACTAATCTATGACAAAGGAGGCAAAGATATACAATGGAGAAAAGACAGTCTCTTCAATAAGTGGTGCTGGGAAAACTGGACAGCTACATGTAAAAGAATGAAATTAGAACACTCCCTAACACCATACACAAAAATAAACTCAAAATGGATGAGAGACCTAAATGTAAGACTGGACACTATAAAACTTTTAGAGGAAAACATAGGAAGAACACTCTTTGACATAAATCACAGCAAGATCTTTTTTGATCCACCTCCTAGAGTAATGGAAATAAAAACAAAAATAAACAAATGGGACCTAATGAAACTTCAAAACTTTTGCACAGCAAAGGAAACCATAAACAAGACGAAAAGACAACCCTCAGAATGGGAGAAAATATTTGCAAACGAATCAACGGACAAAGGATTAATCTCTAAAATATGTAAACATTATTTATTTATTTGTTTGTTTGCTTGTTTTGTTTTTGGCTGCTTTGGGTCTTCATTGCTTTCTCATGCAGCTCAATATTAAAGAAACAAACAACCCAATCCAAAAATGGGCAGAAGACCTAAATAGACATTTCTCCAAAGAAGACATACAGATGGCCAAGAAGCACATGAAAAGCTGCTCAACATCACTAATTATTAGAGAAATGCAAATCAAAACTACAGTGAGGTATCACCTCACACCAGTTAGAATGGCCATCATCAGAAAATCTACAAACAACAAATGCTGGTGAGGGTGTGGAAAAAAGGGAACCCTCTTGCACTGTTGGTGGGAATGTAAATTGATACAGCCACTATGGAGAACAGTATGGAGGCTCCTTAAAAACTAAAAATAGAACTACCATAGGACCCAACAATCCCACTACTGGGCACATACCCAGAGAAAACCTTAATTCAAAAAGACACATGCACCCCAATGTTCATTTCAGCACTATTTACAATAGCCAGGTCATGGAAGCAACCTAAATGCCCATCAGCAGACAAATGGATAAAGAAGTTGTGGTACATATATACAATGGAATATTACTCAGCCATAAAAAGAACGAAATTGAGTCATTTGTTGAAATATGGATGGATCTAGAGACTGTCATACCAAGTGAGGTAAGTCAGAAAGAGAAAAACAAATATCGTATATTAACGCATGTATGTGGAACCTAGAAAAATGGTACAGATGAACCGGTTTGCAGGGCAGAAGTTGAGACACAGATGCAGAGAACAAAAGTATGGACACCAAGGGGGGAAAACCGCAGTGGGGTGGGGATAGTGGTGTGCTGAATTGGGCAATTGGGATTGACATGTATACACTGATATGTATAAAATTGATGACTAATAAGAACCTGCAGTATAAAAAAAGAAAAAACAAAAAAAAACAACTAATACTAAACTTTCTTTCGGTTATTTGTATGGAAATATGTTAATATAAATGTTTCAGACATTACACGAAATTTCTAAAAATCTTATATGTTCTGATATAATGTTATATATTTAAAGTAATAACTAGAATTATGACTTATATCTCACAAATAACTGAAAAAAAATAAAAATAAGAATCTAAAAAAAAAAAAATCTGTGAAGATTCAGGGCATTCCTCCCTTTTTTTTCCCCACACAACCCAACTGTAGCACATTTGCAACTAAGAAGGTTGCTGCACCTTAAGTTCACCTGAAAGATAAATGTAACCACTTAGCTAGTCTGATTCTCCTGCAAAAATATTTTACTAACAACTTTTTAAAACATTCACTTATTGTATCGATGTAATCCATATGCTAAAAGAGCTTTACCATATATTTTATTTGTATATTACTGTTTTCAGAAAAGTTCCCTACAAGTCTACTGAAAGAAGAATCAGCAAAAGATGTAGAACGTGCAGTTTCTATATACTCCCAGAGAACTTGTGTTCAGCAATCATTATCTAACACTCTAGACTGGCATGCAAAGCTCTGAGAATTGACTGAAGAAATAGTGGACATTAAGTCAATTTATAAAGTTTTTTCAATTCTCAGTTAAAAACATTTAAATACTCTAGCCAACTGAAGAATATCTCCAAGTTTAAACTCCAGTAGTAAATAGTGTCATTTGAAGGTTGTATATCACAGTAAGTGGGAGGATGTTCAGACCTCACCATTCCTAAAACTCCCTACCTGCTTCCCAGAGTCAACTGAGAACAAAATCAAATTCACTCACCCTGAAAAAAAAAAAATCACGTATACCTACAGAGAAACATCAAGAAACAGACAAAAATTAAATTTATCTTAACAGTGGCTGGATATTTAAGGATGGTTTTCCTCATCTTCTTATTTTTTCTTTAAATACTGTTTTATTTTTGCACTTAAAAAAATTCCCATGTTCAAAAATGCAATAAATTGTGTATATTTGAGGGGGCTATAAAACAAGACGTACAAAATGATCAATTCTGTATTGAAGTATCATGTGTGCATATACATGTAATGTATATGCTAGGGGAAAAAAGACTTGAAGGATAAACACAAAATATTAACAAGTGTTATTTGAGTGGTTGGATTATTGGGTCATTTATGGCTTCCTCCTTTGCATTTTTCATTTATTTATTTATTTGTTTGTTTTGTTTTTGACTGCTTTGCGTCTTCGTTGCTTTCTCTAGTTGCAGCGAGTGGGGGCTACTCTTCGTTGCAGTGCACGGGCTTCTCACTGCGGTGGCTTCTCATTACAGAGCACAGGCTCTAGGTGCGTGGGCTTCAGTAGCTGGGGCACGCAGGCTCAGTAGTTGTGACTTGCGAGTTCTAGAGCACAGGCTCAGTAGTTGTGGCACACAGGCTTCAGTAGTTGTGGCACACGTGCTCAGTAGTTGTGGCTTGTGGGCTCTAGAGTGCAGGCTCAGTAGTCGTGGCGCACGGGCTTAGCTGCTCCGCGGCATGTAGGATCTTCCCGGACCACGGCTTGAACCTATATCCCCTGCATTGGCAGGCAGATGCTCAACCACTGCGCCACCAGCGAAGCCCTGCATTTTTCAGAATGCCTTTAAATAGTTTGAATAAATAGCTTTTAATAGCCTCCAATTAGGAAAAAAATCAGTTAAAATCATTTGAGGGCTTCCCTGGTGGCGCAGTGGTTGGGAGTCCACCTGCCGATGCAGGGGACACGGGTTCGTGCCCCGGTCTGGGAAGATCCCACATGCCGCGGAGCGGCTGGGCCCGTGAGCCATGGCCGCTGAGCCTGCGCGTCCGGAGCCTGTGCTCCGCAATGGGAGAGGCCACAACAGTGAGAGGCCCGCGTACCGCCAAAAAAAAAAAAGAAAAATCATTTGAAATACTTCTGCCTATTTGAGAATGAACCAAGTTTTTACCATTACTGGTTTGTCACTGCCTCATTTTCAGCCCACAGTGTAAGGCAATCTGGCAAAAGTCTAAAGGTCAAATGATGCAGACATAAGCTACCAAAGGAGACAAATCACTAATGTAATAGCAGAGACAGATAACAGTCCATAAAATCATGCCCAGTGTTGAACATCATACACCTTAATCAACCTAGCACTATCTAGATTGAAATTCTGATTATGTGCAACTAACTCTGAGTAAAGAAGTTTTAACAACTTAATGCCTAGAGTAAGAAATTTCACAGCTGATAGAGTTATGGATGTGGAGAGCAAACTTATGGTTACCAGGGGGTAGAGGGGCGGGGAGGGATAAATTGGAAGATTGCGATTGGCGTGTACACACTACTATATATAGAATGGATGGCTGATGGGGACCTACTACTGTATAGCACAGGGAACTCTACTTGGTGCCTTGTGATGGCCTATAGGGGGAAGGGGGGGAGTCTGGAAAGGGATGGATACTGTATATGTATATGTATATGTATATGTATATGTATATGTATATGTATGGCTGATTCACTGTGCTGTACACCTGAGACTAACACAACATTGTACATCAACTCTACTCCAATAAAAATTAAATAAAATTTAAAAAGTGGATGGAATGCCAAGAAAGAAAGAAACAGAGAGAGAGAGAAAGAAGGAAAGAGAGAAAGAAAGAAAGAGAGAAAGAAAGAGAAAACTTCATAGCTGAAAACATTAAACAATCCAATATTTGGAAAACCTCTGTGAGTCACATCCAAATTTCATAGCTAGCCAAAAGACAGAAAGAGATGCTCTCTAAAATGCATGAATCAAAAGGATAAAATTTTTACTATATAGTTCTCGTTATACATAAATTATACATTAAAAGAAGGCCATTTTTACTGAAAGGTCACATCAAATAAAACATGAAATAAAAAGGATAACACCTATTATATTTCTATGTTATATTTAGATTTACCACATTCTAAAAGGGCTCAATGGCTAAGAGTTTGAAAGAAAAGAGATGGATCATCGATGATAATTTGACCTAAGAGTATGGGCCACTTACACCAAAAATCCAAGACATCCACTGAGGCTTTTATTTTTTTAATTTCCCATCAAATTTTCAACAGAACTAATAGAAATGACAAAGATAATGATGGGGGTGAGGAGAGGAGTCCTGATCTCTTCTAACAGTGGGGGCCACTGCTGCCTCTTTAAAGTTTCTACCTGCTAACTCTAACAATTAAGTCCTAGCCAGACTACACGTCTCAAAATTCAGATTTCAGGGGATATTTTTTTTCCACGTTAAATCTCTCAGGGCAATAAACCTCTGCTAATATTCCAGTGCTGGGGACAATCTAAGCTGGTGGTGGCCCTGCCACACTCAGGGCACAGCAGGAGGCTGGAGCAAAGGCCAGCGTTCTGTAATCTACAGGCTATATAGTTTCAGAAAGCATCTGTTGCTGTCAAACGTAAGAAAACAAATATTCACCAAAATCTGAGAACATCTAAATTACATTATTCATTGCTTCAAGCTAACTTGAACTCTTCAAGACACTCTGGCTAAGAGTTTATTCAGACTTCAAATTTATTGGCCTGCAATGAAGACTTCCTTGTGGGCTAATGACCCTGACATACATCAATGGACTTTTGAGTCCAACTGATTAACAGAAACTTTGGTCGTGTCAAATGTCTTGGGTTCACACCCTATTTCTTCATACATAAGCAACCTCTGAAGCACCATTTAGTTTGGCCTGTGGTCACAAACACTGTTTGACAACTTTGGAGTTTTTACATAATATTAGTTTTTTTTTTTTAAAGCAACACTCTTCTAGCTTTATGAAAAGCTAAAGGATATTCATGACCTTTATATAGCTTATGGGTCTTGCCATTGAGCTGTGCTGTCTAAAATGATAACCAACGGCTGCCGTGGCTACTGAGTGCTTGAAGTATGGCTAGTCTGAACCAGATGTGCTGAAAGAATAAACACAGTGGATTTCAAAGACAGTACAAAAGCAAGTAAAACCTCACTAATAATTTTTGATTATATGTTGAAATGATACCATTTTCATATACTGGATTAAAGAAAACTATATTAAAATTAACCTCACCTGTTTTGTTTCTTTCCTGTGTGGTTGTAAAATTTTAAATTACACTGTGGTTCGCATTACATTTCCATGTCACTGTGTTACTATAGGGGATAATAACTTCGCTACTACCCAAAGAGGGTTGCAAAGATTCAGGTAGAGAGCATAGTGACAGGTCTGAAGGACCGAAAACAAGGAATACTTCCAAAGAGAAGGAGTCAGCAGCTTGAAATCCAAGCTGTATCTGTCTTAAACCCCTGGGAACATTTTGAGGGAAAAAGAAAAAGGTTGCCTAGAGTTTGTGGGGGTGCTGGGAGGGTTAAGGAATTAGAGTAGTTTGAATAAAATATGTAACATTAATAACCATTTCCTTAATATCCAGCTCTGGCCCAACCCAAAACTATTTAAGAGTCTATGTGGATGGTTATTTAACAGAATGACGTTTATATTTCTTTTGTGTTTGTAATAACATGGCAATGGAGCAAGCCAACTTGTTTTAAATCAGAACCAAATGTGTTCCAGGCATGTTTAAAGTTCAGGTTATGTGCAGAAATCGGATACACGGCAGTCTGTTTGCTATTCTCCTCCACCAAAATGGGTGCAGGGGTGGGAGGGGGCAAAGATGTGCTTCCTTACATCAGGGCTACTCCCATTCATCTTAACGCTGAAAGACTCATTTACTGATTCATTTAAACAATACTTATTTAGCACCTGAGGCATATAAAGAGGAGATCAACGCTGTGGAGTCAGAGAAAACTAGGTTCACCTCTAGGTTTGCCACTGACTAGCAGTGTAACTCCAAGTGATGGAGCCTCCCAAAGGCTCTATTTTCACCTCCAAAAATGCAAATAGGCACTCTGTAAGAATGTAATAAATGGAAGCCTGCAACTTTGACCTCAAAGAACTTACGGTCTTACCTGTAAGTGCTTTGAAGTTAGTAATGTAACATGACAAGACTCTGAAAGGTTGAACATCATATGGGAGTCACAGGTAACAGGAATTCAAAGTATGGACACGGTAGGGAGCTTCTGAGCTGACTGTTTAACATGGGAAAGGACTGAGACATGGGGAGATGTGGAAAGTAAAATCTGGTCAGGGAGAACGCTGTGAATACCCATGTCTGTCAAAAACTTTAGTTTCCCTTTTACGTGCCTCAGAGCACTTCAAATAGCCCCTCTTCCTAAAAGGAGCTGTGGGTGCAGGACAGCAGAGAGGAAGGACAGCAGTGACTGGGGGCAGGAATTCCTTAAGTCAGCTCCCAGTGATGCTCCTGAGGAAGCACCACTCCTCAGAGGCGCATTCGGAAATACGTGGGTGTTTTCTGTCGTCACAGGATGGGGCACTGGTGCAGACATTTAGCATCCATCCAGGGTAGTCACAAAGAATCCAGCTCGATAAAGAAGTGTCCTACCCATTAACGCCAAGACCCTTAGCTGAACAATACTGGTAAGGGTGTTTCTTTTTCAAATGTTCTGTTTTTCAGTAAATGATCTAAATAGTGCATATCTATGCCTCTTCTCCTTTCTATACTGTCAGTGACTTAGACTTACTCAAGGACCATGCACTGCCATGAAAACTGTTCCTACTTAGGGTTAGAATTTCCTCCTAGGTGCTCCACATGTGTGGTTCTAATGCATGATATTCTAATTCGGGACCTTAGCTGAGGTACTGCTCTACGTGGTGGGGACTGCACTGTGATAAGACGGCCACAGAGCAGTTATTTACCTTGAAATGTGTATCAGCGTACAAGGTCACTCCCTGGTTGGCAAGGACCACCAGTCAACAAATCCCACCAATGCAAAATGTTTTAGTGCCTCACTCGAAAATATGAACAAGAGCAAAACAAAATGACAGAAGGAGGAGGGGGAAGAGGAGATGAAGGGGAAGGAGAAGAAGGGAAAAGAAGAGGAGGACGGGGGAAAGGGGAGAGGAGGAGAGGAGGAAAGGAGAACAGGGCAGGAGGATGTGGGGAGGAGGAGAAAGACGAAGGACGAGGTGACAGTAAGGAAGGACAGGGTAGGGAACAGGGGAAGATAGAGGAAGGAGAAGGAGGATTTTTTTAAACCTACAGTATTATAAGGAGAAGAAAAACTACCGCATTCCAAAAAATGGGATACTATTTTTAAAAGAAAAATATTTAGCAAACAAGAAAAAACCTTGTAAACTAAAAATAAAACAAAAATAACACAACAGTATCCAAAATTTGGAAAATTTTAAAAATCTCCCAGAAAGGAGAACAAGAGGACATACGTATGTAAAATAAAGGAGGAAAGATAACTTTTTTTTTTAAAGTTCAATCCAAGAGTCCAAAACCAACTAACCAAATTTCCAGAAAGAAAGAAAACAGATAGATTATAAACTGGATAGGGGATTCCCCGGTAGAGCAGTGGTTAAGAACCTGCCTGCCAATTCAGGGGACACAGGTTCGAGCCCTGGTCTGGGAAGATCCCACATGCCGCGGAGCAACTAAGCCCATGTGCCACCACTACTGAGCCTGCATTCTAGAGCCCACGAGCCACAACTACTGAGCCCACATGCCACAACTACTGAAGCACCGGCACGTAGAGCCCGTGCTCCTCAACAAGAGAAGCCACTGCAATGAGAAGCCCGCGCACTGCAACAAATAGTCCCCACTCGCTGCAACTAGAGAAAGCCCACGCACAGCTACGAAGACCCAATGCAGCCAAAAAAAAAAAAAAAAATATATATATATATATATATATATATAAAAACTGGATAGAAAATATCAAAGAAATATACCAGAAAATTTCCAGAATTAAAATGTTTCTATATTGATAAAGCAAACTAAGTATCTAAGCTGATATGAATGAATGAAAAAATACCCTTCTCAAGGCACAGCCTACTGAAATTTCACGCCTGAACTAAAAGCATCTTAAAATCTTCCAGAGAGACTATGACAAGTCATAGGCAATTACAATAGTATCATAATTCTCATTCATGCCATAGAAAGCTACATTATAATGAAGTAAAGCCTTAAATTCTAAGGGAAAATGATTTTCAACCCAAAATTCTTTATATGCCTAAAATTTCAGTCAAGCAGAAGGAAACAGTGACATTTTCAGGCATGCGAAGTTGAAAAAAAAATTACTTCCCTACTACTTCCTGGCACTATTCGAAGTTGTATGCTACCAAAATGAGGAACTCAGCCAAGGAAGTGAGAGACTTTCCTGAATACAGAAAACTGAGAGTTAAAGACAGAAAAGAGGGGGGAAAAAAAGAATTTCCAGGATGGAAGCAGAAAACATTCCTCGGATGGTAAGGGCATCCCAAGATGACAGCTGTACAGCCAGCCCAGAAGGCAAATGGCAAAGGATGGATCATGACAACCAACTTCAGGAAGAAGATTTATCAGGGAAAAAAAAAAGGAACTAATTATCTGACATCTTGACCACGGAGAAAACTATATTGAGAGGATACAGAGGTTGTGGAAAGAACCTGTGATGAGTATAAAAATATTAAGCTCAAGGAAAAAAACAAGGCGATCGTTAACTCCAGGGAAAACAAAATTCTGTCAA
Organism: Stenella coeruleoalba; assembly: GCF_951394435.1. Lineage (NCBI taxonomy): Eukaryota > Metazoa > Chordata > Mammalia > Artiodactyla > Delphinidae > Stenella > Stenella coeruleoalba. The sequence continues at coordinate 73,325,776 of NC_137162.1, forward strand.
AAAAGGAAACGAAATCTTTGTATATTCCTGGGCTTGTCAGGGAACAGCAAGAGCATACATAATATAAACACTGAATATTGATTTAACCAAAACTTGTGATTTAACTTTATTGGGAAGAGAAGGGAGGAGAAAAGTGAACAACTAAATCCTTTCTACCACACAAGAGTACAGCAGAATATGTATGAAAGAAATGAATCAAGAGAAAGCGATAAGAATAGATTATTTAGAAAATGGAGAAACAATACTAGGAGAAACAGCTCAAAGAGTAAAAAGTGGCTTCATCTAAGGAACAGAAGATGGTGTTGTAGATAAGGGTACTATGATTTTTTAATTAGCCTTTTTATACAATTTCATTTTTAAACCATATGTATGTATTGTTTGATGATCATTTTTAATATACTGGCCAATTTCAGTACTCTGGCCACAGAAAGAACATAATGGACAAGTGTGAAAATCTGGCCTAAGGCCATTACAACTACACTTGCTAAGTACAAAGTCGACCTAATGTTCTTCCATGATTTGTAAAGATAGTAATTATGCTTTTGCTTAATTTTTTTTATCTTGACCTCATAATATTTATACTGACATCTTATTTTAAAAGATTCTGGTTAAAGTTGAGTGGTTTAAGTATCAGACAATGAAACAACAGCAGCAAAAAGAAAATGTGACTTTTTCACTGCAGCCTTCAAGACAGCAGTAGCAGGAATTCCCTGGTGGTCCAGCAGTTAGGGCTCCGTGCTTCCACTGGAGGAGGCACGGGTTCGATCCCTGGTTGGGGAATAAAGATCCTGCATGCTGCGTGGCGCAGCCAAAAAAAAAAAAAAAACAAAGACAGCAGTAGCAAGGCTTCTTGCAAGTGGGTTCCGCTTTCCCACCTCCCCAGAGTGGGACTGGGCAGCACCACACTAGGAATGTCAGGGGACAAAGGTGGTTAAGTGAACCACTCAAGGGGCAACAGACTGGAGGAGTCCTTTTGCTTTGAAGTCTTCTTGGCAGTGCAGAATCCAGTGGGAAGACAGAGCAGAAAACGGCGAGCCAAATGGAAAGGCAGTGGGGCAGACGACGCCCGCAGCAGTCAAAAAACAAGACAGGTCTTTGCACATAACAGACAGATCTGAACGTATCTGAAGATCATTAAGAACAATTACCCAGGCCTACCCAATATTGGTGATGCTTCATATTACTTATGCACTAAATCTAGTACTAAATGAGCGTCTAGCTGTCCACTCTTCTATGACTTTAGAAATTGTACCAACAGAATGTCGTTGTCCTCCCACTCTAATAACTATTACGGAAGACTGTCATCTTCACTACAAGGAGGACTCCACCTCTGTCAATGTACCGTCTATATACTTTCACTTGCTCCACAAAAGTAACCCGTGAACTACCAAATGGACAATTAATTCACACGGTCTTTCCATAATCTTTTAAGTTGTCGATACATTTAACTGTATCACAAAATTTACCTTTTTTTCACTGGATGCTCCCACGAGCTCAAATCATCTGCTGAAGCAAACAAACCAACTGGACAAGGGCTTTCTAATATTCCAGTGGACTGTAGTTATATCAGCTCAAAGACACACGGCGGGGAGACGGGTGCTCGTGGAAAAAAAATCATATTCGTGGGCCCTACCCTCAGATCCCAGTGAATCTTAATCATTGTGGGGGCCTGGGAATCTGCATTTTTATAAACACATCAGATAATTCTCACACACAGTTAAGTCTCGAGCATTGAGACACTGCCAAAATCACGTGGTGATGCCAGTGCTTTTCTTTCCAAACTCTCAGTCAAATTGGTTTTCTATCATCCTAGCCAGCTGCCCATCGCCATCCATTGCACTTTTCACCTGAACCCCAGGGCTACAGAGAAATACAATTATTATGAGGCGAGTAAAGGATTTAAATCTGACAACCTAAGTCATTCTCGGCATTAAGGCCACGCCAGTGCTCTGGATAGGCAGCCTAATTCACTACAGCCTCGAGAAGTTTTCTGGGCTAACTAAAGGATGGAAGAAGCAGTCACAGACTTACATGTTACTGTGAAAACTGCTTCCAGCCTTTTCTCAACTTGCTCTACTCAAGGCCTGTTGAGCCAACACTGCCTCACACTGTATCTCATTAGAAGAGGTCTCAAGTGCGAATATAACCAGCAGGTGTTCAGTAGGCCTGGAGAACGTTTTCCTCCACTCAAGAGGACTGGGACTATAATCTACAGGTTTATGGAACGAGTTCAGATATGCAAGACAGCCAAGGAAGACATTCAGAGAGGATCTGACCTACGACCCCACCCGGTCCTTCCTCCACAGCCAGCTGCACAATTCCACCTTCTGTAAAACGTGGCTTTGCATAATCAAGTTACTACAGATCAAGGCATCCTCATTCGGAACGCCTAGGAAAACATTTAGGGGAGCTCTCATTTCTTAAACTCAGCAGTTTGCCGCCGATAAATCACAAGCCTGTTTTTAGGAAATTAAGCAGATGCTCTCCTCTCAAGACATTTAGTCTGAAAAAAGATAAACTCTTTGAGGGCTAAGCCATCAATTCTCATCTCTGAAAAGAATCATTTGTTTTTGTTACAGCTGATCGAAATCTAACATCTGATTATAATTTATTCCATTTAAAGGCCTTGGTTGGTTAACATGAATTCATTTTTCATCAGTAGGCAGAAAACTACCTTTAAATGTGGTTTTCATCTCAAACAATGCTTGAGGAGTATTTTAAGGTAATAGTCTTTGGCCTAGGATAAAAGTTATAACCGATATCGTTACCTCGATTTCCTTTCATAAAATATGTGCGTATATTTACGATGCAAACATGGTGGTCATATTCTAAGCCATAGCTTTATTCTTCTTCCCAGAATTGTAACTTTGGTTAAGGATCACATTCTATCTCAATTAAAATTAATCTGCTGTAATAGCAATGTGGGCCTGGATGTATTCATTTTCTATCTTCTCAGCAGCTTTTTGTACTCCGTTTACTTTGGGAAGTTTAAACTCATTTTTCTTAAGTTCAAGGAACTTAAATGTCTCAGGCCTTGATTATTTACCAGTCTCAAAATATTCAAGCTTTTCTGAAAAGGTAATGAAAATTTCTTTGCCAGCCCTGGGTTGACAGTTGGCAATGCTCTGTCAGGCTCTGGGTGTTCATGCTTAAAGCACCTATCCTGAAACATAAAGTGTAAAATACTCTAGATTATCTTTCTGATTTTGCTAAATCTGTTTAGGTTAATTTCAGAATGGTTTGAAAATAAATTCTTGATATAAGGGGTCAGATGTAATACCTGCATCCATCCTTTTTTTTTAAATGGTGTATTTTCCCAGAGAATTTAAAGATTTTATCTCAAGGTTTTATAATTTCTAAAACTATGTTATAATAACCATGAAATTCAGTAATACCGTGAGCATCAGTAAGAATATAGTGTTTGCAGAGTGAAGTATAAATTCACATAATCACTTTGGAAAGTAATTTGGTTTACATAAAGAATAATTGTAGGGCTTGCCTGGTGGCACAGTGGTTAAGAATCTGCCTGCCAATGCAGGGGACACGGGTTCGAGCCCTGGTCCGGGAAGATCCCACATGCCGCGGAGCAACCAAGCCCGTGCGCCACAACTACTGAGCCTACGCTCTAGAGCCCGCGAGCCACAACTACTGAGCCCACACGCCCCAACTACTGACGCCCATGTGCCTAGAGCCCGTGCTCCACAACAAGAGAAGCCACCGCGATGAGAAGCCCGCGCTCCGCCACAAAGAGTAGCACCAGCTCACTGCAACTAGAGAAAGCCCAGGCGTAGCAACAAAGACCAAGCGCAGCAATCAATCAATCAATAAAGAAATTTATTTAAAAAAAAAAAGAATTGTTATTCTATTTCTAGGAGACTAGGTCCTAAGAATATAACCCAAAACGTGGAATAGAGAGGAAAAACTATCAGCACAAATGTGTTCATTTTAGTAATATTTAAAATAAGCAAAAGGCATGGCAAAAGCAATATGAGAATTAAGAAAATTTAGATATAGGCACTTATTCAAACATTTTAAAGTTATTGGAAAAGATGGTTTTGATGATTTGCAGAAGGTGAAGCAGTAAAGAAAAAATGATTATAATAAACTATCCAGTAAAAATAAAACTTTTAAATAGGCATGATTTTTAAATGGGTCATAAAATTGTATGTGAAATATGATTACAACTATTATTTTTTAAATATACACACAAAAACTAGGGATGTTCATCAAAAGGCCAAAATGTGTATGCTACGAAAGAACATGATTACTATATTATAGTATTATTTTTTTTCACTTCCCAATTTTTCTTGGGCTACAGCTGCAGTACTCTGAAAATGACCCCAAAAAAGTATAGACACACACATACCTAAAAGTAAAAACCACTTAAGAGTTTTTATCATAAGTCTAATCATTTTCAAAATTATCTCCTTTGAAAAAATAAGAACTTTATGAATTTGTATTAACTCATATATCTAACTAAACCCAGTAAAGCCTGTATTTACAAAGGCTATTTAAGATTAACGACGTCAAGCAGAGGGATAAACTAGGAGCCTGGGACTGACATATACACACTACTATATATAAAACAGATAAGTAATAAGGACCTACTGTATGGCACAAGGAACTCTACTCAGTAGTGTAATGGCCTATATGGGAAAGGAATCTAAAGAAGAGTGGATATACGTATATGTATAACCGATTCACTTTACTGTACAGCAGAAACTAGCATAACGTTGTCAATCAACTATACTCCAATTTAAAAAAAAAAGGTTAACAAAGTCAAAACAAATGTACCAAACAGTACATCTTGCCCAAATTCTTCAAAAGTCTACCCAAGCTAGAATGCCTGCCTTCTAGTAGGTGCTGCCAAGCTCCTCCCACTGTTGTGAGGTAGAGACAGCCTCCACCTTCCCATTCCCTGGTCCTGATTCCACACAGACTCTTCCCCTGTAAAAGGCAGTCAGCTTAACTGTACCTGCTCAGTGTCTATAAACAGAACTCTACAGCTGTGGGGCTTCCAAATAAGCACGTTTTACGAGCACAAATCACGAGCCAACAAAAACGGTTTTGAAAAACGGGGTGCTATGTTACGTGCCTGTTATAGCAGCAAGGGCTGAGCGTCAACTTCTCAAAATAGCGCTGCTGTTCACACCAAGAGAAACCCCCTCACACTCACGAGCAGAGACAATGAGGGCCAAGGGAAGAACAAAGAGTTCACCTCCAGCACTGAAGAAAGAATATCTCGAGCTTCAGTGGATGCATCTTGAAGCAATTCGTAGCCAATCTTTGCCCAAAGAACGTCTGAAAGCGCAAGGAATCACAAAACAAAAGTGCGGGTGTTCCTTCCCATCCCTGTTCTACTAGATTTTGCGAAAGGCAATCAAAATTGCATTGGTTCAAGCAAGAATGCTCTCTGGGAGGCACTCAAGTAGCTACAGTGTATGAAGAAATACTCCCATCAGAAAAAAAAGTCTCCTGTACTTGTCACCGTCCTGCCCCTGAAAGGCAGGGAAACTGGTCTCAAATTTTTTAAATGGAGATGCTCCTTGGTCAAGCAATCCACACTGATCTGCTACTGTGTCCTTCCCTCTTCCAGGTGGAAATGATGGGAGAAGAAGAGGACAGGTAAGTAAGAGAAAATTAAGAAGAATTGTTTAAAAATTATTTGAAGGACTTACAGTTAGGAAGAAAATCAACATCACTGGAGACTATTTTCTAAAGATAGTTGATACTGACCAGGGTGCTTGGTCTTCCCCAGTCAACAGAAATTGCCTAGAGGCCAGACAAGAAATTCAGGCAAGGCTTTATTGGGGCTTTCCCTCTCTGCTCACAGACGCGCCCCCAAAGTTAACCTGGTTCCTTCCCTTTCTAGGCTCCCCCCCTCCTTTTTTTTAGTATTTATTTATTTATTTATTTGGTTGCACCGGGTCTTAGTTGCGCCAGGCGGGCTCCTTAGTTGTGGCCTGAGAACTCCTAGTTGCGGCATGCATGTGGGATCTAGTTCCCTGGCCAGGGATCGAACCCGGGCCCCCTGCATTGGGAGCATGCAGTCTTAACTACTGTGCCACCAGGGAAGTCCCTGTAGGCCCTTTAATGGCTATTGTTGTTGTTCTCCTTTTTAGCCCTTGTTTATTTAACCTTCTGATTGAGCTTGTGTCTTCTAGGCTGCAACAGTTCGAAGCAAGGCTCATGATGGCTCAAGGAATTCAATCCATTCCAGCAGAGGGTGGCCCAGGTCCCTATAGGTCCTTGGAACAGTTAGCAAGGGACTTCTACACCTCTAGGGTAGGCTAGGGTCTGCGGCCCCTGTCCAGCAGAAAGAAGTTTCAGAAGAAGAGACCTTCGGTCCCTTACCCCTTAAGGATAAGGGTGTAGAGTCTCTCGGGGGAGAATGAGACAGGCTGGGACCTGGAAGCCTTTGCTGCAGTGCTTGCACCTGGATGAACCTCTCCTTCAGCAACGAAATACAAAGAAACTATAAGTGGCTAAAAATAACCACATGCATGCCAGCAAATTCTGGACGAAAGATACAAAGAGACCAAAAAACCTCAACGGCCACTTCCGAGGAGCTGGGAGCAAAAGCAGGGAACTGCGCTCACCCCCTGCACACACCACCACCAGAGGGGTGGGCAGACCACCTAAGCAGCCCCTCCAGCCCTAGCCCCGGACACGCCCCTACCACCCCATACAAGGAACAAGCTGGTCCCCCCTAAGGTGGGGACACGCAAGGGAGACTCGCTACCCCCTGCTGCAGCAGGGGACCCAATAAAGTCTTGCCTGAATTTCCTGTCTGGCCTCTGGTCAATTTCTTTTGACTGGGGAAGGCCAAGAACCCTGGTCGGTATCAAGTGACTCAAAATCTAACTGTCCCCAACTTTCTCCACCATTTTCCCCCCAGCCCTCACCAAAGAAAAAAAATGAACAATGACAAAAGAGGGAGCAAAGAATATTATCCCAAACTAATAGCCATATGTGGAATACTGCATGTATTTCTCATCATGACACCTGAAGAAAGGACTGTGTCCAGATAAGACCAATTAATATAATGAACAAGATATTTATTAGAGACTACTTATCCTCTAACAAGGTTTTCTGTGGGAACTTTCATTCTAGGGAGGAGAAGTTGAGAACATCAGAAAATCGCATCTATAAAATTATGAAAGGTATGCAGAAAATACGAAGGTTTGTCACATTCTGGGAAATATACTCTATGTATTCTAGAAATACATGCACCACCACCTCATCTTGAAAAACACTGCTAAGCACTACTTTATATGCGGTTAGCAAACCTATGAAACTTGGTGGCAGACCTGAGAAACAGAACTAGGTGCAAAAAGAATTCAGAGCAATTCACTCACTCCACAGTCCACAAGGAGAGAGTGTGTTTTGAGAAGCTGGGGGTCCACGGGGTCAAAAAGCAGACAGCTCGACTCCTGAGGACACATCAGCCTTTCTGAGACAACTCTGGGTGCCTCATATTCAGAGAACCGGCATCTTCTTGCTGCATCTTACAACCTACGTACCAGTTCAGCTTACCTTCCCATTCTCTTCACTCTGCAACAACAGGTAAAAGGAATCTGCTTTTCAGTCTCACCAAGGGAAGAGGCCCCCAAGTCACACTCACACTGGGTTTAATCCTTCCCAGCATTTCTTATCTTCTTACAACTCAACAGCACCTAAAGCAATGTGAACAAGCACGCGTGTGTGTGGCACCTTCAGGGAACAGGATGTGAAGCAGATGTGAAGCTGTGAAATGAGGAGCCAGATGTGATGAATGAATGAAAGCATATTTCCCAAAACCAGGGAGTGTCTGTTTAGATCTTTGAGGGAAGGCAGAAGTGCACTAGTAGAAAGGATTAGTAGACTGGAAAGGGCAAGCGAGCACTTATGGTCAAAGGTCAGTTTCTCAAAGGCAAAATTCTTCTACATCTTTTTTCAAGTAAACCATTTCCCACTGATTCCTAAACGTGGGCATTGGTTATACTCTACACTTCTGCATAATCTCATTTTATTTCTGGGATCATCTGCCAGGCAGTTGCCTTTTTTTCAATGGGTAATCTAAAGAGCCTATAAAACTACAAGGGATTGAGAACAATGGGAAAGAAACTTAAATGCTCAGAGACAGGAGTCACTTTTATTAGAGAAACTTGGAGCGCTTTCAGTTAGGCTGTAGGTTTGCCGTGAAAGGAGTTTTAAGTCTGTTATGATTCCCAAGCCGCTCGCTTTCAGATAAGAGGGAAATACGCCCATTCCCCAAAGCATCCATCTTCACAAGAAATTCAAGTACCATAAGTATCACAGCCATTCTCAATGCACACTACGTTTCTTGGCAGCAACTAGAACTGAAAGCAGCAAAATTCTTTAATTAAAGAGAAATTTTAAGAGATGCTCTAAAACAGGGAGGGATTTGTTTTTAACAGACTTCCTTATAATGAGTCATTTCATAGATAGAAGGCTCCAGGCTGACAGCCAAGAAGCAGCAGACACAACTCCTCAGCACAAGCAGGCCGTTTACATCCAATCTGCTCGGAGACGTCAAAGTCCTGCTTCCAGCCAAGGCCAGGCTGAGCATCACTAGGGCGAGGGATAAGCACTGCGTCCTTAGTCAGCAACTCCCTGGTTTGGGAAACTGTGTATGAAAGATGGATTTCTCCTTAGTCAAAACAGCTCCAAACTCCTCTACAACGAGTTTTCTGCTCCACGTTCAATCCTCTGACATTAAGTGTAGCACAGACATCATACCATCCATCAACCCACTGGGCTGACGGTTGCTTATTGTTAATTCCACAGGAATAAATAAAATTTTAGATTTTCTGGAAATAGTTGCCAGTGGGCAAGGATGGAAACAAAGACGTACACGACGTGATAATGAAAAGCTCCTCATTAGCTCGACGGTGCGCCCACCGAACGACTGAGCAAGATGACTTAACCTCCCCCACGTGAAAAGGGGGCAAAAAGAGTTCCCAGCCCTATGTTTTTAATTGGATTCTCCCAGAAGCAGACTCTGTGACAAGCAGCTGAGTGAACGTCATGTATGCAGAAGCTGATCCCAGGGGTCACTGGAAGCGGGGAGGGAAAGACAGCAAAGGAGGAAGCTGGTCCAGGTGTGTGAGCGGGGCCCTCTGCCGGCCTCAGAGCCAGTTCCGCAGGGAACCTCTCAGGGCTGCCCCTCAAGGGGCTTGGAGGCAGACATTCACCACCCCCAATTCTAGCCTGTCACTGGTGGAGGGCAGCTTCTGCTCTGAGCAAACTCCTCGGGCTGCAGGGCCCTCAGGCAGGAGTCACAGGCTGGAGGACCAACTCATCAAAGGGTTTTTAGCGCTTTAAGTCCAGGCTCCCGGGAAAACCCTCAGGTGCAAGCAAACTAAGACAACTGGTCACCCTACCTGGTGCTCCAGTGGCGAGGGGTAGGGGCACAGCACTGCCAGCGTCTGCTCAGCCGTCCAAAGTCACGAGGGTCAGATGTGCTCCACCAGGCAGAGCACGCAGCCCGGGGCGTAGCACTCAGAGTGGGATGTTAGCTACTTCTGCGTATTCAAAGCAGCGTTAAGAGTCATGGGATCCGCTCTTCCCACACAGAACACACGTGGGGCCCGTGCCCTCTGGAGCTGGGTCCGCTGGACACCACTGCTCAGGCTGCCAGGCCCTGCCTGCTTAGGTGGCTCCAGAGTAACACAAAGGAGAGCCTCCGATACAAGAAATGCCCTTCTTAGCTGCTCTGTCTCTGATGTGGAGCAGAGAAGCTCAGCTTGAAATTCAAGCTAGACACAAAGGAGAACTGAAGGTGTCACACCAATAGGAGCAGCTCTCCTAATCAACCTGCACATCTCCATCGCTCTCCCCGTCCTTCTGCGAGACGAAGGGACCCACACACTGGAGGGCCCTGAACCCTCGAGGCTGATGAGATACACGCGTGCACCCTGGGCACCTCCGCTCCCATCGACTCTGCTGTCTGTTATCAAGACCCAGCTGTATTTGTTCCCAAATGTCTGTCAAATAAATAATCCTAAAAAAATGTGACTGTTTCTAATCCCTCATATTCAGAGAAGGCCTGGGCCCTGTAACAACAACAAAAAAAATGTAAATGGATATTTATATTTTAAGGGTATAATAAAATATTTATAATGTGTATATTTTTTGATGATTTCCCCAATTTATCCAGGTTTATTTGGTTTCAATCACTTTGGAAAAGCACTTTTTTTTTAAAAAAAGGCAAATTTCTTTTTTAATTTTTTTAAAATTTATTTATTTTATTTTTTTGGCTACATTAGTTGCAGCATGCAGGGTCTTCACTGAGGCGTGCGGGATCTTTCACTGCGGCGCGTTGGCTTCTCTCTAGTTGTGGCATGCGGGTTTTCTCTCTCTAGTTGTGGCGCTCGGGCTCCAGAGCACGTGGGCTCTGTAGTTTGCAGCGCCTCTCATTGAGGCTCACGAGCTCAGTAGTAGTGGCGCGCGGGTTTAGTTGCCCTGAGGCATGTGGGATCTTAGTTCCCTGACCAGGGATCGAACTCACGGCCCCTGCCTTGGAAGGTGGATTCCTTACCACTGGACCACCAGGGAAGTCCCTGGGAAAGCCCTTCTACTGTATACAACCACTTCTCTAGGTAGTATATGTGGGGTGGCTGGGGAGTCTCTTCAAAGATGGCTTCTCAAACAATCCAGAGGAGATCCTCTCTGAAGGTGGCAGAGAAGACACCTGACCAGTTATTAATGAAAAGGAATGAACTGCTTCCCATAATACACAGAAAATGCAAACAATCCTATCAATTACCGCTAACCTTAAACATGCTCCCAGGTTTACTCAAAAGCCAAGAGTTCGATCATGAATATCTAACTCTTGGTCAGAATGAAATGGAGCTTCTTAGCCACCCAAAACCTATTTACCTTAGTCTAACACTTTTTCTTACAAAATAACATTTCCATACACTATAACTTTGGACTATACAATATTAAAAACGTTTACAACACAGAGGAATAAAACTGGCAAGTCTAAATTCAAAACCCTGAAGACAGAAAGGAGTTTCAAACAGCATTGCCATCTCCGTCCACAAACTTCATGATATTGACCTGAAATTTTGAATATGAAAAATATTTTTCCAAGGGGGTGGGAGGGTGGGACAGGGTTGGATTGGGAGTTTGGGATTAGCAGATGCAACTATGATATACAGGATGGATAAACAACAAGGCCCTACTGTATAACACAGGGAACTATATTCAATATCCTGTGATAAACCATAATGGAGAAGAATATGAAAAAGAATATATATTTGTACAACTGAGTCCGTTGCTGTACAGCAGTAATTAACACAACATTGTAATTCAACTATACTTCAAAAAAAAATAAAGTAAAAAAAGAAAAAGAAACAATAAAAATATATTTCTCTTTTCCCTGAAGCTTCTGGTACAAGGCTCAAGGAACTTTACAACTGGGCATCTGTGATGTACACCTACTGTGTTGTTTGAGAAAATTCAATTCTGCTCAACACGGCTGGAAATTCTGCTCAATAACACAAGAAAATAGATGCATAGATGAAACTCCTCAGATGTGTTAAGCATAGATAAGTAATGAGACACGACAAAGTAAGTTGAACATTCGCATGTGAACACAGAAAGGGATGGAAGGACCAAAAGACACCTAAAATTCATGAAACACTAAATATGCAAAAGACAGCTAATATTCATAAGGCACTAAACGTGCAGAAGGCACCTGAGGCACACTAAATATTCACGATACGCAAATTACACATGAGCCATGTGGCACTCACTATTCATGAGGTCTTAATTAGGCCACCGGGGTAACATTCTTCTGCACAATACACACAAATAAAACCCAGAGCTGTGAAGAGGCTGCCTGGCAGATCCTGTGTCTCTCCCACAGAGAAGCAGTGGGCAAACCCGACCAGAGAAGACCCTGGCTGCAAGTTAAAAATGTTTGGTTGATGCCTGTTTTCTGAAGTCAACCTCAACTGAGTGAACATACACACACACACACACACACACACACAAAAAAAAATTTCCAAGTGATATATACATGTTTGTATGCAACTGCATGCTTCTATACCTATACAAATATAGGTACTTGCGTATATTGGGTTGGCCGAAAAGTTCGTTCGGGTTACAGAAAAACCTGAACCAACTTTTTGGCCAGCCCAATATATACACATACGTAGTGTGTAGCGTGCGTATGTCTGTGTATAGTGTATGTGTGTGTCTGCATCTACTATATGACATGTGAGTGTAAGAAATCTGTGCAGATCTTCTCCACAATGTATTTCAGGCACCTAACAACAGGGTCTGACACTAAGTACTCAGCAAATATTTGTGAAGCTAACTGCTTGTCAGTAGGAGTTACCAAGAACATTCAACTACAGACCTTGAATTTCACCCAGACAGAAACTGGATTTTAATCACTTTATTTTTTATCAATCCCCCAATCTACATATCTGAAATACAGCAGACATATAAAACACATTAAATGGATGGATGGATGGATGGATGAATAAATGGGTTAAGAAACCAAAGAATAAAAGAAATAAGTAGCATTTTTTTAGTTACTCTACTTAAAAGTATTTAATCCTCATAGAGAAAATTGCATGTGACTACATTTTGATTACCAGCATGTATAAACTCATTTTACATTTAAAGAAAAATTTAAATAAGGTGAGGATATCTCTTAAATGATAAAGCCTAACTGGAGTAAATGAATATTAGCAATATTGTGTATTTTGTGTGTAGCATACCAACCCCTACCTTTCAGAACAACAGTTGTATGTCTGTTAACATATAGTAACAATACGTCTTAACCACCTCTCTGAAAATATATCGTTATCTGTCACACGGGTAGAATGATACCTACGCTGTCTAGAGTTTTGATGATTAAATGAACTAATGAGTTAATAATAATTATTGTGAAAACAGAATCATAGCTGATTTTTTTTTTAAATGGATTTCAAGATGACCACACAAAGGTTATGTCATATGGTCCTGGATAGGAACAGACCACTCAGACTACCTGATCCTTATTTGCTAATGCAAAACACTCTTCAAAATCAAAAGGAAAAAATGCAATACTGAAATGCTATACAAACACATGACTCCAGTCTTATTTAATATCACAAATTACTGATCTGCTTCACAAAGCATTGAGTCAACTGAATTCCACTTTTCATACTCTACCTCTATAACTCATTAACACTTGCCAAGTACAACTGTAAGCTAGAGATCTAAGGTGAAGGAAATTAATAACTGTACAGGTGAGGTTGCACAATGACTAGCTGTATTTATTCTGAATATTTGCTAACTGAGTGAAGCAGAAACACTTGCAAACATCTTGCAATCACGTTAGCCTTTGTCAAACTCTTCTGTACTCATTTATTCAAGAACAATTTTATACCCACTTTGTCGGTCACTACGCTAAGAAAACACTGAAATACACTAATTCACCCCAATTTGCCCAGGAGTTTCCCGTTTTTAGCACTGAAAGTCCCATTTCCTCAGAAACTCTTCAGTCCTAAACTAATAGTTGGAATAGTTGGTCACCCACACTGAGAAATAAATGAAGAGGAAAAACAGATATGATTACTACCCATGAACCTTACTGCCCAATGAAGGAGAGAGAAATTAATTAACAATCACACAGAGAAATTACGTAATAGCATCACAGCAATGATCCCTGAATCCTAAATTATGGCTAAGGCCCAGAGATAAGTACACCACAGCACATGTTCAGAGGGCAGCCTTCAGAACACCAGATGTTGGGGAAACCCTCCTCCCAGATTTTACTAAGAGACACCAGGACCGGCCTTAACTCTGCCCTGCATCGTACCATCCACCCAACCCCGGGGAATACAAAAGGGGGACTGAGAACACAGCGATGGTCACATTTTAAGGAGACTAGAATTCATGGAGGAAGAAGTTATTTCTTCCCATTCCTGATTTGAAGACAGAAGATGTAAAAAGAACAAGATTGAGACTTAAACACAGAAATGAGAAAGGAAAGTTATAATATCTGATCGAAACATCATTCAGGAATATGTTATATTCTACCTCACAGAAAAGGGAATTTCAACATAGCAGAGCTAAGAACAGTTACTGAAAAATTATGTGTGTACACGTGTGTGGTGTGTATATGACAGTTTTGTGTTTACATTCAGAGTAGAGATACTCAACTACTCAATAAGATAGTTCAAACTGCAAACTGTGACAAGAGTTATGAAGAAAAACTACAGGGAAGTCTGAGAACACTCAGCTGGAGTCCCTGACACAGAGCAAAGAGCACAAGGAAGGTTTTCTGTAAGGAAGGGTATTGATCAAAATATGAAGAATGAACGTGAGTTAACAAAGTAAAGATGATGAGCAGTCAGGGAGATGGGAGAGCTTCACAGCAGAGAGAAGAGTCCACATAAAGGCCTTGAGGCAGAGTAGGAACTGGAAAGAGGACCACAGAGAATGACGGGATCAATCTTGAGACCACATCACAGACTTTTTTTTGTCTTGAAGGTTTTTTTTTTTTTGCGGTACACAGGCCTCTCACTGTTGTGGCCTCTCCCGTTGCGGAGCACAGGCTCCAGACGCGCAGGCTCAGCGGCCATGGCTCACAGGCCCAGCCGCTCTGCGGCATGTGGGACCTTCCCGGACCGGGGCACGAACCCACGTCCCCTGCATCGGCAGGCGGACTCTCAACCACTGCGCCACCAGGGAAGCCCTGTCTTGAAGCTTTTAAGAAGAGAAATGACACTAGCATATTTGCATTTTTAAGGACCACTCTAGCCAAAGTGTGGAAAACGTCTAGAGGTCAAAAGAATATACCCAAATGCTGTACACTTTAAAAAAATAATCATGTTGTACAACCTCAATATATACACTCACCCCTCGGTATCAACAGGGAGATTGGTTCCAGGACCCCTGCCAATACCAAAATCCACAGATGCTCAAGCCCCTTATATAAAATGGCATAGTATTTGCATGTAACCTAATGCATCCTCCAATATATTTAAGTCATCTCTAGACTACTTATAATACCTAATACAATGTAAATGCTATGTAAATACTTGCCTGCAAGATGCAAATTCAAGTTTTGCTTTTTGGAACTTTCTGGAATTAGTTTACAAATATTTTCAGTCTGCGTTTGGTCAAATCTGTGATGTGAACCTGTGGATACAGAGGACCAACTGCACAATTTTTATGCGACAATCATACCTCAATAAAGCAGAAAAAAAAAAAAACATTATGGGAGAGTAGTTAGGAGGTTCCTACTATACCAGGGTACCTACTCCTAAAAGGTACCCTAGTACAGGTATGGCAGAGACAGATGTCCTTTGATCTGAAAGCTATCGGAAGCAAAATACACAAAGTTGATGATAGATTTACATATTAAGAAAACAAAAGATTGGAATCAAAGATAACTCTGAAGTACCTATTTGCTCAACTGATAGATAGGGGAGTGATTTACTAAGACACAGAACAGAGGAAGACTAAGTTTAGGGTAGGAAAACTGAATTTTGTGTTGGCTACGTGCAGTTTAAGTGGTACGATAGGCAGGATAATGGCCCCCATATCCTGATCATTGAAACCCGTGAATAGGTCAGGTTACAGGGGGAAGGAGAATAAGGGTTGCAGATAGGATTAGGGTTGCTAACAGCTGAGTTAAAATAAGGAGATTATCCTTGATTCTCTGCGTGGGCCCAGTGTAATCACAAAGGTCCTTAAAAGATGGAAGAGTCAGAGTCAGAGATTTGAGGAGGTTTCCCTGCTGGCTTTAAAGATGGAAGGCACCCTGAGCCAAGGAACAGAACGCAGGCAGCCTCTAGAAGCCGGAAGAGGCAAGGAAAGGGATTCTCCCCTAGAGCCTCTGGAAGTAACACAGCCCGGCCGAGGCACTGATTTTTAGGCCAGACAGGTCTATTTTGAACTTCTGACCTCCAGAACTGTAAGATAATAATTTAGTGTTGTTTTAAACCACCAAGTTCGTGGCAGTTTATTACAGAAGCAATCGGAAGCAAATACAAGTGGACTTCGAGACATCTAAACAGACGGTAATTGAACAGGAATATATAACATCGTCACAACACAACAGAGGCACATGAAAAGCTGAACTATCCTCTTTAAAAAACTTGGAGTATTTTTCACATATGCTCCCAAGAACCGTATCAATCAATATCTGAGGATCAAGAAAAACAAGATATTTTAAAACAGTATTAAACATGGATACCTATGATGGTAAAGAAGTTGATCATGAATAACTTATTATAATAAACTGATAAATATTCTAAATACAAATATTACCACTACCACTTAGGTTTCTTGGTGGCTCTGTGAAGTGCTCAAATTTAGGAAAGCACCATTATTAAAAATAGTTCAGTTAACACTTCAAAAGATGTCTCAACATATGAAACCTTCAATATTTACTTTTTTGACCATGCCACTTGGCATGTGGGATCTTAGTTCCCAGATCAGGGATCGAACCCATGCCCCGGCAGTTGGAAGCGTGGAGTCCTAACCACTGCACTGCCAAGGAATTCCCAAACCTTCAATATCATTAAGCACAATTATCTGAGACTTTGCATTATCCTTAAAGAAGACTATAAAGAGATTCTTATTCCTCCTGTAATTAATAAGTACGAACAGTAGAAAGATTTCACTGGTTTTTAGGACAAGAAATAAAGTTACCATTTATTTTCTAAAAGGAAAATAATACAGCATAGTGACTACAGTTAATAATACTGTATTGCATATTTGAAAGTCGCTAAGAGAACAGATCTTAAAAGTCCTTCTCACAAGAAAAAAAAATCTGGGACTTCCCTGGTGGTGCAATGGTTAAGAATCCGCCTGCCAATGTAGGAGACATGGGTTCGAGCCCTGGTCCGGGAAGATCCAACATGCCGCAGAGCAACTAAGCCCGTGTGCCACAACTACTGAGCTTGCTCTCTAGAGCCTGCGAGCCACAACTACTGAGCCCATGTGCCACAACTCCTGAAGCCCACACATTCTAGGGCCCACACACCACAACGATGAGTAGCCCCCACTCACCACGACTAGAGAAAAGCCCACATGCAGCAACGAACACCCAACGCAGCCATAAATAAATTAATTAAATTTTTAAAAAAATTTTTTGTAGCTATGTACAGTGACAGATGTTAACTAGACGTATTGTGGTGATCCTTTCACAACATATACAAATATCACATCATTATGTTGTACACCTGAAACTAATACAATGTTACATGTAAACTATACCTCAATTTAAAAAAAAGAAACAAACCAAACAAATTAAAACTCTAGGACGCTTCTAGGAACTTTCTGTGCACAACTTCAAACTCTGAATACCACCTCTCTCTCCCTGATTAAACCCTTTCCTAGAATCAAATACAAGCTGTCACGTAACTTCTTCTGTTCTTACTCCCATCCTAAGCAGACACAAAATGCCTCTCACACTGTTTGAACCTGAAAAACCACCACCTCTGTTACACACTGAGGTCCATTTCTCTTGTATGCACTCCATTTGGAAGAGGTTTTCAAATTTAATGGAAATGTTGCTTGACGCTGGGAAGGGGAGGTTGGTGGCAGGGAGTGCCAAAAACATCCAGAGCATAAAATTCAGAGAAAAATATAATAGAATCAGTTCTCACATAGCCGTGGAACTCAACTGGAGTGATTAAGAGTGAGCAACAGTGACTTCCCTGGTGGCGCAGCGGTTAAGAATCCGCCTGCCACATGGAATCTAAAAAAAAAAATGGTTCTGAAGAACCTAGGGGCAGGAACAGGAATAAAGATGCAGACGTAGAGAACGGACTTGAGGACATGGGGAGGGGGAAGGGTAAGCTGGGACAAAGTGAGAGAGTGGCATGGACATATATACACTACCAAACGTAAAATAGATAGCTAGTGGGAAGTAGCCGCATAGCACAGGGAGATCAGCTCAGGGCTTTGTGACCACCTAGAGGGGTGGGGTAGGGAGGGTGGGAGGGAGACGCAAGAGGGAGGGGATATGGGGATATATGTATACATATAGCTGATTCACTTTGTTATAAAGCAGACACTAACACACCACTGTAAAGCAATTATACTCCAATAAAGATCTTAAAAAAAAAAAAAAGGGGGCTTCCCTGGTGGCGCAGTGGTTGAGAGTCCGCCTGCCGATGCAGGGGACACGGGTTTGTGCCCCGGTCCGGGAAGATCCCACATGTCGTGGAGCGGCTGGGACCGTGAGCCATGGTCGCTGAGCCTGCGCGTCCGGAGCCTGTGCTCCGCAACGGGAGAGGCCACAACAGTGAGAGGCCCGCGTACCGCATAAAAAAAGAATCTGCCTGCCAATGCATGGGACATGGGTTCGGGCCCTGGTCCAGGAAGACCCCATATGCCACGGAGCAACTAAGCCCGTGCACCACAACTACTGAGCCTGCGCTCTAGAGCCCACGAATCACAACTACTGAAGCCCGCACTCCTAGAGCCCGTGCTCTGCAACGAGAAGCCACCGCAATGAGAAGCCCATGCACCACAACGAAGAGTAGCCCCCGCTCGCCGCAACTAGAGAAAGCCCGCGAACAGCAGTGAAGACCCAACGCAGCAAAAAAAAAAAAATAATTAATTTTTTTAAAAAGTGAGTGACGGTGTAAATGGCCTATTATCCAAAATAATGGATAATCCAAAAGGCTGTTCTTTTACACTTTGGAAAACATCCAGGGCTTTCTTTGCTCTGTAGACTTGCCTCTCTCATCATACTCCCTTTGAGCTAAGTTAGCCTGCATTCCCTCTGAGAACACACCGACTCAACGGAGGGGGCAGAGTCGTCCAGAAGCAGATTAGGTGGCAATGGGGAGGTGCCAGTGCTTCACAAGCGGCTCAGGGGTGGGGAATTTAAAAACTCCCATCACTTCAAACATTAGGAAGGCTTAGGAATGAGCACTCCCCACGCAACCTCCCTCCTGAGAGAAGGAAATAATCACCTGGCAATGAGAGGATGACATTCAGTGACAGCGCTGAATCTCTCTGCCTGGGATGGACTGTAAAACAAGAGCAATGCAGCCAGGGAGACACTCTTCCCCGCCAGGCCAGGCTCTGGGGTGTGACCCCTGCTACATGGATCACCACTGTTACGGTGCTGGCCACCAATGAGCGCCCACACACAGACGACTGCTCCTTAAAGGAAAGTTCTCCTTTTAACCATGGGTACGAGACCACCCCAGCAAAACGTGAGAGTCAGGTCAAAGTGTCTTCTCTCCAGCACGGGGCAGCCCATCCCCACCACGGAAGCTTACCCACTAAGCTTCACTTTCAAACGTGTTGCAAGGAAAGTTCCAATGAAGCCAGAGGCATGACTGAGTCAGGGCAGCAGTTAAGGCCTCGGGTCCCAGGGGAGCACAGCGGGGCTCGGAGGGGTTGACCATCCGTGGGACAGGGTGAGGGGAGCTCTGGGTGCCGCAGCAGGTCCTCATCAGCCAGAACTTCCATGAGGAGTCGACTCAAGAAATGTAGGTATCATGAGGATTTACTGCAAAACAGCCGCTTCCTGGCCATTCACTGCCGAGGTAGGCCTCCCCTCCTCACGTGCGCAAGAGCAGAGTGGATGCTGGCGCTCGGCGAGGCGCAGCCCGGGGGCATGGAGAGAATTCTGCACGCTTGTCACTCCTCCACACATGGGGGAGGGAAGCCCGGCTCCCACGGGACCCTGAGCTCCTCTCTGAGGGAGGGGACGGGGACACAGCACCCGGACCCCTGGCCTCTGGCAACTATGCCAGAAGCTGTTTACCTCCACTCCTTTCAAATCTCCATTTCCCACACATTTAAGGAGAAGTGGTATCAGGAAAAGCCGCTCTCAAGCACTACGAAGTTTTCAGCCGTCGGGAGGCAATCATTTCCACTGTGCTCACAGAGGCAAGAATGTGGGCTATTATTTTAGGAACATTTTCAACAGCCTGAGTCAAAAGAAAAGTTTCTGCATCCCTCCTTATTAAGAAGAAAAAGAGATTAAGCGGAATAATCCATTCCAAGTTTTCTATCAATTAGGGAAGTGTACTGGAGTACAATGTGGGCACTAAACCATGGGCTGTTGGATTGTATCGGGGAATAGAGAGGCAGGCTGCAGAATGTTCCGGTAGAAAAAACAAAGCAAACAATTCAAAGAGATTCTCTGACTCAAGTCTCAGGAACAAAAAATAGTAACTTGAAAACACTCTCTAAATGAAGAGAAAAAAATGATCACAAGTAAAGATATTAAAGTTGGAATGTTACTGAAAATGTCACACAGGGAAAAAAGCATAATTAGGGAACTGAGGTCACAAATCAATAGTCCTTTTTATAAGAGAACATTTTAGTTGTCCTTAGCCTCCCACATCCACCTCTCCATACCCATTACAGGGGACTATGTCATTATTTGCTGCCTTATGACTGAACATAAAAGCTCTTGTTATCACTTGGGTAGAAAAGTCAAAGACAGCTACAGTGAAACCTCCTTTGGGCCTTCCATTAAGGAACAATAATTAAACATTTAAGTAGGAAACATTCCATGTGTATGTAGTAAGGGAGCGCTAAATGTAATCTTTCTTTAAAGCAAAAACACAGCTTACTCTAGCTGAAAGAGTTGCCAGTTCAGAAATATTTTTTCCACTTGGAATAAAATACTACCTCAAATAATCATTTGGAGTGATTCCTTCTGCGCTTCCACCATTGTTATTACAAAGAATTTAGGGTTTTAAGAGCATATTTTGGATTAAATGACCACGGTTTCAAATTCAGGTACGTATATTTTTAAAACTCAAAGCAGCTTCAGAAAGATTGCAGAGAACTAGCAGAGATCCAGAAAGTATTGCAACGTAGCCAAAAACCTTTGGATAAATAACATCTGGCATTAGTGGTTTGCTATCCTTGAGTTTCTCAACTTCCTCTCTGGAGAAACTTAAGTCCCTTTTGGCTTCTCTCTGATTTCCTTCAAAATGTTTCTGGAAACAGATACTTCATTATCCAGCTTCTTTATCTGGAGAAGTACTGGAGGAATTGGTAGGAAACTATACTGGAGCGAGTAAGCACCCACATGCTCCAGCTCTCGGGTGGGCCCACGTCAGTCTCACCTCCCGATCTTTTCAATTTGCAGCTGATCTGGGAAGAGCAAGAGGCTGCGGCATCACACGGACGTGGGTTCCAATCCCAGCCTCACTGCTCCCTAGCCGTGTGTCCCTGAACAAATACTTTACCTCCATGGGCTTCACTGTCCTCTTATCCGCCTTCTTGGATCTGTCATGAGGATGAAGTGAGGTTCCATGAAAAGAAACCAGCCCCTGCCTGGCCCATGGCTGGCACCCAGTAAATGTTAAGTGCCCAGAGAAATCCCAGCCCTGACCGTGACAATCACAGCTCCAGCTGAGAGCTGGGAAACCAACCTCATCTCTCTCCATCTGCTAGATCCTCCTCTAGCCCTGGCAGACCTTGCTGGATTCTGTTTGCCCTCTTTTTCTCAGCTGCGGCCCCTTCTGACTGACTGTACCTCTGCTGCTCCCCTCACCCACAAGTCTTCAGTAAAATGACTCTAAGAACCCGGTAAAGAAAAAATAAGCAACCACTCATTCCTTCCCTTAACTCAAGCCATCTGGGATAATCTCTTTCTCTCGCTAACTTGTTATTTTGTCCCCCCCAAACTAGTAAGCCAGTGCTGGTATCTTGTTCAGTGAGAAAATAAGGTCCAGAATAATTTTATTTGAACTTATGTTTGAGTATATTTTGGGAACAGTAGTGATCCTTTTTAATAATGTACTTTGAATATACATACCTTACTTTTGCAACGTCATTTCCAAGGTACAACACTATTTAAATATTATTTGAGAAGGCAGAGAAGAATATATAAGAATTCTCTAGTTTAAACTGAGGTTAAGGATGGAAGGCAGGATATAAAATGACTAAAATCCAGGTTTGAACTACGTGAGAAGGCACAGCGGTTACAATGGACATGGGTGCTACTTGAAGTGTGGTCTGCTCCCAGACAGCAAGGCAATGACACTGAATAATACAGAATTGAGGGTAAGCACTTCGAAACTCTTACAGAAACTTGAAAGGGTAGTCATATGTGCATGGAATAAAATAGTAAAAATTGGGACCCACCTTTGCTGCTTTTCTAGCAATTTGCACTTTCCTCACAATTCATTTTCACTATTAAAGGAATAATACATGGAACAAAAAGTCTACTGAGAGTTTAAAATTTCAAAACACAGATCCTATACAATAGATCTGTTCCTGAAAGGCTTGGGAGAGAGACTTGCTTTGACCTCCATAGACGGCACAAGTTTGTGGAGAGTATAAATATAGTTAATTAGAGCTAGGTGACACTCGGCAAGTCCACTCTCCTTTCTAATAAACAAATATTCATGACATGATGTTGAGTGGATAAAACAGGTGACATAACAATATAAATAATGATCTCAAGAAATATGTTTTAAATGAAGGAGCTATGTAAATTATATTTCTGTATGTGCATATATAAAAAGAAAATTAAATGTTAACAGTAATTACATTTCCAAATGCAATACAAGTCATTTTTCATTTTTATAGAATAATCATTTTAAAAAACTGGAAAATATATCAAATATAATCATAAAAGGATATAAAGAGAAAAATGGTTAAAAAATAACTTTTACTATTATTATTTAGTTAATGGACAAAAAAGAACAGTTAACCTAGAATTTTAAGAAATGACTTTCTTTTACTCAAAGATATAGTATATGAAATATAATCCACATAAGGTGAGAAAGTACAATGACTGCCCTGAAATAACCTATTTAAAGCACACACTCAAAAAAGCATCGTAAATAGTATCCTGTGTTCTTATCATAAATGCTCATCAAGCATTAAAATATTACAGTGAAAACTTCGTATACAAACGTTTGGAAAATCACCCAAAGCAATAACTCTCTGCAAACAACTCATCTCTTATCATGAAGTTGCCTCAATAATGGTGGATGCTTCCCCCTCCCTGAAATCTAAGTTTGATTAGAAGGTAGACACAAGTTATGGTAAACAAGGACATACACTGAAAGAGAACAAATCACACAAGCAGAACCATCAGAAAACCCTCATTTAAAAATTGGCTGCACCGCTATAGAAAACAGTATGAAGGTTCCTCAAAAAACTAAAAATAGAGTTGCCATATGATTCAGCAATCCCACCCCTGGGCATAGATCTGGACAAAGCTACAACTCAAAAAGGTATATGCACCCCAATGTTCACAGCAGCACTATTTACAACAGCCAAGACACGGAAACAACCTAAATGTCCATCAACAGATGAATGGATAAAGAAGATCTGGTACATATATGCAATGGAATATTACTCAGCCATTAAAAAGAATGAAATAATGCCATTTGCAGCAACATGGCTGCAACTATAGATTATCATACTAAGTGAAGTAAGTCGGAAAGAGAAAGACAAATACCATGTGGTATCACTTATATGTGGAATCTAAAATATGACACAAATGAACACATCCACGAAACAGAAACAGACTCACAGACATAGGGAACAGACTTGTGGCTGTCAAGGGGGAGGGGGGCTGGGAGAGGAATGGATTGGGAGTTTGGGGTTAGCAGATGCAAACTACTATATATAGAAAGGATAAACAACAAGGTCTCAGTGTATAGCACAGGGAACTATATTCAATATCCTGCAATAAACCCATAATGGAAAAGAACATGAAAAAGAATGTATATATATATAACTGAGTCACTTTGCTGTACAACAGAAATTAACACAATACTGTAAATCAACTATATGTCCAAAAAAAATAAAAGTAAAAATTGGCTGCACTAGCAGCGGAGAAACTTTCACAATGCTGCATACTCAAGGGTAGGTCTGCAGGAACCTCAGTTTTCCTCCACTATAAAATGGAGCTATAACTGATGCCTCAGGGAGAGCATCAGGACCAACCAAATCAAGTCGTGGTTGGGAGGGCACTTATTGAAACTTTGGAGCAGAAGTTCTCAAAGTGTTGTCAGGACCCTTGGGGATCTTTGATATCCTTTCTAAGGGCAGTGGGGGTGGGAGGTCTGAGAGATCAAAACTATTTTCATAATACTACTATTTTCCAGTACAGCAGGCATTAGAATCCAGCTGTTTCCCAGTACATGAGATACTACCGAGATCTGCAAAAATATAAAACAGGGTTTCCCTGGTGGCGCAGTGGTTAAGAATCCGCCTGCCAATGCAGTGGACACGGGTTCGAGCCCTGGTCCCGAAAGATCCCCCATGCTGCGGAGCAACTAAGCCCGTGTGCCACAACTACTGAGCCTGTGCTCTAGAGCCCGGGAGCCACAACTACTGAGCCAACGTGCTGCAAATGCTGACGCCCATGTGCCTAAAGCCCATGCGCCACAACAAGAGAAGCCACTGCAATGAGAGGCTGCTGCACCACAAGGAAGAGTAGCCCCCACTCACCGCAACTAGAGAAAACCAGCGTGCAGCAACGAAGACCCAACGCAGCCAAATGAAATAAAATAAAATAATTTAAATATATATATATATATATATATATATATAAATGTCACTCACTTTCTCACTGCAAGTCTTGTTTTGGAAAAGACAGAATTTCTCATGAAAAAAATTTTTTTATTAACATGCAATGGGTTTGGAGTTATGTTTAAACTCTGATAAACTGTTAAACTCTGTGTAAACACAGAATTTACATTTAAACTCTATGTACTGATAAATACATTAAAATTTCTCAATGTTAATTTCTTTCTTTTTCTTAAAGATTTTTTATTTATTTTTGACTGCATCGGGTCTTAGTTGCGGGATCTTCATTGAGACATGCGGGATCTTTCGTTGTGGCGCACGGGCTTCTCTCTAGTTGTAGCACGCAGGCTCTGGGGTGCGTGGGCTCTGTAGTTGTGGCGCACGGGTTCCAGGGCGCGTGGGCTCTGCAGTTTGCGGCACACGGGCTTTCTCGTTGAGGCACATGAGCTCACTAGCTGTGGCACGCGGGCTTAGTTGCCCCGCGGCATGTAGGATCTTAGTTCCCTGACCTGGGATCGAACCCACGTCCTCTGCATTTTAAGGTGGATGCTTTACCACTGGACCACCAGGGAAGTCCCGCGATGTTAAATTTCTAATACAGTCAGTATCAACAGCTATAACCCACACAAATGACATCTCTTTTGAGGTCCTCAAATAATTTTTTAAATGTAAAAGGGTCACGAGACCAAATGTTTTAAAAACTGTTGCTGAAGGTGAAAGGGCTGTGTACACTTTAATATGTGATCCATACATAAAATCAACTTTGTATTTGTAAGTATACCTTGCTTCAGTAAGCATTTCTATTTTATGTAAAGAAGAAGTTTATTAGACTGCATTCTGTGTTTGTATCTCACTTCCAAGTTGCCTCTGCCCAGGAAAAAGCACTGAAAGGGCCTGTTCTCTGGCAACCATGTGTCCAGGTTTTCCCAGCCCATCTTAACATCAAATGTGTTTCCAATTTTTCCCATCAACCACAAAAATGTTCCTTATATTTCAGTTTTTTTGTGTCCAAATGCATCTCCCAACCTGGTTCTCACATAAAAGAATAATCACAAAACATCCTCCTAATGTGTTGTCTGTAATTATATTTTAAATACTTCAGCACAGCTCATGTGACAAATGCGTATCAGCTGTTTCTGACCCACACCCCAGGAATGGTTGATTACTCCAGCTGAGAACACTCCAGGTGTGTTTCCTTAGCATCTGAAAGCCTCCACTCAGAAGGGTCAGCCAGTAGGTGTCTGAATCTTTCCTTCTCTTTCATAAATACCAAAGGCTTTGTTAGTTAGCAAAATGAACATTAAAAATTATTTTCATGGGTAAAATAGTGATGTTTTTAACATGTGGACTGACTACAAAGACTGTAGGGTATTCCAACCCTTGACCAAACAGGGCACGTGAACTGAGAAAGTCCAGTGGTCCAACCCCTCTGGATCAGGACTCTCAGCTCAGGGTTTCCAGTGTTAAGGGTTGACCAGAAGTCAGTCATGCTGCTTGCACAACTTCCCTTCTGGCTCAAGGAACGTCTCACACAAGGACTGTAGGAGTGCCAGAAGGACAGAGAGCTAGGACTTCACTGAGCTTATGAAATAGCGTTACTGGGCCCTGCTCATGAATAAGGACTTGCATGTGAGGCAGAATTCCTCGTAAAAATTTTTTTAGTAGTTACCCATTACCTGGCAGTAAGGCTGTTGAAGAGGAAACCTACAGCCCTCACCTATGCTATCTGTTAGGTTATGAATACCTTCAAAAAAGAACCGAAAAATTACAAACCATCCAATTAGTTTAGAAGTGTTAGCAAAACCTCTTTCAGACCATTGGGGCCTCAGAAATGCTTAGTCCTTCTTGCCCAGCTCTATCATCTAACTGCTAAGAACTACCTAGACGGACTCAAAAGCTGCAAGGAGATTCCGCCTTACAAAGCCAGTCTCCTCAGTAATGACAAAGGCTAGATATGATTTTTCAATGACTGAAATGCAGAGTCTAGTTACCTTTTGATGAGCAATCTAGCTACATCTTCTTGCAAGAAAAGTAGTTAACGGAACAAACATCCAGTGACTACTTTCACATGCCAACACTGAGCTACACCTTATAAAAATGCTATAAACTGGACCCAATGCCAGAGAAGATGGGAAGGCAATCAGCTCAGGGCATCACGAAACGATCACTAAGACAGCCCCACCTACAACTGCAGGAAGCAGGGAAGGGAGAAGAGAAAGTATCGTAAGAGCGGGAGGGAGCCGAGAAGGGAAAATACAGTTTCCAAAATTCAAGCCACACCCAGGTGTTGTGTTGTCATTTTGCTTGAGGTAAAACTTCAGATAATACAGAATCCAAAGTCAGGTGTGAATTATCTCCTTGGGCTTCCTTCCATTAATCCTGATGAAGAATTATTAAGAGTAAGCACCAAATCTTCTCTCTCACCCCCCAAATAACCAAAACAAACCAAACATCCATAGGATGGAACACCACAAAATAACAGGAAAACATGCTATCAAAACATTCACCATATTTGATCTTCCTCTCCTCCCAAAACGCGGCGGGGGGCAGGGGGAGCAGCTATGTACAGCATGGTGTTTTCTTCCTCTGCAGTTTATTCTTATACTTCCCAACACCAGAGATAATCTTTTTTGACATACTGTCCCTCTAGTTTTCTCTACATCTTTAAATATAAATATATATGCTAAATATCTATCTACAGATACAGATATGAGATATAAATGTTTAAGGGTGACTTTTTGTGCTTTTCAGTTTTATGCATATATTAAAAATTATAACATTATTTTTAATGAAATTTGTTCAAATTGACAAATAATGTTTTCATATTAGGTTAATAATAAAATCCCACAGCAGTCATATATTCTTGCCTCTAGGTAATCTCCATAAATCTGGCCTCCATCAAGACCATCTATAAAAATAATGGACTGCTTGGCCGTATCAGTTCTATTCAACAAGTTTTTAATTAAGCATTTTCACTAGCTAGGTCCTTTGATAGACCCAGTGGAAAGACAAAGGTTCCTTCCAATAAAATTATGCAAGTCTCTGAATTCTCATTACTCCACTCAGAGCTAACCAGCGTGCCTTCCTAAAAACTTTCAGTCTATGAAGAAGAAATTTAAAAACAAGAAAACCTGGGAAGTCAGATTCACAATTCAAATTGTTTAATGTACTGCTTACAAACAAATCTAGAATGTCCTGGATACAAAGACGTGACAGATGAAGGTAAAAGCAATGAGAAACTGGTGAAGTGGATACCTTTGCTGGGTACTGAAAATGGCCAGAGTCTAGGAAATCATTCTATGCAAGAAGAACAAAAAAAAAGTCGGCAGCAGTATTTTTACAAACCCCAAACGGAAATGGTGTCATGAAACATTTCACAAACAAAGGTGATTCAGATCCTTCTTTATGATTCACATAAAGCAAGAGCATCTGGAAGAGTCTGACCGAAACTACAGTTACTACCCATTTGTTTCTCTTTAGGCTGGGTCCATGCTCAATTACCAGTTGGCTTAGTGATTCCAGGTTAAATGGGTTCAGGTCTGGGAAATACACACACAGTTATGGTTTAAGTTAAATTTTCTATTGACACATAACTTTCCTAACCTTAAGTTTCCAAACTGTATTTGCACAAATGAGGCACAAATTCTAAGTTCTGCTGGCTCAAATCTAGTATGGCTAGAAAGTTAAAGGAAAGATAAACACGCAAAGCCAAAGAAAGAAGCAGTTCAAAAGTTTGAAAAGAAGCCTACAAAGATGGGATCAATTGCAGTAAGTCACTCTGCATCTGTTCGGAAAAGCTCCACTTCATCCTCTTTCAACACCAGAATCATAGCTCCAATTGTCCTGGCTGCTCCCACCATCGCCCCCAGCCTATCACGTTCAAGGAGTTCATCATGAGGGTTGGCCAACTTGGAGAACCTTTAAGTCTACCAGGGCCAAACTTACAAGAGCAGCAAGCCAGGAAAAGCACATGCGTGGCATCACACTCCAGCATGCATTTCAATGTTACAAGGCAAGATAGAAGATAACCTTAGCCAAAGATAATTTCTCTCCTCTGCCATCAGAACTAGACGCTGCGACTATTGTTTCTAACTAAATTTTCCTACGAAGGCGCTTTGAGCTTCCCAGAACCAACAAACACATAAACATTCATCTTATCATTGCTCTCGAGCTAAGCAGTCATGTGGCTTCTTTACTCATTACTGCAGTGGATCAAGAAATCATCTTCAGTTATAATTCCCAAGGCTACAGGTTTGAAGGATACTCATAAAAAAATAAATACTCCCCCAAGAAAAATTCCTGACATTCCATTCCAATTGCAGTATAGAGCCCTCAAGACGTTTAAACGTTATGACATGGACACTTGTTCCCGGTGCTGAGGGGAAGAGCAACGAGAAGGAGAATGCAATACTGTGTAATTAAAGAGGTTTGAGACTGGAGAACCTCCAGGAAACTGTGTAGACAAATGCTGAGCTACAACATCTCCAAACAAATGCCACTGGCTATATAAACTCTTTATCAGCTGGATTCTACACCTAACTCACTTGAGGTGCTCTTTTCCTCTTTCAGTGTAACTTGAGAAACACTTGTTTGCAAGTTAAAAGAGCACTTGTACTGCTCTTTTACCAAGCCCATCCAGGTTTATTTGCCTACCTGTGCTTTTTGGAGAAGGAAAAAAAAAACGTTAAAGCCCAAACGGAGAATTCTTAAGCATAACCTAAGAAGTGCAATGTCTTGACTCATCTTTTTGCAAAAATCCTTCCGTAGGAACACAAAAAAACAGGGGCAACCTGAGCAGTCTCTGCCTCTCACTGCTTGGTGAGCCCACAGACCAGCAGCTCTGGGGTGAAACTCCCCTTCTTTAGGAAGGCCCGGTACTGTCATGTAGTTCTGACAAAAGGTAATCAGATGTGATTCCTACCTCTCCCTTTTATGATAATCCACTGAGCTGAGAGAGGGCCGGGGAGGCGGGGAGAAGGGGACGGAGCACCAGGAGTAGGAAAGAATAGAAAGAAGTCCAAGCCCAACCCTTAGGACTTCCTGGTGGTGCAGTGGTTAAGAATCCACCTGCCAACGCAGGGTACACGGGTTCAAGCCCTGGTCCGGGAAGATCCCACATGCTGCGGAGCAACGAAGCCCGTGCACCGCAACTACCGAGCCTGCACTCTAGAGCCCACGAGCCATAACAACTGAGCCCACGCGCCGCATCTACTGAAGCCCATGCTCCACAACAAGAGAAGCCACCGCAATGAGAAACTCGTGCACCACAACAAAGAGTAGCCCCAGGGCTTCCCTGGTGGCGCAGTGGTTGAGAGTCCGCCTGCCGATGCAGGGGACACGTGTTCGTGCCCTGGCCAGGGAAGATCCCACGTTCCGCGGAGAGGCTAGGCCCGTGAGCCGTGGCTGCTGAGCCTGCACGTCCGGAGCCTGTGCTCTGCAACGGGACAGGCCCGCGTACCGCAAAAAAAAAAAAAAAAAAAAAAAAAAGTAGCCCCCACTCGCCGCAACTAAAAAGGCTGCACGCAGCAACGAAGACCCAACGCAGCCAAAAATAAATAAAATAAATAAATCATAAAAAACAAACAAACAAAAAAGATCAACCCTTACCTAAAAAAATCCCTGGCTAGATTTTGGGGATTGAGAAACCTCCTGCCTCCTTGAAGTGGATGTGGGGTGCTGATGTGGGCGATCTCTGCACAAGTTTCTTTTCTATTCTGTTTTTGCTGGCCAGCAACCCTTCTTCCTTCCCTTTCATCCTTGCCAGAAGGATTTCTCAGTTTAAACTTTGGGGTTAAGAGAGAACCCGCTGGAACATTTAAATAAGTGCTATGTGATACAGAATGAGATTTAGAAGGCCTTGGAACAAATTTGACCCAGGTGTACGGTGTGATGCTCTCAAGGGGAACTCTTTGAAGGGAACAAACCAAACGTTGCTTATGCAAGGGCATTCCCAAGCAAGACTTTTCCCATAGAAGTCTGGGGCTCTGTTTGGCACCTGCCAGTCTGGTCTGGCCAGCTGAAGGTACCAGAGATGGTTGCCTGAGGTCCTGAAGAGATTGAAGAAAGAGAGGGATATCCCATGTAGAGGACTTAATTCCAGGAAGTGTCCTAGAGGCTTCTATATCTTCTCTGCTACTCCTTATGAAAGCTCTCCTAGAGAGCGACACTATTAGCACCATTAATTGTGCAGATGAGGAAACCAAGGTAGAGAATGGGGTACGTTACCGAAACTCACATGGCCAGAAAGTTGTTGGGATTAGAATGTCATTGGCTGCAAAATTCCCACTCCAGGAAAGAAGACTGAACTTTTCTTTCTTTTTTTGCCCCAGATTTCCTCCCTGCAGTATTTTGATCACATTACACCTCTCGGTATTCTCCGAGGAGACCATACTCTTTCTAACACCCAAGCCTTTATGCTAAAAGGTGCCTCTGCCTGAATGTTCTTAAGAAGCTCACTTCAGAATCAGATGATGTTAACTCCTCCCCTGGGCAGCCTTCAGCACCTCTCCAGGCACAGGTGGTCAGGGGATCCTTGGACACTAAGAACTTGAAAAATGCTGCTATAACAATCCATTAGTTTATCTATCTACCACTGCCAGTGGCTGTCTTAGGTCCTGGTTGGCTATACAACTCTGGTTATAGCACTGAGCAGGAGCTTAAAAAAGTAAATTAAAAAAAAAAACAGTCAAATACTGAAGCATCAAAGTCAAATAAGCCAATTACGGGGGGAGGAAAAGGAAATACATATTTTTTTATATATTATATATATTTTATAGAGATTATATATATTCTCTTTTAAGAAACGACAAATCACTTTTCCTTCTCTTCACAGCTCTCCTAAAGGGAGAAAAGAGTTCAGTTTGTTTTTTTTTTTCTGGCTGTGCCACTCAGCATGCGGGATCTTAGTTCCCCAACCAGGGATCGAACCCGTGCCCCGTGCAGTGGAAGGGGGGAGTCTTAACAACTGGACCGCCAGGGAATTCCCGAGTTCAAATTATTTTTGAGGGCTTATGGTAAAGGCTGACTCATGAGATCTGTACTAAAACTTCAGCTTTATGGCATTTCTAGGGAATGAGTCAGCATAGAACATAAAGGTTATACTCTTGAGCAAAAGAACTACAACAAAATTTAAGTTAACCATTGAGTATAGAACGTGTTCTATGAACATGTTAAACACTTTTTCCACATCTTTCAAGGCACAAGAGACATGGTCTAAACCAGGTCATCACCATGAACATCAATGACAATGCTACACAGCCTCCAGAGATGTGAGTGGCAGCAGCCCCAGACAACTATCAGTTTTTACACCTTTTTATAATTCTTCCATCAGGTTCTCAACTGTGTTTCATGCTGATGATGTCAGAGCAGCTGGCCTAAGTATCCCTTCTCCAAGCTTCTAATGTGCCATTTCTCGTTGGCCACAGACTTAAGCACCAGGTAAGCAAACTTCTGAAACTGAGTAACAGAAGAAAACACACAGGTTCCAAGGAAGTGCCTTGCTCATAAATACACGGACTGGAAAGGGTTATCTCCCAACAAAGCAAGCAGAGGCAGCACGGTATGTGACTGCCAGGAAGAATGGCCATGTCAAGATGGCACTGTTGCCCGTTCATTACTTCTCTAGGCAGCCAGAATCTCACGGGCATGGATGGTTACTACAGACACAGAACTTTTTGCTTAGCTAATTCAAATGACCTATGAAATAGGAGACTGTCTTGAGCTTCATTTTCAGGCTAAAGCTATTGATAGTGATTCTGCACCAGCTGGCAATGAGAAGGTAAGTTCCGTTCTCGATGTCCCTGGCCACTTCCTGGTAAGACTTGAGAAGATTCATTATTAAGATGACTTTCTCCCCTGAAAAAAGTGTTTCACGGACTTCCCTCATGGCGCAGTGGTTAAGAATCCTCCTGCCAATACAGGGGACACGGGTTCGAGCCCTGGGCCGGGAAGATCCCACATGCCGCGGAGGAACTAAGCCCGTGCACCACAACTACTGAGCCTGTACTCTAGAACCCATGAGCCACAACTACTGAGCCTGCATGCCTAGAGCCCGTGCTCCGCAACAAGAGAAGCCACCGCAATGAGAAACCCACGCACCGCAATGAAGAGTAGCCCCTGCTCACCACAACTAGAGAAAGCCCGTGCGCAGCAACGAGGACCCAACGCAGCCAAAAATAAATTAATTAATTAAAAAAAAAAAAACTGTTTCACTTGTTGTGCTGCAAGGGCTTTGTAAAACTCATAAGCACTGTTTAATTAAGTAGGGAATTTATCCCTGAGCACAACTGAGTTGTAATGAATTAACAGATACCTGTGAGTAATTCCTCAAAATTTATTTAGGGAAGGCTATTTTTTTAAACCTACTACCTCAAGATTTCATTCCAGTCAATTTTGACAACCCCTAGACTATAAGTTTAAAAATTCAATTGTTGAAGTCAGTATTCATTTACTTATTCTTTCATTCCTTCCTTCGTTTGTACCTTCAGTTAGCATGCACTGTATTCTGTATTGGATTTTAAAATGTAAGAGACACAGTTCTGCCCTCCAAAAACCTCACCGTTTGGGGGATATATTATCAATAGTTTCCTAAGGCTGCTGTAACAAATGACCACAAACTCAGTGGTTTAAAACAACACAGATTTCTCATCTAGATGTTCCAGAGGTCAGAAATCCTAAATGAGTCTTACAGGCTAAAATCACAGCGTTGGCCAGGCTGCGTTCCTTCCGGAGGCTCTAGGGAGAATCGTTCCCTTGTCTTTTCCAGTTACTAGAGGCCATCCACCACATTCCCTGGCTCACAGCCTCTTCCTTCATCTTCAAAGCATATCATTTCAACCTCTGCTTCTATCCTCCCATCTCCTTCTCTGTTACTATGACCTTTCTTCTTATAAGGACCCTGATGACTACACAGGACCCACTGGATAATCCAGGACAATCTCCCCAGCTCAAGGTCCTTAATTTAATCACATCTGCACAGTCCCTCTGCCATATATGGTAATATATTCACACACTTGGGGATTAGGACATGGATGTCTTTGGGGGAGCCATTAATCAGCCTCCCATAAGGAGACTGATGGAAATAAAACCATGAATCTCAGCAAAAGATTCTACTCTTTATTCTGTAAGTCCTCTCTCTGAATCTTACTGACTCTTAACAAAATTCCTAAAAAGCTTAGTTACCTGCTCAACGATGTCACAGCACGGTGCACCACAATGTAGAAGAATGGAGGACATATTAGGGTCCTAACTTCAGGATATATATTAACACTGGAACAGGAAACATACAAATAAAATGCAGACTTGCTACAGTACAAAACCGTAATCTTAAAAAAACCAAGAAAGTTAGTGTATTCAAGAAGGCAGAAAAGTGTATGAAGAATTTTAGAAGCAGTTAAACTTTTAAATGTTTTACAATATGCTCAATCTGATACTGATTTTTTTTTTTTTTTTTTTTTGCAGTACGCAGGCCTCTCACTGTTGTGGCCTCTCCCATTGCGGAGCACAGGCTCCGGACATGCAGGCTCAGCAGCCATGGCTCATGGGCCCAGCCGCTCCACGACATGTGGGATCTTCCCGGACCGGGGCACGAACCAGTGTCCCCTGCATCAGCAGGCAGACTCCCAACCACTGCGCCACCAGGGAAGCCCTGATACTGATTTTTAAAATGCATAAGCCTATGTATATAGTCAAAGAAAAAACATGTAAAGATGTAAAGATAAACCAAGGATTAACAGTGTTTATCACTAAAAAGTATTGAAGAGTTAAAAATAGGGGTACTTTTTTTTCGTCCCCTTCCTTTTTAACTTTTTCTATAATGAACACACATTATCATTTCAACCCGAAAAATATATGCTGAAATATAATTTTTAATGATTTGGTAGTTAAAAGTATAGGCTTCAGTTCCCTGGAAATATTCAATTAAATTAGAATACACCTTTCGGCTATAAGCCCGCATTTATTTTTAAGTCTTCATTGAATTTGTTGTAGTATTGCTTCTGTTTTATGTTTTGTTTTTCTGGCCGCAAGGCATGTGGGATCTTAGCTCCCCGACCAGGGATGCAACCCGCACCCCCTGCACTGGAAGGTGAAGTCTTAACCACTGGAGCGCCAGGGAAGTCCCCACATTTGTTTGTTAACTATTTTATTTATTAATTAAAGATCTGTTCTATAATGTTACGAAGCAACATTCTGATTATTAATTGACCCTCTCAGCTGTACGGAAATGGATATCCTGGAATTAGTACTTTAATCACTGACCATTTACAGATTTTTAATGCATTTTAATATGGTTAAAATCAGACTTATGTACACATATACACACAACAGTTAACAGTTTTATGTGTGTAAATCAGAAAATCAATCGATGGTTATGATCCAAAGAAGGGCAACACAGGTAAGCTTAGCATTAGTATGTTCACACCCCCAAAAGATAATACAAGCAATACTTTACATTTTTACTCACTGAAATTTCATTCATATATGCACACTTCTCCATTCATAGATGGGAAATTTAAACAGCACATTTTTCATGCATTTCTCATTCCTCCTGCTTTATGGGGGGAAAAAGAGAGAGGAAACGGAAGAAAAACAGGAAAAGGAGAAAAATTTAAAAGGCAGGCAAGAGAAGAATCAAGCTTTGCCCTGGATACTTACCTGGACCAGCATTACACAGCAACACTTCGTTTTAAAAACACCATCTCCCCCTTCCTTTGATAGATTAGTCAAAGAAGCAACCACAGATTTCACAAGGACTTTCAGAATATTAATCAACTTTACAACCAAACCAAAGAGAGATCTACATAATACTGGTATGACAAAGGGCTCCCTGCTAAAGTATTTTTTCTTTCCATTAGAATTTAGTACTATCCTCCGAAGGCAGGTAATTTGGAGTGGGCGACAGTATTTTCCAGCTACGGTGAGGATGGGGGGTAGTCTGCTTTCTCACTCAGAGGCTTGTTCTCTTTCTCAAACCCCCAACCGACATGGTGTACAGATGCAGGGCTTTTCAAACCACGTAACTGACCAGCTCCCCTGAGGTCAGGAGGAAAAGAGGCTTCGCTCAGCAACTGTTCAAGGTTCCCAGACTCCTGCAATCCTTGACGGCAAGCCCATGGAGATGAGAGCCCAGGTCTGTCCCGTTTACACTGTGTCCCTAGAGTCGGGGACATAACAGAGGTCCTTCACATGCACCTATCTGCTGAAATGCCACCTAAGGGCCAATAAAATCCTAAATTTAAAGTGCATATTTCTATTGATTTGCAAGTTATGTCACCTTCTAACTCAAGAATATATAAACGGAATATTCATATTATACCAAAGAGATGAATCAGTAACTCTGAAAAGTGTTGGAAAGATTTGGCTTTTATAATAAAATGAGGCGAAAATTCTACATAGGTAAATCAGACAAGAATGAAAAAGAAGAGGGTGTCAGAAATGGCCGGCACCCAGATTCTTAAATAGTTCCTTCTTTCCTAGTCCCCTTCTCTGCTGATACTACTGATATTTAAAATGGAAAGGACGAAATTTGTCATTTCATAGATAATTTTTAATTATTCCTATAAGTACTTCAACAGCCAGAGCCATGCACAGCCACATTTTCTAAAGTCATAGAAAACGGTTATTATAGCCCATTTTTTATAAAGGGTAAAAATTCCCTACAGACAGTTCAAGACTGTAATTGACAGACTGCAATTGATTACATCCTGGATGAGGGTACAGTGACCTCTGTGACAATGGACAAGGGCACTAGAACAGCCAATAGTTGCCTCTACCAGTCCAAGGGGTTGGGTTGGAAGACAGCATAATGTCGTGGGTGCTATGGAGTCCAAAGAGCCAGCCCTTTGTTAGTGGGGTGACTTGAGGGACAGCTTCCTGTGACCTCACTGACGATCAGGTCCCTCATCTGTAACACTGCTGCATGTGCTCCCAATGCTTTTGAGATGATCAATATAAAGTGCCTGCCGCCTGCAAACCCCAGGAGAGCCCCAGGAGTTCAAATGCAGCAATCGGCACTTCTGGCCTCACTCAGGGAGCCAAAAACCATTTTCTCATTTATGGACTTGATTTAGAGCCATGGCAAATAAACAATAACTGAGAGCAAAGCACTTTGCGAAAGACTTTGCTTCAAAACCATTTTGTTTTTTTTTAACAGCCCACAAAGAGAAAGGGAAAAAGACTGAAAATGACCCAAAATTATTAGATATACAACAAAAGTGTAAAGCTAAAAGAAAGAGATTTTTACGTGAAATCAGATTAAAATAAGTCAGCTTTCACTCACCTCAAACTTTGATCACATTGCTATCACAAAATAGCACACAGCTTTTATTTTTTCTATTTGAAAGCCAAAAGCAAAAGTTGTATGTAATAAAATGTGGAATAGGACTCTACTAGTAATTAAATAAATGCATTTAGGTGTTCAAATACGCAACCTGTTTCTTATGGCAAACATTAGGAAAAATTTTGGCAACTGTTTTCCAAGAAATTTCAGTAACTTCATCATATCACTAAAAATTTTATCACACATAAAAATGCAATCCAAAGAAAATTATTTGTTTGCTGTCACTAACAGACACCAAAGGAAACACTCCACTGTTTCTGAATTTAAATTTTCATGTATTCCAGAAAACAGTTACATACCACCCATGTAATGGCTGCACTTCAATATTAAAGTTTTTAAAGAAAAACACAAAAAGTGAATAAGTGTGCTACCATTTTTCAGTTTTGTAAGTTGTTTAGAACTTGAAGTTTAATGTATTTCAGGATTATGACTGAACTCTGAAGATTCCTACTGTATTTTATACACCTTCTGATAAATCATCATCAATCATCCTAAATATATAAAGACATAATATTTTTCAAGCCCTAAGTAAAACAATAAAAGTCTGGGTGTTTTTATTAAACAAGATGCATTATGAAGTTAACAAGAACAACAAGGCGATCCTATGAATGTTGCTTGGAGATGATTAAGATCTCACAGGCAAGAGAAAGAGGGACCAGATTTATCCACACAATTTTAACTCAAAAGTGGACAAAACATTTTAAACAATGGTTTTAAAAACACTGGACATTGAGCAACAAAGGACAGTGATTCCTGAAAGACAGGAAACAAGCAAGGTAACCATAGGAAGCTTACGGCCTAGATAGAATTTTCAGACTGTGGCCCA
Organism: Stenella coeruleoalba; assembly: GCF_951394435.1. Classification (NCBI taxonomy): domain Eukaryota; kingdom Metazoa; phylum Chordata; class Mammalia; order Artiodactyla; family Delphinidae; genus Stenella; species Stenella coeruleoalba. The sequence continues at coordinate 73,363,431 of NC_137162.1, forward strand.
AAGAATGGGGAGCCAGGCAGAGCCTGGTGCTCTCCCTGAGTTGAGAAGATGGAGCCAGGAGTTCAAGGAGGCCAAGATGCCTGAAGTTTGCAGAGTACCAGAGAGGAGAAGGCTGCAAAGACAGAGAACTCTGGAGATGTGCTGGGGTCCCCCCTTGGGTCTTCAGCTGACCAACCCACGTGTGTGAGGAAACTACTCAAGAACTACCTGAAAGGACGAGAGGGAATAATCCCCAAAGCTCACAGAGGCTGGAAAGGGCTCCTTCTGCTCCCACTAGTCAGAGTGGAAAACCTCATAACTAACAGGACATTAGGTAGAGTATTTAGAAGGGTTTTACCTCTCAGTAGGCAGTAAAATTATAGTAAATGCTGCTCTGGTTCTACCTAAGAAAGCTTAAAAGCAAGACATGCAAAGGTCAAACCCTTTCCAAGTGACTTAATTACATCCCATAACAAAGCTCAAGAATACAAAAATATTCAGCACCCAACAAGATAAAATTCACAATATCTGGCATCTAATCAGAAATTACCAGGCATGTAAAGAAGAAAATACCATCCACAACAAGGAGATAAATCAATTAGTAAAACTGACCCAGAACTAGCACTAACATGTTAGAATTAACATAAAAGGACATAAAAAATGGTTACTATGTGTTCAAAAAACTCAAGGAAAACTTGAAAATTTTAAGATATTCAAATATCTTAGATATTTGATTAGATCAAATATCAAAGATATCCTAACTGAACTTCTAGAGATGAAAACTACAATGTCTGGGGTGAAACACGCATTGGACGGGATAAACAGTACATTAGATAGTCACAGACTGCCAACTCTATGTCAGCATTCTATAAGTAATATTTCTTGATAACTTTCTTTTCCCCTTCATACTCTTAACCAATTTGCAGGAGAAAAAAAAAAAAGATTCGTGTATTTAAAGTGATAGAGACTAAAAGGAATCACAGTGGTAAAAAATACTGGAAAAAAATGAACAGAGCATCAGTGGAACAACTTCAAACTGTCTAATGTGATGTAAATGCAGTCTCCAAAGGAGGAGGAACAGAAAAAATATTAGAAGAAATAATGGTTGAAAATTTTCTAAATCAAATGAAAACTATACATGCATAAATTTAAGAAGCTCAATGAACTCCAAGAGTAAGACACATGAATAAAACAACACAGACATACACATCAAATTGCTTAAGACCAGCGTTCAAGAGAAAATCTTTAAAACAACTAAAGAAAAAAAATACACATTATTTACAGAGCAACAAAGATAATGATGATCACCAATTTCTCACCGGAGACAAAGTAAGCAAGAAGACAGTGGAATAGCTTCATTATCTTAAAAGTAATGAAAGAAAAAATAAATGGCCAACCTATAATTATTTATCCAATGACACTACCTTTAAAATTGAAGGCAGGGCTTCCCTGGTGGCGCAGTGGTTGAGAGTCCGCCTGCCGATGCAGGGGACACGGGTTCGTGCCCCGGTCCGGGAAGATCCCACATGCCGCGGAGCGGCTGGGCCCGTGAGCCATGGCCGCTGGGCCTGCGCGTCCAGAGCCTGTGCTCCGCAATGGGAAAGGCCACAACACTGAGAGGCCCACGCACCGCAAAAAAAAAAAAAAAAAAATGAAGGCAAAATAAGAATATTCAAGGGTAAGAAATGTTAAAAGAAATTCTTCAAACAGGAGAAAAGTAATTACCCAGGATGATCTCACCATCTCAAGATCCTTAACTTCATCACATTTGTGACGAAACTTCTGTCATGTAAGGTAACACTCACAGGGTCCAGGAATAAGGACAGGGACACTTTTAGAAGCTATTATTCTGGCTACTATACACCCCATATGAAGAAATTACTAAAAATGTTACATTAAAAAATAATGCAAGATAATACATAATATTTTTTAAAAAAAACAATGGAAACCGAGTATGACTGAGAAGAAACAAACACAAAAAAATTGAGACTCCTTTGGACTTTGATTCCTGGAACATTCTCCTTTAAAATCTGCAGATTTAGTAATTTAAGACTGTTTTTTTTCTTAGAATACTGCTCAATTATTATGTAATAATGGTACTTTAAATGTGTAGATAGTACCAAATTTATTAAAGTTTTTAGTTAGTTCATTATTTTATCTATATCCCCAAATATTCATATATTCAAGATAGAGGAAAAAAATTCAAGAATCCTCTCACTAACAATGCTTTCTACTCAAGGGCAACTAATATTTGGGCATCTGCACTAAATCTCCAAATCTCTGCCATATACCAAGTTATGGAGTTCAGCCCAGCAAAACGAGCAACCATGGCATCTGCCCCAGAAGCAGCAGTAACTCTGAAAGATCACGAAGGAATTGCAAACACAGCCAGGTGTAGGACATTTCTGCAGGTTTCAAGTACAATCTTTTGTTTGATTCACTTTCCTGAACAAATGTATTTGTGATATTAATAACGGAGCTACAAATAAAAATTACTGAGTTGAATTTAAATAAATTAAAGGAGACTAAATATTCAAGCAATGACCATCCAAAACAAAAAAAAATTGTCTTTTTCTTAACCTCTCCAAGCATACTACTTGATTCTGCAGCAAACAATATTTACATATTTATAATATTGCAAATGCTGTTTTTTCAAAAAGAACTCAAAAGCAATCAAAAAGAGTGATCTGAAAAAAGCCCAAGGCTCCTGCCTTCTTACATGAAGTGCTCCATCAATCAAATTAATTTTAAGGACAAATTAATTTTAAGGACAAATTGAAATTAAGCTACCTTAACTCTATGACAATATTCTGTATGTAGTATTTCTTGATAAATTTCTTTTCCCTTTCATATCTTAACCAATTTGCAGACTTTTATGCTGAGTGGATTTATGGCCCATCAAGAATTTCAGTAACTCTAATATACATTTTTTTCCTTACATGAAATGCTTCAATGCATGACCAAATTGACCTATTATAACATTTTAGAATTAGTAATGCAATTTCAGAATTTGAGAGGCTGCAAATGAGTAAAATTAATCTTCTTCTACTTGCATGCATATACCCATGCCAGTAAAAATTAGAATCAAGGCTTCTCATCCAACAGTAAAGTCACATTTTTAACACAACCTTGGAGGTATAACTTCCATCCCAAGTTAATAATTTGTCATAGTATTAACCATCCCCCAACACATCTAAATAGAAGTTCCACAGTCTTACAAATAGGCTTTCTCATCCTATAATTTATAAATTATCTAAATAACCATAATTAAGCAAATAAATGGAAGACATTTTTAAAAACATACAATTTAATATTACTTCTCCATCCAAATGCTACCTAACTGGGAATAACAGTTCTCATCCTTAGTGTAGAACACCACATTTAGAGAAACAAGGACCATCTACAGAACTAATTCTCTTTAGTGATAACACCAGGTTCACCAGTGGTGAAATATTTCACTTGACTCTCCTCCAAGCAAAGTTAGGGGCTATTTAGAAACCAAAATCAGGGCTTTGAAGCCACTGTATTTGTTCACCGACTTCATCTATTTCCATTTAATGATTAAAACTCTGTTAAACAGAGGCCAAACCCATTTGGCCATCGTTTGAGTTCCAGAGATGCCAGGCCAACATTTAGTTTCACATGAGAGACCCCACTGACAAGCACACACTGAAACTTCCCTTACCAGGGGCTGCTAATCATTATCATGAGAAGAGATGAGAATGCTGATGGGCTCGCTGAAAATTAACTGACTCCACATACAGAGAACCTCATTACCTCGACCTCAGCTTCCCTTTTTCGAGCTTGATGATCACAAGAGAAAGTGTGCCCGTTTACACTGATGTTTCTAGAACTCCTGCCAGGATCACTGATTACTACACAATTTTTTTTTTATTTTTATTGGAGTATAATTGATTTACAATGTTGTGTTAGTTTCTGCTGTACAGCAAAGTGAATCAGTTATACGTATACATACATCCACTCTTTTTTTTTTTCTTTTTTGGCCACGCCGCACGGCATATGGGATCCTAGACCCCGACCAGGGACCGAACCCGCACCCCCTGCATTTGAAGCGCAGAGTCTTAACCACTGGACCGCCAGGGAAGTCCCTAGCCACTCATTTTTTAGATTCTTTTCCCATATAGGCCATTACAGAGGATTGAGAAGAGTTCCCTGTGTTTATTAGTTATCTATTTTATATATAGTAGTGTGTATATGTCAATCCTAATCTCCCAATTTATCCCTCCCCCAACCCTTTCCCCGCTGGTAGCCATAAGTTTGTTTTCTACATCTGTGACTCTATTTCTGTTTTGTAAATAAGTTCATTTGTACCATTTTTTTAGATTCCACATATAAGCGATATCATATATTTGTCTTTCTCTGACTTACTTCACTCAGTATGACAATCTCTAGGTCCTACTTTCTAACCAACTCTCTCCCAGACACGACACAAAAGTAATGCTGCAAAGGAGTAATTAATCAAATAGGTGAACTATCTAGGGCCACAAGTTCCAGTATTCAGTATGCTGCTCATGTCCTAGGGCCAACCACCTCAAAGAGTCCAACAGCCTCCACTGCATTCAACTATAAAATAGAAATCTGATATCCATGAAGTTGTCACAACAACGGAAATCAAGAAAGTGCATTATACCAAGTTTCAGAAGTTTGCACCATCTAAAGATAATTCAAACAAAAATATGCTTTTAAAAATCTCAAAAATGCACTTTTCCCCAAGTAATTATTCTGGATCTAAACAATTTTAACTAAAATAACGATTTTTACTTTCCCCACTTTGTGTGAGTTAGTTATTATTTGTTCCTTTACCTTTGAAAGGACTCTGAAGTATCTATCACAAAATCTGGTCAAACATGCCAGCTGAAAATAATGAATTCAGAGTTTACACATTTAGTCAGGTTCTTGATCAGACACAAAGCCAAAAAAGAAACAAACATAATGGAATTAAGCTTATAAGGAAATAAAAGAGTATATTAATATAGATGTAAGTATATGTAGCAGAATTTATACCAAAATTAAACATAATTCTAACAAAGTCGGAGAAGCAAAAAATCCACGTGTAATTCATGTAAGAACTTTAAAAATCACATAGTTAAGCCAACATTAATATTAAACTTTAAAAATTAGGTCCTTCGTTTTTGGCATACCAAATATTCATAGTTCATGGGTCCAAAGCACAAGTAATTCTTATCTTGTATATGCTGTCCTGGCAAACAAATCAGCATTTAACTGATTCTTGGCCCTTCCTTTATATTTCCTTTATACTTTCAAAACTACTGCTATTTAGGGTTGCATCACAAGAAAAAACAAACGAAACGAGGAAATTCAGAAACTGAACGATAAGAATATGCCTGAAAAATAAGAAAGCCTGTCTGACATGTTTATAATGGCTGCTGCATTTTAAAAGAGAACACTGCAGTCTCTTTATAAAAAGTATATAACTTCAGAATTGACTGAAACAATTAAGTTCAACTTTAAGAGCTTAAACTTTTCTCATTTTCACCTTACCATTTTTTTTTTTTTTTTTCCCGCGGTACGCGGGCCTCCACTGTTGTGGCCTCTCCTGTTGCGGAGCACAGGATCCGGACGCGCAGGCTCAGCGGCCATGGCTCACGGTCCCAGCCGCTCCACGGCATGTGGGATCCTCCCGGACCGGGGCACAAACCCGTGTCCCCTGCATCGGCAGGCGGACTCTCAACCACTGCGCCACCAGGGAAGCCCTCACCTTACATTTGTGTGTAGCAAGACGGAAAAAGGAGAGTGGATTTAGAGCCCAGAGATTTAAGTTCTGCTCAGGGTTCTAAAATAAACCAGGTGAGCTAACTTGAGCTAATCCCTTAAACTACCCTCTCTGAACCTCAGCTTTCCTGAACTGTGGAATTATTATGACCTCAACAAATCTTCATAGCTCATTCTGCTTCTTATAAGGGATTAGCAACTCTGAATTCAATCAATCCTGCCTCCCATTTGCCACTCGATAAGAAATCTGTCCACTCAAATGTCGAGAAAATGGAATTCATTTTAAAACTAGCTATTTTTAAATACACATAATATAAATTTTAGTTATTTTTTTAAATAAAACCCTTATTCTAAACCATCCAACGTAGTCCAAATTCAAATACAAATTATTCAATGTTTTTAATTCTATAGGTCAGGAACTTCCCTGGTGGTCCAGTGGCTAAAACTCTGCACTTCCAGTGCAGGGGGCCTGGGTTCGATCCATGGTCAGGGAACTAGATCCCACATGCCGCAACTAAGAGTTTGCATGCCGCAACTAAGACCCGGTGCAGCCAAATAAATACATAAATAAAAATATTTTTTTTAAACTTCTATAGGTCAGCATTCCTCTGACCTTGTTGCATTCCTCAGCATTCCTCAGCATTCCTCTCAAACCTTGGTAGGTAACCAAGAAGCTAAAACTCGTATCTCATGAGGACTGAACCCCCTCTCATCCAGACCCAGTAGACTGACACCTTCAAATTTCTTATAATTTTTGTACTTTACTGCCAAAACTTCTAGAAAGCTAACCTTGAAAATGACATGAGAAGTTTTAGCATTAAAAATGAGTATTATAATTCATGACGCTCATTAAAGAAACCTAAAAATAGGGGCCCCACTCCCAAAATTATTTGTCTTGATACATTTTATGAATGTTTTCAGATTAATTTCTAAAACTGATTTACACAGTGCTCTCTGCACTAGACATCTGTATTTTCATTAGTTTCCTATTGCTGCTATAACAAATTACCACAAACTTAATGGCTTAAAACAACACAAATTCATAATCTTACAGTTTTCAAGGCGAGAAGTCCAAAATGAGTTTTACTAGGCTAGAATCAAGGTGTTGGCAGGGCTGCATTCTTTCTGGAAGCTCCAGTGCAAAATCTGTTTCTCTGCGTTTTCCAGCTTCTAGAGGCTACACACATTCCTTGGCTCGAAGTCTCCTCCATCTTTAAAGCCAATCAAGGTCAACTGCATTTTTCTCACACGTGTACCTCTAACTCTCCTGTCTCCCTGTTTCACTTATCACCTTTGTGATTACAATGGGCTCACCTGGATAATCCAGCGTAATCCCCCGACTTCAAAGTCAGCTGTTTAACAAACTTAATTCCACCTGTAACCCTAATTTTCCCTTGTCATGGTAACAGAGTCACAGGTTCTGGGGATTAGGATGTGGACAACTTCAGGAAACTTCCACCTATAGCACAACATCTAGTATCTAGTGCTGGGAGAGCCTACCGACAGACTGCGAGACGGACAAGCCCTGTGGGAATCAATTTAACGGGGATGACAAAGAAGATAAAACTACAATTCAGTGGGAAAAAATATAAACATAAGAACACTTAGCAACAAAAGGCAGATGTATAGGGAATATTTTTTAATAGTAATTTAAAATATGGTCGACTGAAGCCACATGCTGTTAGAGATAAAAGTCCTACAGACTTGAACATTATTTTGAGGAAAGACCTAGTATAATATGCCACAAGAAATGAGGTCATTATCAGTCACAACTTTAGGGACTGATGGGATCTTATGAGATCATCTAGTCACTGAAACTAGTGGTCCACTGAGACGCAGGGAAATTATAACTTTTATAAGATCACTTGGTTAGGTCATTTCACAAAAAGGCCTTTAGCCCAATTTCTTGATTTCTGGTCAAAATATTATGTGAGACAGCACAAAGAATAAATTCAGTTCAGTATAGTGTATTTAAGAAATCAAAGTAACATTTGAAAATACTGACTGCAGACTTTTCCAATTATAAGTTCTGCTTAATGCTTAAATGGTTAGAATGTTTAGCCATTTAGCAAATTCTATTGTACCTTTGTACAATAACCTGTTGCTCAAAGACGTTACACATTTGAGACCCCGTATTTCATTCCTCTAGTTTACACTACATCACTGAGATCTTACTATGTGCCAGGCAAGTCCTAGGCAAAAGACATACAGCAGTGAACAGCAACAACAACAAAGTCCTGCTCTCGTGGATCTTCAATTCCTGTGAAGAATCAGGAAACAGATGAAAAACAGCTAAATAAGTGTATCAGGGCTTCCCTGGTGGCGCAGTGGTTGAGAGTCCGCCTGCCGATGCAGGGGACATGGGTTCGTGCCCCGGTCCGGGAAGATCCCACATGCCGCGGAGCGGCTGGGCCCGTGAGCCATGGCCGCTGAGCCTGTGCGTCCGGAGCCTGTGCTCCGCAACGGGAGAGGCCACAACAGTGAGAGGCCCGCGTACCATTAAAAAAAAAAAAAAAAAAAAACTGTACAGCATACACAGAAAACCTAATGTATGCAAATTTTAAATTATTTATGAGGATGGAGAATCCCAGGATGGAAAGCAGACTGTGACAAAGGAATCTAACAAATGTGTGAAATAAACTCACTTAAGGGGGAAGAGGGAAATGCTGACCTTAGAAATAAGTGCAGTGTGTAAGGGTAAAGGCAAAAGGAACTGCACATAAGCTCTGTTAATAAAATTATTTCTCACGGCGGGGGGGGGGGGCAGTATTAGTAAACAATTCTGAAACCACTATATACTGCATACTGGAATTAAACCATTACATAAATGAATGGTGGATCCTGAGAGCCAGATTTCTCATTGTTGGAGCAGGTGTTTACCAACAAGGGAAAAAAGTTCCAATGACCCATATGATAATAGATGAGAGTTGGAGCTATCAGTTCTGAGCTTCAACAGAAACATATAAATACGAGTGTATACGGGTTACTATACGCAATAGAGCTCCTTGCTTGCTCTGTCAGCTGAGAGAGCCTAGAAGCAACACAGCTCAGTGGCAATGAGCACACCAGATCTTGGTTTCTAATATCATTCTCCAATAAAAGAAACCAGCGCTCCTCAGAGAAATGGCTGGTTCTAGGGCTGACCAAGGAATATAAAAGATGAGCATAGCCATCTTGCAGTGCTAGAAAGTAAGAAAGCGCTCAAAAAAAAAAGGCGTAACAATGGGGGTATGTGAAAGGGACACAGGAGCCAAGTCAAAGAGCTCCCAATGGCCAAAGCTAGAACAATCTGAGCACCAAAATAAACAAGTATTGCCTTCTACCCCAAAGTATAAAATAAATATCCATGATCTATACTGATATAAATAAATGATTGAATAAAGAAATAAAAGGGGGAGAAGAAACCAATCACCCACGCGAAAGAATTCCAAAATATTATATGGGCTCTCCCCTCTCAGGGAGGTGCAGCATAAGTGCCTACTGAAGTGTGGACTGCACACTGGGGCTTCCTTCCAGTATCCAGTATGGAAAGGGGAAATGTTTAAAAGAATAATATTACAGTGGAGAAACCTGACAAATACTACGTCAGCCAGGTGATCAGGATTAGCGTCAACAGTGACAGGTCATACGGATGGCATGTGATGGGAACGGTACTTCACCTCTCTGGTCTTCCTCCCCAGAACTCATCACCCCAGCCGAACCATGAGAAAAAACTCAGACAAACCCCAGCTGAGGGACATTCTACAAAATACCTAACCAGTACTCCTCAAAACTGTCAAAATCATCAACAACGAGGGAAGCCTGATAAACTGTCAGCCGAAAGGAGACTAAGGAGACGTGACAACGTAACGTGGTATTGTGGATAGGATCCTGGAACAGAAAAAGTACATTAGTGGGGGCTTCCCTGGTGGCGCAGTGGTTGAGAGTCTGCCTGCCGATGCAGGGGACACAGGTTCTTGCCCCAGTCCGGGAAGATCCCACATGCCGCGGAGCGGCTGGGCCCGTGAGCCATGGCCGCTGAGCCTGTGCGTCCGGAGCCTGTGCTCCGCAACGGGAAGGGGCCACAACAGTGAGAGGCCCGCGTATCGCAAAAAAAAAAAAAAAAGTACATTAGGTAAAAAAGGAAATCTGATTAAAATAAGGACTCTGGGTCCAAATAATACTATGAATATGAAAATAACTATGAAAATATACCACACTGATGTAAGATGTTAATAATTTAACAAGGGGAAACTGGGTGTGTGGGATATACAGGAACTCTGTACTATATTCACAACTATGCTGTAAATCTAAAATTGCTCTAAAATAAAAAGTTTACTTTAAAAAATTCAACTAAAATGTATTAAAAATTCTCACCAGTGGGGAAAATAAGAATCCTCCATTATTTCCCTAGGTATCAACTGAAACACATCTAAAAGTCTGACACATTCCTTACATATTAAAAATAAAATAAAAGCTGATACATTTACAAGGCAGGAGGCCAATGCATTACCACTTTTTAAAGCCTATCATTTTCTAAAAAGTACAAACATCCTCTGGATTGCAAAACTGATACTTTAATATTGATTTTTTTCTTAAGTATTTGAAACCACTGATAACAGGACAACAAATTAAATTACAATAATAAGAGGACCACTCATCTTAGGTAAAACTGTGGTCAACTGTGGGTGTCATTTGGAGCTAGGTTTTTCCTGCAGCTACAAGAGCCATTGAATACTGAGTCCCAGAGGTGACTCCTCCAGGACTGGTCACCAGGGTACCTCAGTGGAAGTGATGTTCTACAAGCATCACCCACTACCTGGAGAGGCAACAAGCCGGCTTCCTACACTCTACACTGAAGCCTGAGAACAGGTACTGTATTATTTGGCCCATAAATATTTCTTTTTAATCTGGACTTGGTACCAATAAGAAAAATCGGGAGACTGTTCAACTACATATACTTCAATAAAATTTTTTAAAAATTGAGAGACTGCATGTAAACCAAATCAAATTACTACCTTTCTGTTTGAACATTAGGAAGATCTGGCCACACCTGGCTGCATTTCCACAGGGCAGCAACCTGATGCAGCAGAGCAGAGCTGTCCCCTGTAGGCCAGGCACCGCCTCTATAGTTTGCCTGGACCCCCAGCACTCCCTATTTTTAACATCCCAACACACTTCACTTATTACTTACAGCTCTACAACCAGCCACCCCGTTACTCCCAAAATTTGAAAAACAATAACCTTGGAGACACAGCAATGATATCCACAAGCTAATACAAATATTATTATTTTGGGGGTTTCATGACCCAGAAGTATCCTGAATTATACTGGTAATAATGGGCAACCCTACTAAAAATGCCAAAACAGCATTAATTGTTTAATTCTGGTTCAAGAAAGAAATCATGGATTAGGAAGGATATGTAACAGATAAGACAAGATACAAATACACACACTCTGCTAATTCCCATTTACCTTTAGGAATCTAGAATAAATAATTCCCATTTACCTTTAGGAATCTAGAATTCCCATTTACCTTTAGGAATCTAGAATAAATAATGGGATGGTCATGGGCTCATTAAGTAAGACAAAGAGCAACAAGGCTCCGGGCACTGTGTGGACTTCTTGTCTTGGAGCTGAAATAAGGGACAACCCAACTGGGCTGCTCCCTACAGGGCTAACCCTCCAGAGGCTCTAAAACCTCTAGAGCACTAAAACATCATCCAATGTAATAAGATGGAGAAAACAGTATTGACCAGAACCCGGCTCAGAGAGGATGCTGCATGTTTCGGAGAAAATAACTTGATAACCTTCTTTGCATAAACAGTGAACTCCACAAAGGACAGGTAAAGAGTCTTCTAGAGAGAGCAGGACTGACGAGTGGATGGGTTTGTTTCACTAAGGTGGAATATGCAAGTTTGGGCAGCAGCAGAATTTCCTGAAACAAGAAAGAAGAGGCCCGGAGCTGCCACCAGAGGGCTGACTTCACCCTTCCCCCATGCACTGCCCTGCCTCTCCAGGCACTTTCCATACAACAAATATCTGAAGAATCTGGGCCAAACCATGAGCCTGACTGGAGCACTCACTTTTCTTGACATTTTCTATTTCCATTACATATATCCAGTAAATTTAAAGAAAAACTGAAGTCAAGCTAGTTCAAGTTAGTCACAACCATTCAAATCCAAGAGACAAGACCATGAGCAAACCTCAGTTACAGAAGAACACTACAAGTTATTATCAAACCTTATACTCGTATCTAATAAAGGAGTCACAAAACAGCCAAACAGGTCACGGCCACAGTGATATATACTCTAAGGATAAATCAAAGCTGAAAGTTTCCATTTTAAACTTTAAGAACAAAGTTATTCTTCAAAATATATCCAAAGGATAACTTTTGAATCAACCTGCAATAGATCTATGAAAGTGTAAATATAAGCATTGAATTAAAAACCAATACTACAATAGCACACCTATACATTTTAAACTAAAAGATGACTAAAATAATCTAAAAGGCAAAGATAAAGTAAGCAGCATAATTGCCATATATTACCGTTACAGTAAAACAAGTGTAATTTATAAAAAGCCTGCAGTACCTAAGAACACTGTGAATAATTCAGCTGTATTTTCAAATTGTTTCCAAGCCTTTAATTTGGTGCTGAATAATCTGGATCAACGAAATTTGTTTTCCAATTATTTATTCATTTGCTTAGTCTTTATAAAGTTTCTCCTGAAAAGTACTGTGGTTAGGAAAACTACGACTGCACATCCTACACAATCCTTTCTACAGCCATATCATGTTTAAGAATGCACATTTACAGAGCTTCCCTGGTGGCGCAGTGGTTGAGAGTCCGCCTGCCGATGCAGGGGACACGGGTTCGTGCCCCGGTCTGCAAAGATCCCACCTGCCACAGAGCGTCTAGGCCCGTAAGCCATGGCCGTGAGCCTGCGCGTCCTGGAGCCTGTGCTCCGCAATGGGAGAGGCTGCAGCGGTGAGAGGCCCGTGTACCGCAAAAAAAAAAAAAAAAAAAGAATGCACATTTACAATATTCATTGGATAATTTACAATCTAGAATAAAATGAGCTTTTTGTAATAATTTACAAGTAGTCAAGGACTTACTTTATTAGATGGAGAAGGCTCCATCACCTAAAAAAGCTGTATGTCATATCAAGACAATGGGTCCCAGGAACAGAAACTAAATACATAAAACTCTAAATCTATAGAAACAAAAATCAGGCATGAGCTTCCATTCCAAAAGTAGGCTTCACTTTAGGAAAACAGTTCACTATATGATTTCTCTGAATAGCTACATCATCTAATACATTCAAATTGTGGCTTAATTTTGATATTAGAGGAGCAAGAGTTAATGATTTCCAGTGCTGTGTATCACTACATTATTTATTTTTAATTGTGGTAAAATATGCATAACATAAAATTTACCATTTGAACCATTTTTAAGTGTGCAGTTCACTGTCACTGAGTACATTCACACTGATGGGCAACCATCACCGCCATCCACCAGGTGGTTTTCACCTAGGACTATTTCATCCTTCCAGTCTGAAGCTACTCATTAAACAGTAACGCTCAACTTCCCTTCCCACCCCCATATCCTGACAACCACCGTTCTACTATCTGTCTCCTTTAATTTGACTACTCTGGGTGCCTCACATAAGAGGAGTCATACAATATTTGTCCTTTTGTGACTGGCTTATTTCACTTAGCATAATATCATCAAGGGTTCATCAGTGTGTAGCATGTGTCAGACACCAGAGTTCCAAACTAGTTACATCAGACAGATTCTGCCAGTGCAACAGTTGTCCAGGTGGGAAGACAGATCCCTGGAGCTTTCTACTCTGCCATCTTCTCTCTAGCTCCCCCAGTCCACTGCACTCCATTTTGTAAATTCTATGAGAACACAATCCACGTTTACCCAAAGAACCACTCTATTTATTGCAAATCAACTGAAAGGGCAGATATTTTGATATTTAAGAAGTTACTGTGAGAGAATATGCTTTTTTACTTGTTGCCATAATTATATATCTAGACTATTTTAAAGTTCAATCCTAGCCAAAATATTTTTCTCTTAAAACATCAAGGAGTAATACTGCAAAATGAAAACCAAAAATGTAAGTACAGCTCTTGTATGAAAAATTCATTGAAAGCCAAGGAAAAATTTGCAACAAAATCACAAATGAAGTTCCATATAAATTACCTTAAAAGTTATTCCCTTTAAAACTTAACGTCTCATGGCATGTTTTCCTCCATATCCTTAAAATTAAAATTAGAAAAATAGGAATCATTTGATTAAAAAAAAAAAAAGAACTCTGAGGAATTCCACTTCCAGTAGTGGCAGACCAGGTATAGAGACCCTCCCATTGTGGTTAACTAAAAAAGATGGACATATTTTTTTTTAATCTGCTTGGAGGCACTAGAGCATTAACAAGAGACGGGAAGAACTGCCAAGCCAGGATACAGTGGGGAGCAGAAGACCAGGCGGGCAGCACGTGGGGCCTTCTCCATGGGGACATGTGCTGATTTCAAGAGGAGCATCTAAGAACCCACATCATGGGCTGGACAACCTCTCAACTAGAAGCTAGAGAGTCAGGCACTGGAGTTATGCAAGATGGCATACTGAATAGATGTGTCACAAAAGTGACCATCCAAATAGCCAGGAAACGTGAAAAGATGCTCAACCTCATTAGTAATCAAGGATGTGCAAATTTAAACCACAATGAAATACTACACACTCACCAGAATGACTACAACATAAAAGATTGACAACTATTATTGGCAAAGTTCCGGAGCAACTGGGAAACTCTTAGATTGCAGATAGAGTGCAAGGTGGTATGACCACTTTGGAAAACTAATTGGCAATATCTTCTAAAACTAAACATTTTCTTACCATATATCATTTTCACCCCGAGGCACACATGCAAGAGAAATTAGTCCATCAAACGATATGCACAACAACATTCACAGCAGCTTTATTCACAATAGCCAACAGATAAAAATAACATAAATGACTGTCAGTAGAGTAAATTGTGGTATGTGCATACAATGGAATACTCCAGGGTAAAAAAAAAAAAAAATATGCAGCAATTAACATGTTCAAATAAAACAAGAAAACTGGTCTCCAGCAAAATTGTACAAGTAATCTTAAAGCGATTTTTTTTCAGGATGAAGGTAAACATTACATAGAAACTTGGGTGTTAAGGAAGAAATGAAGAGCTCAAAAAAGGCAAATATGTAAATAGATTCACAAATAAATTTATCTTCTTGATTTCTTTAAAATACACATGGCTGTTTAAAACAAAAACTTGTAACATTGTACTGTGGGGTTTATAATTCAAGTAGCCATAACACATAGAGGAACTATATAATAAAGGATGGAGGATGGTGGTAAATGCATGTATACGGTTGCAAGGCCTTTCCTTTTACATGAAGTGGTCAAAAATTACTCTAAATAGATTGTGACAACCTGAGGATGCACAGTGTAATACTACAGTCACCATTAAAAAAAATAAGGAAAAGAGCTATTGCTAAAAAGCTATTAGGTGAGTTAAATGGAAATTTTATAAGTAATCAATTAAGCCAAAAGAGGGCTGGACAGGAAAAATCAAAGAACCTGCCATTATATTTTTTTTCAAACCCATATAATGTACAACATCAAAAGTGAGCCTTAATGTAAACTTCAGACTTTGGGTGATTATGATGTGCCAATGTAGGTTCCTACTCTGGTGGGAGATGTTGTTAATGACTCTGCATGTGTGGGTTCAGGGAATGGATGGGAAAGCTCTGTACCATCTGCTCAATTTTCCTGTGAACCTAAAACTGCTCTAAAAAATAAAGTCTACTGAAAATAAAATAAAAAATAAATGAAACAAGAAAATAGTAAAATTATAGATCTAAATCCAATGATATCAATAATCACATTAAATATCTGTGGAACTAAGCAGTCCAATTAAAAGGCAAGGACTGTCAGAGTGGAAAGGATAAACTATGATATGTTTACACCACAGAAAATATTCAGTAGTGAAAATCAATAAACTTTAGTATATACAATACCATGGATGAATTTCAAATTTTGACAGAGAAAGCCAGACGCAACAGATTATATATTGTATAACTGTATTTCCATGAAGTTTAAAAGAAGGCAAAACCCAACAAAGTATACAAGGATCCCTCTGTGTGTGTGTGTGTATATATATGTGTATATATATATATATATATATATATACACACATATATATACACACACACACACATACATACATGTGGTAAAATTATATGGCAAGCTAAGACAGATACTACCATCCAAATGAGGAGCGTTGTGACTTCAAAGGAGTGGGCATGAGGGAGTGCTTCTGAGATGCTGATAATGTTTTCTTTGTTGACCTGAGTGGTGTAAATAATTTATAATTCATTTTTGGTATATTTCTTGTATCTCTATTACACTTCACAATTTAAAACCTTAAAAACAAAAACAAAAATTACTCTTAACTGACTGACTAGATTATTTTATAACTAAAAACTGTGGGTCTGAAGTGTTAGGATGGAAACAGACATAATAAAAGCACCCAAAAAAAGTGTATTTTGAAAAGACACTCATGGCGATAACACAAAGGAAAATTCTATCCAAAAATTCAGTGTCACAAAATTCTCAAATTCATAAATATGACAGATCATAGAACGTCCCTTGATTAGTTATTTTCTAAACATGAAATTCATTTTTGGAATAGATAATAAAAGTTTACCAATGACTAGGTCAATTTTTGCAAAAGGTCTGAGTTCTTCATTACTCCAAAAACTGTATAGTCTTATCTTCAACACTAAGCTTAAAACCTTTTCAGTGACATACCTTGGTATATTTTGAGCTACTAGATAACTGGACAACACAGTCAATAACATGACTGAAAGAATGCTAGCTTCATAGAACATAGTTTCTTTTGTCTTCTTAATTAAAAATTACTGTGAAGATATAGAGAACAGACTTGTGGTTGCCAAGGCGGAGGAGGGTAGGGGAGGAATGGATTGGGAGTTTGGGATTAGCAGATGCAAACTATTATATATGGGATGGATAAACAACAAGGTCCTACTGTATAGCACAGGGAATTATATTCAATACCGTGTGATAAACCATAATGGAAAAGAATATGAAAAAGAATATATATACACATAACTGAATCACTTTGCTGTACAGCAGAAATTAACACAACATTGTCAATCAACTTCAATACAATTTTTTTTAAAAAGTTACTGTGGGGCTTCCCTGGTGGTGCAGTGATTAAGAATCCACCTGCCAATGCAGAGGACACGGGTTCAAGCCCTGGTCCGTGAAGATCCCACATGCTGAGGAGCAACGAAACCCATACGCCACAACTACTGAGCCTGCGCTCTAGAGCCGGCGAGCCTCAACTACTGAGCCCACGTGTCTAGAGCCCATGCTCCACAACAAGAGAAGCCACCACAGTGAGAAGCCCGCGCACCGCAACGAAAAGTAGCCCCCGCTCACTGCCCCGCGCACAGCAACAAAGACCCAACGCAGCCAAAAATAAAATAATTTTTTTTAAAGTTACTGTGAAAATCATTGATCAGGCCAGTTTAATAGCTTTTTTTTAACACTATCTTAATCTATAAAATTCAAGTAGGTATAAAACTTTTTCACCCAAAGATTAACCTCTCTCAACCTCCAGAGCAACAATAAAAGTATCAATACATAACATTTTAAAATAGCTTTCTTCTTCTCTATCACTAACTCCAATTCTCCCCAGTCAGAGATGTGGGTAAACCAGGTAGTAAACTCGGATATGGGTTCACTTGGATATGGGATACGGGAAACCTGGGTATGCCATGGATTGCAGAGGGAAAAAGCTGAAGGAACGCTTCCTCTGCCACTTTTCCTAGCACTGAACTCGTGTCCCTTCTACTGATGACAAAATGAGCACAAGAAAAAGGGATGTACACCTTGGGGTAGTGGAAAAAATGGTCATTTGAAGACAGCTGTTGCTAATCTCCAAAAAATTTAATTCCAGTATGTGTAATTTTGAGGGGTTTTTGTTTGTTTGTTTGTTTGTTGGTGCTGAATAACAATAGATTTGTTTAGGTTTCTAGTGGACTCTGGCACTGCTACAAACTGCACAAATTCATAAACTCCTGAATAATGTCTGATTTGTATTTATACAGTACAGGGTCAGAGGTTCTAGATCCACTTTCCAAATCTAACTGCTTCATCATCATGGCCAACCTTAATTTCTCTACCTGCATGGGAAACTAATTTCTTAAGAGTGCTTCAGATACACTAAGAAATGTTAAAATGTTCAAAGACTAATCATGTATTACAGCTAAATAAGTATATCCTGATGTGTTGCATAATAGGGAAACATATTATATTAGCTTTTTACTGCTGCCGTAAGTACCGCAAACTGGGTGGCTTAAACAACAGAAGTTTACTGTCTCACAGTTCTACAGGCTAGAATTCCAAAATGAAAGTGCTGCAGGGTTGGATTCTTCTGAGGGCTGTGAGGGATGGCCAGGTTCTCCCTATGTGTCATCACATTGTCTACCCTCTATGTGTCTCTGTGTTCAAATTTCCCCAATTTTTATAAATACCTCAGTTATACTGGATTAGGGTCCACCCTAATGACTTCACTTTAATTTGATTACCTATGTAAAGACCCTGTCTCCAAACAAGGTCACATTCTGAGATTCTAGGGGTTAGAACATCAACATACGGATTTGGGGTGGACACAATTCATTCTACAACATATACATAGATATGTATGTATGTGTACATTATATATATATATATATGCATGTATATATGCTACATGTATGTATATAACTAGAACCATTCTCATCAATTATCGAGACAATTTAATTGTACTGAATATTTTTCATTCCACTTCTAAAGTGTCTCATATCCCTAGTAATGTGAATTGTAACACAGTGTACGACACTTTAATTCTTTCCTTTTTAGATTCATAATGCAGATCACACATATATATCCATGCTTCACCACTAACCAGAGGTGTTTCAAGCCAAGCAGCCTGAAACAAACATTCAAAATAGGGCATATTTTCCAATGGAGGTAAAGATTATAGTGTAACCAACAGGAATGTGCAAGCAGGCAATAATTTAATTTAGTACCTGAGCCAAACCATGATAGTCCACTTGAAAAATAGGGAAACTTGAGAAAGTGATACTGCTACAATTGTTAACTATGGAATGCAAGAACATTTAAACTTCAAGTCATACAAATCCATTTCGTACATTTATTTTTTTAAAGAAATGTTTATTCAGCACATTTGGGACTTGAGAGCTTGAAAATAACTGAATCCTTTTTCCTGTTATGTGCATGTTAACACCAAATGTAAATGCTATTACAAGGTTCCAGTTACCGCAGGACTCTGCCTTCTGTGCTGACTTATTTTTATGCATCTCTCAGAAGGAAATACTCATGGTTCAGGTTTCAATGGATGAATGCTTTCACCCTTATGAAATACACAAAGTGTTCCCCTCTTGAAACTTTTAACGAAAGATAAAGAACTAGTTAGGATTCTTCAAGTGCCTTTGCTCTTTCATTTTGAAAACTTTTAAAGAGTTTTTAAAAGATCATGACTGTTCATAAAGGTTTACCTAAGGCGAATCTGTCGTATTAGGTTAAAAATCAGATGACAGCACACAGGATTTTGTTCTTTTTTGGTTTCTTATTGTGGTCAATAAAACATAAAATTTACTATCTTAACCTTTTTTAAGTGTACAGTACAGCAGTGTTAACTATATGCACATTGTTGTGCGTCAGAGCTCTAGAAGTTTCTCATCTTGCAAAATGGACGCAATAACCACTGAACAACGACTCTCCATTTCCCTCCCCCCAGCCTCTGGTCCCACCATTCTACTTTCTGTTTCTAAGACTTTGACTATTTTAGATACCTCATGTAAGTGGGATCATGCAGTATATATTCGTCTCTTCGTGACTGACTTACTTCATTTTCTCACTTAGTATAATGTCCTCAAGCTTCATCCACGTTGTAGCATGTGACAAGATTTCCCTCCTTTTAAGCCTGAATAACATTCTGTTATATGTACATACCATATTTTGTCCATTCATCTACTGATGAACATTTAGGCTGCTTCCAACTCTTGGCTATTGCAAATAATGCTGCAATGAACATGGGTGTGAAGCTATCTCTTTGAGATACTGTTTTCAATTCTTTTGTATATATACCCAGAAGTAGGACTGCTGGATCATATGACAATTCTATTTATAATTTTTCAAGGAACCTTCATACTGTTTTCCATACCAGCTGCTCCACTTTACATTCCCACCGAGAGTGCACAAGCGTTCTAATTTCTCCACATCTTCAGCACAATACTTGTTATTTCCCAGTTTTTTGATAACGGCCAACCTAATGGATGTGAGGTGATATCTCACTGTGGTTTTAAATTGCATTTCCCTAATGATTATTTGAGGTTGAACATATTTTCTTCATTTTTGGCCACTTGAATATCTTCTTTGGAAAAGGGGCTATTAAAGTCCTTTATCCACTTTTTAATTATATTGTTTTTTGTTCTTTATTATGGCTATCAGTCCCTCAATCAGATCTACGGTTTGCAACTACTTTCTCCCATTCCATAGGCTACCTTTTCACTCAGCTGATTGCTTCCTTTGCTGCACAGAAGATTTAAAGTTTGATCTATTTGATCTAGATCAAATAGATCAAACATTTGTCTATTATTGCTTTTGGTGTTTGTGATTTTCATGTTATATCCAAGAAATATAATTGCCAAATCCAGGGTCATAAAGCTTTTCCCCTGTTTTCTTCCAGGATATTCAGGTCTTACATTTAGGTGTTTAATCCATTTTTTTACTGAAGTATAGTTGATTTACAATACTGTGTTAGTTTCAGGTGTACAGCAAAGTGTTTCAGATGTAGAGAATGGACTTGAGGACACAAGGAGGGGGATGGGTAAGCTGGGACGAAGTGAGAGAGTAGCACTGACATATACACACTACCAAATGTAAAATAGATAGCTAGTGGGAAGCAGCTGCATGGCACAGGGAGATCAGCTCCAGGCTTTGTGACCACCTAGAAGGGTGGGATTGGGAGGGTGGGAGGGAGACGCAAGAGGGAGGAGATATGGGGATATATGTATATGTATAGCTGATTCACTTTGTTATACAGCAGAAACAAACGCAACACTATAAAGCAATTATACTCCAATAAATATGTTAAAAAAAAGTGGCTCAGTTATATATTTTTTTCAGATTATTTTCCATTACAGGTTATTACAAAATATTGAATATAGGGTTTCCCTGGTGGCGCAGTGGTTGAGAGTCCGCCTGCCGCTGCAGGGGGCACGGGTTCGTGCCCCGGCCCGGGAGGATCCCACATGCCGCAGAGCGGCTAGGCCTGTGAGCCGTGGCCGCTGGGCCTGCGCGTCCGGAGCCTGTGCTCCGCAACGGGAGAGGCCACAACAGTGAGAGGCCTGCGTACCCCCCGCAAAAAAAAAAAAAAAAAAATATTGAATATAATTCCCTATGTTATACAATAAATCCTTGTTGTTTATCTATTTCATATTCAGTAGTTTGTATCTGTTAATCCCATACTCCTAATTTATCCCTCTCCCCTCCCTTTCTGCTTTGGTAACCATAAGTTTGTTTTCTATGTCTGTGAGTCTATTTCTATTTTGTATATAGGTTCATTTGTATTGTTTTTTAGAATCCACACGTGATATATTTGTCTTTGTCTGCCTTACTTCACTAAGTATAATAGTCTCTAGGTTCATCCATGTTGCTGCAAATGGTAGTATTTCATCCTTTTTTATGGCTAAGATTCCATTGTGTGAGATATAGATAGAAAGATAGATAGATAGATACGTAGGTAGATAGGTAGATAGATAGGTGTCACATCTTCTTAAGCCAAATTTCTATTAATGGGCACTTGGGTTGTTTCCGTGTCCTGGCTATTGTAAATAGTGCTATGAACATTAGGGTGCACGTTTCTTTTCAAATTAGAGTTTTTGCCTTTCCCAGACAAACACCTAAGAGTAGGATTTCTGGATCATATAATAGCTCTATTGTTAGTTTTTTAAGTAACCTACATACCATTTTCCATAGTGGCTGCACCAATATACACTCCCACCACCAATGTAGGAATGTTCCGTTTTCTCCACAGCTTCTCCAGTATTTATTATTTCTAAACTTTCTGATAATAACCATTCTGACCAGTGTGAAGTGATACCTCACTGCGGTTTTGATTTGCATTTCTCTAATGATTAGTGATGTTGAACATCTTGTCATATGCCTGTTGGCCATCTGTATGTCTTCTTCAAAGAAACGTCTATTTAGGTCTTCTGCCCATTTTTCAGTTGGGTTGTATTTTTGCTCTTGAGTTGTATGAGCTGTATGTATATTTTGGAAATTATGCCCTTGTCAGTCGCATTGTTTGCAAATATTTTCTCCCAGCCTGTAGGTTGTCTTTTCATTTTGTTTATGGTTTCCTTTGCTGTGCAAAAGCTTTTAAGTTTGATTAGGTCCCATTTGTTTATTTTTGCTTTTATTTCTTTTGCCTTGGGAGACTGATCGAAGAAAATACTGCTATAATTTATGTCAGAGACTGTGTTGCCTGCCTATGTTCTTTTCTAGGAGTTTTATGCTGTCATGTCTAATACTTAGGTCTTTAAACCATTTTGAGTTTTTTTTGTATATGGTGTAAGGGAGTGTTCTAATTTCACTGATTTACATGTAGCTGTCTGGCTTTCCCAGCACCACTTGTTGAAGAGACTGTCTTTTTTCTATTGTATATTTATGCCTCATTTGTTGTAGATTAATTGACCATAGGTGTGTGGGCTTATTTCTGGGCTCTCTATTCTGTTCCATTGATCGATATGTCTGTTCTTGTGCCAATACCATGGTGGTTTTTTAAAATTAATTTCTATTGGAGTATAGTTGCTTCACAATGTCGTGTTAGTTTCTACTGTACAGCAAAATGAACCAGCTTTACATATACATATATTCCCTCTTTTTTGGATTTCCTTCCCATTTCGGTCACCACAGTGCATTAAGTAGAGTTCCCTCTGCTATACAGTATGTTCTCATTAGTTATCTATTTTATGCATAGTATCAATAGTGTATATGTGTAAATACCAATCTCCCAATTCCTCCCCCTCCCCCCATGCTGTTTTGATTACTGTAGCTTTGTAGTATAATCTGAGGTCTAGAAGGGTTATGCCTCCAGTTTTGTTGTTTTTCCTCAGTATTGCTTTAGCAATTCTGAGTTTTTTGTGGTTCCATATAAATTTTAGGATTATTTGTTCTAGTTCTGTGGAAACTGTCATGGGTATGTTAACAGGGATTTCATTAAATCTCTAGATTGCTTCAGGTAGCATAGCCATTTTAAAAATATTAATTCTTCCAATCCAAGAGCATGGGGATATCTTTCCATTTATTTGAATCACCTTCAATTTCCTTTATTAAAGTTTTATAGTTTTCAGCATATAGGTCCTTCACCTCCTTGGTTAAGTTTATTCCTAGGTATTTTACTACTTTTGATGCAATTTTAAATAGGATTTTTTTCTACTTTCTCTTTCTGATATTTCATTGTTAGACTAAACAAATGCAACAGATTTCTGTATGCTAATTTTGTATCCTGCTACCTTGCTGAATTCATTTATTAGTTCTAATTAGGGCTCTCTACATAGAGTATCATGTCAACTGCAAATAATGACAGTTTTACTTCTTCCCTTCCAATTTGGATAATTTTATTTCTTTTTCTTGTCTGACTGCTGTGGCTAGGACTTCCAATACTATGTTAAATAGAAGTGGTGAGAGTGGGCATCCTTTTCTTGTTCCTGAATTTAGCAGGAAAGCTTTCAGCTTTTCGCCGTTATTATATTGGCTGTGGGTTTATCATAAATGGCTTTTATTATATTGAGACATGTTCCCTCTACACCCACTTTGCGGAGAGTTTTTATCATGAATGTAGGTTGAATTTTGTCAAATGCTTTTTCTGAATCTATTAAGATGATCGTGTGGTTTTTGTCTTTCCTTTCGTTAACGTGGTATATCACATTGATTGATTTGCATATGTTGAACCATCCTTGAGACTCTGGAATGAATCCAACCTGATCATGGCGTATGATCTTTTTTATGTAATTTTGGATTCAGTTTGCTAATATTTTGTTGAGGATTTTTGCATCCGTATTCCTCAAAGATATCGGCCTGTAATTTTCTTTTTTGTACTGTCTTTGTCTGGTTTTGGTATCAAGGTAATGGTGGCTTCACAGAATGAATTTGGGAGTATTTCCTCCTCTGCACCTTTTTGGAAGAATTTGAGAAAGATAGTTTTAACTTCTTTGTATGTTTCATAGAATTCCCCAGTGAAGCCATCCAGTCTTGGACTTTTGTTTGCAGGGAGTTTTTAATTACAGCTTCTATTTCACTTCTAGTGATCAGTCTGTTCAAATTATCTCTTTTTTCTTGACTCAGTTTTGGCAGGCTCTATGTTTCTAGAGACTTGTCCATTTCTTCTAGGTTGTCCAATTCGTTGGCAAATAACTGTTCATAGCATCCTCTTATGATTTTTTGTATTTCTGTGGTATTGGTTATTACTTCTCCTCTTTCATTTCTTATTTTGTTTATTTGGGCCCTCTCTCTTTCCTTCTTGGTGAGCCTGGCTTGAGGTTTGTCAATTTTGTTTATTTTCTCAAAAAACTAGCTCTTAGTTTTATTGATCTTTCCTATTGTTTTTTTCCTCTATTTTATTTACTTCCTCTCTGATCTTTATCATTTCCTTTCTTCTCCTACTTTGAGTTTTCTTTGTTCTTCTTTTTCTAATTATTTTAGACAATAGGTTAGGTTGCTTATTCAAGATTTTTCTTGTTTCTTGAAGAAATCTAGTATTGCTATGAACTTCCCTCTTAGAACTGCTTTTGCTGCATCCCATAGACTTTGTGAAGCTGTGTTTTCATTTTCATTTGTCTCAAGGTATTTTCTGCTGTCTTCACTGATTTCATTGTTGACCCATTGGTTTTTTAGTAGCATGTTGTTTAGTCTCCATGTGTTTGTGCTTTTCGCATTTTTCTTTCTGTGTTTGATTTCTAGTTTCATACCACTGTGGTCAGAAAAGATGCTTGAAATAATTTCTATCCTCCTAAGTCTTTAATCCATTTGAGTTAATTTTTATATATGGTGAAAGGTAAGGGTCCAAGTTAATTCTTTTCAACGTGGAGATCCAGTTTTCCTATCATCACTTGCTGAAGAGACTATCCTTTTCCTATTGTATAGCCTTGTCACCTTTGTCAATGAGAAGGTTTATTTCTGGGTTCTTTATTGTCTATATGTCTGTCTTTATGTTAGTACCATTGTGGTTTGATTACTGTAGCTTTGTAATATGTTTTGAAGTCAGGAAGTGTGAGGTTTCCAACTTTGTTCTTCTTTCTCAAGACTGGTTTCACTATTTGGGGTCCTTTGAGATTCCATATGAATTTTTATGTTTTTTCTATTTCTTCAAACATGACATTGAGATTTTGATAGAGTTTGCAATGAATCTGTAGATCATTTGGGGTAATATAAACATTTTAACAACGTTAAGTCTTCCAATCTATGAAAACAATATGTCTTTCCGTTTGTCTTTTTGCCAACAATTTTTGTAGTTCTCAATGTTCAAGTCTTTCACCTAATTAAATTGATTCCTGTTTTATTCTTTTTGTTTTTGTTTTTGTTTTTGGCGGTACGCAGGCCTCTCACTGTTGTGGCCTCTCCCGTTGCGGAGCACAGGCTCCGGACGCGCAGGCTCAGCGGCCATGGCTCACGGGCCCAGCCGCTCCACAGCATGTGGGATCTTCCCGGACCGGGGCACGAACCCGTGTCCCCTGCATCGGCAGGCGGACTCTCAACCACTGCGCCACCAGGGAAGCCCCTGTTTTATTCTTTTTGATGCTACTGTAAATGGTACTGTTTTCTTAATTTCCTTTGTGGATTGGTCATTATTAATGTATAGAAACACAACTGACTTCTGTGTGTTCATTTTATATCCTGCAACTCTGAATTCATTTATTAACTCTAACAGGGTTTCATGGAATCTTTAGAGTTTACACAATATCAAGTATATATAAGATCACGTCATCTGCAAACAGATAATTTTACTTCTTCCTTATCTATTTGGATGTCTTTTCTTTTTCTTGTTTGATTGTTCAGGCTAGGATTTACAGTACTATTTTGAATAGAAGTAGTGAGTGTGGGCATCCTTGCCTATTTCCTGATCTCAGAGGAAAAGCTTTCAGTTTTTCACCATTGAGTGATATTAACTGTGGGCTTTTCATATATGTCCTTTATTATTACATTGAGGTAATTTCCTTCTATTGTGTTTGTTGTACATTTTTATCATGAAAGGATGTTAAATATTGTCAAATGTTCTTACTGCATCAATTGAGGTGCTCATGTGGGTTTTGTCCTTCATTCTGTTAATGTGGTATACTACACTAATTTTCATATGCTGAACCATATTTGCATTCCAGGAATAAATCCCACTTGGTCATAATGTATAATCTTTTTAACTTGCTAGAATTTAATCTCCTAATATTTTGTTGAGGAGTTTTGCATCAGTATTCATCAGGGATATTGGTATGTAGCTTCCTTTTCTTGTAAAAATAAAATTTTTCTTGTAAAAATGAAGATCTTTGATTTTGTCATCAGGATAATGGGGACCTCATAGAATGAGTTTGGAAGTGTTTCCTCCTCCTCAATTTTTAGGAAGAGTTTGAGAAGAACAGATGTCAATTCTTCTTTAAATATTTGGTGTCATTCTCCAATGAAGCCATCTGGTTCTGGGCTTTTCTTTGTTGCAAGGTTCTTGATTACTGATCCTATTATTCTAGGAATTTCCCCATTTCTTCTAGACTATCCAATTTGTTGGTATATAATTGTTCACAGAAGTCTTTTATGACCCTTATTTATGTGGCATCACTTGTAATGCTTCCTCTTTCATTTCTGATTTTTGTTACATGAGACTTCATTTATTCTTAGTCTAGCTAAGAACTTTTCAATTGTATTGATCTTTTCAAAGAACCAATCCTAATTCATTGATTTTTTTTCTATTGTTTTTCTATCCTCTATCTCTTTGATTTCTGCTCTAGTCTTTACTATTTCCTTCCTTCTGCTAACTTTGGATTTAGTTTAGTCTTCTTTTTCTAGTTCCTTGAGTTGTAAAGTTAAGATGTTGATTTGAATATTTGTTCTTATTTAATGAGGCATTTACCACTATAAACTTCCCTCTTACTACTGTTTTTGCTGCATCCCATAGTTTTGGTACATAATTATTTTCATTTTAATTTGTCTCAAGATATTTTCTAATTTCCCCTGTGTTTTCTTCTTTGATCCACTGATTATTCAGAAGTGTGTTGTTTAATTTCCACATATTTGTGAGTTTTTCAATTTTGTTTTTTTTTTGGGTGGGGGGGGGGCTATTGATTCACTGTTTAATCCATTATGATCAGAAAAGATACCAGCTATCATTTCAATTTTCTTAAAGTTGTTATTACCAGTTTTGCAGCATAACATATGATCTATCCCAGAAAATGGTCTATGCATACCTAAGAAGAATGTGTATTCTGCTGTTGTTGGGTAGAGTGTTTTATATTTGTTTGTTAGGTCCAACTGGTGTATCATATTGTTCAAGTCCTCTGTTTCCTTGTTAACCTCTGCATGACTGATCTCTTATTAAAAGTGGGGTGTTGAAATCTCTGCCTATTATTGTGTTACTGCCTATTTCTCCTTTCAATTCTGTCAGTGTTGGCTTCATATAATTGGATGCTTTGATGTTAGGTGCATATATTTTAATTGTTATAACTTCTTAGGGAATTAAGCCTTTCATATTATATAATGACCTTCTTTGTCTCGTGTCAGTTTTTGACTCAAAGCTTATTTTGTCTGATATGACAACCCCTACTCTCTTTTGGTTACCATTTGCATGGAATACCTTTTTCCATCCTTTCACTTTCAGCTTGTGCATGTCCTTATACCTAAAGTGAGACTCTGGTAGACAGCATATAATTGGCCTTTTTTTTTTTCTTTTTTATCCATTAAGCCACTCTACGTCTTCTGATTGGGGAGTTTAATCTGTTTACATTTAAAGTAATTACCAATAGGGAAGGACTTAGTATTACCATTT
This sequence comes from Stenella coeruleoalba, assembly GCF_951394435.1. NCBI lineage: Eukaryota > Metazoa > Chordata > Mammalia > Artiodactyla > Delphinidae > Stenella > Stenella coeruleoalba. The sequence goes on from NC_137162.1 coordinate 73,391,313, forward strand.
TGTTAACTGTTTTCTGTAAGTCTTGTCAGTATTTTGTCCCTCTTTTCCTCTTTTGCTGCCTTTCCTTGTGTATTGTTGATTTTTTATAGTGACATGCTCTGATTCCTTTCTCATTTTCTTTTGTGCATCTTCTATAGGGATTTTCTTTACCAGAGAGCTTTATGTTTTCATATGCTTTAGTGATTACGAACTCCCTCAGTTTTTATTTATCCAGGAAAGTCTTTATTTCTCCTTAACTTCTGAAGGACAGTTTTGCTGAATATAGCATTTTTGGTTGACAAGTGTTTTTCTTTCAGCACGTTGAATAGATCATCCCACTCCCTTCTGACCCATAATGTTTCTACTGAGAAATCTGCTGGTTATCTTATAGGAGCTCCCTTGTAACATAACAAGTTATTTTTCTCTTGCTTCTCTCAAGATTCTCTGTCTTTGATTTTTGATTGATCAAAGGACTTCCTTGGGTTCTTCCTAGTTGGACTCTTTCAAGCTTCTTGAATTTGGATGTTCATTTCCTTCGTTAGATTTGGGGAGTTTCCTGCCATTATTTCTTCAAAGAAGCTCTGTGCTTATCTCTCTCTTCTCTTCAGGGACACCCATATAGTATATTTAGTCCTGATAGTGTCCCATAAGTCCCTTAGGCTTTTTTCACTTTTCTTCATTTTTTTTCCTATCATTCCTCTGATTCAATTATTTCAAATGAACTGTCTTCAAATTCACTGATTCTTTCTTCTGCTTGACCGAGTCTGATATTGATCCCCTCTGGTGAATTTTTCAATTCAGTACTGTATTCTTCAGCTCCAGAATTTCTGTTTGGTTCTTTTTTATAGTTTCTCTTTTTTGATATTCTCATTTTGTTCATATATTGCTTTCCTTATTTAATTTACTGTGTTCTCTTACAGTAGACCGAGTTTCTTTAAAATGATTATTTTGAACTCTTTGTCAGGTAATTCATAGATCTTTATTCCTTTAGGGTCAGCTTCTTGAGATTTATTTTGTTCCTTTGATTGAGCCATGTTTTCTTGCTTTTTTGTGTGCCTTGTTATCTTTGTTATGATTTTTGCACTTAAAAAACGGCCACCTCTCCCAACCTTTATAGATTGGCTTCGTACAGAGGAAGACTTCCATATCAGTCAGCCCAGCTAGAGATTCTGGGGGCCTTTCAAACCTTTTACAAAAATGCCTCTTCTCGAGGCATGCTGGGTGAAGGGAGGTCTGCTGGTTTCTTTTTCATGAGTCTCTCACTCCCTCTGATGTCTGTCTGCAGCACTGCAGGTTCTCTGGCACTGCCATAGGCTGCTAAGTTCTCTCTAGTTCTCAACAACCTCCAGGCATCAAAACTAGCCAGTTCCCCCATCAGTACTCCAAGTCAGGCAAAATAGAAACCAATCCCTCGGGTAGTCCCCAAAAAAGCTGGAAGGTTGAATGTATGTTCCACTATTCTCTCTGCCTTCCAAGGGAAGGCATATTGGGCTTTTTCTCTCAATTGCTAGCTCTGCTGGCTTGGGAAAGGGGCTGGTGTAGGTGAAATGAAACCACTTTTCTAATCCATTTCACTGCAGCTGTTCTTGCCTTTGAGCATGCCTGGGCATTCTCATAATGGTTTTTTGAACTGTATATTGTTGTTAAGTCAGTGTTTCTGTCAGGCAGTGAGTTCTGGAGCTCCTTACTCCACCATCTTTCTGGCCACAGAAAGGTTTATTTCTGTCATCTCACATTACAGCAAACTCAACAGAAACATACACGATAGACGTCATCAAAAATTTACAGTAAAGACTTTTCTTTGATTTAGAACAAAGAGTATGTCACATTTTAAGCATCCACTTCTTTATCTCCCTTTTTTTGCATTCAAAGTATATAAAGATATTGTACTGTAGGGACTTCTCTGGTGGCGCAGTGGTTAAGAATCTGCCTGCCAATGGAGGGGACGTGGGTTTGAGCCCTGGTCCAGGCAGATCCCACATGCCGCAGAGCAACTAAGCCCGGGCGCACAACTACTGAGCCTGCGCTCTAGAGCCTGCGAGCCACAACTACTGAAGCCTGTGCCTAGAGCCTGTGCTCTGCGACATGAGAAGCCACTGCAATGAAAAGCCCGTGCACCACAACAAAGAGTAGCCCCCGCTCGCCACAACTAGAGAAAACCCACGCACAGCAATGAAGACCCAATGCAGCCAAAAATGAAAAATAAATTTAAATTAATTAATTAATTAAATAAAGATATTGTACTGTATACACCATCTCACCCCCACTACACTTCATCTCTGATTCCAGTCAGGCTACAGTAAATGGCTCTGCTCATATGTAAACCCACTTTGTACTGACAGTGGCTCACCTCAAGCTTACACAACAGACTTCTCATGTCCTGCTCTGGTAGTTTGCTGGATGTATGCAGGGGTTGATAGGTGTCACACGTTTGTAACCCAGAAGTACAGAAGGGGCAAGCCTCATGGGGTAACCCTCAATCCTCTTCAAAGAGGGACAGAAGCTGATAGACAAATGATTATCTGAGTCCCTTATATGGATGATTTATGGATACAGACTCTGCGACTCACCAGAAATAGCAATCACCCTCAGAGGTAACCAACTCAATTATACATCATTAGTAGTGGCTTTGCCTTCTTCCCCATGTGACTCTCCTTATTCCCTCACTTCCTCTCCTTGAGAGTACTTCCCAAATAAACTAGCTATCGCAAGCCCTCATCTTATGGGAGAGAGGTAGGCAACCCCAGACTACGATGCACATTAAGTAAGCACACCCTTATTCTATGGGATCTCCTTTTCTTTTCTATTAACAAATTCAGGTAGGTTTCCTCTCCTCCACTAGATTGTATTCCTCTTAAAGGTAAAGGGCCTCATTCACTTATGCAGTCCCATTACATGACTTCATGATTTTAACACATACAGTAATTTCCCACTGGGTTTTTCAAATGGCTTCACTGTTCCTGAATAATTTATAATGAGAGACAAATTTCACAAGGTTGAAAGCTAATGACTCATACAGAACTTCAAAATCAAATCCATTTTAATAATATTTTTTGCTCAAGCCTACTTGTTTTGACTTGGTCAAATAAACTTTCATAGATAATGCATCCCAGATATTCATTCACTGATAGTAAAATTTGGGGGGGGGGGGGCCACGCCGTGTGGCTTGCAGGATCTTAGTTCCCCGACCAAGGACTGAACCCAACCCCAGCAGTGAAAGCGCTGAGTCCTAACCACTGGACCACCAGAGAATTCCCAGTAAATATATTTTTGAAGCTATCTTTCTGTTTAGGTGACAGTATGACTGCCAGCAATGTTTTACTAAATTACAGATCCCTGTAAAATAAATTAAAACTCTATAGATCTATGCTAATCTTGGGTTCCTATTTCCCATATAAAAATTTTTTTAATTTAAGAAAAACAGTCCCCTGGACTAAAATAAACATTTCTTTATAGGATTGCTCCTGCAATACAAAAGCTAAACATATATTTTCCTGACTTTTTAAAATTAAATCATTATAATCAAGCAATTTAAAACATTATAAAAGCTTGTCAGAATATTGACTTCGGGACTTGCCTGACAGTCCAGTGGTAAAAACTCTGTGCTTCCAATGCAAGGGGCATGGGTTCAATCCCTGGTCGGGGAACTAAGATCCCGCATGCCATGCGGCAAAAAAAAAAAAAAAAAAAACAAATATGCAAAATATTGACTTTGTTTGAATGGCACTTCAAAAGCTCAGCACATGATAAAGGAATCAACTCAGAACATAATACAAGCTTTAGTGGTATTCTGTACAACACAAGAGAAATATTTTGCTAGTTCTCAATAAGCAATTAAAACGATTCTGAAAATACTTAAAATCTGGACATACAGATGTCTTTTCAATTGAGATTTTACTCTAATGAATACTATTATGTTTCCCTGCTACATTTCTCTAGTGGTTTACATGACAGATATAAACCCTGGCACGTGGAACTTGATAACTGGACACACTGGCAAAGGAGGAAGGAAAATGTGACAAAAAGATGCTACTTGGGGAAGCATACGATCTCCTCTGCTCATCTAACACAGTGTGTCAACACCAGCAAGTCTCAACTATGGTTTACACTGTCATTCCTGCTCAGTGACTGCCGAAAACCTTAAATTAGCTAACATCTATCCCACAGAATAGAGGGCACTGTAAACCTGACTGCCAAGATGTCAGAAAGCAGAGCTTGTGGTCAGCTGCCTTGGGAATACTTGCTCCTCCAAAGATACTCCAACTGCCTTCATTCCAGCATCTTCCCCGTTTGCTGTGAATGCTCATGTGCGTGTTTCAGATCAAGGCAAATGCGTACCAAAACTACTCACGGATGTAGAGCTGAGTCAGACCCTAACACCACATGCCAAGTACTATTGGGCTTGTACTGTATACTGTGCAAAAGACTCAGAACACTGGAGTTGGAAAGGATTTTAGGGGACATCTAATCCAAACCCTAAAAAGTTAAATAACTTATACAAGATGACAGTGTCAGTGGAAAGACCAGGTCATGAACTCAAGTTGCCTTGAGTTCCCAGTCACCCGCTCTGCTGCGAGGAGTGGTTTATTTCCCTTAACCCAAAATACCTCAGTGAGTATCCTAGTGCAATGAACAAACTAACATTAAAAAAATCTCTTATCTGAGATGCTTTAAAAGCATATTTAAACAAGTATCTGGAGATGTATTATTCTAAGAATAAGATAACCGAATAAATTGAAAAATTATATTCACCTTGACAAATTTCAATTTATAAAACTAATCAGACACAGCCATAAATTATCCCACACTAACCTCACTTGAATTAAGTTTTGCATATCCTCATTCAAAACACCATGCTAATGCACTATCACTAATAACACAACATTCTACACAAGCCCTAGACTGAGGGTGAAGAAAGACTACCTTGCACGTAGGGAATTACTCTGCCTTACTTACTTATGTAAGGCAGAACTATTTGGTGTTTCTTAAGGCCAAGCACATGTCCTAGCTTTACAGTTCCGTTCTATGAGGTCAATGCCAGGTCCACCAGCCCAAAATGGTAGTCTTTAATCCAGATCCATCATGAGCCATTTACTCTGCAAACACACACAGGTATTTTCACAGCACTGGGCTGGAGGCTGCACAGGAATAAGAAATGAATTTGAAACATGTAGACCATGTACAGGGCACCAACTGCGAGCCAACTTTACGTACATTCTCATATGATCTTCACAAAAACCCTAGGAGAGAGGTATTATTATCCCAGTTTCACAAAGGAAGAAACAGAGAAAACTTAACCAAAGCTAGCAGAAGGCAGCGCTCTGGAACGTCTGCATTCTCACCAAGGATTCTAACCACCTCTGTGCCTACCACCACAGCCCTGCATTTCGGCAGGAAACTGAGGAAGCAATAAAACCTTTTCTGGAGTATAGTTTATCATCCTAGACTCAGATTTGATATGTCTCCACACTACGTAACAGCTATGACTCTGTAACAAACCCAAGAGGAAAACCAGTGTCTAGGTCCACTCAGAATTCCAAAAAGAAACCCATGCCCCAGATTTAAAGGACTTACAGACACAAACTAGAGGATAAACATATGGACACCAAGTGGGGGGGAGGGGGGTGATGAACTGGGAGATTGGGATTGACATATATACACTACTGATACTATGTATAAAATAGATAAGTAATGAAAACCTACTACAGAGCACAGGAAACTGTACTCAGTGCTCTGTGGTGACCTAAATGGGAAGGAAATCCAAAAAGAGGGGATATATGTATACATCTAGCTGATTTGCTTTGCTGTACAGTATAAACTAACACAATACTGTAAAGCAACTATACTCCAATAAAAATTAATTAATTAAAAACTAAAATTAAATAAAGGAGTTACAGCTTTTGTGTCTATAAAACAAAGACCCAAACAGTATCTATATCTATTGGGTTGTTGCATGAGAGGCTGAGATGACTGAACAGGCATAAAGCACCAAAACAGTGTCTCACACATAGTAAGTGCTTAATTAAAGTTGGCCGCTGCTTTCAAAATCGCCGCTATTCTTCAGTAACCATATTCCTCAAAATTTTTTCCTCGGAATATAGTTTCAAAGGAGAAAAAAGCTATGTAATTCGCATTCACCATAAGGTGGTCTATAACTGCAAAAAAAATTTTTTTTGATCAAAGGTACCATTATCCAACCATAAAATTTTAATTCTGAGTACTTGCTTAGAAACACAAAAACATTTAATATATTAGATTAATGCTGAATACAAAACAGTAGTCAATGCTACAACAACAGCTACATAACCCTTATGCCAATAGTCAAGGACTGTATTTTAAGGACTACATTTCAAGGCAGAAAAATGAAAATAGCTGTTAGGAAGGTGAGATTACCAATGATTATTTTTCTTTTTAAAAGTTCCCCCTCATACTACTTTTTAAATTTCTGTAATAAAAAATGTGTGCTATTAAGTTATTTGATAATATATTAAACAGATGTCTGTTACACCTGACTTTATAGGAGTCTGTAGGACAACTAAATGCATTCTGAGCCTGCTATGCCGTAATATAGTATATCCCTTCCACAGAAATATATAGGGTTGTGCTCTTCCCCCCAGTTCCTTACAAGCTACTCTCTAAACAACGTTGTGCCAGTTATAAATTATGCTCCTAGACTAAAATGCTTCAAGGTGGTTTAATAACATGGAGAAAGTACTAGGTTCAAGGGTAAAGGGAATCAGGGCTTCCCTGGTGGCGCAGTGGTTAAGAATCAGCCTGCCAATGCAGAGGACATGTGTTCGAGCCCTGGTCCGGGAAGATCCCACAAGCCGCAGAGCAACTAAGCCCCTGCACCACAACTACTGAGCCTGCGTGCCACAACTACTGAAGCTCACGTGCCTAGAACCCGTGCTCCGCAACAAAAGAAGCCACTGCAATGAGAAGCCCGCGCACCGCAACCAAGGGTAGCCCCCACTCACCACAACTAGAGAAAGCCCGCGCGCAGCAACAAAGATCCAACACAGCCAAAAATAAACAAGTTTTTTTAAAAAAAAGGAGTAAAGGGAATCAAAGAAAGAAAAGAACCTGAACATTCTTAATTTTGATCACCGTCATCTAACTATCTAGCAATATTTCTCAAAGTGTATTCCTGGGAACACCTACATTAGACTCACACAAGATTCTTTTCAAAATACAGATTCACACCACAAAGTACAGATTCAAACCTACAGAGCTGGAATCTCTTGAGAGGCCCAGAGTTAGCCATTTTGTACAATCTCCCCAGGAGATTTTTATGCACACAGATTTTAAGAACTAGTGATTCACAGTCATGCTACTCAGGTATGATAAACATAATTCAAAGTTTGCTATGAAAGAAACAAACAGAACTCTAACTCTGGATTGGTGATTCAATTATTTCCTAACTTCTCACAACCGCCAGCTCAAATAAGCCAGGATGTGGGATCACACGTACAAGGAGAAGAGAGCCTACAAATTTGTTGTCTCTTCTGCCTACCACATGAATCTTTCCAGAAAAGTTTTTTGCAAACTTTATCAAAAGCCTTAAAAATACCTATCCCCTTTGAGCTAAAATTTTCACTAGTAAGAATTTTTCCTCTGAGAATAATTAAGGATGAAAAAAAAAAAGGTTTTTAGGCAAAAGTATTTGGGGCAGCAGTGTTAACATTCATCACCTGCCAATTCTTGAGTATATGCACTACATCTGGCACTGGTGCATGCTTGACATACAGTATTTTTAACCCTCACAACCTAGAAATGATATTCATTCCATTTTAGAGATGAGAAGACTGAGGTTCAGAGAAATTATTAACTTGCCCCTGGCCACACAACCAATAAATGATAGAGCCAGGACCTGAATCTGGGACATTCTGAGTAGAAACATTAGGTTCTTTCCACTGCCTGGCCACCTAAAAATGTTATAAAATATCATAATGTTTAAGCAAATCATGACATGTCAAGGTAATATTATATAGCTATTTAAAACCATGTTCTTCCTTATCTACAAAACAGAAATAGAGTTAAAGATGTAGAAAACAAACTCATGGTTACCAGTGAGTAAGGGGCGAGGGAGGGATAACTTGGAAAATTGGGATTGACATTACACACTACTACATTTAAAAAGATAACTAATACAACCCTACTGTATAGCACAGGGAACTCTACTCAATACCCTGTAATGGCCTATATGGGAAAAGAATATAAAAAAGAGTGGATATATGTATATGTATAACTGATTCACTTTGCTGTACACCTGAAACTAACACAACATTGTAAGTCAACTCTACTCCAATAAAAATTTTTTAAATAATAAAACCATATTCTTCAAGAATCTTTAAAGAAATGGAAAATATCCGTGATACAATGTAAAGTGAAAAAGAAGGGAAGTATGATCCCAGTTTAGAATTTAAGGGGCACAAGTCACACAAGGGTAGGAACCATATCTACCTTGGTTTTGTCTGCACCCCCAAAGCCCAACCCTGTACCTGACATATAGTAGGAACTCAATATCTGTTGCAAAAATAAATTATGTGTGAGCGTACTTTTTAAAGACCAGGAAAAAATTCCCAAAATATTATCAGTGGTTATTGCTGGATTCTGGGCTTAGAGGTGACTTTTGGTTTTTCTTTTTTACATCTGTTTGTATTTTCAAGTATTCTATAATAAGTTTGATTACTTTCATAATCTGAAAAAAAATACAATGGCTAATTTTCAAATCTTCTGTTTAAGCATCTTCCTATACAAGAGAGTTAAGCTCCAGATCAACTCAGTATGCAGACTAATATGTGGTTTATCTTATTCACTGTAACAAAGAAACTACTTTATAGCTAGAAAGTGAGCATTATCTTTTCATATGCCAGCATCATAAATGGGAACAGGATTTAATATGTGTTATAAATATAAATGCTTTCATCAACTACAGTTATTAGTAGCTTATTAGGTGGTAAATAGATTTATAAGTGTATAACATCTACAAAATGTTTCTATTAATGGTTTGTGCATTTTGGATACTTCCCTAAATACTAATACCATAAGGATTAAAAATCAAATGTGGTGGCTTTTGCAGCAATAACAACAAGGGTTTCTTGCCAAGATCATCCCCACACTGAAAAAGACATTATAGGTTAGCATTAAAATTGTGCCTCAGGACTTCCCTTGTGGCTCACTGGTTAAGAATCTGCCTGCCAATGCAGGGAACCGGGTTCGAGCCCTGGTCTGAGAAGATACCACATGCCGCGGAGCAACTAAGCCCGTGTGCCACAATTACTGAGCCTGCGCTCTAGAGCTCTGGAACCACAACTACTGAGCACACACGCCTAGAGCCCGTGCTCCGCAACAAGAGAAGCACAAGAGAAGCCACCGCGATGAGAAGCCACCGCGATGAGAAGCCCGCGCACCGCAACGAAGAGTAGCCCCCACTCACCGCAACTAGAGAAAGCCCGCGTGCAGCAACGAAGACCCAACACAGCCAAAAAAATAAAATATAAATTTTTAAAAAAATTGTGCCTCATCCCAGGTAGTTTATTAAGCATTTTACATAAAGGAATATTCATGGTCACTATTATCCCATGCATTTTTAAAGAACTAGATTTTTAAATAAAGAGAACGAACCAAGGATGAGCCAACTGGTATTTTTATTAGCTCATCATTCTGGACAATTTCAAACAGCAAAACACGGTATAAATCTGATGATAATTCTATTATCAAACTGCCTGCAAAACAACTTCATCTTCTGAACAAATTCTGGCTTCGCTGGCCAGATGCTATTGCAGCGGCCACTCCAAGAAAACCCTAAAGAAGGGCAGAAGTGTGAGCTACACTGAACCTGTCTATTCTAAAAGCGACTTGAGATGAGTGGTGGGAGGGGAGAAAAGATATCTTAGAGTAAGAAAAGGTAAAATGTCAGGGAGGGAAGGACTGGGAGTCTGGTGTTAGTAGATGCAAACTATTTACATATAGGATGTATAAACAATGAGGTCCTACTGTAGAGCACTGGGAACTATATTCAGTATCCTGGGATAAACCATAATGGAAAAGAATATAAAAAAGAATGAATATATGTGTATAACTGAGTCACTTTGCTGTACAGCAGAAATTAACACAACACTGTAAATCAACTATACTTCAATAAAAAATTAAATAAATTAAAATAATAAAATTTTTTAAAAAGGTAAAATGGACGTTTGTATTGTGTTGTATGATTTTCAATGAAAAAAAACACCTGACAGGCAGAAAACAGTGGAGGAGAAAAAGACAGTTACAGTACTTGGGGGCCCTAGGTCTTGTTTGTAAAAGGAGTAACAACATGAGAACTGCTTTCCATGATCAAAGCTGTTTTCTCTTTGGGAATTAGATTTATTCCCAGACTATGCCAAGAAGAAATTCCACCCACATAAGCATTACCAAATCATCTAGATTTCTAGGGGTTATCAATGCAGGCCAAAGTCTCTGACACAGGGAAGCTTTCGCATCAGGTACAACTTGGAATTTCTGTCACAGTGCCCTCTGCTTTGCCCTTTGTGGGGAAACTACGGGTTGGATCACTGGGCATCCATTCTGACTCCCTTCTTCTTTGCCTACTTTTACGAGAGAAGCTAGAAAAGAAGTCGCTTTCCCAGAATCTCTTGTAGCAAAGAGTGGCCAAAGAAATACAGATGGAAGTTCCAGGAGAGAGAATTCTTTGTCACACAAAAAGGCAAAATCTTGAATAAAAAAACAAACCAAAACATTTTTGTTTCCCTCCCTTTTCCCTGCAGAGACCACAGGCGCATCTCAAGGCATAGCCTTGGCCGGACTGCACCAATGAGGCCAAAGCCATCAGCTGGGATGGCCGAGGTCAGGGGGTAGGTTGCTGGGCTCCCTGAAGCCCCTGAGCAGCTCTTGGGGCCTGGCCCTCTTAGTCCCAGATTTTTTTGTTTCAACAGGAAAATAAATCCCTGGCCTGTTTAAGTCACTCTGTGTTGGGTTTTCTGATAGTCACAGCCAAATAAATACATTCCTGCCTGTTAAAATCATCGATATAACAAGCCCTTTCTATGTTTTAACTTATCAATGATCAACTTAAGCAAAACCCCAGAAGTCTTCACAGAGATAAGACTGATGGAGAGCGCTGACCCCCTGCCCACGAGTGCAGGGTTGTAACACCCTCTCACAGCATCCTCGCGGGGCTCTGCAAGAGGTGAAGTTAGGACCCCAACCCAGGCCAGCGTGATAGCAGTTCCTGAACTCTTCACCGCCAGGCTACACAACTTCTGATGGATTTTATTCATTTAGTTTCTAAAACAATCTGAACCTTCAGTTGTGCTCTCTGAGCCTACTACGCTTGTCGTAATAAACTTTTCTGATTGGAGGAAGACTTTCACTGAAGAAAATAGGAAAAGATTCATATGCAGTTGTTTTAAAAAACTAAAACAAAAAACCTGACAAGCATTTGCTTTCCAGTGTTTTGAAATCCTTATGCATCACATGGCACGGGGCTGCTGGGGCTGCTGCAGTACCGTCTACCAAACACCACGTGCCTGGCACTGAGCTCCACTTTTCACACACATCGTCTCGTTCTGAGCTCACAGCACCCCTGGAAGATAGGACCATCATGGTCCCCATTTTACAGGTGAGCAAACAGAACACGTTAGCCCAGGCACAACATTTTCTTTGAAAAAGTCTCTTTCGAGACACCAATGAATGACAAGTTCAGAGCAACATCAAACTACAATGGAGATTAATAGATTTTTGCCGCTAGTCTTTAGTAAAAATATTAGAAGTGACGGGCTCCGGACCATTCAAAGAATGAAAACTACTCAAGGCAAGAACAATGACAGCTAAAGAGAGTGCAAAGCCCTCTCCTCCTGCACAAAATCTAAAACTCCACACTCGTGTCCGATACAGCTTTACTCAGTACATGCTCATCCACCTCTACAAGGGGCTAATACGCTGGACATACGGTGAGCTACCAGGAAAGCCAATAAAAATATTTAGATAGCTGTGAATGTTCATTTATTATAAACCATTTAATTCATTTTCAAATATATTTGATTTTCATTTTCAATATAAGAATGTGCATTTTATGAACTATGGTTTTTAATAAATATGGTTATTAGTGATTTATTCAGCACTTACTCTGTGGCCAGCGCTGTGATGTTTTACATCCATCTTTTTTTCTCTTAATGGTCACAACCACCTCAGATGTAGGCACCATGATTAACACCGCCTTTCATAAATGGGGCTGCAGGTAATGAATTTTCCCAAGCTCCCTATTTAAAGGTAGGACCAAGACTCAAATCCAGATCTGGCCAAGAACACTTTGCTTTCAACCATTAAGCTTCATAAAGTTATTGGATTTGTTCTTATTGTTTATTAGCCTTAATCAAGCCTTAGCTAGAAAACTACATTCAGCTTAGCTCTTGTTTATTTTCATTTTCAGCACTCCCCCATTCTCATATATTTTTACTTCATCTCTCCCTGATCCCACAAAAGCATCTAAAACATTATTATCTATTTACCAAATTATAAGACAATCTTCACTAAAGTTTGCCAAATTAAAAAGATATGTAGGGACTTCCCTGGTGGCGCAGTGGTTAAGAATCCGCCTGCCAATACAGGGCACACGGGTTCGAGCCCTGGTCCAGGAAGATCCCACATGCCGCGGAGCAAATAAGCCCATGCGCCACAACTACTGAGCCTGCGCTCTAGAGCCCACGAGCCACAACTACTGAAGCCTGTGCGCCTAGAGCCTGTGCTCTGCAACAAGAGAAGCCACAGCAATGAGAAGCCCGTGCACCGTAACGGAGAGTAGCCTCCGCTCGCCACAACTAGAGAAAAGCCTGTGTGCAGCAACAAAGACCTAACACAGCCAAAAAAATAAATAAGTTAATTAAAAAAGAAAAAAAGATATGTAATTATATAACTGCTGCTCTTGTTTTTAATCAATGTGTGATCAGCTGTTTTAGTGGCTAGTTCTACTCCTCAAGCAAGCAGTGATCAGTGATTCCTTTTCTGCCCATCACTGTGAACATGTAAAAACATGTTTGTTTTTTAAATTTTTGGCCACGCCGCATGGCACATGGGATCTTAGTTCCCCAACCAGGGATCCAACCTGTGCCCCCTGCATTGGAAGCACAGGGTCTTAACCACTGGGCCAACAGGGAAGTCCCCAAAACATGGTTCTTAATGTCTTTAACAGCAATATCCTAAAAGCCCACCAGACATTAACCTCAATTCATAAAAACAGGCCACTGCCCCCAGCCCACAATTCTTTCTATGATGAAATACAAGGGATTCCAAACCTTGAAAATGCCTATGAGTCTAAATTTTATGTAGGGATTTTTAACTGTACAGCACGTGTATATGTTTTTCAGTGTAACAATAAAAGTATAATCATAACATGTAAAACAACCCCAAAAGAAGAAAAAGGAAAAGTATAAATGTACAAAATCCATGTTTGTCTCTCAGGACACTGGCCAACACCAAGGCTGTATTTCTGACTCTTGACCCATTTATTTGCTACCTTCTCCCAGACTTTCCTCTAGACCACTCTTCTCCCTCTTTGCATACCATAAGTCACATTTAATTGACTGAAATGAATCACTACTACTATCCCACATGAAATATGAAGTCTAAATTCTGAAGATCAGTATTAAGTAAATCAAGAACAATTTTTCTTCATTATTATGTTGTCCATCGTATCTATTCCAAGGCCTACCATCCCCATCAAAAACCTAAACTAAACGTGAAAATCAATTCCCATTTACAAAACTGTTGACTAATATAATCAATAATCTTCATTTAGATTCAAAAAGAAGTGTCAGATACTCTGCATGGCTGTTCCAAAGTAGTTATTAGATAAAAAACAAAAGCAAAAAACAAAAAACTAGTGATCTTTTTTCCTACATTTTTGGCCTGGTGGATTTTATGTGTATCAGTTCTTTGGGGATTCATCCAAGAATGGTATTTTCATTTCTTTGACCACTACCCTACTGCCTATATTTTAACCTCACTGAATTTTTGGTCCATTGCGTAGAAGAATTTCTCTACTAATAAAAATACAACCCATTAAAGATTAACTTACCCCCAGGACAGTCTCTCTGGAAACAAATTCCAAGCATTATAATCACCAATTTGCACTATGTAGACTTAAAGGCAGAGAATCTTATTTACCCTGATTTAAATTGGAAACCTGCACATATTTTAAGGCGACTGTCTGAGGAAAAATGGCAAATCCAAATCAGAAACCCAACCAGGCAAATACAGACTTTTCTTAACTGGCACTTTTCAAATGAAAAACTTTCCACCCAAGGATATCTAACAATATTAGAATATTTGTTGACTTTCCAAACTTCCTACCTTGTTCTCTATTTTACTTCTGCAATTATGAAACTGCAAAATTCTTTTGTTCTCTAGATATTTAGATATAGAGTACTGTCAGAAATTGTGATAGGCACTGGAAGTCATTTGAATCCATGCTATAATATTTATTAGTAGTAATAATAAAATCAACTGATATATATTAAGCTGTTAGCATTTATAAAACAGTGTGGCAAGTTTTAGCTTATTAGGCTTTATCTCTGTTAATTCTCACAAAACTCTAAGAGAAAGGTACTAATATCAGTCCCATTTTACAGACGGACAAACTGAGATGGGGAGGTGCCCAGGAACTGTCCCAAGGTTCCACAGGGAACCTAGGTCTGAGTGATTCCAGTTGCCCACGCTTGCCTTAACCACCTAGTATCAAGCAATGAGACACATGATTATGTTTGGTTCAGAAACTAGTCTTATTCCTTCAAACATGGTGGTTCTAACAAAATTTGACACCAGGAAGCATGCATGACAAAATGCCTTGGTACACAGTGCACTGGGTGCTATTGTCGAATGTGTTCAAACTTACTATCTTGGAAGGCATAATTCACTTATTAGTGACTTTGGAAAGTTAATCAAAGCACTATGTTCAATTATTCAAGAAATCTTTGGAGTTGAAGTGTGAATACTTCACTAATTCATAGGTTGTTGAAGAAATACTAACTCAAGAGTTTCTGTAAAAGAAACTTCACCACAGCAAAGAAATTTTAAACTATCTCATGTCAGAATATCATATCTACAAAGAGAATGGCCTTCAAATTTTAAAAAATGTCTTACCTATATTTTGTTTTATTCTAAATGTAAATTAATTGATTCAAAAAAGAAATCCACTTCTAAAGCTCAGGTTATGCAAGAGGGCTTCCTAGGAGCTAACATCACTGTCTTTACTTGCATGTGCGTAGGCAAGACAGGTAAGGAAGACGTAGAAGATCCATCTTTCACAACCCTCCAAATGTACAAAATAAACTAGAAACTTGTTGAAAGGATAGGTATGTGTGTTATCAGTTCAACCCAAACAATCTCACAGCAATATTTTCCTGAATAAATTTAATATTTTGTTTTATAATAGGAACTAGGCAAAAAAGAACCACAGAACAAATGGAATAACTAAAATAGGTTACTGAAAGGCAACTGGGGCTTTAATTTCCAGATCCACTTTGCAATATTCCTATTTGAACAGTTTATCACAGAAGTAACTCTCCTAGAAAGTTACATAATTTAAGGAGGAAAAAAATAGGGAGTAAGACAGAGACATGATAAGCACTGGGGATGTTTATCAATTAAAAAAAAGCAAAAAGAGAGATGAGTTTGTAACTCATCCAAAAATGTCTATCAAACACTCTTGCTATTTGTTTCCACCAAGTTATTGTTTTGGAAAACATCTTGTTCTGTCTTAAAATAACCTGCCTTATTGTTCTAAAAAACCACTGCATTTCCACGGAGGGCTAAATAGCTCCCACACTGCGATGCACTGACTGATCAAGTCAAAGTAAATTAGGCACCAAGCCACAAAAGAAAGTTGGAAAGCTCCAATCCTCCCTTCATATAAGGATACGAGCTACTGAATGAATCCACCACTGCACCCTTAGTGAAATTAATGCCTGGTCCCTCTACTATTTTAAGAATAACAGTCATTCAAATTACCTTATTTCTCTGGATGATGGAAATGAACCACACTGGGGACTACAGGTAAGCTAGTAATTAACATTTTTAGGGGAGATCAAAATGACGTTGGACATTTTAGCACTCACTCTGAGAACTCCAATCCTCCCATTAAAAGTCAAAATTTGTTCCCAGTCCTGTATGGTTAAAGCTGTTACGCCTGGGAAAGTCCCAGAGAAACGAGGGAGTTTAAAAAAAAAACCAAAAAAAAAAAAACAAATTGTGAAAGACAAAGTCAGATAGATACCCATAATACGGGAAGACTTTTATGAACCGAGTGTAACTCAAGATGTGTTTTATAAGCCTGTCAGGAGATGAACACGCACTGTCCCCCAACCCAGCAGCACTGCCCTGACACTTTGGCCGCTCACCCCCATGCTGGCCCCTCTTACTCTGGGTGCGGGGCGGGAACTCCTGTCCTAAGCTTTGACATCTGCAGAGCGTTTCCCAATAGCGAGACAAGGCCCCTCAGCTGGAGGAAGTGGATACTGACAAGAGGAGGGAGAGAAACAGAGACAGAGCTAGAATTCCAGAGTGCCAGAGAGTGGGGAGGGAGTCACGCATACTCTGCGCGGTCCGACTGGGTCCGGATAGCATAGCCCAGGTGTCCTGACTAAAGCTGGCATCTCCAAAGTCCAAGAACGCAACTTGGGCGCGCGGGTACAAACACGGCCTTCGGCTTTTCTGAAGCCGGTCAAGTTAGCACAGGGTTCTCGGTGCCCGGAGACCTGAGAGGCGTGGAAGGGTGGAGACTCCCGCGAGGTCTGCACTCCCTGGATGTCCTCCGGCTCCGCGGGGGAAGGGACGGGGGAACTAAGTCGGCTTTGGGCCGGAGCGGCGGGCGCCGGGACGCGGGGCGGGGATGTCCGGGAAGGAGTCGCGGGCGCAGCCCGGGAGTCCGAGAACGCGGGGTGGATGCCTACCTTGTAACATGGCCTCAAGTTTCTTCCTGTCCACGCGGAAGCGCTCCTCGCTCCACTCGGGGCTGTGCAGGGGCGCTCCGGCGACCAGGTCGTCCTCCGAGCCGGGCATGGGCGAGTCGGTACTGCGCTCGCTGTTGGAGCCCGGGTCCGACTGCGCCGCCAGGTAGCCGGGCTCGCCTTGAGCGGCCATGGTGGGCGCGCGGCGCTCGGGCTCCGGCTGCGGCCGCCGCTCTGCCTGCGCCGCCGCCTCCGCTCGCCCACCGGGCTCGACTGGCTCCCCGCGCCGCGGCGCTAGCTCGTGCCCCCGCGGCCGCCGACGCCGCCGCCAACGCCGCCGCCACGGAGCCCCCTGCGCATCCCAGCCCCGGGCGCCGCCTACGCCTCCCGCCGCCCCTGGTCCGGGCCCCGGTCCCCGGCCAGTGGCTGCGCCGCCCCCCGCCAGCAACGCCCGCGCGGAATGAGTGCGCCGCGCCGCCCGCGCCTCCATCCGCAGGGCCCCTGCGCCCCCTCCCCGCCCGCCGCCCCTGCAGCCGCGCGCTCATTGGCCGGGCCGGCCCACGGGGAGCCGCGGCGGGCGGGCGGCCGGCCCCTGGCTCGCGCACTTACTCGCGCGCACACACTCACCACGTACACGCTACCACTTTCCTGCGCTTACACGTCTAAATCTTGTCCCACACACATGCTTTCATAGTTCTTCCGTCACAGACACTCGCAAGTTCAAGCACAGCACTCTCCTGAACGCGCTCGAAGTACACACACAATGCCCCTTCTATTGACGTACACACACTACACCCTAAAATTCACAGCCCCAGTCGGTCCCACAAGTTTGAAACAGGAGGAAGGAGAAAAAGAGAAGGATTGCGGAAGAAACAACGTCCATCTCTCTCACACATCACTGTGGTCCTTGCTTCCAGGCAGCTCACTCGTCCACCAAATGTTAAAACCAGATTTCTCCTCTCATCTCAGCAAAGTGGCCAGCGGCACAAGAGGCGGACAAGAGGCTTACTCTTTTTATTGTGAGGAATGGGATTTTTTTTTTCTTGAATGAGGTGAGGAGGGAGTCATTTTCTATGTGATTCTCAAGGAGTGGATTCAGCTGATTTAAAAAAAAAAAAAAACAAGGAGGGCTCAGGAAAAAAGAGGCTCTGAGATTGCAGTGGCGGTTAGCTGGGTCCCACTGGCATCTGGGCAGGGCTGTCTTGTCAGGGACTGAAGGCTTTTCTCTGTTCCCAAGGTCAGTCCCTCCAGCAAACGAACCTCTGAGCCTACCTGACCAAGCCGGCTCACCCACTGCCACTCTCAAACTTGAACTTGAAGCACCAGGAAATCCTGTTGGAACTCTGTTTTTCCAGTTCACATTGATTCTTACTCTCTTGTGACCAAAAGCACAAATTTTTTTTTGACATTTTTAGGGGCAGGGGATGGGATAGCTGTTTGTCACCGACCACAGGAGACTTACTGGCCTACATAAGGGGCAAGCCATATCGTTGGCATGAGCCTGTGGATAATCATGTACTGTGCTTAATTAAGTGAGATTCTTATCAGTTCCGTTGCCTAGTTAACAAGAATTGACTCTGCGCTGAGTACTCTGATGTGATTTGACAGATGAGGACACTCGGACTGTAAGAAGTCAAGTGACATGATTAAGGTCACACAGCAGCAGATAATGGAGCCAAGAATTGAACCCAGGTCTGGGTATCCGGCACATAATCTCCACAAAACCCTGCCTTGTTGAACAGGGAACCCTCCTGCTCAGAGCCACCTCCTGAAGAAGCAGGAGCAGACGTACAACTTAACCGGTCTTTGATTCACCATCCGTGTTCCTTCTCAGAACTTATTACTTACCGTGCAGAGCACTAATTTAAGCAGCAAAAGAGGTTATCAAAGAGCCTTGCATCAGAGATGTTTACCATTTTTTGTGTCAACGAACATTTTGGGGGGAAACCTACTAAGTAATGAACACTGTGTTAGGCATGAAGAATAGTGACAAAAAACAAACACTATCCCTAGGTTCCTGGAGCTGACATTTCAGCGAGAAAGACAGAACGTTAACCAAAAATAAATACATAAATCACTCAGAAAGATACAAAATTGCACCTGTATTAAGCATTCCAATTAAGAGACTCAACATATGAGAAAAGCTGTAAAGAAGTAATTGGATTCAGTCAGAGAGGTCAGTGGAGGCTTCTCTGAGAAGGTGACTCTGGAGCTGAGAACAGAAGTTTGAGAAGAAATTAACTGGGCAAGAAAGGGGAGGAAAGAGCCTTCCCTGAAAATGATCATTTGATCATAATAACACGATTATGATCAAATCTATTACAATTATCCTTATTTTCCAGTTGAGGAAACTGAGGCACAGGAGATAAAGTAACTTGCCCAAGTTTGCACAAATAAGTAAATTGTAGAATCGGGATTTGAACCCGGGCAATCTCCCTTGAAAATTAGGCGTGAAGTGTGCCATGCTTAGCGGCCAAGCTGTATTGGCTCTCAATTGGATCACAGTGTGGGGAGCTAAAAGAAAACCAGCACAGCTGGTACAAGAGAATGAGAAATTAGATGGTGTTTGCCAAGACAGAAGTATGTAAGGAGTACAGCTTGTAAACCCTTCAGACCAAGTCAGGGAGTTTTTGTTTTTATCCCTAGAGCAGAAGGAAGCCATGTAGAGGCTTTAAGCAAAGGATGATGTACTTAGATTTACATTTTAAAAAGATGACGGTGGCTATAATATGGAAAACAGATTGAGAGACCTGATAGAAGTAGTTAGGTCAATTAAGAGACTACCCCGGAAGTTTAGATAAGAAATGCTGGTAGCTTACCTAGAGTGGTGAAGATGGAGAAATGTGAGAGGATTTGAGAAACACTTTGATTGTAAATATCATCAGCTAGATGGGTGAAGGATTGGATATGGAGTAGTAGGAAGGGAAATGCCAAGAATGACTCTAGGGTTCTGGCTAACATAATTGGAGAGAGAGAGGTACCATTAACTGAAATAGGAAACACTGGAAAAGGACTGGCTACCTTGGAGGAAAGATGACCTTGAAATGGATATACTGAGATTACGGTGCCACTGAAACCTCCAAAAAGATGTGTCAAGTAAGCAACTGGATATATGGGTCTGGAGTTCAGAAAAGAGATCTTGGCTATAGATTAAAATGTGTTATTTAATTTGTTTATAGGGAGTAATTCTAGTCATATGCATGGGTACGGCCGTCTAAGGAATGAGAAGAGAATTAAAGAGAACCAAGCAAAGAGCCTTTCACAAATTCTAACATTAAGTGATCAAGTAGATGACAGTATAATGGGAAATGTAATAGAAAAAGTAATGAGAAGAAAAAACAAAACAAAGTTTTATCATGTAAGCCCAGGAATGATTCTGTTCCAAACAGGAAAGTGTGATCATCTTTGTGCACTAAGAGAGATCAAAAAGTTTTGATGGAGGTCACTGGAACCCTAGTAAGAAAGCCAGAATGGTGTGGTAGAGAAGTGAATATAGCTAATGAAATGAGGAGTAAAGACAGCAATCTGGGAGAAGTTTGGCTAAGAACGGGAGGAAATAGTAGTAGCTGAAGGATAATGTGGGTAGATGTTTCTTGTTTATCGGGTTGGTTGGCTGTTAGGTTGGATGATGATTTAATGGGTGAGGTTTGAGCACTGGAAAAACCACTATACATGGTCCAGTTGACAGAAATGGAACGTATATTAAAAAAAAGGAGTCATCATTATTATAGGGCTTTGAAAACAGGAACAGAATAGACTTTAAGATACAAGTAGAGGAGAAACATCATCTCTGGAACACAAGGGCATCCCATCTGATGGCTTTTATTTTCCAGAAAAAGTAAAAGTCGAAGTTATCTGTTGAGAGTGGGGAGAAGAGCTGCCAGAGGTTTGAGAAAAGTAGGGAGGGGTGTGTGTGTGCATGTGTGTGTGTGTGTGTTTAGAGGTTTTAAAATAGCTTTTGCATCTGTAAAAGAATGAATTGGAATGCTGCTGCTTTAAATCAACTATACTTCAATCAAATTTTTTAAAAGAATAAATTGGTACTGTTGAGAGTCCAGTTCATGTTGGTAGTCATAAATTTATAATGGCATCAGTCTGCTTGTCCTGACTTTCTCCACCAGTACTAAGCTTCATGGGTGCAGGCACAGAGAAAACATAGGAGTCCTGCCAAACAGGTGAAACACCAGGAGCTAGAAGGCAATGGAACAGTGCCTGATGGCAAATAATTTTCAATGTAGAAGTTGAAACTTCTCCAACGTAGAAGTAGAATCCAGCAAAACTATCAATCAAACACAAGGACGAATTCATGCATCCATAAGAGGGGTCTCAAAGACCTCTCCTTATACTCTACCTGAACAAGCTGCTGAAGGTTGTGTGCCACCAAAACAAAAGAGTAAATCAAGATGAAGAGGAAAACATGGAACGTGGGAAATAAGAGATCCAGCACATGATAGAGGCAAAGGGCCCCCTCAGAATGATGGTGAAAGGAGAACAAAAATTGCAATAGGTCAGACATCTCCAGGGTTGAGATTTCTTCTAGATTAAATAGATAGAATTCTTGACTATGAACATATTCAGAGATTAAGAAAGTTTTCGGAGACTTTGGGGTTAAATTCATGATTGGTTCATAGAAAACTATTAATAACTCCAAGTATTGATATAACAAGACATTGTGCTGAAAAATTACAGTATTCTCCATGGCTGAGCTGTAACTAGTATTTACGTAGTTGTAATGATGTAAACTCTGGATACTGATCTAACCTAAATTATAAATATAACTAGATTAGGAATTTGAGGATTGGGAAGTATACATGTGGGTAGTGGGGGCTTTGGGGAGGCAGTAGTAAAAAAGTGAGACCTCATCTGCTCTAGGGGAACACCAATAGATAATGACTAAAGCTTTTCTAAAATCAAGAAGTAGCAATATAAGCATGTTATTTGGAGATATGAGGTAAAAATAGAATGGAGCTGAAAGTGTTGGAAGTGGTTGCCTGTAGGAAATGGGAAATGGAGGGAAGGCATATGTTATACTTCTGGTTATTACACAAGTCTTCTAGAACAAGTTGATTCTTTAAACCATATGGATGTATAACTTTGATTATAGAAAAGGTAATGAAGTAATACATAATACCATTATTGAAATGGTATATAAATAACAGAACCTTGAATTCACAACATTGAGTGCTGTGCTCTTTCTACAAAAATTGAACAACAGTTTGAATAATTGAAAATCTTTGTTTCCGTTAAGTATATTTGTTTTTTTTTGTCTTTATCTTCCTATATCATTCAAGAAAAGAATAAATTTCAGTTACTCGGAAGGATAGGAACAGATCAGATGCCAGGTGATCGTGCAGATTTTTTTTTTTTTTAATGGAGTAAAACTCTCAAAAAGAAAAGTCTGGGACTTCCCTGGTGGCGCAGTGTATAAGACTCCACACTCCCAGTGCAGGGGGCCCAGGGTTCGATCCCTGGTCAGGGAACTAGATCCCACACGCATGCTGCAACTAAGAGTTTGCATGCCACAACTAAGGAGTCTGACTGCTGCAACTAAGACCCACAGCAACCAAATAAATAAATAATTTTTTAAATCCCTGTGAAAAACTTAAATAACTAAGATCACCTTAAATCTTCAAGTTTACAAAATATGAAAATCCATAAGACTTTAAAAAAAAAAAAAGGAGTGTTATCTTACATTTACTTTAGAAATGCATGCCGAACTTTGATTAGTGGTCATCTAATGAAAAAACTCCTCTGAGAACTTATTTTATTTTATTTTATTTTTTGGCGGTACGCGGGCCTCTCACTGTTGTGGCCTCTCCCGTTGCGGAGCACAGGCTCCGGACACGCAGGCTCAGCAGCCATGGCTCACGGGCCCAGCCGCTCCACAGCACGTGGGATCTTCCGGGACCGGGGCACGTACCCGCGTCCCCTAGCATCGGCAGGCAGACTCTCAACCACTGTGCCACCAGGGAAGCCCCCTCTGAGAACTTTTAAAGTAAAATGGATTGGTGTTCTTTTCCAGATTCTCTTAATTAGTTTCCCTGAATTCGTTTCTTCTAAGACAAAATACAAAACTATTGATCCTAAACTGATGTATTTTTGTAAGAGTTTCAGAAATTTATATTAATAACTACTTTTCAATTTAAATTTAAAACCTTGGCATTTCACTTACATTTGAATAATCTCAATACACGGACAGATATTACTCAATTCAATGGCCTACAAAGCTCTTGGAAGTCCCCTCGCTTAGCAATCCCAACTCATTCTCTTTGTACATTTCACACTCCAACAGTGCAGAGCAATTTGTAATTCCTTGTCTAGTCCTGCTCTCTCATCTGGAGCTCTGTGCTTTGCAAATAGTATTCCTCCAGCTGGAACACTCTCTCCCCTTTTGTTTGTCTGACCTTCACAAACACCTCACAATCAGGCTGATCTAGGTTCTCCTTACCTTTTGTTTTCAATGAATACTGTGCTCATTCCCATTAAAGCAATTATCTTTGCATTTATTGTCTTTATCATCATCATGATTATACATCTGATGACTGAGTTCCCGAAGGCAAGAAATGTATCTTTACATCACTGTGTCTCCAACACCCAGCAATTGCCTGGTACTATATAGTCTAACAAGCTTTTAACCATGCACATAGAAACATATGTTTAGAAATTATTTTGTGATACAGTTTGGATGATTATGTAACCAGAGAGTAACCAAGTTGAAGAAGAGCATAAATAGAAAAGTTAGAAAACTCTGATGCTAGAATTAAAACCAGCTGATAGGTAGGAACGTTCTCTTCTTAATTTGCAGCTGAGGAAACGGAGGTCTGGAGAAATGAGACAAACTGATTAGAGTGCCAGATTATGTGAAAATCAACTGAGAAGCATCAATGTTGAACCTGAAAAATTATCTGGTCCAGTCCTTTTACTTCACAGTTCAAAAAATTGAGACCTAAAAACTCAAAGAAAAATGAAGTTGTGCAAAGATATGCTTAAAACTTATGAAAAAGTTGATTTTCAGCAAAGCATCACCCAAGAAACTATTTGTTCCATCTCATTTTTTTTCACTTTAACTTTTCACTGCAACTTTTTGGCCCAAAATTATAGCCATGGTATGGTACAGTATATTTTAGAGATCTTAAGTGAACATTCTAAAATTATATAAAATTTCCCTGTAGTGTCAAAAGAGCAGCAAAGTATTTGATATTCTATTTTAATACCTTTATATTTGGTTCTAGGAGGAGGTTTACTTGACATAAACACAAATGAAGTAATAAAAGAAGATGAGCATGCCATGTAGCATGTCTTTTAGTCTTTTCAGACTAACAGTAACGCCTAACACTTATTGAGTATTTCTAATTTGCTGGACACTGCTAATTATCTCATTTGTTTCTCACCACAATCCTATAAGGTTGGTACAACTATCATCTCCATTTTACAGAAGAGAATAGCTAATACCTCACGAGGATAACACGCCTGGAGACCCACAGTCTGGAGTGGTTGTGACTGAAATACAGAGACACCTGACAGAAATGATGTTCCATCACACTGGCTTTCTCTCCTGTCTGGGCCTGATTACATGGAGGTAATGCAAACTGTTAGTGGTGGAAGGAATCTGAGGCTCATTGATGCTGGTAGTTTTCACATTTAAAAAACAGAATCTGTGTTTCACATAAACTCTAATGCAGAAAGCTCTTATAGAAAACTAATAATAACAGAGTTATTCTGGTCGAAAAAGGATAGGGGATTCTTACTAGCTCAATTTTCACCTTTTCCTTCCATGATCCCAGGGTTCCAAAGGCTCACAAAACTACTGATCTCTCTTTCTCTCTCTCACACACACACACACACACACACACACACAGGCACACACATTTATATCTGGGTACAAATAAAGCATATAGAACAAAAGTGACTCGCCTAAATTCCACAGCTCAAAGCATCAAGGCATGTTCAAGTTTTTACAGCTTTCTCATCAGGAAAGGAATGGTTTTGTGTTTTCCGGAAGTCAAGGGCAGAGACTATCTAGTCGCCAGAGGGCATGTTGGATTCTATCACTATTTCAATAAAATAGGCTTCTGATAAAGAATATTATGAAAAGTAAACATTTTCATTGGGGCTTCAATACCCCAATGCTGAAAAGGAAAAGAGAAAACGTAGGTCACTGAAAACAGAATAGAATGAATCCAAATGGAAGAAGAAAGTTAAACAGCAGATAGAAGAATAGAAGGAGGAAACAAACTTTCCCAGTCACTGAATTCCAACATTGCCCAATATTCCACTTACCAAAATGGGAAAGGGGAAAAAAAAAAAAAAAAAAAGCTAGCAGTGCCATGTTGAAACTACCACCCACGGAGATGTATAAGCCTCAGCCTCACAGCTCCTACAAGTTTCTGTCCAAGTTCCAAGGCACATGTTAATTGTGCTTTTGATCTACAATACCAATATTTTACCCTATCGTCCAGGATAACCAGACTAACACTAACGTGCAAATTTATCCTCATGAGCCCCTGGGACTGAAGAAGAGGGAATGTTTAGCAAAAGACAATAGAGTAAGCATGTGCAAAACTGTACCTTCCTGCATTTTTTTTTTTTTTTTTTTTGATGGACTGGCAGGTTGCTGGCAATGTGATTTTCAGATCTAGCCAGAAATGGAGCCATAAAAGCATCCAGCCTTCAGGGATGTGAGAACTGGCTCCTCTTCTAACACTATACTCAGTTACAAGGTAAATTTCACCAATGTCACTTATGTGCTAAACCTCACATCAAATGAGAAGAAAAAGAGCCCAGAAACGAGGGCTTTCGTGGGCAGCTTGTGTGGCAAGAATCGTTCATAGCAGGAAAAGCATGGGTCATCCAAGGGAAGGACCAGGCCCAAAACTACAGAAACACCAGTGGGCAAATACATGGCACAAAGTCTACCACACCCTCAACCTCCACTCATGGCTGACATTACTAGTTGATCACAGCCCCTTCCACTCCAGCTCAGGAAATGCTTCTCAATGAATCCAAAGAGCCAAGACAAATCATTTGAAGCTGGCTCTGAATATGAAACTTCATTGCCATGTTGGAGCCAGTGCTGTGGTTAAGGGATTGGAAGACGAATAGTCATTCAGTTGGACTCAGACTGTTGACCTCTCCTTCAGAGAAGGTGAGCCTAAGAGCAAAGGAAGTAAATATCCTACTCATCATCGGCTGTTCCCTTCATGATCCCTCTGTTTTTGTACAGAGAAAATGAATGGGAATCAAATTGAATCTACTGCACATTCAGAACGTGCTGTGAGCTACGACCATGTAGAACTACCAGTATGTACCTGCCCACAGTCCTAAACTGGACATCAGGAGACCTGGATTTTAATCTCCATTCTTTCACTAATTCTGTAACTTTAGGCAAGTCTCTTAATTTTGCTGGACCTAATTTCCTTACCTGTAAAAACTGGGAACAGGTTGGTCTGGACTATATGAATTTTCAAGTTCCTTCTAACTCCAAATTTCCATGACTTAAAGAAAGTGCTCACTTACTACTCAGTTCAGCAACAGGCAGTTTCTACGCAGAAGAGGTTCTTTTAAAGAAAAATTAATAGAACAAAGGAAGAGCAGGAAGACCGTCAAATTCAATGTGGTAGAAATAGTAGCTCATAAAGTTAAAGGCTACTCAAAGTCAGTGTCACAAAGAGGTGAATATAGACCCTGGAATGAGAACCCCTGTGTTCAAGGTCAACTGGAACACTTATTACTTCTATGACCTGTGCATTAATTATTTCTTGCTGTATAATAAATTACCTCCAAATTAACAGCTTAAAACAACAAACATTATCTCTGGATTTTTGTGGGTCCAGAATCCTAGTATAACTTAGCCAGGTGCCTCTGGCTCAAAATCTCTCACAAGACTGCAATCAAAATGTCAGCTGGACGTATATGTATGGCTGATTCATTCTGCTGTACAGCAGAAACTAACACAACATTGTAAAGCAACTATATTCCAATAAAATTTAATTTAAAAAAAATTGTCAGCTGGAGTTGTGGTCTCATTCAAAGGCTCCATGATCCACTTCCAACTCATTCATGTGGTTGTTAGCTGTATCCAGTTCCTCACGGGCTGTTGGGCGGAGGGCTTCAGTTCCTTGCTGGCTGTTGTCTGGAAGCATCCCTCAGATCCTTCTACATGGGCCTCTCCTAAGGCAACACACAGCATGGCAGCTGGCTTCCATCAGGATGAGCAAGCAAGCAAGCCAGAGAGAGTGAGTGCTTGAGCCACAGTCTTCCTGTGGGCTGATTTCAGAAGTGACATACCATCATGTTTTCCATACTCTGTTTATTACAAGCAAGTCACTTGATCCCATCCACGCGGAGGGAAAGGGATCACATAAGCACATGAACACCAGGAGGCAGGGTTCATTAGTGCCAACTTAGAAGCTGCCTACCCCAACCTGGGATCAAATATTTTAGCTTTTTAAACTGTGGTTACCCTTATTTAATGGGCATAAAGTAACTACATCCAAAGGTTGTTGTAAAACTCAATGAATACTTTATAAAACATTTAATTCGTTCAGTACCTGGAATGTAGTAAGTACTCAATAAATGGTGGGTATCATTTCTAAAAATTGTTTTCTGTAGAGAAATTGAGAAATCTACTTGAGAAGACATATTCACATACCTGAAAAATATAAATAAAAGAAGATTGAGGTGGGGTTAGTGGTTTATTTTCTGAAACTCTGTGAATCCTCTTCCCTGCCCTGCTCCCCCTCCAAAAACACCCAGACAGAACAATTAGTCTGCAAAATCAAAAACTCACCAAGAACATACACAAGAAAACTAGATGACTACATATTCCCTCAAACCTCAGAATAGAGGCTAGTGGGGACAGCATCAGGAGAACCGCAAAACTACCATCAAGGACTCGTTAGAAAGTACAGAAAGCTAATCTGAACTCAGCTGAAACCAGGTGGGAGTCCTGCAGGATCCAGTCTGTAGGTGATGGGATGGCGATAGGTCTGAGTGTTGGTGCTGAAGCAGTCTGGCCCCTGTGAACAAAACTCTTTTTCAAGTCAAATCCCTGTATTGAGGAGAAACTTCTGGAAATAGGATCAAATTAAGGAGCACAGAGAAATGGGGCAAAGGAAAGAGAAGTTCAAGACACAAATGGAGGAAGGGAACAGAGGAAGCAAATCTTAAGAGTATGGGGCCATGTGTTTTTACCTCTTTGCTAAAGAAATCTACTTTCACTTTAAAATGAGCAACAGAAATAAATTGAGATTGAATTATGATGGGGGAAAAAAAGGAAAGAGAATTTAACTAATGTAGAAGATATCCCTAGAGATAATGAAAACATGTCAGACATCCCTACAAAAAGCTGAAAACTGGAACTTAAAATTTCAAAACAAGTGAAAAGAAATGTTTTTAAATAATAGGAACTATAAAAGAAGAAACAAATCAGAATTGAAAAAACTCTAATATGAATGGAGGAAATGGAGGTTTGAAAGAGAGGATAAAGGACTCAGGAAAGAATCAAACAAGTTTAAATTAAGAAGTTAACACTAAACTAGAAGAAACTAAAGAGTAAATGAACACAATGAATAATGCCTGAAGAGAAATGGAAAATGGAAAAAATATTTTAGGTAAAAAATAGAAATATGTTTTTAAAGAGATTTGAAAGAAAGTGATAGAACAAGGGGAGGGGGACTTCTACATAATAGGAGTCTCTGAAGAAGAAAAGCAAAGCAATGGGGCAGAACAACACTAAAAACTGTAATTTAAGAAAATGCTGCATGCCACAACAAAGATTCTGCACGCCACAACTAAGACCCAGCACAGCCATAAATAAATAAATAAATAAATAAATAAATAAATAAATAAATAAATAAATAAATTTAAAGAAATGGTTACGAAATAAAAGATGATATAAATCTACATATTTAAATCAAATTTCCCGAACTTAGGGCAATCAACTTAAAATAGCCAACCCTCAGATTATTCTAGTAAAAGGTATTATATTTTAAATGAAAAGATAAAAATTCTTTGGACTACCAGGCAGAAAAGATGAAGTCATTTATAAGGAAAAATAATAAGATTGCAATTAGACTTTCCAGCAGCTATACTTATGCCACAAGACAAAGAAATAATATATTTTAAGTATTCAAGAAGAGAAAAATTGAGGCATTCAAGAAAAAAATAAGAAAATTCCCATATCAAGGATTCTATAGCCAGCTAAACTTGTTCACTAGTATAACAAGGCTACAGATAAACTGTTATGAATATACTTAGGAAATATTGCTCCCATGAGCCCTTCTTACAGAGTCTTCTAAAGAATCTACTTCAAGCTCTCATCACACAAAATGATTTGGGAGATATCCAACATAAGGACTGAACATTAAATTATGATTAAGACCTAAGGCTAACTTATGATTATAAAGGAGATAGTATAGTATGCAATGTCTCTATATATTTTCAATGTAGATACAGAACAACTGAAAGACAGGAGGAAAAATCAGGAGAGGATATGAAAAATAGAAAAATCTTAAAAAAGAGAGAGTGAGAAAGAGAGAAGAAAAAGAACAGGTTAACGAACAATACCATATATAATCATCACCCTCATGCTTACAGACATTAATTAAGTTAGGGAAGTCATCTTTCTTTAGCAGAAGTCAGTAAGAAGAATATCTATAAGAACTGTTCCAAGCCTTTTGCCTTTTAATAGCTCTATATTCTGCATTATGAAATTTCATATATGAAAAATTTCAGAATGAAATTTCTATGGTCCCTTTTTTTTTTTTCTTTTGGCTGCACTGCATGGCTTGTGGGATCTTAGTTCCCTGACCAGGGACTGAAGTCGGGGCCACAGCAGTGAAAGTGCCAAGTCCTAACCACTGGACCGCCAGGAATTCCCTACGGTGTCTTTCTTAAAGTATAATCCAAGGTCATCTATATCAGAATCACTTGGAGTACTTATTAAAAATGCAGATTTATGGGACTCTTCCCAGACCAGCTATATCTGAATCTCACAGTGGGAGATGGAGGAAGAGTGCTTGAAAATCTACACATTAAGATGTTTTCCGGAAGATCCAGAAGTCATTTGAAAATCACTATTCTAAATTGTTACTCCAACAAAACATAATCTCTGTGTGCAGGTGTAATCCCTTTTCTCTACAGTTGGGTCTTGGTGACTGGAACACAAATGACAGTGGAATACAGTCAGTCCCTGCATATGCCTTTCACTGAAGTAATAAGGTATCCAATTACATATTCTTTTTTTAAATAAAAAGATAAATTAAACACTTAGATGATATTTTTCCTCTTAAAAATCAACAAAAAAAAAACTCCCAGACCCATCCTTCAACCCATGTTCAAATACATTATTCAAAAATCCAAACCACCCAAACCCCACATATTTGTGATTGAATTCCTCCCTCAAATATGTTTCAGTTTCTGCCATATTTTAACTCCAAGCTAAATTCTACCATCAGTTATACAGATCAATATTCCCTGATTATAGCACATACTTAGTGAAAACAAATGGAGTCTGTATTTAATTCCTATATTAAAATTGCTTTTGCATAGTATAATTTGCATTTTATAAGGCCAAAGGCAATATGGCTACAATAACATTTAAAGGGAGCATGTGATCAGGTAGATAGAAGAGGAAATAGTGTATTGTAAAAGCTCAAGGTCAAAACAACAATAAAACAAATTTACTCATCTTGGCAAAAATCTTTATATTTTTTGAATTCTTTCTTCTTTTGGCCCTGTTACCACTGTGGTTTGTTCTTACTCTTCCATTGGTACAATATCTCTGACATTTCCACATACTATATCTGATCGACAAAAAAAAAAAAATGGCAGGGGATGGAAAGAAAAAGAATCGATGGAGGCTGTTTACCTATGTTCACTATCTACTTGATTGATCTCCGTGTTCACACTTTTTTAGGCTCTGGACGCGCAGGCTCAGCGGCCATGGCTCACGGGCCCAGCCCGCTCCGCAGCATGTGGGATCTTCCCGGACCAGGGCACGAACCCTTGTCCCCTGCATCGGCAGGCGGACTCTCAACCACTGCGCCACCAGGGAAGCCCCATGTTCACACTTTTAAGACTCAAATGTCACTTCCTCAGGGGAGACTTTCCTATCTATCCCCATCCCAAAGGCAGAACTGACCACTCCTCAAGTGTCTTTATGGCACAGACTACCTGATTCTATCATGGTATCTGATAATTCAGTTACTGTATACATACCCATCTTTGTCTATTAATCATTAAATCTCTTAAGAACAGGCTCAGGACTTCAATGGCTGCCCAGTGGTTAAGAATCCATGCTTCCGCTGCAGGGGGCACAGGTTCGATCCCTAGCTGGGGAACTAAGGTCAAGCATGACGCGCGGTAGTGTAGCCAAAAAAACAAAAAAAGCAGACTCAATCTCTCTATCTTTATATCCCCAGCACTAAACAAAGTTAACACACTGGAGGCACTAAATAAAGTGAATGAATTAATGTTCTACTTTCCAACAAAACTGAATAAAAAGCGAAAAAAATAAAACAATCAGGAGTTCTGCTCAAGCACAATAACCAACATGATTTCTCTCCTGCCCTTTTTCTTAAGTGACTGGCTGTTTTGACATATATACATGGCTTTTACATGATTATTTTCAAGGACTTTAAAAGGAGAGCTACTTCAAGGAAGGGATTAAATAACAGAAGCAGAAAAAGTGTACTAGCCCTTGATATATGGTGTCTATTTACACTTTACAGCCATTTACTACCAGTTTGATGCTGGTTCTAAATATGTCTGGTAGAATGCAGAGTTGTTCAAATTCTCAAGTGAATAATGCAACATTTCCCCCAAATTTATTTAAAAATACCAAATTGATATATGAATTTCTTCAATTTTAAGTTTTTCTCTCAGAAAGGTTTTTAAAATAATTTTGGAAACTACAGCTATTTGTTTATTGACAAAATCAATTGTATTTCCTTACTAAGGATAGATTAATGGAGAACTCAATTACCATGAATTTAGGCTTACTTAGTTAGACAACTTGTCTTTTTCATAGGCTTCTTTGCTTGTGGTTATGGATTAATAACTCATAACCAGAGGAACAGGAATGTCCAGATCTCATTTAGCACTCTCTGTGAGGGATTAAGCTCCCGTCTCTCAGCTACAAACCCACCCTTGTATACATGCTCCATGATGCTGGGACTGGCATTTCTCTTTTGCGAGAGCATTTTCTGTTAGGTTCTGTGAATGGGAACAGTAGAGGGAGACAAAAAGCCTGGAGGAGGAAGAAGGGATTTGCTCCATCCCTTTTGCCAATGTCATCACTCCCCCAGTAATGTGCCAAGAGCAGGTGGCGGCACCCCCTCTGTGGAGGTCGTATACCCATCTTCTTAGGGCCCCTCCAAGCTTGCAGATTTTGCACATCTAACTCTTCCTTTTGTTCCCCCAGCCATGGGGGTCACAGTTACTCCCTGAAAGTGTTTACCTGCATTACCTTAATGTTCCCTTTTTGCCTACATCCAATACTATTTAATCAATTTCCTTTATTAAATTTTCTCTGTTGGAGTGGTGGGCAAGATGGTGGAGTAGGAAGACGCCGAGCTCCCCTCCTCTCATGGGCACACCAAAATTACAACTATTTACATAGCAACTATTGACGAGAAAGACTGGGAAAAAGCCGAAAAGGTCTTCTACAACTAAGGATATAAAGAAGGAAACACAACAAGATGGGTAGGAGACACGGTATAGTCAAGACCCATACCCACAGGTGACTCACATATGGGACGAGAATTACAACTGCAGAGGTTCTCCCCCAAAGAGTGAGGGGTCTGAGGTCCCCACTGGGCTCCCCAGCCCAGGGGTCCTGCACCAGGAAGATGAACCCCCAGAATGTTTGGATTTGAAGGCCGCAGCAGGGCTTACTTTGGGGAGAGCCAGAGGGCTGTGGGAAGTAGAGACTCCACTCTTAAAGGATGCACACAAAATCCACATGCTCCAGGACCCAGAACAGAAGAAATAATTTGAAAGGAGCCTGGGTCAGAGCCACCTCCTGATCTTGGAGAGACTCCTAGAGAGGCAGGAGGAACCTGGAGGTCACCCCAGGGACACAGACACTGGCTGCAGCCATTTGGGGGAGCTCCTACTACCAGGTGGACAGTGGTGCTGGGGAGCGTCATTTTGGAACCCTCCCTCGAGCCTATCAGCACCAGGACCCAGCCCCCCGCACCAGTCTGTCCTCACTGGTACTGGGATGCCCCAGGCCAAGCAATTAGCCCTGCAAGGACATACCCTATTCCCCAGTAAGCAGGCTGCTTTTTAAGATCCTTGATCCCACTCTGGGGCACAGCCCTGTCCACCAGAGGGCCTAGGACCTGGCCACACACACCAGTGCACTAGCCCTAGCCCCCAAACCCCAGGGCCCCACAGCCAGATATAACAGGACCCAGTTCCACCCACCAGTGACAGCACTAGCCTCATGACCCCTGGGCCTCAGTCCCACCCACCACCAGACCAACACCAGCTCTGAGACACCTTAGACCCCTTGGCCAGCTGCCCTGGGATACAGCCTTACTCACCAGCAGGCCAGCACCAGCTTTGGGACACCCCAGAACCCAGAGCCAGCTGTGTCAGAAACTGGCTCCCCCCCCAGCAGGCAGCCACTGGGAACCCAGGCCCTGTAACCACCTAATCCCAGGATAGTGGACCAGCATAATAAGGCAGTTGTGGGGCCCTGCAGCCATCTGTCTTGTGAACCTGGCCATGCCAACCAGCAGCCAGCGGCCTCTGCAGAAGGCAGAGCCCAGCAACCAACCAGACTGGGGGCCAGCCACATCTACCAGCCTGCCCACAGTAGTCAGCCTGCTGCAACAGAAGGACCCATGCAGCCCATACAGGGCTTATAACTCTGGTGGCCAGGGGGGAGTGCACTGCTGGGACACACAGGACATCTCCTACAAGAGGTTACTTCTTCAAGGTCGGAAAATATAACAAACCTACCAAATACATAGAAATAAAAAGAGCAAATTAGACAAAATGGGGCAACAAAGGAACATGTTCCAAATGAAGGAACAAGATAAAACCCCGGAAGAACTAAGTGAAGTGGAGATAGGCAATCTACCTGATAAAGACTTCAAGGTAATGATAGCAAAGATGATCAGAGAACTCAGGAGAAGATTGAATGAAGAGAGTAAGAAGTTAAAAGACAACCGATGGAATTGGAGAAAATATTGGCAAATGATGCAACCTACAAGGTGTTAATATCCAAAATATACAAACAGCTCATATGACTCAATATATATATTAAAAGAAAAGTCCCAATCAAAAAATAGGCAGAAGACCTAAAGCAGTATTTTTCCAAAGAAGACATACAGATGGCTAACAAGCACATGAAAAGATGCTCAACATTGCTAATTATTAGAGAAATGCAAATCAAAATCTCAATGAGGTAATCACCTCACACTGGTCAGAATGGCTATCATCAAAAATTCTACAGATAATGAAAGCTGGAGGGGATGTGAAGAAAAGGGAACCCTCATACACTGTTGGTGGAAATGTAAATTGGTGCAGGCACTATGGAAAATAGCATAGAGATTCCTCAAAAAACTAAAAATAGAGTTACCATATGATCCAGTGATTCCTCTGCTGGGTATATACCTGAAGAAAATAAAAACACTAATTTGAAAAGATACATGAACCCAATGTTCATAGCAGCCAGCCTTATTTACAATAGTCAAGCTATGAAAACAACCTAAGTGTCCATCAAGAGATGAATGGATAAAGAAGATGGATAAAGATAAAGAAGATATATACATACACACACACACATATTTACATACATATACATACACATACCTACATAATGGAATACTACTCAGCCATTAAAAAAAGAATGGAGAGGCCGTCTTTTATCCATTGTATATTCTTGCCTACTTTATCAAAGATAAAGTGACCATATGTGCGTGGGTTTATCTCTGGGCTTTCTATCCTGTTTCATTGATCTATATTTCTGTTTTTGTGCCAGTACCATACTGTCTTGATTACTGTAGCTTTGTAGTATAGTCTGAAGTCAGGGAGCCTGATTCCTCCAGCTCCGTTTTTCTTTCTCAATATTGCTTTGGCTATTCAGGATCTTTTGTGTTTCCATGCAAATTGTGAAATTTTTTGTTCTAGTTCTGTGAAAAATGCCATTGGTAGTTTGATAGAGATTGCATTGAATGAAGGATAAGCTGGGATGAAGTGAGAGAGTGGCATGGACATATACACACTACCAAATATAAAATAGATAGCTAGTGGGAAGCAGCTGCATAGCACAGGGAGCTCAGCTCGGTGCTTTGTGACCACCTAGAGGGGTGGGATAGGGAGGGAGGGAGGGAGACACAAGAGGGAGGAGATATGGGGATATATGTATATGTATAGCTGATTCACTTTGTTATAAAGCAGAAACTAACACACCATTGTAAAGCAATTATACTCCAATAAAGATGTTAAAAAAAAAAAAGGAATGGAATTTTGCCATTTGCAACAATGTGGATTGACTTGGAGGATATTATGTTTAGTGAAATAAGTCAGAAAAAGACAAATACCAAATGTCATCACTTATATGTGAAATCTAACATATGAAATGAATGAATATAACAAAACAGAAGCAGAGTTACAGATAAAGAGAACAAACTAGTGGTTACAGGATTGGGAGGTAGAGAGAAGCTGGGAGGTGCAAGACAGGTGAAGTGGATTAACAGGTACAAACTAGGGCTTCCCTGGAGGCGCAGTGGTTAAGAACCTGCCTGCCAATGCAGGGGACACGGGTTTGAGCCCTGATCCGGGAAGATCCCACATGCCGCGGAGCAACTAAACCCGGGCGCCATAATTACTAAAAAAAAAAAGAGGTACAAACTACTATGTATAAAATCAATAAGCTACAAGGATATATTCTATAGTACAGGAAATATAGCCAACATTTTATAATAACTTTAAATGGAATATAATCTATGAAGATATTAAGGGACTTCCCCGGTGGTGCAATGGTTAAGACTCTGCACTCCCAATGGAGGGGGCCCAGGTTTGATCCCTGGTCAGGGAACTAGATCCCAGATGCATGCCACAACTAAGAGTTCGCATGCCACACTAAGGAGCTGGCGAGCCACAACTAAGGAGCCCACCAGCCACAACAAAGAAGCCTGCCTACTGCAACTAAGACCCAGCACAACACAAATAAATAAATAAATAAATATTTTGGAAAAAACATTGAATCACTGTTGTACACCTGAAATTCATATAGCTAAATAAATAAATAGGAAAAATACTTAGGTTACAGGGTTGTTATGATGATTAAATATGAAATGTATGAAAAATAATCAGTGGGGTGCTCTAGCAGATCATCAATAAATAAAATACCTATTGGATGAAATGGTCAAAAAAATTCTCTTTGTTAAAAATAACTAGTGTGTTTTTTGTTTTCTTGACTGGGCTCTGATGTCTTGTTTGACTGTGGTGGTTAATGCATCGTTCATACTTAAGGAAACAAGGATATCTGCTTCCCCTTCATCAGACTGACTGCAAATAAGGGTTACATCTATCTTTAGCCAAGCACTTATTTACCAGCTAAAGCAGCAGTTTAGTGCCACATCAAAGGAATCCTCAAAGAGGACATTATACATTGTCACACATCAATCTATTAGCACAATCCATTATGAGACATCCACAAAGTAATGTTCCAGCTCCCACTTATTCATTTCCACTTCTCGTAAAACTGCTCTGAAGACATCTCAATGCCAATGTCTTTGCCAAGTCTACAGTAACTGGATGCCTCCAAAGCCATCAATTCTCCTGGACTGGCTGGGTCCTACACATAAATAAGAAATGCCAGGGCTTCCCTGGCGGCGCAGCGGTTGGGAGTCCGCCTGCCGATGCAGGGGACACGGGTTCGTGCCCCGGTCCGGGAGGATCCCACATGCCGTGGAGCGGCTGGGCCCGTGAGCCATGGCCGCTGAGCCTGCGCGTCTGGAGCCTGTGCTCCGCAATGGGAGAGGCCGCAACAGTGAGAGGCCCACGTACTGAAAAAAAAAAAAAAAAAAAAAATCTTGATTGTAAATGGTGGGGGAATAAGAGGAGGGGTATATTCATATTGAAGATAAGAGTGATTATCTCTGGGTGAAAATATTATAAATTAAAAAATATTAGACATTTCTCACACTCACAATCATAATTATTGGACATCTTCCTACCAAAGAGAATTTAAAGTTGAATTAAAATTTAAATTGAATTAAATTTTTCTCCTGAGATGAAAACAAAAACCCAAAAAGCAAAAACAAAAAATCTCAAGATATCAATCAAGAAAGTAGCTTCCTACTCTATTTTATAACTTGTACAAAGGTTAGCTTTAAGTTGCTTGGTATTTAAAGTACTAAAAGTAGTATCCCAAAGTCTGGTCAATTTATTCCGTTAAATATGTGACTACACTATTTCATGGAATGAAGTATATGATACTAACTCTTGTACCTCAATTTTTAAATAAAGAATTTGGATCTATCAATAAAGATCATAAAACTGAAAGTAAGAGAAACTAGTTTTAAAAAAATCAGCCAAATTCATTTGTCTGGGAAGCTGTTTACCCAGTACATGATTTCTGGTCTGGTTCCATTTTTCTGTTTTTGGCATCTATAGAGCCCTTTATTGTATACCACATAATTACAACCATTCCTAGCTAGCCAACATATTATTTATGCCAAGGGAAAATAGGTACCTTGGTTTTTGAGTCATAAATGTAACAAGGTTTTTTGTTACATTTAAGAGATTTTAACCCAAAATTTTCATCTTTTATTTTCTCAGGCTTGGTATTGTCTCTAATCACTAATTTTAGGGTTATAAAATTTGAGACATTATCTACCTTTGAAATTTATTTTCTATTTGCCTCCTGATGGTGAAATAAACGTATTTATAAGTATGCCCTGACTTGAAGATAACCTATCCTTGGGAATTAAAATTTGCAAGCAGTACGCTGGGGGGGGCAGCTGATTATTCTATTCAAAAGAGATGCCCACATACCATTAATTTCTTACAGTTAAGAGGGAGTGGGTGTTAGAAAGCTGTGAAATCGGAAGAGGGAAGAAACACTTAAACCTTAAGTGTTAAATATCTGTAGATGAGTAAAAAGGTATCTGAAATTATAAGTCTATGAAAAAGGCAATATGATGAATATTCAATTTATAAAAAATTAGTTGACAGCACAAATTTTAGGAACATATATAACATGGAAATCAAAATTCATCTGTAGTGGAAATCTGTCCTTTGCTTATTACACATTGAACAAATCGAGTGTCTGCCTTGTTTCCAGGCACTTTGTGAAATGGTCACTGATGGTAAGCGTGGAGCTCTGGCCTAGCCAGCCTTAAAATGAAATACCAGGAATCCATTAGCATCATACAAAAGAAGTGTATTAAGCCGTTTAAAAACTGTTGGTGGCATCACAGTGATACCCCACGTTGTATGGTTCTTAGGCAAAGCTAACACCGGGGGTGGTGGGGTGTGGATGGGCCGAGGAGGATCTGCTGGGAGCCAACAGAATCTACTATTTCTACATGAGTCATCTTTTGTTTTTCCAGAGACATATTAAATGTCAGAAAGAGTATCTCCAAATGTGCTGTCGAGTGAGTAGCATGGAATTTTTACTATGCATATTGAATGCTCATACTCAGAAACTGTCCCATTTCCAAACGGCCCAATCCATCTGCATTTGGCAAGTCGCTTCAACTGTAAAGAAACACTTGAAATCATTGAAATAAGAAAAAAAAATTTCAATTGAGTTTGAAAATAATGAGTTGAAACACCAAGTGATCACTAAAATGGCAATGCTGATTTCTTAATTAAATGGTATTTGTAGCTATCTTTTTTTTTATAAATTTATTTATCTGTTTTTATTTTTGGCTGTGTTGGGTCTTCGCTGCTGCACATGGGCCTTCTCGACTTTTGGCGAGCAGGGGCTACTCTTCATTGCAGTGTGCGGGCTT
This sequence comes from Stenella coeruleoalba, assembly GCF_951394435.1. Lineage (NCBI taxonomy): Eukaryota > Metazoa > Chordata > Mammalia > Artiodactyla > Delphinidae > Stenella > Stenella coeruleoalba. The sequence continues at coordinate 73,430,221 of NC_137162.1, forward strand.
CTCATTGTTGTGGCTTCTCTTGTTGCAGAGCACGGGCTGTAGGCACACAGGCTTCAGTACTTGTGGCTTGTGGGCTCAGTAGTTGTGGCTTGCAGGCTCAGTAGTTTTGGCTCCCAGGCTCTAGAGCGCAGGCTCAGTAGTTGTGGCACACGGGCTTAGCTGCTCCACGGCATGTGGGATCTTCCAGGATCAGGGCTCAAACCCGTGTCCCCTGCATTGGCAGGCGGATCCTTAACCACTGGGGCACCAGGGAAGCTCTGTAGCTATCTTAAGGTGGTCTCAATGTAATGAATAGAAAACAGTTTATTGATAGCTTATAATGTCACTCACTGTTCTGTGTGCTTTGGGTTTATTATCTGATTTATTGCTCACAACAATCTTTTGAAATAATTTCTTTTATTATCACGCTCTTATAAATGAGAAACCTAAAACACAGAAAGGGGAAGCAATTTAACCAACCACACACAGCTAATAAGCATCAAAGCTGACCCACTATATATGCTGCCTCAATAATTTGCTTGAAGGCTTGCCAATTCATGGATGCTTTAAAGATTAACTATTTTTTAAAAACTTGATTCAAGTTTTTTCTGGATTTTAATAGATTCATTCTGCCAGTTTTCCAGTTGATGAATTTCTATATATAGGCCTTATGTGGGCCTCTCACATAGTTTGAAAAGTTTACTCACCTAAGCAAATACAAAAGTAGCTATTTTCAGGACTGATCTGAGAAGAACTTTTTTCCATAAGCTACTTTTTGAGCAGATCATGAGACTCAAAATAGAATAAAAATAGTAAAGTTCAAACCCATTTGGGCAATGGAAGCTAGAAGTATGCAAAATAGAAGATGGTTTAGCTTTTCCTCTTTGTACACCTCAGAAACATCTGAAAAGATTTAACCTTCTCAAAAAAAATGCTCACCTTTGGGCTGAAACCAAACAGAAAGAACTTCAGTTCCAAAGGAAGCATTAAAAAAAAATTCTGAGTGAATTAGACGAGGCAATTGCCTGGAATTTGGTTGCATACAAAGCTACATTTTGTGCCCACACGTGCTCTAGTGTTGGTTTCCTGCTCAGTCAGCACTGATAGTTATTATTCTATAAAATAAATGTTTGCTTCTCAGGGCTATAAATCCTGAGACCACCTCAGAATCTTTAATGAACTTCATCTCTTATAGCAAAGAGGAAAACAGTCTCCTTTTTCTTTTGGTGCAGGATTTAAGGTGTGGTGGAGGGTTTCCCTGGTGGTACAGTGGTTAAGAATCCGCCTGCCAATGCAGGGGACACGGGTTCGAGCCCTAGTCCAGGAAGATCCCACATGCCCCGGAGCAACTAAGCCCCTGCGCCACAACTACTGAGCCTGTGCTCTAGAGCCCACGAACCACAACTACTGAGCCCACAAGCCACAGCTACTGAGCCTGCGCACCTAGAGCCCGTGTTCCGCAACAAGAGAAGCCACCGCGATGAGTAGCCCGCGCACCGCAACAAAGAGTAGCCCCCACTCACCGTAACTAGAGAAAGCCCGCGTGCAGCAATGAAGACCCAACGCAGCCAAAAACAAATAAATTAATTGATTTTAAAAAATAAAAGTGTGGCACTGCCATTTAAAAAAAAAAAAGATGTGGTGGAAAGAAGACACTGTAATATTTCCCCATCTTCCAACCCTGCCCTATATCTAGGGGCATTATATCTTCCATGGAAAGCAATGGATGCCCTGTCGATAATACATGCAATATTCCCTCGGTTTAAAAATCTCATCAGTTTAATAATAGTTTTTGGCTGTGGGAGGGGAGGAGGAAGAAGAAATACTACAACATACATCATTAAATGAACACAATGATTGTGGGGCATGACTAGATATCAGATACATTAACTTATGAAAAAGCATGTCTTTAGAATTGAAGAGATTTGAGTATTTTTTGAATGGAATTAAATTGAAATAAAAGCTGTCAAGGAACAATTAGAAGTTACAAAGCCCCATTTCTTTTCCTGTTATGTCAAAGATGGCAGCCAGTGCTGCCACAGCTTTTTTCTGAGGGAATCTACTCCCAACCCCAGTGCTCACTGCATCTCCAGTTACAGCTGATTGGATGATGGAGGGACACTTGACAATAATCCGGGCCAATCAGATTTTTCCATTCTGGGACTTTGCCATTGGGACACTGAAAGACAGGCTCAATTAGCTGGAGGAGACAAGTTTCAAGGACATTAAAATTTGGCTCAGAGTCAAGCTCACAGCCAGACCCATCACCTGGAAGGCAAAATTATGGGAGAGCAGCGATAGCCAGTGTTCAGAGAAGAGCACAAGAATGCAGATCCTGCTGCCTTTGAAAAGTAATGGTATAGCCTCAATTCCCCAGTTTTCACTTTCACTGCCTGTTTAACTCAGCTGTTCTTAATTTGCTGCCCTTTGCTAGTGTTAGCCCTAAAAATCAACTCTTTTTTTCTCTAAAATAACTTGACTGCACTTTTTTTTTTTAACAAAACAGTCCCATTTTCCATTCTCAAGCCATTATTTGTTGCCTTCCTGGCAGCCACAATGCAATGTTCATGCATACAGCTGATATCTGCTGCAATATTACCTAGCAAGGTCCAGACAGCCAAGCAAAGTTCACTGACTTGCCCAAGGTTTTATCATCTGAGCCAGAGCTGGATCCTAAGCCAGGTTTCCTTTGCCACCTAATGAAGTGGAATCTGCTCCAAATCTGGTCCTTTTCTGCATGCTTCTGACCAAAATCTTCGTTCCCTTTGAAGTAAATACTAGCTGTTCCCAAATTATCTTCCCAAAGTTTGTTGGTACACATTTTCTTACAGAAATAATATTTTAAGATGGCCAAGTTTCAAGATTAGGCCTGTTTTACCTATCATGAATCTGAACCCCACTTCGTTTATTAAGAAAATAGTGCAATACAATACTTTAGCAATGGTAGTTATTAAACAAAATAGTAAATTGAGTAAGAATTCTTTTTATGTATTTTGAATGTTCAGTTTGAGGAAGACCAGATTTTATTGGAGATTTAATGCAGATTCCTAAGAGCAGGTCTGGGTATTTTCAAAGGCTTTTAAGAGTTTCAGGAAACCAACTCTTCCTCATTATGCCTAAATACACCTCAAAATTTTTTTAGAGTTTCAGGAAACCAACTCTTCTTCATTATGCCTAAATACACCTCAAAATTTAACACCACCAGGAAAACAAAACAAAACAAAAACAAAAACCTGAACCAGTATGCCCCAAACTGTTATCAGAGGTTGCCTCTTGTAGGTGAAGTTATATGAGACTCTCTTTCACACAATTTTTTAAATCCGTCAAACTTTTTAAGCCACTCTGTCTTACTTTTATAATCTGAATAAATGCAATAAAAAGACAAAAATCTTTACAGCTTCCTTTTACTGGACACTGTTGTCTCCTATACTTATGATTTATGATCATAGTCATTTTTAGATTCACAAATAGAAGAAAGAGTATATTTTATTATACAGACATGGGAAGAGAGAGAGATCTAACAAGGATTTGAGACATGGGAGAGAGTTGTCCGAGGTGGAAATATCCGAAATGTAGCTTGGCTGGGGTATCCAATGTATCACTACCAGGAGAAAGGAAGGAAGTGGTAGTAGAAAAAGAAAAGAGAGAGAGAGAGAGAAGGGAAGGAAGGAAGGAAGGGAGGAAAGAAAAGAAAGGAAGAAAGAAAGGAAGGAAGGAAGAAAGAAAGAAAGAAAGAAAGAAAGAAAGAAAGAAAGAAGGAAGGAAGGAAGGAAAGAAAGAAAAAGAAAAGAGTCCCTGCTTTCAAAGGTGTAGAATGGTTTTCTGGAACAGATAAGTTAAACGGGACGGGCCTTCAGGAAGACCACGACTAGAATCAGTGTACACAAGACTGGGACTGTCACAAAGAGGGCATTTAGAACCAGGGGAAATGCTTATGTAGACAATAAGATCAGCCTTAACTAAAGGTGGAAGTAGGAGAGAAAGGGGATAGGAAGGCATCCCTCCTCTCCTCCCCAGTAGCGTACCCCAGGAAATGACTTCACTGAACTTCTTTCAATATAAGAAGGGCCATTACGCTCTGAAAAAACAAAATTGAAAAGTGCAAACACTCTTGGGAGAGTAACAACTCAAAATTACACAAATACCATGAATTAATATTAAAAGCTATACTTTATAGAGAATCAATTTGCTATAATGGTGAAAGAATTGTAATATAGTGCTTGATGAAGGGGAAGTGGGGCTACCACAAAAAAATCATAAAAATTGCTATCATTTACTGAATGTAAGTGATGCATCTGACATTGAGAAATGAAAAGACTTTGTGTGCATTATTTCATTTCATCTTCTCACTATCCCTACATGTGATGAGCAAACTGTGGTTCAACATTCCCAAGGTCACATGGCTCAAATGGCAGCACTAAGACTCAAAGAAGATAGTGACTGGAAAAGAGTTCCTGAAAATACTACTCAGCTGTGTCCCAATTAGACCTGAGGATGGTCAGAATATCATTTAATTGGAGAGAGAGAAAATTGTGGGAAGGGAGTGTACAATATCAGTAAGGGGGCTAAAAATGAGGTGCGACAATTTTAGGGCCTTCAGGAGGGAAAAATGTGACCAGTCTGCTTCGTCCAGGCCCACCTGAACACAAATCTATACTTAAATAACAAGTGCAACTCTGATTCCCATAAGTTAGGGAGAGAACACAGAACAGGTGTCTCTTCCATGGCCAAGAAGGCAAGAGGCACCCTCCTCATTCAAAGGGATAAATGAACTCACTATCTTATCATGCCTCACAGCCTTTTAAAGTGAGGGGGATGGAGAAGGGAGGGAGGAAGCGAGGGAAGGGAGGGAAGGAAGGAAGGAAGGAAGGCAGGGAGGGAGGGAGGGAGGAAGGAGAAAAAGTCAGTAAAACGGAACCACTCTTTTTTTTTTTTTTGGCTGCGTTGGGTCTTTGTTACTGTGTGCAGGTTTTCTCTAGTTGTGTCAAGCGGGGGCTACTCTTCGTTGCGGTGCAGGGGCTTCTCATTGTGGTGGCTTCTCTTGTGGAGCATGGGCGCTATGCACCCGGGCTTCAGTAGTTGTGACATGTGGGCTCAGTAGCTGTGGTTCGCAGGCTCTAGAGCGTAGGCTCGGTAGTTGTGGCGCACGGGTTTAGTTGCTCCGCGGAATGTGGGATCTTCCCGGACCAGGGATCAAACCCATGTCCCCTGCATTGGCAGGCAGATTCTTGCCCACTGTGCCACCAGGGAAGTCCCACCACTCTCATACTTACCGACTGCCCCAGGCCATGATCAGTGTCTTCATCTCCCTCCCCTTCCGTGGTTTGCTGCTATCAAGGAGCACTTTCCACACAGCACAGCCCTCACCACTCTTGGTCCTTCCAGCTCCAAACAGATCGGATTGCTTGGGGCTCCCAACCCCCTGTAATTCAAAAGTCATTTTTGAGAAGTGATGCTCTGAATGCTCACTCAGACCACTGCTCGCAAAACACATGTGATAGGGACAAAGTCACCTAATACCTCAGAGCCATTTCCTCTTTGGTAGAATGAAGACACCAGGTTCAGAACTATAAGGTCCTTTCTCAAAAAAAAAGAATAAATGAAACCTAAGCGGACAGCAACTATTAATGTAAATGGAATAAGTAGTCAATATATATTCTGTCAGACATTTCCTGTTATGAAGAGTATTCTCTCTCTCTCACTATCTCTCTCTCTCTCTCTCTCTCTCTCTCTCTCTCTCACACACACAGGCACACACACACAAGCTGAAGACATCATAGATTTTAATATGCACCATTGATTGTAAGATGCATCCCACTTTCAAAGATATTTGGCTGGATCCTAAAATCTATGAAATACACTGAGGTGCTGGGAGACTCACTTCTCACGTTAAACCCTGACATATTACTAGCATTTGCTACAACATACCTGTACTACTCTATCAAATAGTGCAAAGTTCATTCTTATTTCTCCCTGTGATACATCCCACTTCCTATCTATTGATGGCTCTTCATACCCTCACTCCAGGCTCCCTGAAGCCTCAAGCTCCCATCTGTTTCCCAAATGTCTCCAGAACTTCCTAGAAGTATCTCTTCCTCCTCATTATGATAATTTTTAACTTTTCTAGCTCCCCTGTCCCTTTGAAAATAATTCAGTCCTGTATCTCATTCTCTTAGGTCTTGTTAAATGATTGGAATAAAATTTATGACGTAATTACAGCTAGAGTTTTCATGATGGGCAATAAAATTTTCAGATGTCAGCTTTTCATCTTAATGTAGGCGTTCTTACAAAAGAAACCAATGTGTATTTATTGAGGAATAAAAAGGGTGGTATATGGAGAAGAAGAGTTTTGTTCCCTTTAAGTCATACTGTTTGATCACCATTTATTGCCTCAAATATGTAAGTCTGGGTGGCCTTCTTACCACAGGGGCTACCAAAAGTCTGAGAAACCTCACTTTCCTTTGTCTCCTGCAGGAATGCAGATGCAAAGCCTCAGAAATAAAGAAAATCTAAGCAGCTACTATGACCATCCGCCTCTCCCTCCTCCCCTCTATCATCGTCAGCATCATGATCATCCTCCTGTTTCCCTCTTTGATTTCGCTCCTTTAAAAAACCCCTCAAAATTAATTTCCTTTCTCCAAGGATCTGTATAGGAACCCAATGCCGACACTTTGAATACTAATTGCATTTCGGGTTGTACCTTAATTTGCATCCTTATTTATTTTTATTTCTATATTATTTCCCTGTGGTAGATATAACTTAGAAGTGCATTTTACCTTTTTTTTTAAATAAGAGGGGCATTAATTTATGAGCTCTTTGTAACTTTTTAGCAATTTTCCCCATTGAAAAACCCTTTCGTTGGTACCCAAACACACTGCTTAATGGGAACAAAACTTGATAAGATTTCTCTGATGGGCACTGTGTCAATATGCATCAAAAACCTTAATATTATGCAGGAATTTTAAACCCAGAAGTTTCATATCTAAGATCTTATTTTAAGGAGAAAATCTGAGATAGGTAGAAAAGTAAAGTTTAAGAATATTCGTGAAGTGCATTTTATAATTCAATCAATATGAATTTGGTTAGGTAAGTGTTAGTGAATCCAAACAACGGATTATTAGGTAGCCATTATTGTCATATTGTTCAAGAATATTATTGACATGGAGAAGTTCATAATAAATTTCTAAACCAAAAACACAGGTTACAAAACAAGACTCTCGCTATTATACCATTTTCACATAGTATAAAGTTTAAAATGTTTAGAGTCAAAGACATCTTGGTTCAAACGTTGGTTCCTTGGTTCCCAGTTCTGTCACTTGCTCCTTACACAAACGTGCGTAGGTTATTCAGCCTCACAAACCCTCAGTTTCCTATGTTATGTAGAAATAATAATGTCCAGTTCTTAGGAAGATTAATTTAAATAATGGATGCAGAGCCCTAAGTACATGGCCCTACATATAATAAGTGCTCCATAAATGGTTCTCAACATGTGTGTCATTTGGGGGTTTTGATTACAGGTAACAGAAATAAATTTTGACCAACTTAAACAAAATTTATTGAAAATAATGCAGGGAAGTTGGAGAGCTAGGCCTCCAACCAGAAATAGGCAGAAACCACTTTAGCTTCAGGTGCTAGAAAGCAGGAATTACAGGACTGGTCTTGTAGTGGAGCAGCCTGGTAGAGACATTGCTGCCCTGATAAAAGAATGCCAATCCCTTCACTGACCAATTTCACACATTCAAAATCAAAGTCCCAGCAGAGAGCTTCTATGGGCTGAGCTGAAGCCACAGCCCACCTTCTGGCCACAGGAGGCAGGAAAGAAACAATCTGCACCCCAATGTTCACAGCAGCACTAGTTACAACAGCCAGGACATGGAAGCAACTTACATGCCCATTGGCAGAGGAGTGGATAAAGAAGATGTGGTACATATATACAATGGAATACTACTCAGCCATCAGAAAGAACAAAACAATGCCATTTGCAGCAACATGGATGGACCTAGAGATGATCATACTAAGTGAAGTAGTCAGACAGACAAAGACAAATATCATATGATATCACTTATGTGTGGAATCTAAAAAAATGATACAAATGAACTTATTTACAAAACAGAAATAGAGTCACAGATGTAGAGAACAAACTTATGGTTACCAGTGGGGAAAGGGGGGAGGGATAAATTGAGAGATTGGGATTGACATATACACACAACTATATAAAAAACAGATATAATAAGGACCTACTGTATAGCACAGGGAACACTACTCACTACTCTGTAATGGCCTATATGGGAAAAGAATCTAAAAAAGAGTGGATAATAGGTATATGTATAACTGAATCACTTTGCTGTACATCTGAAACTAACACAATGTTGTAAATCAACTATACTCCAATAAAAATTTTTAAAAAAAAAGAAAGAAAGAAAGAAAGAAAGAATCTGAGCCCTCAGAGCACAGGCAGCTGAACTTTTTTAATCTCATCAAGATGATACACAATGGTTGTAGGCTGACTCTCCCAGAGGAAATCAGGCTGTGTAATGAAGGGTGTGTATGCTGCTGGGTGGCCATAAAATGACACATGTTCTTATAGCACATAATCATCAGGCAATTTTTTTTCATATTTTTTTCCATTATGGTTTGTCACAGAATACTGAATATAGTTCCCTGTGCTATACAGTAGAAGCTTGTTGTTTATCCATCCTATATGTAATAGTTTCCCTCTGCTAATTCCAAACTCCCACTCCTTCCCTCCCCCACCCCCTCCCCCTTGGCAACCACAAGTCTGTTCTCTATGTCTGTGAGTCTATTTTTGTTTCACAGATATGTTGATATGTTTCGTATTTTAGATTCCACATATAAGTAATATCATATGGTATTTGTCTTTCTCTTTCTGACTTACTTCACTTAGTATGATAATCTCTAGGTTATGTTGCTGCAAATGGCATTATTTCATTCCTTTTGATGGCTGAATAATATTCCATTGAGCATGAGGTAATTTTGAAATGGAAAAAATATAAATCAAACATTTATTTTAAAAAGAAAAAAAGAAAGCTCTTTCACATACATGTGACCAGCATAAAGCCCTGTGAGGAGAGCAGGAAAGGAACTGTTTTCATTTTACACAGAGAAACTGAGACTCAGGGAAGCTAAGGGACTAGCCCAAAGACTTCACACTGGGTTTGGGGCAGAGCTGAGACGGGGTCATGACTCACTGTCTAAGGCTGTTCCCTAGGTGCTCAATGGAAATCGTCAGACATCTCCCAGCCTTCCCTGCTTCCCAATCCAAAAGTTCAAAGGACACAAGATTACTGGTTGGTGGTATTTCCCTTTCATAGGACTTGCTGGTCCCCCTGCTGCTGGAAGTTCAGGCCCTGAGCTGGAGGCCCTGCTGGAGGCAGGACCATTGGCATAGCTGAGGGAGGCCAGGAGACTTGGCAGCCCGCCTTCATCACATTTGGGGGAGGGAGTGGAGAACCAAGGGCTGAGAAACCATTGGAGAATAAGTCAGGCTAGAGGAAGACAAAAAGTCAGGGGCCAGCCTGCAGAGGAAGTGTTACGGAGGGCAGGCAGTGAGGAGACAGAAGAAGGGGGTGTTTTGAAACCAAAGAATTGGCGAAATTGTTAAATCAGCCAGGAAGGGGCCCAGTGGTTACCAAGATCTCCTGCACCTGGCAGCAGAGAGAGAAAAGTAAAAGCCTCACAAGAGTGCCCTCCCCTCTCTGATAAATCGCTTCTCGTGATTCACGGTGATATTTGACATCTGAGTCACTGAGGGTTGTCTTCTGCTTTTTCTCTCTCCTTACAGCTTATAGAAGAGCCCACCAGAAAGAACAAACCAACTGCAAATTCCCAGATTCCACAAGTTACAATGATAACTGAATAGTTCTAGAAAGATCCTATTTAGGAGTCATCTTACCTAATATATGCATTTTTCAGTTAGAGAAACTGAGACACAGAATTACAAATTTGTCCACATCTATTTATTTATATACCTTAAGACACTTAAAATATGACTATCTAGACCAGGGCTTGGCAAAGGGCCATCTAGTGAATATTTTTGGTGTCGAGGGCCATATGGTCTCTGTTGTAATACTCAACTCTGCCACTGTAGAACAAAAGCAGCCATAGACAATATATAAACACATGGATATGGCTTTATTCCAATAAAACTTTATTTACAAATACAAGGTGTGGGCCAGACTTGGCCAGTAGGTTGCAGTTTTTCAACACCTGATCTAGACCTAGTTATTTATTAAACACCATGTGAACATCCCAGAAAAACATATGAGCAAATAGTGGGCATCAATTAAATTCCCACAGGAGTGATAGTAATCATGGCTACAATTTATAAAGCACTTCCTATGTGACTTTCCTCACTTAATTGCTCCACCGGTCCCGTGAGATGGATACTATATGCTCTCCATGTTTTCCGATAAAAAAATGAAAAACACAGGCAGGTCAAATAACCTGCCAATGGTCAGACAGCTAGGAGGTGGTATTTTCTGTATTTGAACCCAGATCCATCTCACTTAAGGACTCAAGTGTGCTTAACAACATCAGATAAAAGAATATAAATACCTAAAAGGCAGAATAGAAACTGTGTGAAGTTTCTCACAAAGCGTTTAATGTTTCCATGTTATTCTGAAGGAAACTTCCAGTAGTTTATATATTTTAACAATGCATCTATATCAGCAATTTGGATGAGGCATGGGTCTGCCTCTCTCTCTCTCTCTCTGTAACATTCATTTTGTTACCTCTTTCTTACGATCATTCTGTGGGGCTCTCTCTAGCACACATACTAAGATTTAAGGAAGGATATTAGCTGGAGCCCACCCACCTCACACACTGGGAAGCGAAAGGTCTCGGACACTGAGAGGAATTTAAGCCTGAAGGGAAGAAGAGGACAGCTCTTGATGATTATCCTAAATTTTTGAAGCCAAACCAGGGAAGACTTGAGGAAATGACTCACTGAACGCAGGAGAAAGAAAAACAGCTGAGTGATGGCAGGAGAAAATGAGGATAATATAGCCTTACTGTTAAAGTGAGGGTTAGAAGTCCACAGAGACCCAGAAAGGAAACACTGAAATGGCTGAGTTACATTCCTGAAACTAACATGCAATATTGTTTTATCAGGCTTATGGCTGTTTGGGCCAAGAATGAGGCAGGAACAGATTTCTTCTTAACAGAGACATCATCTCATGTCTTTACTGTCCCTAGATTGTCTCCTCTGCTAGAGCCCTAAGGGGAAACCACAGTCATCTCTGTCCCTTCTATTCTTGAATCACAAAACTGGTTGTTCCCGACTCCAATGCTGAGATTGGCGTGACAAACAGATGTACTATACCGCAGCCATTAAAAAATCTCCTAACATTTGTATTGAGTCCATGAAAAGACTTTGAGCCATGAACTCTTCAGCTATAAAGAAGCCTGATAGGAAAAGTTTGGGAATGTGTTCAAGCATGAATACAGTCGGCTTTCACTTGGTAGATCATTAGAAACAAAATGAAACTATGGGGTAAGTAAACTTTGTCCTCAGCCTTTTCCTATCCATCTATCAAACTGTCACTGAATTAACCTTCTTAATGCAAAGCTCTGGTTATGTCATTTTGTGCACAAAGACCTGTAAAGTTAACACACAGCATTGGTAACGGTGCTGTGAAACAGGCACTTTCATATATTGCTGGTGGAAGTGTAAATTGGTACAGTCTCTAAGGAGAGGATTTCTAAATGTCTATTAAAATTATGAACTGTACATGTCTTTGATCTAAGAATTTGTTCTATAGCTGTACCACATTTGTATGAAATGAAGCATTATAAGATTATTTGTTGTGATACTATTAGTAAGAATAACAGGTTTGAGACACTTCTGCTCCTGGTTACAATGTAGGAGAGGTCACAGGAGGTCAAAGCTCTTGCTGCAACAACTGAAAACAAATGAATAAATGGAAAGAAACATGTTAAAGGCATCAAAGAGCTGTGGAGAATTGGATGAAGTAAAAGTCCAGAGGGAAAAGCCCTTCTTAGGGCTGGGAAGACATAGATACTCCAGGCTCTCAATCAAAAGCCTGTCCTAAAGGACAGAGAAAAACCAGGGACTGATAGAATCTTGCTAAAATTGTAAATCCAGCCCTACCGCAACTCAGTCTATGACTGAATTGAGGTAATTAGCCCCTGGCCTTACTTTCCTAAAAAAGAAAAAAGGAGATACCTCTCTAGTGAAAGATATCATCAGAAGGGTCTGCTGTTCTTTTATACACAATGCCCAGCATACAGTCGAAATGTATCATATATTGAAAAAAGCAGGAATAGTGATCGACAATCAAAAAATAAAATAGGGACCTCCCTGGTAGTGCAGTGGATAGGACTCCATACTCCCAATGCAGGGGGCCCTGGTTCAATCCCTGGTTAGGGAACCAGATCCCACATGCATGCTGCGACTAGGAGTTCACATGCCACAACTAAGGAGCCGGTGTGCTGCAGCTGGGGGGCCCACGAGCCACAACTGAGGAGCCCACCTGACTCAACTAAGAGCTGATGCAACCAAATAAATAAGTAAATAAATATTTTAAGAAATAAATAAAATAAAATAAACACAAACCCAGAGGATTAGGATAATGAACTTATAATTAAAGTACAATACAGTAAGTATGCCTAATATGTTAAAGAAAACAAAAGAAATGACAAAGGATTTAAAGAGAGAACCAGAATCCACAAAATAAAACAAATGTATATTTTAGAACTGAAAAATAGAATTTCTGGATTTAAGAACTCATTGGGTTGCCTTAAGAGCAAACAGGACATAAAAGTCAGGATTGGTGAATTCAAAGATCAATCAATAGTAACTATGCAAATTGAACCACAGAGAGAAACTAAACTGGAAAGAAACAGTATGTCCATATATACAATGGAATATTACTCAGCCATAAAAAGGAATGAAATTGGGTCATTTGTAGAGACGTGGATGCATCTAGAGACTGTCATACAGAGTGAAGTAAGTCAGAAAGAGAAAAACAAGTATCGTATATTAACCCATATATGTGGAACCTAGAAAATGGTACAGATGAACCGGTTTGCAGAGCAGAAATTGAGACACAGAAGTAGAGAAAAAAACGTTTCCTTCTCATAGAACACACTATGGAAATCAGAAGACAATTTCTTTAAAGTGGTGAAAGAAAAAAAAAACCCTGCCAATCTAGAATTATTTACCACTGAAAATATTTTTGTCAAACAAAAACAAAGAAAATTTATTGCCAGCAGCACACCGTTGATGTAAGTACTACAGAGACTTCTTTAGACAGATGGGAAATTTTCCCAGGTAGAAACAAAGAAAATTGTGAGGAAATGAAAAGCACTGAAAAGAGTATACACTTGTGGAAAAACATAAAAGAATACTAACTCTTTAAATCAACAGTGATAGTAACACCTTTTAGAGTTTAAAACCTATAATATAAAATATATGACAACAACAGCACAAAAGGTAGGACGTGGCAAATGGAATCAAGTTAGAAGATTCTTACATTCTCCAGGAAATGTACTGGCGAGGGAGACTGTAATGAATTAAGGATGTGTATTGAAGTCTCCAGGGCAATGGCACTCAGCTGGGAGCAATCTTACCCATCAAGAGACATTTGGCAGATAGATAGATAGATAGATAGACAGGTAGATAGCTGACAGAGAAGGAGAGAGAGAGAAGTATTGAGAGAGAGAGAGAGAGAGAGAGATTTGGCAGTATCTGGAGAAATTTTGGGTTGTCACAACTATGCCATAAAATCATCTTCAGTTGAGACACACTAACTAAAAAAAAGAGAATGTCAGAGTAGATGAAAAAATATAACCCAACTCCATGCTGTCTTTCAGAAACTTACTTCAAATGTAATGACATAGGCAGGTTAAAAGAAAAAGGATGGAAAAAGAGGTTCTAGGCAAACGCTAATCAAAAGAAAGCTGGGGGCTTCCCTGGTGGTGCAGTGGTTGAGAGTCCACCTGCCGATGCAGGGGACACGGGTTCGTGCCCCGGTCCGGGAAGATCCCACATGCCGCGGAGCGGCTGGGCCCGTGAGCCATGGCCGCTGAGCCTGCTTGTCCGGAGCCTGTGCTCTGCAACGGGAGAGGCCACAACAGGGAGAGGCCCGCGTACCGCTTAAAAAAAAAAAAAAAAAAAAAGAAGAAGAAAGCTGGAGTGGCTGCATTAATATAAAAGTAAACTGCAAAGCAAAATAATTTACTAGGGATCAAGAAGGGCACCCCATAATGATAAAAGGCTCATTTCACCAAGAAGACATAGCAATTCTAAACATGTTTGTACCTTTATCTGGACTTCAAAAGGCATGAATCAAAAACTGATGGAACTACGATAGAAATAGACAAATCCACAAGTATAGTTAAAGACTTCAATTTGCCTCTCTCAGTAACCAATAGAACTAATAGGAAATGAGCAAGGATGTAGACGAACCGAAAACCATCAAACAAGTGGATCTCACTGAAATTTTTAGAATCTTCTGCCTCCGACAGCAAAATACACATTTTTTTCAAGTGCATGTGGCACAGTTTCTAAGACAGACTCTATTTCTGGTCATGAAGCAAATTGCAACACATTTAAAAGAACTGAAATCAAATAAAGTATGCTCTCTGACTATAACAGAATAAAAATAGAAATAATTATAGAAAGATAACAGGAAACCTCCTAACACTTGGAAATTTGAAACACCCTTCTAAATAAACCCATTTATCAAATAAATCTCACGGGAAATTAGAAAATATTTTAAACTGAACAAAAATGAAAATACAACACATCAAAATTTGTGTGATGATTAAAAGCAATGCTTAGAGTGAAATTTATACCATTAAATGCTTACAGAAAGAACCTTAAGAAACTAGACAAAGAAGAGCAAACTAAATCCAATGCAAGCAGAAAGAATGAAATCATAAAGGCAGACGTAAATAAAATTGAAAAAAGAAAAATAATAAAGTCAAAACAACCAAAATCTTGTTCGATAAAATACAAATTAACCTATAGCGAAACCTACAAAAAAAGAAAAAAGACATAAATCCTGATATCGGGAATAGAAGAGAAAATATCACTATAGACCCTGCACATAAGAAAAAATAAAGCAATACTGTGCGCAACACTACACACAAAAATTTGACAACTTAGATGAAACTGACCAGTTCCTCAAAAACCACAAATACTATGACCAGTTCCTCAAAAACCACAAATACTAAAACTTATCCATGATGAAACAAATAATGTGAATAGCCCAAAACTATTTAAGAAATTGAATTCATGGTTTAAAATCTAGAAACAAATTATCCAGCACTTCTTTTTGTTTGTAGTGGGAAGATTTCAGGTTCTCTGAGTTCACTGTATTGCCAGCAGTGCAACTCTAGTGGGTTTTTTTTTTTTAAACACCAATTTGAGCTGAATTTTCTGTTACTTAAAGACAGGCTTTTTTAAAAATTTTATTTATTTTATTTATTTTTGGCTGTGTTAGGTTTCGTTGCTACACGTGGGCTTTCTCTAGTTGCAGCAAGCGGGGGCTACTCTTCGTTGTGGTGTTTGGGCTTCCCACTGCGGTGGCTTCTCTTGTTGCAGAGCACAGCCTCTAGGCACGCAGGCTTCAGTAGTTGTGGCACGCAGGCTCAGCAGTTGTGGCTCGCGGGCCCTAGAGCGCAGGCTCAGTAGTTATGGCACACGGACTTAGTTGCTCCGCGGCATGTGGGATCTTCCCAGACCAGGGCTCAAACCCGTGTCCCCTGCACTGGCAGGCAGATTCTTAACCACTGTGCCACAGGGAAGCACAAAGACAGACTTCTAAAACATAATTTTCTGGGGTTCAAAATAATACTATAGTTGTTGAGTGTCCAAATACAATATTGAGATGACCCAGACTAGTAATTATAAAAGAGTGGCAGCAATCATTAGTGGTGGTGTGTGGTAGTAGTATATAATAATAACTAGTAAAACTAGTATAATAATAATAACTATGGGACTTCCCTGGCGGTCCAGTGGTTAAGACTCTGCATTCCCAACGCAGGGGGCACATGTTCGATCCCTGGCTGGGGAACTAAGATCCCACATGCTGTGTGGTGCAGCCAAAAAAAAAAAAAAAAAAAAAAGAATTGTGGCTAAGAGATACAAAGCACTTATCTGCGGCACTCTGCAAAACACTTACATTTGCAATGGGCAGCACAGTATTGTATTGGGTTGGCCAAAAAGTTCGTTCAGGTTTTCTGTAATTTTTTTGGTGAGACCTTACGGAAAAACCCAAACAAACGTTTTGGCCATCCCAATAGAAGAAACAGAAGTACAGACACGAGGTCAAAACAAAACAAAACAGTGAAATGGAGTATCAAGTGGGATTTTCTGGAGAACAGTTTTCTTCCCAGCCTACTGTTTGGCTGTGATCCTCTTGTTCTGGATAGACTAAAACTAAAAACATTGCCATTTTTTCCCACCCATAGGAAAATGCCTGAAATGGCACATAACTGGTCTCCAGGAAAGTGCTCCCAGCCTGCGAAAAGCCAAGTCCTAGCAGCATCAAGATCCTACCAAAAGAGAGGTACAGATTGTGCTTCTCCAGTTAGGACTCGTCTTTTTTACCAATTAGACTACAGATCCATCACCTGTACTTTACTTGCTGAGGTCTCCCAGGGCCTTCTGAAACACACACACACACACACACACACACACACACACACACACACACACACACACACACACACACACACACACACACACACACACACACACACACACACACACACACACACACACACACACACACACACACACACCATGAGCAGTGAATGGACACAGAGTGCCTGGGAGAGCTACCAGCTTAACAGGAGGAATGCTTCAGTGAGATGCTCAGTCTTTATGCTGATTAACAATGATCTTCAAAAAAAGTATGCAGGGCTTCCCTGGTGGTGCAGTGGTTGAGAGTCTGCCTGCCGATGCAGGGGACACGGGTTCGTGCCCCGGTCCGGGAAGATGCCACATGCCGCGGAGCGGCTGGGCCTGTGAGCCATGGCCGCTGAGCCTGCGCGTCCGGAGCCTGTGCTCCGCAACGGGAGAGGCCACAACAGGGAGAGGCCCGCGTACCGCAAAATAAAAAAAAAAAAAAGTATGCAGATTCACCTTGTTTACTTATTGAAATAAGACCCTGAAAGGGCTACTATGCAGTGTTTAGAACTACGCCCATAAACTTACTAATTTCAGGTAACTACTATCCAATAATCTCCTGAAAGTTGAAACAAAAACGTACATGCAAGGGAACTGAAAAAACAAACAGATGAGCACCACTTATTTCTACACATTCTCCATTTTAATGAGGTCCAAGGAAACACATTCCTGCCTTTATTAATCCGCTGCCAACATGAATGGGATTCTTCAGCTATGAGAAAATGTCTTTTGAAGGGTACAGGTTGGTTAATATTGGAAATTCTTATGTACTTTGGGAGATAACACTATTTGCTCTGATAATGACCAGTGCTTTTTTCTTCCTTTTTATCTGGACTTGTCAAGAATCAGTCATGTCATTTTGCATTTTTCCTTTTTCTCTCCCTCAACCTTGCCCTCTTTGGGATTAATGCCAGCAACATGTTTTCCTGATAGGGTGGTGGATATAATCCAGTATTGACCTTCCCTATGTTAAATAAAATCTTGAGATTTAAGAGAAGTTCTCACTTAGGAATAATAAATAAAAGTCACAATGTGGAGCAGCAGCAAACTGTGCCAGTGCAAGTGTTCAGCTTTATGACCTTGAAATTTTATTGTAAATCAATTTACTGGTATTGTTTTACACATCAGGTAGAAGGAAGATGGATGGATAGAAACAAACAAGAGAGAAAAGAATGGAGGGAGGGAGAGAGAGAGAGGGAGTAAGATATCCAAGTTGGGATTCAGATACTTGGAGGAGTAAGACAACTTCGAAAGGCAAAAAGAAAATAAAGCCAACTCTGGAATTTCCAGCTACCTATTGGTTACTGTTTGGAAAGAATTGCTCACTGACAGATGGAAATTAACTCTCAGCAAAAAGATCCCATTCTAGGGGCTTCCCTGGTGGTCTGGCGGTTAAGGCTGTGCGCTCCCAATGCAGTGGGCCTGGGTTCAATCTCTGGTCAGGGAACTAGATTCCACATACCCCAACCAAAGATCCCGCGTGCCGCAACTAAAAGATCACACATGTGGCAACAAAGATCCTGCATGCCTCAACTAAAGACCTGGCGCAGCCAAATAAATAAATAAATAAATATTTTTAAAAAAAGATCCTATTCTAGATACATGTATATGTATAACTGAACCACTTTGCTGTACACCTGAAACTAACACAACATTGTTAATCACCAATATAAAATTAAAAGTTAAAAAAGAGAGATCCTATTCTGAGTTCTATACACCTAGGATATAGATGGTTCTCAGTAAATATTTGATAAATTAATAATGAACGAATAAATGTGTAAGTTTCTTTTCGTATGTTAGCAAAACTGAAGCCTGCGTATGTTTAGTGAGTTGCCCAAAATCATATTGAAGACTTAGGTGCCTAAAGTATAATAGATGGAAAATGTAAGAAAGATCACCAATTGGGACCTAAAAGATCTAGATTCTGGTTTGGGGTTTGTTTTGTCATTTCGCCTCCTGGGTCTCTAGATTGCAGAGGGCAGGGACTCATCTATATTGGTTTTTGATCTTCCTTCAATGCCTAGCTCAGTCTCTAGTACATACTAGATATTCAATGGATGCTTAAATATCTACCATTGCCTCTTCTGTAAAATTTAGTTTCCCCATGTGAAAACTGAGGAGACACCAAGGCTTTCTGGGTACTCCTTCCAGTTCTATGCCACTGTGAGAGGATCTATGCTCTCAGTCCTCATTTCATCACCCACTTTCCAACTTCCACTGCTCAAGTTGTACGGGAAGGCAAATACAGGTATGTGAGGTTCCAACATCCTTTCTCCAGTGTTATACCATCATCCCTCTGAGCTCTTATTTCCACAAGAAAAACCACAAAAATGCAGTCTTAATGGAAAACAGTGAATCAATCAATTACTTCATTGTCTATTTTGTAAAATGAGTTCCAGAATCACCACAGACCTCCCAATCTCTCAACCTCAGCAACCAAAGATTCCCCAAACGTTCACATTAGGTGGCTCCAGCCACTCCTCCCTAGAGGGGAAGCCAAGTAACATTCTTTCTCCACGTCTTCCGGGGGTGCTCAACAGGAATAAACAGCCTGGGAAAAAAAACAGCAGCTCCGCGGATTATAGGATGGCGTCCTGGAGAGAGAGACGAATTCTCCCACACTCCTAATGCAAACCCTTCTCCTTCCTTTCATGACACCCCTCTGGCGAGAAAAATGGTCGCAACCCTGAAGCATGGACAAGAGAATCCGTGGAATTGGCAGTATGCTTCCTGTTTGCCCAGAGAGGGAGGGAGGGAGGGAACCCATCCACCCAGAAGATACATGTTTTTCTTCTTTGGGGGACTCCTTTCCTGAGGAGGGGCAGTCCCGGCACTGCCTCACCCTGGGTGACTATGGGGTCATTTAGAGTATCCTGAGGAGTGTCCTGACCAGGGAGTTAAGAATTCCAATTTGACCTCTGACAGACTGCATGACTTGGGAAAAGTCACTTTCCTCCCTGAGTTTCAGATTCTGAAATTTTTAAAATGCATTTGCCCTTTTAAGTGGTTACAAGATTCCTTTTTAAAAAATACTTTTCTTAAATCATTATGTTGTACAGCTGAAACTAACATAATGTTATATGTCAATTACATCTCAATTAAAAAGTACTTTTCTTATTATAAAAATAATATTGTAGCCACTTAAAAATACAGATACATTTAAAGAAAAATAACAATCATAATCACTGTTAACACTTTTGTGTATTCCTTTGGTGAGACTGCTGGGCTTTTAGTATCGCTGAACATACAACTCCCAGTGAGGGTTGCCCCTTTAATATCTCTCTGACGCTCACACCTGTGCCAACAACGCTGTCCATATAGTAGGGAGTTGGCAAATCCCCACTGATAACTAAGTCCCTGTAGACTGTGACATAGTCTTTTTTTTTAATAGATCTTTATTGGAGTCTAATTGCTTCACAATACTGTGTTAGCTTCTGTTGTACAACAAAGTGAATCGGCCATATGCATACATATGTCCCCATATCCCCCCCTTCTTGAGCCTCCCTCCCACCCTCCCTATCCCACCCCTCTAGGTCATCGCAAAGCACCGAGCTGATCTCCCTGTGCTATGCGGCTGCTTCCCACTAGCTATCTACTTTACATTTGGTAGTGTATATATTGTGACATAGTCCTTTGAATGCCCTTGGTGATAAGTCATGTGAGGCTAGTTTTGAATACTGGAAAAGTCACTTGAAGACAAATCTGATTTGATTTGTCTTTACTTGATTAGAAGAACGATCAAGCTAGGTACCTCCATTTGGTGTACGTGAGGATCATCATCGTCACTATAAAGACTTTTTCATCTTTCTCTGAAGTTTCCAAAATTTTTGATGCTTAAATGTACAGAAGGAGAGGGATAAATTTCATTATTTTAGACCCAGATTTCCCAAAATGTGTTCTGTGACACCTGCTGCAGATGTTCCCCTGGAAAAGAGTTCTGTGCTCAGAGGGGTCTGGGGAGAGCCACCCACATTACTCCCTTAACGACTCACTGCGCTCATTTAACGTACTGAAGGCTCGGAGATTCCTCTGCAAAGAAGGCCCTTTAATTTTAACTAACTGCGTTTCCTAAACATATTTGAGTTCAAAACACTGATTGAGAATGTCACATCAGTTTGCCTATCAGTCATGACAAACAGTACAGTTTGGTGGACAAGCACACAGACGTCTGTGGGCACACAGCTTAACTTTTCTGAACCTCAGGCTCCTCTTCCACAAGATAAAGATTGAAACTTTACCTACATCACAGGACTACTCTAAATTCTAAATGAAATAAAGCTTGTAAGGAACTTACAGCAGTGACTGGCACATAGCAAGCGTTCAGATAAATGGAGCTCTTATTATTTATTAGTTGGGATAGATAAGATAATGAGGAGAGGATGAGGATGAATAAAATTTGTGGAGGAGGGGAAAGGTAATAAGGGCAGTGTTTCCTCTTAACTGGGATGGCAAGTTGTTGCCTGGACACAGGAAATCTATTTTTGGCCCTAAGGCAATCTGGATTCCAGACAGGATCCCCAAGTACAGAACACCTGAAAACTTTTTCTAAAATATAAAATTCTTATTTTTAAATACATAGCAGAACTGGTGAGAAAGAGGAAGAAATAACAAGAAAGTACAAGTCCAAAGAAGAAAGTAAGCACTGGAACCACCTTTCACTGAGGGTCATTTTACAAGTCTCTAGTAGATGACAGTTTGGGTTTAATGGCCTAAGCTCAAGTGGCAAAAGACAAATCCTGAGACCACTGCAATGTAAGAGGTTGTATTATAGACCACCATATAAATTCAGGAGCCCCTAAAAGATAATGAGGTCAGTGGATAAACAGGAAAAAAATTCATAAGAGGATGGGGTAATGGGAACACTATAGAGCTAAGGCTATTTCAGCCTTAGCTCTAGATGAAGCAGAACAAAAGAAAAAAATCTCCCCTGATAATTCCTAACTCACCATGAGCCCACCCTCATGCAGGTTTGGAGCTAAAACTCATACCATCTAACCAGCTTCAGGTTGATAGCATCATAAAACACCTGACAGAAGCAAAAACCAATCCTCTCTTGAAGAACATGCTTAAAGACAGGCCTTAAGGATGCCAGAGGAATTGGTACACAATTTTAAAAGTTGCTGAGCGTATCTGGAAACAAGTCATCATCATCATCATCAACATCATCATCATGAAATAACTAAACTGTAGGGTCAGCTTTAAACAGACAGCAGATGCTGGAATTACCAGATACCAAATACAAACTAAGTTTAAAGAACTGTACAAAAGTATTTAAAATATCAAAATTGATGAGACAAAGTGGAAAAAGACCAAATTTTTAAATGTCTAAAGATTAAAAATTAATAGTTAAAATTTGAACCTCAATGGAAGGTTTAAATATTGGTTTAGACACAGATGAAAGGAAAACTAGTGACCTGGAAAATAGATCTGAAAAAATTACACAGAATGAAGCACTTTATTTGAAGGAGTGACTGACAAATCTGCTACCATAGTAAGAGATATTAATGTACATTTCTCCGTAATTGATAAAGAAGCAAATGAAAAAAAATGGTAAAGTTCTAGAAGATTTTACTGCACAGTCCCCCTGTTTGGATTTTCAGTTCCTGGGAGGGATGGTGTCATCAGCTGCCAGTCACTCAGCCCTTAGTGTAAACTATTTTACCTGGTTCTTCCCCTGTGATAGCTAGCTTAAAATGACTATAAGGGAAAGAGATTTTAAATGCACCTCAAGCCCCTTTTCCTTGAAGAAGCCTTCCCACAAGACTCTCCTGAAACTAGACTTCAATAAGTCTTATGTTTCTGTGCCTTCTGCCTCTTAATGTTTGCTACGTTGCATAATTCCAGTTGTTTTTTCTTTTATTTTTATTTGTCTTCCAACATAATACAAGCACATTATTAAAATTTTGCAAAATACAGATAAGGCAAGAAGAAGGAGAAGAAGAAAAGGAGGTGAAGGGAAAGGGGAGGGGAAGGGGAAGAGGAGGAGGAAGAGGAAGAAGAAGAAGGAAAAAGAAAGAAGGAGAGGAAGAGGAAGAATAAGAAGGAAAAACAAGAAGAAGGAAGAAGGAGAGGAAGAGGAAGAAGAAGGAGGAGAAGGGGAGGGGGAGGGGGGAGGAGGAGGAGGAGGAGGAGGAGAGGGAAGAGGAAGAAAAAGAAAGAGAAGAAGAGGAGGAGGAGGAAGAAGAAGAGGAGGAAGAGGAAGGATAAAATTTAAATGACCCATGATCCCACTATTCATAGATAAGCATTGTTAGTGTTTTAGTATATTCTTTTCAGTTTTTTAATCTGTAATGAAATTCATTCACTGTTTAACACCTAGCACACGCCTCACCCTGTTCTAGCATTTGGGCAGAAGTAGTGAAAAGTAAAGTTCCTATCCTCATGGCACTTACATTTTTTCTATACTTTCATATATGTAAATATGTATACTTTTAATTTTAAAACAAATCAAGAGAAAAAAACAAATAAGGTTATCAGTTAGCAATTATTCATGTTATTCATGTACCTGTTACTTTCCTCGTGAGGAATTAGATGGCAGTAATCATAGTATTCTTCATATCACCTGGCAGAGTATCTGCTTATAGAAGGCACTTAACAAAGTTCTGTGGGTCCAAAAGTTGAGAGGGTCAAAGGGAGCAGGGAAAAGGCTAGAGGCAACTGGAATCACGTGTCCCTCACATCTTTGGGCAGACCCTAGCATACTGGCAAGTCAGCTCCTTGGTGGGGGGCAGGGGTCCTAATTTGCAGTGTCAGCTGATTTCCATAGTGTAAATACTCCCACTCGGCCAATTTCAAGTTTCCAGTGTTACGTCTCTAAACACAAAGTTTAGAAAGGTGCACTGGAGAACGGGACCTTCCCTCAGGAAGAAAAGAGAGAGGCTGGGATGACAGAGATCAACCTCACCAAATCCTCCTTTTGGTCTAGTATGCTTTCCTTTTCAGGATCCTGTGCTGATCCCCAGATAATCAGAGAGTTGCCTAGAACAAATGAAGACCTACTCTGAGCAAGACCACAGTGTTGCATGGGATGTAGAAAATACAGAGTCATGATGTAGTTAGGGAAGAGGTCAGACGATTGCTAGGTGATTAGTTTCAAAATTGGTAGAGAATGTATAACTGATTCACTTTGCTGTACACCTAAAACTAACACAACATTGTAAATCAACTATACTCCAATAAAATTTTTTAAAAATATATTATGAAAGTACTTCACCGTATAGCCATTCAGCTAAATGATAGCACTGATGCTTTGGATTAACCTTTTCTTGTCTTTTCTGCTGATTTACTTTTTCCTTTACATTTCGGCCACCTCAAAAATGCATTCGAAAGGACAATTAACAAATAAAATTACATATTATAAAAAAAAGGTAGAGAAAATGATCTCTCTCAGAGATAAGATTTTTTATGGAAGTCCAGATGCAGTATAATGAGGGCTCTCGTGTCAGACATATGACATGAGGGGATCAAAATCCTTACTCTGCCACTTGCAGGTTCTGTGATCTTAAGCAATTAATTAGTAAGTCTGTGTCCAGACTGTTATGAGAATTAAATAAGACAATGCATGGACAGTCATCACATGGTGCCTGGTACACAGTCAGTACTCAACAAATACTAGAGTTAGTAACTGTACCGATATCAATAGTGTTTGTCATACGGCATGAACAAAGACAACAAAATAGAAAAGATAGGGGCTGTTTCATGGACTAGCCAGTAATCTAGTTTTCTCAGAATCTGTGTGATTAATGGAAGATAAGATTGGATAATTATTTGGGGAGGGTATTGAGAGCCATGCTGAGGAGTTGGCACTTAATTTTATAAATGATGGAGAACCGGTAAAAATTCAGCGACTTCATCTGAGCTGCATTTTGGGAAGATCAAGCTTGAACTTTTGCCACTTTCACAGACAGGCTTGGTAGTTTCTGCTAATATCTGAGCAGATGAAGAAAGTGTTGAGTGTGGTCACAGGACCTGGGCGGTCAGGACTTTGCTCTCCGGGATCTCCCTGTGGCCTCATCCCTGGGGATAACTTGCCTCCAAAGCAGGCAGCAACTATTTTCCTGGAATGATGCAAAGTCCACTTTTCCCTCTCTTACTCTGTTATTTTTTGCCTCACGGAGTCACTAAATATAAACATCCTTGAAAAGGATCCCAAGCCAATTCATTCCAATGAGCATAAGAGTTACCTAGGAACTGAAGGGACATACTAAGACCCATCAAGATAAGCCCACTTCCATGTCACAGTCTGTAATATCTTTGACCAAGTTTTGGGGGGAACCAGGTCACTAACAATAGCTTTTCACATTTCTCATTATCTTATGTAAGAGGCTAGTTTTTCAAGTTTGTTGACACATGAAGCAAATAAGCTGTTAGAGAAGTCTGTTGCAAAACTCGAAACAAAATGTATCTCAAATAGTTTACAACCGCTGAGAATCAGGGGTTGGGAGGTGGCCCAAAAATTCCTGCTTCCTGTGGAAAGCACACTCAGCTCAGTGGGATACGTTCATCTGGTTGTGATATGTAAATGATCTCCGTTGTGTATTTACACTTGAAATTTTCACTGATTCCTGTTATTTCAGACCACATACGCCCACACAACTATGGTTACTTGGAATCCTTGACTGGAATACATCAGGAGTAATCGGGCTGGTATGCCATCTTTTGTTGATAACTGGAAACTTTTGGACACAACACAAGAAGTTAACAGATTGCCCTGAACCTAGCCATATGCTTGAGGAGTTACAGCAACAATAATTTTCTGCATATTTCTAGCTGGAACTCAAGAAGAACTTTGTGACTACTGCACAGGTCTAGCCCTAACGGTCTCCAGAATAGTATTTCATAAACAGAAACAAGATCCATGCCTAATAAATTATTCATAGACCTGGTTGGGACCCCACATTGCACAAGACCTATTCAAAGGGCCTTTCTTTTATTAAACTACAGTCAGGCCACAGGGCAAAGATAAAGGTTTCCATTGCAAGGCAAATTAAACACCCCCATGCAATTTATCATGTGTACTGATTGAAACTGGAGGACTCAATGGGATGTTAAATATTTTCCACATCTGATTATAAAAGTGAGAGAAGAAACACACATGGAGATGATTACATTTTGGATGAAATTTGGGAAGCCAAGGAGGCTTATTTTTTTTAATGTTATACCACATTTTCCTCCCCTAAATACTAGTGAAAGAGTCATTTTTCTAGAAAAACCTATTAGATCAAAACTAGTCAGTCAAGATGGGGAGGCAAATTTGATTCACAGGATACAGAAGCAAAACTCTAATTAAACATCGAAGATAAACACAATAAAAGCTTTTAAAAAATACCCCACAACACTGGGTATACATCAGAGAAAACAAAATTTACGTAAAGAAAACATGGTGTAGTAATTGTTCAGATAATGTGAAATAACAGCATTATTAATATCAGATGAGGTCAATAAAAGCCAGGATGGTGAAAACCTTAGCTGGGCTTTGGGTAGGGTCATAACTTAGTGGAAGGGAGGGACCATGATTAGTCTAGAGAGCTTAAGACTGAAAAACCAGAGATGAAGCTTCCAGTCTCGCTTTGCCACTAACAAGCTATGTGATGTTATTCTTATTCTCTCTAATCTCAGTTTCCTTCTCAGTAAAATGAGGAGGCCAGCAATAGGCACATGAAAAGATGCTCATCATCACTAATTATTAGAGAAATGCAAATCAAAACTACAATGAGGTATCACCTCATTCTGGTCAGAATGGCCATCATTAAAAAGTCTACAAATAACAAATGCTGGAGAGGGTGTGGAGAAAAGGGAACCCTCCTACACTGTTGGTGGGAATGTAAATTGGTGCAGCCACTATGGAAAACAGTATGGAGGTTCCTTAAAAAAACTAAAAATAGAGCTACCATATGATCCAGCAATCCCACTCCTGGGCATATATCCGGAGAAAACCATACTTCAAAAAGATACACGCACCCCAAAATACATTGCAGCACTATTTACAAGGGTCAGAATATGGAAGTAACCTAAATGTCCATCAACAGAGGAATGGATAAAGAAGATGTGGTACATATATACAATGGAATATTACTCATCAATAAAAAAGAACAAAATAATGCCATTTGTAGCAACATGGATAGACCTAGAGATGTGTGAAGTAAGTCAGACAGAGAAAGACAAATATCATATGATATCGCTTACATGTGAAATCTAAAAAAAGGGTACAGGGACTTTCCTGGTAGAACAGTGGTTAAGAATCCGCCTGCCAATGCAGGGGACATGGGTTCGAGCCCTGGTCTGGGAAGATACCACATACCATGGAGCAACTAAGCCCAGGTGCCACAACTACTGAGCCTGTGCTCTAGAGCCCACATGCCACAACTACTGAAGCCCATATACCTAGAGCCCATGCTCCTTAACAAGAGAAGCCGCCGCAATGAGAAGCCCGCACACTGCAACAAAGAGTAGCCCCTGCTCACCGCAACTAGAGAAAGCCTGCACATGGCAACGAAGACCCAACGCAGCCAAAAATAAATAAATAAAAATAAGTAAATTTTTTTTAAATGGTACAAATGAACTTATTCACAAAACAGAAATAGAGTCACAGATGTAGAAAACAAACTCATGGTTCCCAGGGTGGAAAGGGAGGGGAGGGATAAATTGGGAGATTGGGATTGACATATACACACTGCTATATATAAAATAGATAACTAATAAGGACTTACTGTATGGCACAGGGAACTCTACTCAATAGTCTGTAATGACCTATATGGGAAAAGAATCTAAAAAAGAGTGGATATATGTATATGTATAACTGAATCAATTTGCTGTACACCCAAAACTAACAAAACATTGTAAATCAACTATACTCCAGTAAAAATTTAAAAAGAACTTCCCTGGAGGCACAGTGGTTAAGAATCTACCTGCCAATGCAGGAGAAACGGGTTCAGATCCCTGGTCCGGGAAGATCCCACATGCTGTGAAGCAACAAAGCCTGTCTGCCACAACTACTGAGCCTGCGCTCTAGAGCCCACGAGCCACAACTACTGAGCCTGCATGCCAACTACTGAAGCCCGCAAGCCTAGATCTCGTGCTCCGCAACAGGAGAAGCCACCACAAGGAGAAGCCCGCACACCACAACAAAGAGTCGCCCCCGCTCACCGCAACTGAGAAAAGCCCACATGCAGCAATGAAGACCCAACACGGCCAGAAATAAATAAATAAATAAATATAATTTTTTTTTAAATTAAAAAGAAACGAAGATCTGGTATATATACAATGGAATACTACTCAGACATTAAAAAGAATGAAATAATGCCATTTGCAGCAACACGGATGGACCTAGAGATTATCATACTAAGTGAAGCAAGTCAGAAAGAGAAAGACAAATACCATATGATATTACTTATATGTGGAATCTAAAATATGACACAAATGAACTTATCTACGAAACAGAAACAGACTCACAGACATAGAGAACAGACTTGTGGTTGCCAAGGCGGAGGAGGAGTGGGGGAAGAAGGGACTGGGAGTTTGGGGTTAGCAGATGCAAACTATTATATATGGGATGGATAAACAACAAGGTCTTACTGTGTAGTACAGGGAATTATATTCAATATCCTCTAATAAACCATAATGGAAAAGAAAAAACAATGAGGAGGCCAGGCTATATTATATTTTACTCTCTCTACCCATGCTAAAATTCAACTTCTTGCTTTCTCTCTCTTTCCTCATATTTCTGGTCTTACCTCACATGAAATAAATGTTTTTAAGAAAATCAAGAGTATTATCATTAATAGACTTTTTTAAAATTTTTTGGTCAGGCTGCACAGCATGTAGGATCTTAGTTCCCTGACCAGGGATTGAACTCACGCCCCCTGCAGTGGAAGCATGGAGTCTTAACAACTGGACTGCCAGGAAAGTCCCAATGGGATTTTATATTGAAAGCTTTCTGCAAACAAATGGCTTCTTTCTTTTTTTTTTTTTAATTAATTTATTTTATTTTTGGTTGACATGGGTCTTCTTTGCTGCACACGGGCTTTCTCTAGTTGCAGCTAGCGGGGGCTACTCTTTGCTGCAGTGCGTGGGCTTCCCACGGCGGTGGCTTCTCTTGTTGTGGAGCATGGGCTCCAGGCATGCAGAATTCAGTAGTTGTGACGTGCGGGTTCTAGAGCACAGGCTCAGCAGTTGTGGCGCACGGGCTTAGTTGCTCCGCGGCATGTGGGATCTTCCAGGACCAGGGCTCGAACCTGCGTCCCCTGCATCGGCAGGCGGATTCTTAACCACTGCGCCACCAGGGAAGCCCCGTTCTTTTATTCATTCAACAAAAATTGATTTCAAAGCCCAGTACCTGTTGTGAACCAGATACTCTACTATTCCATAAAAGGCTTCCCATGTAAAGTGTAAAAGTGAATAGGACAAATTACCTGCCCTCAAGGAGTTGAGAGTCTGCTGGTGGAGACACACATAATCTTAATAAAAGGTACAAGTAAATGATAGAGGTAAGCAACAGAAAGCTTTGGGAGGATGAAGAAATGATATCCCCTCATTAGATGGGGAAGGCTTCCTAAAGGAGGAGACACCTGAGCTAAAGGATAAGGAGGGGTTAGCTCTTCTAGTTAGAGAAGAAAGATGGCCAAAGTACAGAAGAACAGAGGCAGAGAGAATTACACATGGCTAGCAGTCACTAGAACATAAAGCACAGGGTAAGGAAGGACAGGACAAGAAGTAAGCAAGGACTAAGATAATGGAAATCCTGTTTTTTTTATTTTAATCTAGATCTACTGATTCAGAATCTCTTGGGATGAGGTCTGGGGTTCTGCATTTTAAGAGAAATATGCCAGTATTTCAGATACCACCTAAAGTTTGAGAATCATTTGTGTTAGGTGCTTTTACATCCATTATTTTTACTTAATTTCCACCACAATACTATGAGATATGGGAGTTGGAGTTCAAGGAAAGATTTCATTCCCTAGGAGAACTGACGAGAACAACGCAGATATTATGCACTGAATAAACACTGGGATAGATGAATAGACGACTATCTCAGGAACATAGAATAAAACTGGGACTTGGGTGCCAGAAATATGCTTCAAAATGGAGACTTAATCTCTAAAAGCCAAATATCCAGGCAACAGACTGAAGTATAGGATCAGATATAATAAATACGAGCAGTTGAAAACACCTCCAACAACCTCAGTTTCTAATCTGTAAAATGGGAATAATAAAATCTTTCAAAGACCATGTAGACTCTGAGACACTGCCTTACTTGCAAACTAATAGATTAGCCTGCCACAGTTTCATGGGTGCTAGTAGAAGACATAAAATTCCTGGGTCAGAGGCAAAGGACAGTTACTTAACGGCAACAGCAGTAGCCAGAGGATCAGCCATTTCTGTGCTGGCTCCCCAAGCCCCATTTCCCACATGGAGATGCAAAGAAGGTTGTGTTACAAAAGAAGAACCCTGAGTTTAAGGAACATGAATCATTTATAATGGTCAATAAACATGTCTGTCCTTCGCTCTGACAGGAAACACCATCTCTATCTTCCAAGGCTGTTTGTTATACAAGCATCCTTCAAAAGTTAGTCTGGGGGACTTCCCTGGTGGCGAAGTGGTTGGGAATCCGCCTGCCAATGCAGGGGACACGGGTTTGAGCCCTGGTCCGGAAGATCCCAAATGCCCCGGAGCAACTAAGCCCGTGAGCCACAACTACCGAGACTGCACTCTAGAGGCTGGGAGCCACAACTACTGAGCCCACGTGCCACAACTACTGAAGCCCACACGCCTAGAGCCTATGCTCCGCAACAAGAGAAGCCACCACAATAAGAAGCCTGCGCACTGCAACAAAGAGTAGCCCCCGCTCACTGCAACTAGAGAAAGCCTGTGTGCAGCAACGAAGACCCAAGGCAGCCAAAAATAAGTAAATAAAATTTTTTTAAAGTTAGTCTGGAACAAAGGGGAGCCAGTGCCTTGCTCACAAGATGTGCAGAAATGCAAGAGACCCTCAGAGAATTGTCTCCTCATAATAGAGACTTTACAGGACGATATAATAGTTAAATGGTTTAAAGCATGTAAGTTATTTAACAAAGTGTTTTTTGTTTTTTGTGTTTTTTTTGGTACGCGGGCCTCTCACTGTTGTGGCCTCTCCCGTTGCGGAGCACAGGCTCCAGACGCACAGGCTCAGCGGCCATGGCTCACAGGCCCAGCCACTCTGTGGCATGTGGGATCTTCCCGGATCGGGGCACGAACCCGTGTCCCCTGCATCAGCAGGCAGACTCTCAACCACTGCGCCACCAGGGAAGCCCTAACAAAGTGTTTAGAATGCAGAAATGGCTCAGTAAAAGTAACTGCTGTTATTACTGTTATAGCAATTATCATTTTGGATTTTGTTGCTGTTATTACACATTACTCCCATTACAGCCGGTTCACGGTTTACCCACCAGCCTATAACTTACCTTGATCAGGAAGAAGACTGATCCAGGAACTTGGAGTAGGGAGGCTAAATGGCCTGCAGTGGGGCTAAATGGCCAAGGAAAGGAGAGTAAAAAGGGCAGAGTGGTCATTAGAGATACGGCCCTTGGGCATCTCACTGGTGACAGCATGATCAGTCCTCTGCAACCTGTGATAAAAGGGTAAGTGATAAATCTGGTGACTATTGTCAGAGGCTTCAACCTCTATTATTTTCTTTCCTTCTCTATCCAAACAGAATCTGAAATTTCCTAACACAGCATCCCCCTACCTGGAATACCTTCCCCTCCCCTCTCTACCATCTGTTTTCTGGAAGGTGATATATAGTAGAGAGAACCCAAGAAGTCCTGGACTTGATTCCAAGCTTTGCAACTTATGAACACTTTTTTAAAAAAAAATACAAAACAGGGCTTCCCTGGTGGCACAGTGGATGAGAGTCTGCCTGCCAATGGAGGGGACACGGGTTCGTGCCCCGGTCCGGGAAGATCCCACATGCCGTGGAGCGGCTGGGCCCGCGAGCCATGGCCGCTGAGCCTGCGCATCCGGAGCCTGTGCTCCGCAACGGGAGAGAGTCCACTACAGCTAGAGGCCCGCGTACCGCAAAAAAAAAAAAAAAAAAAAAAAAATACAAAACAGAATAACTGACATTTAAATCTTTTGTATTTCCACTACTCAGAATAAGCTTTAGGCAAAGTGATGAGTTTTGACATGGTGCTTCAGTCTCTTTGAGGTCCAGCCCTTGGTGGCCACTGCCCAGGGGACGGTGGGCCTAGATCTGCCCTCCAAGGCCTAAAATACAGGTCTTCCTGCTCCTTTACTCTGCCCAGGCCATTTGGAATTTGTACTCCTTGTTTAGCTTCCTCACAGGATTCAATCCTTCCCATAAAAATACCGAACAGTGCTTTCGAGTAACTCTAGTATGCTGCTAATGGCCAAAACTTTCAACCTACCTAAGAAGCACCGGTCAAATGTTTGGTGATAGTCTGGCCTATTTATAATTTTTCTATCACAATGTATTATCTTCAGAAGTTATTCCTGGACTTGTAAGTCATTTCCCAGTAGGAATGGTTCTTTTCTTCTTGGTTCATCGTGACATACTTGCTAGCTTCCATTGCATGTAGCAGGGTCTGTGCCTCTGACATAGTATGACATTTTAGAATGGCCAGTAGGCTTGGAGTCAGTCTGGATTCAAGACCCAGCTTTATCACTTCCTAGTTCTCTGGGAGGCAGCATCTAGAAGGGACGTACCCAAGCAGCCATGGGTGTGAATCCTAGCTATTCACTAAGTAGGTGGCTTCCGGCTGACCTCATAACCTTTCTGAGCCTTGCTTTTCCCATTTATAAAATAGGAAGGATAATACCTACCTAGTAGAGTCTTCTGTGGGTAGTCAATGAGCTGTCATGCCTGCCACAGTGCTTGTCACACTACCTCTGAGGACTGTGGCAAACTGGGGAGTGTGTGTTTCACCTAACACACCCACCTCTCCAGCCCATAGTTACCCCACATGAGGACAAACACATATTAGTAGACCTTCCATTTTTTTTCAGAAGGAGTCAGAAATCTGGATTTTTAGGTAAATGCTCTCAGTTTTTAAATATTGGGTCACTAAAAAGCAAGCACATAAAGAAGCAAACTTGTAGCCCAAACAAAATATTTCTCTGAGTTTAGTCCCGTCTAACTGACTAGGAGACTGTTCAATCACATTCACTTGATATCACTTAAGACCTGAGTTTATATTACTCCTTAGCTCTTTTTATTTTATTGTGTAATTTTCGGTGCTCAAGTTCTGTCTCCAGTTATGTCTTGTTAAGCTATTTGAATAAGATATTTGAGAGCAGGGTTGGTGTCCTGCTCAGGAAATAGCCTCAGTTGGTAAACTCTACTTTGGGTTATTTCCTTTATGCTTTTGAAATGGCTTGCTTCCCTCCAGAAGACTTCTCTCTGCCATGACACAGGAATACAACAGCTGGCTGCCTCTGGGAGGTTGAAAATAAACAGGTTCAGAAGCTCCAAGGACAGCAAATGGGCGTTGTAGGTGGAGAAACAGCCCAAAATAAATACAGCTGTTGAGGCAGAAAATTCTATTTACTTTGACTCTTTTGAGGTCTATACTGGAGGAGGGAGAGCTGCTAATCCTGAGACTTTTCATAGACTGACCATGGAGACCCCACTCAGGGGCTGTTCCCAGTGCTAAGCACATTTATATTAGTCACTCAGTACATACTTGATGATTAACAGATCGACTAGGTATCTCATATGATGGAGGAGATTTTAACACAATGAAGATGATGAGTTAAATGTCTCTGCACTGGAGGGACTGCGTTAATGTCTTTTCTGATTTGGAATATAACTCACATTGAATATTCTTTAACAACTAGCTTTTGTTTGCCATGTAGACATAATAATAAAGACACTAGCTTGGGAGGCAGAAAATCTGGGCTCCAGTCTTAGTTTGCTAGCCAGCTGTATGAGCTTGGTAAATCACTGCAATACTCTGGGCCCCAGTTTCCTCAACTATAATGGGAAGATTCAGAGAGCTCTCCAGGGGGAGCAGTGGAAAGGGTATAGGACAGGGAATGAGACAGTCCACATGTACAGCCTGGCTCTTATCATTCTTTCCTGTGAGAACTTGGATGGCAAAGAACATGATCTCTGAATCTCTGTCTCCACCTCTGCCTCACAGGACTAATCAGTCTCCTTCCTGATGCTGCAGCTGTGATTTAGAGAGCAGAATCGAAAGGAAAATGCTTTGCAAATGGATATACAGGCATGAACATTGGTATCAGCCAGACCTATTTTTGAATTCTTACTCCACCACTTGTGTGTGCTTATGAAAAGATGACTTAAGATCTTTAAGCACAGGGAACTATATTCAATATCTTGGGATAAACCATAATGGAAAAGAATATAACAGAGAATGTATATAGATGTATAATTGAGTCACTTTGCCATAGAGCAGAAATTAACAAAACATTGTAAATCAACTATACTTCAATTAAAAAAAATCTTTCAGCATTTTCCTAATTTATAGAGTGGAAATCATAATACCTACTTCATAAGGCTGGGTTGTTGTGATGATTAAATTAAGTGAAGTCATGTAAGGAAAGTGCTAGAACAAGGCCTGGCACAAAATGCCATAAGTAGTCATTATTATTTTTAGTAAAAGAAAAATGACATCGATAGAAGCTCTCTATTCTATAATTTTATGATTCTGATTACCAACCTTCTTTTTTACACACTGATCTGAACCAAAATTGTTTCGCTCCCTTTACAAAAAAAGAAAAAAAAGAAAAAGCATCAGCAACAAAACAGAAACTTATCCAGTCTAAGCTGAGCGTGATCCCAGTTGTTTTCTGAAGCCAAGGAGAGAATAGAGTCAAGATTTCCAAACGTTCTGGCCCAAGTTTAGCCTGCCCTACAAGGACCTGTCCCACTGAGGTAGAAACTAATGGGAAAGTTTCCTCCAGAAAGAAAAGAGCACATTCTTTGTTTTGTTTTCCAGAAGGAAGCCCATGGAAATACTTGGGTCTGTAGTGATCCGGGAAGCAAAAGTAAAATTCCCAGACAGAGGCTGTTGCAGATTGTGTTCTCAGGGCAACATTCCAGACTTCTGTAAAATCCAGATTGCAGGAGTGACTATCTAAATGGCTCTCCAGACCTTGCCAATATCACAGGGTACACCTGAAATCAAACTGCATCCAGATGGCGAGAAATGAGTTCAACTCTCCACAGAAGACAACTGAACTAATTTATTCACTGATTTACTCATTCAGAACACAGCTCTTATGACTCTTAATAATAGGCACTATGCTAGATGCTACAGTCATCAACAGGCAAAATCCCTTCTCTTAGTAATGATCTAGAATATAAAGATCTCACACATATCACTCTAAGGGCTTTGTAATGTCAGGGCTCTAGGGAGTAAATATTACAATACATGAAACAATATTAAATGTATCAACTCTACTACAGATACCTTAATGCTGACAATCAATCTCCCACAAAAGGGAAAGACTAATTATATACATAAACATGTTCATGGAGCTTTTTTTTTTTCCTTTGGCTGCGCTGCGCAGCTTGTGGGATCTGTTTCCCGACGAGGGATCAAACTCTGGCCCCATGCAGCGGAAGCACGGAGTCCTCACCACTGGACCGCCAGGGAATTCCCATGGAGTATTATTTACAGTAGTGTTAGTGGCAATATAAATGTCCAAGAAATTGAATAATGGTACAGAAAGTTGGGGTGTGTGAAATAATGGAATAATATGCAGACATTAAAAATGATGTAATTATGAAGATGAGCAAGATGAAATTTTCTTATTCACTGAGATGATAGAAATAATACAAAATTATCAAGGACATTCAACATGGGGTATGATTACATATTTGAAAAATATACTTTTGTTTCTGAATAAGGCCTGGAAGGGGATATAAAATATTTGTTATTTTATAAGGATAGTAGAATTTGGGGTGATTTTTCCTCTTTTTCTAGACTTTCTAGAGTGTTATTACATGTGTAAGCCAAGTAAGAGGTTAATGCATGCTGTGATTTGAGTAATGGAGAAAATGTGTCTTACCCTTATAAATATTTCCTTCAGCACCATATCACTGAATACAAGGTTTATCAGTTTTTAATTCTCTTTCAAATCTGGTCCCTTTCTGCATTCTGATTGACACTGCTTTGGTTCAGCTTCTCAGTTCACCTGACTCCTCCCATAGCCTACTAAATCACCCATGTCTCCATTTTCAGACTTCCCAGGTGTTTCTGCATTCAACTAAAATACTTACTGTCCTCAAATATTCTGTCCTGGTGATTAAATGACCTTCCCTGAGCACCCCAGACATGCACATGTATATCATGCCTGTGTCTCAGGCTGTCATCATCCCTGACATTAGAGTTGCATGTACAATGCATAAACAAACAACTTCCTTCCCTATATTTCACATATCCTTTCTTCGGCATGACTAATTCTGAAGTCCGTCCATTCATACTTGGGAGGCAGAAGCGTTACTATGTAAGTCTTCAGGTTCAACACAAGAACATCTAATTCATTTCTGAAGAATTAGACTAAGGTGAGGGGACTTGTTATACAAGATATGAGTTTAATTAAAAGCCAAAATAAATAAAATAGTGTGGGTACTCTGTTCCTAATAATGACTGAGTAGCTCCTATCAGACTAACTCTCCACATATACGAACTAAAATTCTAGAATAAATATAAAAGACAACTTCCTGAAAGAACTCGAAAGCAACTAAAAGCAGGTAGCTTATATGTGGAATCTAAAACATGGTACAAATGGACCTATTTACAAAACTCCACTTTTTGTGATATAGAGTCACAGATGTAGAAAACATACTTATAGTTACCAAGGGGGAAAGGGGGAGGGGAGGGATAAATTGGGAGATTGGGATTGACATATACACAGTACTATATATTAAATAGCTAACTAATAAGAACCTACTGTATAGCACAGGAAACTGTACTCAATACTCTGTAAATGACCTCTATGGGAACAGAATCTAAAAAAGAGTGGATATATGTATATGCATAACTGATTCACTTTGCTGTACACCTGAAACTAAGACAACATTGTAAATCAACTATACTCCAATAAAAATTAATTTAAAAAAAGAAATGTCTTTCAAAATAAAAAAATAATAACAAAATAAAAGCAGGCAGAAACTGGGTAGGAGTCTACACTTAGATAAAGGTAACAGAACTGGGTGAGTTTTCCATTTTCAAGTGGATTTTTATTTGAGGGCAGGAATTAGTTGGCTGAAACTCAGTCTGTAATGTCAGTGGCTTGAAAAACCAAAGGACAGAGTTTGGGCAGAAACAATAGCTAAAAACTGAGGGGAGAAATCCAGCAAAGAAGAGAGCTGAAAAGGGAAAGTCCCAAATTCTGTATATAAATTCTTCCCAAATCTCTGGCTGATCCCTGAACTGTGCATGTGTGGAACAGACTCTAAGCAGCTCTGCTAAGGCTAGAGTAGTTAAGCAGAGATTTCACTGGCAAAGTAGACGTATTTAGGAGTCTGAGTTCAGCAAAGTTAATTGCCTGCAAAATCAACATTCTCAGAGGAATATAACAGAATTCAGAGTCTACAAAATGCCTTTACAGCATCCAGGATATATTTCAAAATTGCTAGACATATAAAGAAATAGAATAACGTGATGCACATTCAAGAGAAAAGGTAATCAGTGGAGACTGACTGACCATTTGTTAGAATTAGCAAAGATTTTATTGTAAGTATCCTCAAGAACATAGACGAAAAACATTCAAATGAATGAACAGTAGAAAATCCTCCAGCAGAGAAACAGTAACTATTTTTAAAAATGGAAATAGTAGAATGAAAAAATATGTCTGAAATTTAAAAATAAGAGATTTTTCTCAGAAATAGATGAAATAACAGGTAAAACAGAAAAAAAAAAAGCCCAGGGCTTCCCTGGTGGAACAGTGGTTAAGAATCTGCCACCAATGCAGGGGCCACAGGTTCGAGCCCTGGTCCGGGAAGATCCCACATGCCACGGAGCAACTAAGCCCATGTGCCACAACTACTGAGCCTGCGCTCTAGAGCCCACAAGCTACAGCTATTGAGCCCACGTGCTGTATCTACTGAAGCCTGCAGACCCTAGAGCCCGTGCTCCGCAACAAGAAAAGACACCGCAATGAGAAGCCCGTGCACTGCAAAGAAGAGTAGCCCCCACTTGCTGTAACTAGAGAAAGCCCACGTGCAGCAACGAAGACCCAACACAGCCAAGATAATAAATAAATAAAAATAAGTAAATTTATAAAAAAGCCCAAAAGCAAATCCATGAAAGTACATCAACTTGACATATAACTAAACCGACATTAAAGATCAATGGGTAAAAAACAGACTACTCAACAAACTATATGGGATGAATGGACATTCATACTGAAGAACAAAATAAACAACAGCAAAAAAAAAAAAATGGATCGCTCTCTCACACCATATGTAAAATCAACTCTAGATTGATTAAAGACTTAAATGAAAGAGGCAAAACTTTAAAAATTTAAAGGATAATATAGTAGAAAATTTTCATGACCTTTGGGAAGTTAAGGATTCTTAAACAAGAAACAAAAAGTACTAAAGTTATAAATTGATAAATTCAAACATATTTTTAAAAGTTTAAAGCTAGGTACAATAGGGTGAGTATGGACTATTCTACCATTTCTATAAGAAAGAAGAAAAAAGAGTGTGTATACAGAAGCAGAGAAAAGATAGACAACAGATGAAAATGATTATCTATATGGAGTGGAGTAGGTGGAAACGGGGTGAAGAATGAAGAAATAGGGATCAGGACTTCTCTGAGTAAATATATATATTCACCCATAAAACATGTAAATATTATAAATATTTTTAAGTTAAATCAAAATGTATTTTTAAAACCCAAACTCTAAAATTGAATACAAACAAAAACAAATGACTCTACCGATACATCAAGTTGATAGGACACTTAATCACACAGGGAAAATAATTAATTCAAGTAAATTTTGCACACAATTCTCTGACTGTTCACACTTACTATGATATAGTCTAAGGATAAAAAAAGAACCACAAAGAAAATTTGAACTCTGTTTAGTAGTTTTGTTTTGAATAAGGGTACTGGTGGCATTGTTCTAATACTGTTTTGTGTGCATTTCAGGATAGAGAAAATGAGTAAATACTGTTTGCAGTGTTATTTGGGAAGCAGGGTTTTCATAACGGGAGAAGGGCAGTACAAGAATGGAATGGGAGAAGATAAGAAACACTGTGGCATTAGATTTGAATTAGATGTATCAGTAACAACTCGGGATTTTTAAAAAAGATAATTTCCCAGTACTGTCCCTGGAAAGAGTTAGAAATAATGAGGCACGAGTAGCAATAAGCACACCTAGAGCCCAGTTATTATATTCTAAATTTCATTCCCCACAAAAGGAACCAGGACTCCTTGGAGAAATGGTTGATACCAAGTCTAGGATAAGGAATGTACAAAGTAAAACTGAAACATCACATAGTGCCAGAAAGCAATTATGTGCTTAAAGACTAGTAAATTCAGGTTGTAATCAGCAACAGAGCTATTTTCAAAAAGAAAAATTATTTGGAAGAGTAACGTGTAAAGGGGACAAAAGCAGAACTGTGAGAGCGGTGGAGGGCTCAGATCCCTGATCATTCACCCTCCATCCTATCTCCCAGCCCCATTCAGTGCCAACCCCTGAGACCCACAGTTTCAGAACCACTGGTCTATTGAGAAGAGCCCAAGTTTAAATGGCTGGAGACCTGGATTCTAACCCAAATTTGACCAAACATTAGCCAAATGGTCTTGGATAAATATTTAGTCTCCCTGGGTCCTATTTACTTATGTGTAAAGCAAGGCTAGAGCTACTAATTTACCTATTTCACAGTTGCTATGAGGATCAAAGAAGAGGATAATTGTGAAAATGCTTTGAAAGATTAAATAGAATGGCTCTATACTAGTGTAATTTACTACACCTCATGGGGCATTTAAACCCATTCTTGTACACCATTTGGCAGCTGTCATTCTTAGCAGTCAGCAAATGGTAATGTGGCAGTAAGGGATTTTTTGATACATATCAGGGAAAGATGGAGTTTCCTGTCCAGTCTCTTTCATCAAAATTTACTAGACATGTACTGTGTGAGGCATCTGATAGCACAAAGACAAAGATGCAAGATTGGGATATCAAGGAGTTCACTGCCAATAAAGGAAAATCAGCACAAATAAAATATTTGCAATGTAGTATAAGCACAATGCTGGCAACCTTCATATTACATTTACAACCAGAAGGCAATGCAAATAGCAATGGCAGGATTCGGGGTAGAAGGGTGGCAAGGAATACTGCATAGAAGTGAAGGTGCCAACATAGTAAATCAGCTGGCAAAAATTACTGACTACTAACTTGCATGTAAAGATGGCACACTGAAAACATGCACCTACTTTCACTCATCCTTGAAACCCCACTAAAGTGGCAACCTGAATTGGCAGTATAGCTAAATGATATAAACCAGGAAGGGTTTTTACCAGCAATTCACACTGTGTTTTGGTTTAACACTTGAAAATAATCAACCAATGTAATTTGCCATTTTAAGAAGTTCAAGAAGAAAAACAAAAATTCAATAGACGGAGAAAAAAGGGGAAATTCAATATTCTTTTGTAGTTAAAAAGAAAAAGCTCAGCACACTAGGAATAGAATGGATCCTCCTTATGTGAAAATAATAAATAAAAATAAAGTTTAAAAATCCATAAGCAGGGACTTCCCTGGTGGTCCAGTGGGTAAGACTCTGCACTCCCAATGCAGGGGGCCTGGATTCGATCCCTGTTTGGGGAACTAGATCCCACATGCATGCCACAACTAAGAAGTCCACGTGCCGCAACTAAGGACCCCGCAGGCTGCAACTAAAGATCCCACATGCCTCAATGAAGATCCCACGTGCCGCAACTAAGACCCAGCGCAGCCAAAACTAAATAAATAAATATTTTCAAAAATAA
Source organism: Stenella coeruleoalba (assembly GCF_951394435.1). Taxonomy (NCBI): domain Eukaryota; kingdom Metazoa; phylum Chordata; class Mammalia; order Artiodactyla; family Delphinidae; genus Stenella; species Stenella coeruleoalba. The sequence continues at coordinate 73,470,841 of NC_137162.1, forward strand.
AAATAAAAACCCATAAGTAAACAAGTTTTAATGAGGAAACACTGAAAGTTATCTGTTTAATATAAGGAACAAAATAAGGATGCCACTGTCCCACTTCTTGTCAACATTGCCCTAGGAGTCCTAGCCAAAACTATTAAGCAAGACAAAGAAATATGATATACAGAGAGCAGACAGCAGAAACAAGAAGAACTACAATCCTGCAGCCTATGGAACAAAAACCACATTCACAGAAACACAGACAAGATGAAAAGGCAGGGGGCTATGCACCAGATGAAGGAACAAGATAAAACCCCAGAAAAACAACTAAATGAAGTGGAGATAGGAAACATTCCAGAAAAAGAATTCAGAATAATGATAGTGAAGATGATCCAGGACCTCAGAAAAAGAATGGAGGCAAAGTTTGAGAAGATGCAAGAAATGTTTAACAAAGATCCAGAAGAATTAAAGAACAAACAAACAGAGATGAACAACAAAATAACTGAAGTGAAAAATACACTAGAAGAATCAATGGCAGAAAAACTGAGGCAGAAGAACAGATAAATGACCTGGAAGACAGAATGGTGGAATTCACTGCTGCAGAACAGAATAAAGAAAAACGAATGAAAAGAAATGAAGACAGCCTAAGAGACCTCTGGGACATTAAACGCAACAACATTCGCACTATACGGGTACCAGAAGGAGAAGAGAGAGAGAAAGGACTGAGAAAATACTTGAAGAGATTATAGTCAAAAACTTCCCTAACATGGGAAAGGAAATAGCCACCCAAGACCAGGAAGTGCAGAGAGTCCCATACAGGAAAAACTCAAGGAGAAACACGCCAAGACACACAGTAATCAAATTGGCAAAAATTAAAGACAAAGAAAAATTATTGAAAGCAGCAAGGGAAAAATGACAAATAACATACAAGGGAACTGTCATAAGATTAACAGCTGATTTCTCAGCAGAAACTCTACAAGCCAGAAGGGAGTGGCATGATATACTTAAAGTGCTAAAAGGGAAGAACCTACAACGAAGATCACTCTACCCGGCAAAGATCTCATTCAGATTCCATGGAAAAATCAAAAGCTTTACAGACAAGCAAAAGCTAAGAGAATTCAGAAACACCAAACCAGCTCTACAACAAATGCTAAAGGAACTTCTCTAAGTGGGAAACACAAGAGAAGAAAAGGACCTACAAAAACAAACCCAAAACAATTAAAAAATGGTAATAGGAACATACATATTGATAATTACCTTAAATGTGAATGAATTAAATGCTCCAACCAAAAGACACAGGCTCGCTGAATGGATACAAAAACAAGACCCATCTACATGCTGTGTACAAGAGACCCACTTCAGACCTAGGGACACATACATATTGAAAGTGAGGGGATGGAAAAAGATATTGCATGCAAATGGAAATCAAAAGAAAGCTGGAGTACCAATATTCATATGAGAAAAAATAGATTTTAAAATAAAGAATGTTACAAGAGACAAGGAAGGACACTACATAATGATCAAGGGATCAATCAAAGAAGAAGATATAATAATTATAAATATATATGCACCCAACATAGGAGCACCTCAATACATAAGGCAACTGCTAACAGCTATAAAAGAGGAAATCGACAGTAACACAATAATAGTGGGGGACTTTAACACCTCACTTAAACCAATGGACAGATCATCCAAACAGAAAATTAATAAGGAAACACAAGCTTTAAATGACACAATAGACCAGATTTAATTGATATTTATAGGACATTTCATCCGAAAACAGCAGATTACACTTTCTTCTCAAGTGTGCACGGAACATTCTCCAGGATAGATCACAGCTTGGGTCACAAATCAAGCCTCAGTAAATTTTAAAAAATTGAAATCATATCAAGCATCTTTTCTAACCACAACGCTATGAGATTAGAAATCAATTATAGGGAAAAAACACAAACACATGGAGGCTAAACAATATGTTACAAAACAACCAAGAGATCACTGAAGAAATCAAAAAATACCTAGAGACAAATGGCAATGAAAACACGAGGATCCAAAACCTATGGGATGCAGCAAAAGCAGTTCTAAGAGGGAATTTTATAGCAATACAAGCCTATCTCAAGAGACAGAAAAAATCTCAAATAAACAATCTACCCTTAAACCTAAAGGAACTAGAGAAAGAAGAACAAACAAAACCCAAAGTTAGCAGAAGGAAAGAAATCATAAAGATCAGAGCAGAAATAAATGAAGTAGAAACAAAGAAAACAATAGCCAAGATCAATAAAACTAAAAGCTGGTTCTTTGAGAAGATAAACAAAATTGATAAACCACTAGCCAAACTCATCAAGAAAAAGAGGGAAAGGACTCAAATCAATAAAATTAGACATGAAAAGGGAGAAGTTACAAGAGAAACCACAGAAATACAAAGCATCCTAAGAGACTGCTACAAGCAACTCTATGCCAATAAAATGGACAATCTGGAAGAAATGGACAAATTCTTAGATAGGTATAATCTTCTGAGACTGAACCAGGAAGAAATAGAAAATATGAACAGACCAATCACAAGTAATGAAATTGAAACTGTGATTAAAAACCTTCCAACAAATGTAAGTCCAGGACCAGATGGCTTCACAGGTGAATTCTATTGAACATTTAGAGAAGAGCTAACACCCATCCTTCTCAAACTCTTCCAAAAAATTGCAGAGGAAGGAATACTCCCAAACTCATTCTATGAGGCGACCATCACCCTGATATCGAAACCAGACAGATACTACAAAAAAAGAAAATTACAGACCAGTATCACTGATGAACATAGATGCAAAAATCCTCACAAAATACTAGCAAACAGAATCCAACAACACATTAAAAGAATCATACACCATGATCAAGTGGGATTTATCCCAGGGATGCAAGGATTCTTCAGTATACACAAATCAATCAATGTGATATACCATATTAACAAATTGAAGAAGAAAAACTATATGATCATCTCAATAGATGCAGGAAAAGCTTTCAACAAAATTCAACACCATTTATTTTAAACACTCTCCAGAAAGTGGGCATAGAGGGAACCTACCTCAACATACTAAAGGCCATATATGACAAACCCACAGCAAACATCAATCTCAATGGTGCAAAACTGAAAGCATTTCCTCTAAGATCAGGAACAAGACAAGGATGTCCACTCTCACCACTATTATTCAACATAGTTTTGGAAGTCCTAGACACGGCAATCAAAGAAGAAAAAGAAATAAAAGGAATACAGATTGGAAAAGAAGAAGTAAAACTGTCACTGTTTGCAGATGACATGACACTAAACATAGAGAATGCTAAAGATGACACCAGAAAACTACTAGAGCTAATCAATGAATTTCATAAAGTTGCAGGATACAAAATTAATGCACAGAAATCTGTTGTGACCCAAAACCTATGGGATGCAGCAAAAGCAGTTCTAAGAGGGAAGTTTATAGCAATACAATCCTACCTTAAGAAACAGGAAACATCTCGAATAAACAACCTAAACTTGCACCTAAAGCAATCAGAGAAAGAAGAACAAAAAAAACCCCAAAGTTAGGAGAAAGAAAGAAATCACAAAGATCAGATCAGAAATAAATGAAAAAGAACTGAAGGAAATGATAGCAAAGATCAATAAAACTAAAAGCTGGTTCATGGAGAAGATAAACAAAATTGATAAACCATTAGCCAGGCTCATCAAGAAAAAAAGGGAGAAGACTCAAATCAATAGAATTAGAAATGAAAAAGGAGAAGTAACAACTGACACTGCAGAAATACAAAAGATCATGAGAGATTACTGCAAACAACTCTATGCCAATAAAATGGACAACTTGGAAGAAATGGACAAATTCTTGGAAATGCACAACCTGCCAAGACTGAATCAGGAAGAAATAGAAAATATGAACAGACCAATCTCAAGCACTGAAATAGAAACTGTGATTAAAAATCTTCCAAGAAACAAAAGCCCAGGACCAGATGGCTTCACAGGCGAATTCTATCAAACATTTAGAGAAGAGCTAACACCTATACTTCTCAAACTCTTCCAAAACATAGCAGAGGGAGGAACACTCCCAAACTCATTCTACGAAGCCACCAGCACCCTGATACCAAAACCAGACAAGGATGTCACAAAGAAAGAAAACTACAGGCCAATATCACTGATGAACATAGGTGCAAAATTCCTCAACAAAATACTAGCAAACAGAATCCAACAGCACATTAAAAGGATCATACACCATGATCAAGTGGGGTTTATCCCAGGAATGCAAGGATTCTTAAATATACACAAATCAATCAACGTGATACACCATATTAACAAATTAAAGGAGAAAAACCATATGATCATCTCAATAGATGCAGAGAAAGCTTTCCACAAAATTCAACACCCATTTATGATAAAAACCCTGTAGAAAGTAGGCACAGAGGGAACTTTCTGCAACATAATAAAGGCTATATATGACAAAACCACAGCCAACATTGTCCTCAATGGTGAAAAACTGAAAGCATTTCCACTAAGATCAGGAACAAAACAAGGTTGCCCACTCTCACCACTGTTATTCAACATAGTTTTGGAAGTTTTAGCCACAGCAATCAGAGAAGAAAAGGAAATAAAAGGAATCCAAATTGGAAAAGAAGAAGTAAAGCTGTCACTGTTTGCAGATGACAGGATACTATACATAGAGAATCCTAAAGATGCTACCAGAAAACTACTAGAGCTAATCAATGAATTTGGTAAAGTAGCAGGATACAAAATTAATGCACAGAAATCTCTGGCATTCCTATACACTAATGATGAAAAATCTGAAAGAGAAATTTAGAAAACACTCCCATTTACCACTGCAACAAAAAGAATAAAATATCTAGGAATAAACCTACCTAAGGAGACAAAAGACCTGTATGCAGAAAATTATAAGACACTGATGAAAGAAATTAAAGATGATACAAATAGATGGAGAGATATACCATGTTCTTGGATTGGAAGAATCAACATTGTGAAAATGACTCCACTACCCAAAGCAATCTACAGATTCAATGCAATCCCTATCAAACTACCACTGGCATTTTTCACAGAACTAGAACAAAAAAATTTAACAATTTGTATGGAAACACAAAGACCCTGAATAGCCAAAACAATATTAAGAACGCAAAACGGAGCTGGAGGAATCAGGCTCCCTGGCTTCAGACTATACTACAAAGCTACAGTAATTGAGACAGTATGGTACTGGCACAAAAACAGAAATATAGATCAATGGAACAGGATAGAAAGCCCAGAGATAAACCCACAGACATATGGTCATCTTATCTTTGACAAAGGAGGGAAGAATGTACAGTGGAGAAAGGACAGCCTCTTCAATAAGTGGTGCTGGGAAAACTGGACAGGTACATGTAAAATTATGAGATTAGAACACTCCCTAACACCATACACAAAAATAAGCTCAAAATGGATTAAAGACCTAAATGTAAGGCCAGAAACTATCAAACTCTTAGAGGAAAACACAGGAAGAACACTCTTTGACATAAATCACAGCAAGATTTTTTTTGATCCACCTCCTAGAAAATGGAAATAAAAACAAAAATCAACAAATGGGACCTAATGAAACTTAAAAGGTTTTGCAAAGCAAAGGAAACCATAAACAAGACGAAAAGACAACCCTCAGAATGGGAGAAAATATTTGCAAATGAATCAACAGACAAAAGATTAATCTCCAAAATATATAAACAGCTCATGCTGCTCAATATTAAAAAGCAAACAACCCAATCCAAAAATGGGCAGAAGACCTAAATAGACATTTCTCCAAAGAAGACATACAGATTGCCAGCAAACACATGAAAGAATGCTCAGCGTCATTAATCATTAGAGAAATGCAAATCAAAACTACAATGAGATATCATCTCACACCAGTCAGAATGGCCATCATCAAAAAATCTAGAAACAATAAATGCTGGAGAGGGTGTGGAGAAAAGGGAACCCTCTTGCATTGTTGGTGGGAATGTGAATTGGTACAGCCACTATGGAGAGCAGTATGGAGGTTCCTTAAAAAACTAAAAATAGAATTACCACATGACCCAGCAATCCCACTACTGGACATATACCCGGACAAAATCATAATACAAAAAGACACACACACCCCAATGTTCATTGCAGCACTATTTACAATAGCCAGGTCATGGAAACAACCTAAATGCCCATCGACAGACAAATGGATAAAGAAGATGTGGTACATATATACAATGGAATATTACTCGGCCATATAAAGGAACAAAATTGGGTCATTTGTAGAGATGTGGATGAATCTAGAGGCTGTCATACAGAGTGAAATAAGTCAGAAAGAGAAAAACAAATATCATATATTAATGCATATATGTGGAACCTAGAAAAATGGTACAGATGAACTGGTTTGCAGGGCAGAAACTGAGACACAGATGTAGAGAACAAACGTATGGAGACCAAGGGGGAAAAGCGGTGGGGGTGGTATGATGAATTGGGAGATTGGGATTGACATATATACACTAATATGTATAAAATGGATAGTTAATAAGAACCTGCTGTATAAAAAAATAAAATAAAATTCAAAAAAAAGAAATATATTAGGGTTGGACACAAAAATGTCATTATTTGCAGGTGATATGATTTTATATATAGAAATACAAAAATAATCTAGAAATAAATTATTAATTCAGTTTAGCAAGATTGCTAGATACAAAATCAATACAAAAATCTGTTATTTCATAGAAAATCTGAATAGACAAATTACTAGTAAGGAAATTGAAACAGTAATCAAACATCTCCCAACAAACAAAAGCCCAGAACCAGATAGCTTCACTGGCAAATTCTACAAAACACGCAAGGAAGATTTAATACCTATCCTTCTCAAAGTCTTTCATACAGTTTTTTTGTTTGTTTGTTTTTTGTTTTTTTTGGTACGCAGGCCTCTCACTGGTGTGGCCTCTCCCGCAGGCTCCGGACGTGCAGGCTCAGCTGCCATGGCTCACAGACCCAGCCACTCCGCGGCATGTGGGATCTTCCCGGACCAGGGCATGAACCCGTGTCCCCTGCATCGGCAGGCGGACTCTCAACCACTGCACCACCAGGGAAGCCCCTCAAAGTCTTTCAAAGAAAAAACTGAAGAAAGGGAAACCTTCCAAACACATTTTATGAAGCCAGCACTACCCTGACACCAAAACCAGCCAAGGATACTGGAAAAAAAAAAAAAAAAAAGAAAATTATTAACCAATATCCTTAATGAACCTAAATGCAAAATACTCAACAAAATATTAGCAAACCGAATCCAACAATACATTAAAAAGATCATACACCACATTCAAGTGGGATGCAAGGATGGTTCAACATCTGCAAATCAATCAATGTGATACATCACATTAACAAAATGAAAGACAAAAATCATATGATCATCTCAACAGATGCAAAACAAAAGCATTTTATAAATTCAACATCCATTTATGATGAAAAATCTCAACAAAGTGGGTATAGAGAATACCTCAACATAATAAAGGCCATATAGGACAAGCTGACTGCTAACATCATACTCAATGGTGAAAAGCTGAAAGATTTTCCTCTAATCAGGAACAAGACAAGGTTGCCCACTCTCACCACTTCTATTCAACACAGTACTGGAAGTCCTAGACTCAGCAATTAGTCAAGAAAAAGAAATAAAAGTCATCCAAATCAGAAAGAAAGAAGTAAATGTCACTATTTATGGATAACATGATACTATATGTAGAAAACCCTAAAGACTTCACCAAAAAACTCTCAGGAATAACAGATGAATTCAGTAAAATGGCAGGACACAAAATCAATATACAGAAATTTGTGGTATTTCTGTACACTAATAATGCACTATAAGCAAGAGAAAAAAATGTAATTCCACTTATAATTGCATTAAAAAGAATAAACTACCTAGGAATAAATTTAACCAAGAGGTGAAAGATCTGTACTCTGAAAACTATAAGGCATGGATGAAAGAAGTTAAAGAAGACACAAATAAAAGGAAATCCATGATCATGGATTGGAAGAATTAATATTGTTAAAATATCCATACTACCCAAAGCAATCTACAGGTTCAATATGATCCCTATCAAAATCCCTATGACATTTTTCACAGAACTAGAATGAATAATTTTAAATTTTGTATGAACCACAGAAGATTCCAAATAGCCAAAACAATCTTGAGAGAAAAATGAACACAGCTGGCAGTATCACACTCCCTGATTTCAAACTCTACTTAAAAGCTGCAGTAATCAAAACAGTATGGTACTGGCACAAAATCAGACACACCAATCAATGGATCAGAATTGAGAGCCCAGAAATATGCCCACAATTATATGGACAATTTATGACAAAGGAGCAAAGATCGTAAAATGGAGAAAGGACAATCTTTTCATTTAATGGTGTTGGGAAAACTGAAGAGCCACACACAAAAGAATGAAAGTAGACCACTATCTTACACCATGCACAAAAATTAACTAGGAATGGATTAAACACTTGAATGTAAGACCTGAAACCATAAAATTCCTAGAAGAAAACATAGGCAGTAACCTCACTGACATCTGTTTTAGTGATGTTTTTATGGATCTGACTACAAAGGCAAAGGAAACAAAAGCAAAAATAAACAAATGGGACTATATCAAACTAAAAAGCTGCTGCACTACAAAGGAAACCATCAACAAAGTGAAAAGATGACTACTGAATGGAAGAAAACATTTGCAAACCGTACATTTTATAAGGGAATAATATCCAAAAGGTATAAAGAACTCATTAACTTAACCAAAAAAAACCCAATTTAAAAATGGGCAGAAAATCTGAATAAACATTCTTCCAAAGAAGACATACAGATGGCCAACAGACACATGAAAAGATGTTCGACATCACTAATCATTAGGGAAATGCAAATCAAAACCACAGTGAGATATCACCTCACAGCTAATACCTGTTGGAATGGCATTTTACCAAAAAAAAGAAAGAAAGAAATAACAAATGTAGGAGAGGATGTGGGAAACAGGCAACCCTAGTGCACTGCTGGTGGAACTATAAATTGGTTTATCCACTATGGAAAATAGTACAGAGATTCCTAAAACAATTAAGAATAGAGCTACCATATGATCCAGTTATTCCACTTCTGGGTGTTTACACAAAACACATGAAAAGATATATGCACCCCTACATTCACAGCAGCATTATTTACATTAGCCAAGATAGGGAAACAACCTAAGTGTCCATTGATGGATGAACGTATAAAAAAAGATGTGACAGTGATACACACACACAATGGAATACTACTCTCCCATAAAAAAGAATGATATTCTGACATTTGCAACAACATGGATGGAACTTGAGAGCATTATGCTAAGTGAAATAAGTCAGATGGAGAAAGACAAATACCATATATGTTCACTCATGTGGAATCTAAAACAAAAACAAAATGAACAAGTAAAATAAAACAAAAACAAACTCATAGATACAGAGATCACATTAGTGGTTACCAGAGAGGAAGGGAACTGGGAGATGCATGAAATTGGTAAAGGGGGTCAACTGTTGGTGATGGATGGTAACTAGACTTGTGCTGGTGATCAATTTGTAGTGTTATAGATATCAAATTATAATGCTGTACCTGAAACTTATACAATAATTTTTGTTACTTCTGTATATGAGCAGCAAACATTTAGAAAACAGAAGTTAAAAGAATATTCCATTTATTATAATATCAAAATATTAAGTAACTAGGAATAACTATAACTTAAGATTTTTACAATTTATACAGCAAAAACTGCAAAATTTTAATAAAGAAAATTAAGAGACCTAAAGAAATAAAGAGGTATATGCACATGGATTGGAAGATGCAAAAGCATAAAGATAACAGTTCTCAACAATTTTATCTAAAATTTCAATGCAATCCAATAAAAATCTCCATAGGTTTTCAGAGAGATATTAACAAACCAATTTTAAAATATGTATAAAATACAAAAAGCCTAGAATACACAAGAAATAATTACAGTTGGAAGATTGACTCTACTGGAAATTGACATTAAACTATAATAGTGGTGCACAGACAGACAACTAGACCAATAGCATAAAGTATGTGTGCTCCAGAAACTGACCTACACATATATGGATAGATGATTTAGGACAAAGGTAGTACTGCAGAGTAATTAGAAATGGGTGAACTTTTCAATACATAATGACAGGAAAGTTGAGCAGTATTTAGGAGGAAAATGATATTGGAACACTTACCATGCAACGAAATCAATTCCAGTTAGCTCATGGCACTGAGTACGAAAGGCAGGACAATAAACCATTTTAGAAGATGATATAGGAGAACATTTTTAGAACTTCAGGGTAAGGAAATATTCTCAAACAAGACACACACAAAAAATATAAGGTTAATATTAAGAAAAATACGGGGGACTTCCCTGGTGGCGCAATGGTTAAGAATCCACCTGCCAATGCAGAGGACATGGGTTTGAGCCCTGGTCCCGGAAGATCCCACATGCCATGGAGCAACTAAGCCTGTGTGCCACAGCTACTGAGGCCGCGCTCTACAGCCCACAAGCCACAACTGAAGCCTACGCCTAGATCCTGTGCTCCGCAACAAGAGAAGCCACCGCAATGAGAAGTTTGCGCACCGCAACAAAGAGTAGGCCCCGCTCGCTGCAACTAGAGAAAGCCTGTCTGCAGCAACGAAGGCCCAACGCAGGCAAAATTTAATTAATCAATTTTTTAAAAAAAGAAAAATATGGGGAATTCCCTGGCAGTCCAGTGGTTAGGACTCCGTGCTTTCACTCCAGTGGCCCGGGTTCAATCCCTAGTTGGGGAAATAAGATCCCTCAAGACATGTGGCACGACACCCCCCAAAAAATTAATAAATTTGACAAAAATTAAATTAAATACTTCTGCTTATGAACATTCACCACTGAAAGAAACAATGACAATCCCAGAGCAATAAGTGCCCCTAGCATCTAGATTGTGATCTCTCTATACCATTTCTCTAAGAAGGGACCCAGGGCACCTTATAGAAATGGCAGTTCCAAATCTGTAATAGGAAATATGCAGGATGAATCTGAGACATCTTGTCTGGCCTGAAAGCAAGAAAGTTATCAGTTACTACTAGAGTCATACTGAAAGAACACAGGAGCCAATTAGAAGGGGTCTCATACTGGCCAAGATGGGACAATTCCAGCATCTAAAATATAATAGCCTTGATAAGCTGAAGTATGTGAAATATATACAAAAACATGTGTTCATAATGATAATCCAAAAATAAAAACTCATTCATCACTTTATTTTTATTTTTTAATACTTATTTATTTTTGGCTGCAACGGGTTTATTTGCAGAACACAGGATCTTTTGTTGCGGCATGTGGGCTTCTCTCTAGTTGTGGCATGTGGGCTCCAGAGCACATGGGCTCTGTAGTTGCAGCACACAGGCTCACTAGTTGTAGCGCGTGGGATCTTAGTTCCCTGACCAAGGATCAAACCCACATCCCCTGCATTGGAAGGCAGATTCTTAACCACTGGACCACTAGGGAAGTCCTCATTCATCACTTTTAGAAGTTGCTAGAGCATGAAATCTTTATTCTAAAAATGATCAATAAAAAGAAAGAATCAGGGCTTCCCTGGTGGCGCAATGGTTGAGAGTCCACCTGCCGATGCAGGGGACACAGGTTCGTGCCCTGGTCCGGGAAGATCCCACATGCCACGGAGCGGCTGGGCCCGTGAGCCATGGCCGCTGAGCCTGCATGTCTGGAGCCTGTGCTCCGCAACGGGAGAGGCCGCAACAGTGAGAGGCCCGTGTACCGCAAAAAAAAAAAAAAAGAATCAAGTTTTTATATTGTTTCCTGATACACTACTTCAGGCTAACAAAATAAATGACCAAGGAAATTTCTTCTTTATAAATGAATCACAGCTAGTAAATGCAAGAAAAACAATAGCATTAGAATATCATCAGTTTGCAACCCCTAATGAAAATAGATCATTTAGGCAATGTTTTTTGGTCCAGAAATATTAGGTGAAAGGTTGATGGGTAACATTTTCATGGATACTGTAGATCATATTGATTACACTATCTCAATTCAAATCTTAGCATGACTGGGACTTCCCTGGTGGCACAGTGGTTAAGAATCTGCCTGCAAATGCAGGGGACACAGGTTCGAGCCCTGGTCCAGGAAGATCCCACATGTTGCGGAGCAACTAAGCTCGTGAGCCACAACTACTGAGCCAGCGTTCCAAAACTACTGAAGCCTGCGCGCCTAGAGCCCATGCTCCACAACAAGAGAAGCCACCGCAATGAGAAGTCCGCGCACTGCAACAAAGAGTAGCCTCCGCTTGCCACAACTAGAGAAAGCCCGCACGCGGCAACAAAGACCCAACACAGCCAAAAATAAAAACAAATAAATAAATAAATATAAATTTATTTTTTTAAAAATCTTAGCATGACTAAGAGTGGGAAACCAGTCATTATGTGCCTCCAAACATGATGGAGAGGAACTAAATAGCATTACACCTATATACTAGCAACAAAGATCTGGATATTGAAATTGAAACGGCTTACCATTTATAACAGCAGCAAAAATATTAAATACTTACGGTAAACTTGGGTTAAGTAAAGATTTCTTAGATATGATGCCAAAAAGATAATTCATAACAAGGAAATTCATAAACTGGACTTCATCAAAGTTTAAAAATTTTTGCTCTTTAAGAAACATTCTTAAATGAAAGAATGAAAATGAAATGAAATTAACAAATGTGAATGAAAAAGCAAGCCACATACTGGGAAAAAATCTTTGCAAAGTATATACCTGATAAAACACTTGTAACCAGAATATACAAAGAACTCTCAAAACTCAACTATAAGAGAACAAACAACAAAACTAAAAATTAGGCAAAAGATTTAATCAAATACTTCACCAAAGAAGATATACAGAGACTTCCCTGGTGGTCCAGTGGATAAGACCCCGCACTCCCAATGCAGGGGGCCTGGGTTCCATTCCTGGTCAGGGAACTAGATCCCACATGCCACAACTAAAAAAATAATAAAGATCCCACATGCCTCAACAAAGATCTCGCGTGCTGCAACTAAGCCCCAGCACAGCCAAATAAATAAATCAATATTTTTTTAAAAAAAGAAGATATACAGAGGGCATATGAAAGTAAGTTCAACATCATTAGTCATCAGGGAAATGCAAATTAAAAGCACAATGAGGTACTACATACCTATTACAATGGCTAAAATTAAAAAAGACTGACCTTGGGACTTCCTGGTGGTGCAGTGGTTAAGAATCCTCCTGCCAGAGAGTGGCATGGACATATATATACTGCCAAATGTAAAATAGATAGCTAGTGGGAAGTAGCCGCATAGCACAGGGAGATCAGCTAGGTGGTTTGTGACCACCTAGAGGGGTGGGATAGGGAGGGTGGGAGGGAGGGAGACGCAAGAGGGAAGAGCTATGGGAACATATGTATATGTATAACTGATTCACTTTGTTATAAAGCAGAAACTAACATGACATTGTAAAGCAATTATATTCCAATAAAGATGAAAAAAAAAAAAGAATCCTCCTGCCAATGCAGGGGACACAGGTTTGATCGCTGGTCAGGGAAGATCTCACATGCTGCGGAGCAACTAAGGATGTGCGCCACAACTACTGAGCCTGCGCTCTACAGCCCACAAGCCACAACTATTGAAGCCTGCGTGCCTAGAGTCCGTGCTCCACAACAAGAGAAGCCACCGCAATGAGAAGCCCGCACACCGCAACTAAGAGTAGCCCCCACTCACTGCAACTAGAGAAAGCCCGCGTGCAGCAACAAAGACCCAATGCAGCCAAAAATAAATAAATACATAAATTTATTTAAAAAAAAAAGACTGACCTTACTGAGTTTGGACAAGGATGTAGAAAACCTGAAACTTTCACACACTGCTGGTAGAAATGTAAATGGTACACCACTTTGGAAAATATTTTGGCAGTTTCTTTAGAAGTTAAACATATACCTATAATATTATCTAGTCATCTGATTCATAGGTATATACCCAAGAGAAAAGGAGATATATATCCATACAAAGACTTGCACATGAATGTTTATGGCAGCTTTATTTTTATTAGCCAAAAAGTGGAAACAACACAAATGTCCATCAACAGGTGAACAGATAAACAAATTTTTTATATATCCATACAATGGTATACAGCTCAGCAATAACAAGGAATGAACTAGTAACACAACAACATGGATAAATCTTAAATTAATTAGGCTGAATGAAAGAGTACACACTGTATGATTCCACTTACAATGGAAAATTTGAACTAATCTACTGAGATAGAAATAAGTGGTTGCTTAGGAAAGAGCAAGTTGGAGGGATTACAAAGGGTCATAAGGGTGGTCACAGGCCCATTGCATGGTGTCAGAGCACCAGTAAAATGATGAGAGCAGAAAAGTAGGGGAGGGACCAGCAGCTGTGATGGGAGATTGGTTGTACAAAAAGGATTCATCGATTAAGTAAATTTGTTAAGAATAATGGGAAGCAGCTTTCTAATTGTTCAGAGAAAGGGAGTAAAAATATGGAAAGGGAAAACTAGAATAAACCCTGTGGTATTCAATTAAAATTAGAGTTATCATTGTGGACTCATAGTTTTTAACACATAGATTGATAGAGAAATAAATACAGATATAAATGAATATTGTTATGTATGAATATTATATATATACATATGAGGTATATATGCATATATACATATAAATGTATGTATACACATACATATACTCTCGAGCTGTGTCCACTAAAAGGGCATGGGAGCAGCAGTACCCTCAGTAGCAGTGAGCACACATAGTGCCCGGATCTTGTTCTCTAAATATCCATTAAATGGAATCTTGGAGTTAAATTTCTCAGAGGTATAGCTGGTTCCAGGGTAGAGGCAGGGAAAGTAGAAGACAATCCTGGAACATTCTTTCTTCTTGTGCCAGAAAATGAGAAATTTCTCAAAGAATGATGGTGATATGTCAAAGGGGCAAAGAACTATCTTGAAGGGACCCCGTCTGGGATGATTTGAGCATCACAATAAGTAATATATTAAAGCATTATAACCCATTGAGTAAAATTGGAAACCATGACCCAAATTTAATATACATTTTAAAATGAATAAGCTGAAAGTTTTGTGGTATATTTAAATGAGGTACTTCAATATCATAAAAAATCTTCCCATAAAATATCTATTAATTATAAAGGGGAAAAGAGTAAATCTACAGCTGAGAAGCCTAGCAGACTTAGCTTAATCAAATGACCAAAATGGACAACATCAATATGGAACAAACTGAAATTATGTGCCACCTGGTAGAATGCAAAGAACATAATATCACTTCTATAGTTTTTCTGCCAAGATGCATAAATTAAATCTGGTCAAGAGGAAACATCAGATAAGCTTCAATTAAGGGACATTCCACAAAATAACTGACCTATAATCTGTAAAAGTGTCATGGTCCTGAAAGTCAAGGAAAATTTGAGGAACTATTTTGGATTGCAGGAGACTAAAGATAGAGGACAAATAAATGCAACATGTGGTTCTGAATGGGGTCTGTTAGCTATATATGACTTTAACAGGACAATTTACAAAACTTGAATGGAATCTAAGGAGTAGATGTTACTGCACCAAGACTAATTGCCTGCTTTTGATGGTTGCATTGAGGTTGTGCAGCAGAATGTTCTTGTTTATAAAAGAACTAAAAAATTCTAAAATGATGGGGCATTATGTTAGCAATCTATCTCAAATAGTGCAAGGAAAAAAAAAGTTTTGACCCATATTTTCAACTTTTCTATAAATTTGAGTTTATTTCAAAAAAAATTTTAAGTGGAGAAAGAAAGTCAACCACAATAAAATAGGTAGTGTGTGATTTCACTTATATAAAGTTCAAAGATAAAAATATATTGTTTAGGTATATGTAACTGGGTGGCAAAACTAAAATGAAAAGGTAATGAACCCGTAAAAGTTACTTCAATGGTTACCTCCAATGGTATGGAAGAGTGTTATGATTGGAAAGGGAAATACTAGGAGAGTTAAGAGTCAGAATAGAATGTGATGACAAAAGCAAAGTTAGAGATATATCATGCGAGAAAGAGTCAACCAGCCATTGCTGGCTTTGAAGATGAAAGGACGCTTATAGAAACTAGCAAAGACAGGATAATGGATTCTCCCCTAGAGTCTCCAGAAAGCAACACAGCCCTGCTGACTTTGATTTTAACACAATGAGACCATTTCAGACTTCTGACCTCCAGACGTGTAAAATAATAAATTTGTGTTGTTTTAAGCCCTAAGTTTGTAGGAACTTGTTTGCAACAATAGGAAACTGAAATAGTGGGGAAGTGTAAAATTGGGGGGAAAATACCAAAACAGGTAGCAATATTGGGCCAAGTAGGGCAGACCAAATAGGGCTCCACAGTGGTGAACTCTGGGCCTCTATAGGGCAGTAGGAAAATTCTGAGCACGGGAAGATAAAAATAACAGATCCGGGAAGGGGAAAAGGGTCCTGAGAGAAAACAGTCTATGACAAACTTGACTTAGTTCATTGTGTTCCTAAACACAAACCCTGGACTTGGATCCCCAGAGAAAGAAAGGAGAGAGAGCAGGTTTTCTTGGCAAAAAGATTCCCAAGACTTGCTGAATAGCCCAAGGGTATCAATCCCTTTATTGTTCCCATCAGGTCCTCTCATTTTCCTAACTTGAGCCTGGCCAGCATCCTACCTGAATTAACGTGAGGGGCAGCCTTCCCAACCAGCGCATGAGCTGCAAACCTGGGACATTTTTGAGGTTTGACTCCAAGCTATTCCCGCAATCCTTGAATAATCTCCATCCCTACTCAAACCAATGCAAGTTTTATTTGTGTAAAAACTCTTAGCCAGAGTTCTTTATTACTCTCAGTTATGTGATTGATGACCTTAAACCACCCTAGCAGTAGACTAAGGCATCAAAAACAGAAAAATCTGCTTACACAGTCTTTGGATTTGAAAACCAAAAGGAAACATTAATATCTTAAAGCTGAAAGCAGTTACTGGATAAAACTCCTAAGGAACCTTGAACAATCTATTGAACCAAAACAACATCGTGTCCCACAAATGCTTTCAATTCATGTTGTGAAATAAAACAGACATCATGTTTTTACCCTTAGAACATAAAACATAGTATTGAGCTTCCAGTGCTCTGAAATAGATATACAGTTTCAAAAACTAGGATGAATGTCTCTAGTTCTGTTGAAAAATAATTATGGCTTCATGTTTATTTTTTTCAGGTTGAACCTATTGCCAGATAATTATTTCAAAATGAATCTCTTTCCCAATCCTCTGGAGAAGAATGCTTGGTATGTTTTGATTGGTCGGTGTGCCATCAGGCATTTTATGAGCTCTTTGCTTAATCTGAGGTTAATGTATTCTTTTCAGGCAAAGGAGAAAGACATGCCCAGAGGTGGCAGCAGTAGCACCTGGATCGCTCAACAGATATTCATATGGTTTAATATGCCAAAGAAAGGAAGGCAACTCTGTCCTCTTTTATTTAAAATCATATTCTTCCTAAAGCCTTCCCTGACTGACTAGCTTCAATAGCACCATGTACTTCTCCATCATAACTCTCAATGCACACATTCAATGTCTGAATGAGTAATAACCTACTCAATGTCTGCTTTCCCTATTACATTGTAAGCTACCTGAGGGTAAGGACCATGTTAGTCTTTTTTTATGTATATAAATTTATTTATTTATTTATTTTTGGATGCGTGGCTCTTCGTTGCTGCTCGCGGGCTTTCTCTCTAGTTGCAGCGAGCGGGGGCTACCCTTCGTTTCGGTGCGCGGGCTTCTCATTGCAGTGGCTTCTCTTTGTTGCTAAGCACAGGCTCTAGGCACATGGGCTTCAGTAGTTGTGGCAGGCGGGCTCTAGAGCACAGGCTCAGTAGTTGTGGCCCGCGGGCTTAGTTGCTCCATGGCATGTAGGATCTTCCCGGACCAGGGCTCGAACCCGTGTCCCCTGCATTAGCAGGCAGATTCTTAACCACTACGCCACCAGGGAAGTCCCCCATGTTATTCTCTGTCCTACTCCTAGTACCTAATACTGTGCTTGGTACATGGTGAATTCTATTTAAATATATTTTGAGTTAATGAATGAGTGAACAGGCAATTGCTTCTTTCTCCAAGGGCAGACAAGTTTAATCTCAAGACAGCTAGATGCTTTTGAAATAGCTCTTTCTAGACAAGTACAAATGACATGGAAATTTTCTAAATATACTAGTCATTGAGGAAGTATTTTTTTGTTCTGTCACACTATAAAAATTCTTATCTGACAATCTCTTAGGAATGTTGAGTATATATTGAGTATGTATTTAGTATTTTTTCTAGTCTAACTTTTTGTCATGCTTTTATCTTATCAAATCATATACTTATATGGTTTTTTTCCTTTATTTTTGGCTGTGTTGGGTCTTCTTTGCTGCGCGCGGGCTTTCTCTAGTTGCAGCGAGTGGAGGCTACTCTTTGTTGTGGTGCGCGGGCTTCTCATTGCGGTGGCTTCTCTTGCTGCAAAGCACGGGCTCTAGGTGCGCAGGCTGAATAGTTGTGGCCTCCGGGCTCTAGAGCGCAGGCTCAGTAGTTGTGGCCCGCAGGCTTAGTTGCTCCGTGGCATAGGGGAGCTTCCCAGACCAGGGCTCGAACCCTGCATCGGCAGGCAGATTCTTAACCACTGCACCACCAGGAAAGTCCAGATACTGTTTGATTTTAATAAAGAAATGAGTCTTAATGAAGAAACTCTCAGGCATTAGACATGAGATACCAGAGAAATGGCTAAACTTGACCTTGAAGTTCTGTTCTCTCCCTTTTAGGTTTCTTCTTCTGATCAAATAACCATCAAAAAGTAGCCACATTTCCAAGGGGATGGTTTATTGGTTTATGATTATCAGGTTTCAAGAAATGGGGCTTCCAGGGAAAAGTATGGGCATATGTGATGTCAACACAGGAGGGGAAGAGGTGGGTCTAGGCAGAATTATTTCTCTGCTCAAAGCCGTGCTCATCTTGTTCCACATTTCAACCCTTTCCCTCATCCCTTCCTGTTACGTGGATTATATTAAAAATTACTGAGCAAGTGGCACCAAAACCATTAATGTATAAGAGTTTACAACTTTGCCCCTCTGTGACTGTGTGCTTGTCTCCAGGACTTCTGTGAAGCTAATCAGAACAATGAATAGAAAGATCTAGAATACTACTCAGCCATAAAAAAGAATGAAATAATGCCATTAGCAGCAATATGGATGGATCTAGAGATTATCACGCTAAGCGAGTACGTCAGAAAGAGAAAGACAAATACCAAATGATATCACTTGTGTGTGGAATCTAAAATACAACACATATGAACATACCTATGAAACAGAAACAGACTCACAGATATAGAGAACAGACTTGTGGTGGCCAAAGTGGAGGCAGGAAGGGGAGGGAAGGACTGGGAGTTTGGGATTAGCAGATGCAAACTATTATATAGAGGATGGATAAACAACAAGGTCCTACTGTATAGCAGAGGGAACTGTACTCAACAAACGGTGACAAACCATAATGGAAAAGAATATGAAAAAGGATATATATATGTATAACTGAATCACTTTGCTGTACAGCAGAAATTAACACATTGTAAATCAACTATACTTCAATAAAATTTTTAAAAAGAAAGATCTGAATATTAGAAGACAATAGACAAACTGAGGATGCATATAATTTTAACCTTAGAAGTGGGGGGGGTGGAAACTTACTTTGTTGGGGGAGAAAAAAGGGGGGAAAGACAAGAACTCTGAGTGCATGCAGGGATGAGAAAGAGATTTGATGAGTTGAGAAAGTCTTTGGAAAGAACTTTAGAGTGGGTGGGAAATAGAACAAGAGATGAAGAAATAATTTTAAGGATTTCTACTCTTTTGACATTCTTTGAGAGTCTCAGTAAATGTATGAATTACCTTCTGATTTGTCTCAGTTGTCAAACCTGTGGTTAGTTGAATGTGACATGTCATACAGACTGGACCACATGGGGCCCCATGTTTAAATGGGCCATTTATCCCTTTCTTCTTTCCTTTATGCCTATAGAAGGAAACTGATATAAGTGAAACTCAACTAATCAGAATTTTCTTAGCTAATTTAACCATTATTTTCCCAGAAAACTCTTAGGGAAAACAAATAAATGGAAGAGACTTATCTCATACAAGAAATTTTCTTAGAACACACATACACACAACTGTGACAGGATATATACATTCCAGTCTTTAATGCTTTCTACATCTACAGCTCTAATCTATAAACATGAACACTCAACTAAAGTTCAAAATGATGAGCCTGTGCTACTTTCAAAATCTCACTTTTTGTACCTACTAAATAAAGAAAAATAACCAAAAGAGATTTTGGCATAAGACTCAGCCCTTTATAGCCCTGGGCACTGTGACTAAGGGCAGTTTGCTGCACACCTGCTTAGCCACCTTAAAGACACTGCATGCAGTTCAGAAAAGGATCAGCCACTTGTGGCCACATGTGTGTAAAAGGAAACCTCACCTTGACGCACCAATCATTTTTACTGTTTCTTTTCTTTAAAAGACAGGACTTTATGAGCACCATCTGAAAACAGCACACTGGCATCTCTCTGTACCCAGAGGAAACTCTAATAAAACATCGGAGGGCAAAGCAACTATACTCTTTTTTCACACTGGAAACTTTTTCCCAAAATGACCCATTTCTACTAGTTTTGTTCATACTTCCTGAACCAGGACAAAGAGGCAGGGCCTCACACCCACACACCATTTACAGGCATTACTGTGGCCAGGTTTTTGTTTTTTTGTTTTTTTCTGCCTCCTTTCATTTCTGTCGAGAAGAAAGCCCAAATTCCAACTTCTATTGATGGCTTTCCTCCCAGGCCACACATTTGGCCAAGCCCTGAGTCCCAAGACCTCCCCAAAACATAGAGATGCCTGGGAATCTGAGACAGGTACCATGGGTTATTTTAGCAGTCGGGCCTTTTGTTTTCATTTGCCACTGTTACTTAATTCTTTAGACATGAATTTCAGGTCCCTAGCTTGGTCTTTTTCCCACTGACGTATTTACCCCAGTTCTCTCCTCTTCTCGGGCCTTGGCTCTTGACATCTCTGCGAGAATGGACAGCAACACGTGTTGTGATTCTGTCTCCCCCTCAGTGCCAGGCTTACTGATGTGGTGAGTGGAGCTCTGGGAAGTGGAGCCACGGAGGCTGAGTCATCAGTCATCATCTCCTGTCGCCCTGAGTCTGACCAAAATGACAGAGGCTCCTCTCACCAAAGTGTCACTGGGAGACCACAGCAGAAAGGAGGTGGGGGACTTCTCCCGTTTGGTCTAACCACTTTAAGAAAAGACACTTTTTTGGCAGAACAGCCGTGGAGATGTTAGGAGAGAAATCTCAATGCAGCTTCCATCCCCCTTTGTCCTTCGGGCCTCTGCTGGAATGTGATCCTTTCTAAACGGGTAAAGCACTTTGGAAAGCTCCTGAAGCTGAACATACACATACCCTGTGGCCCAGCATTTCCACTGAATGAGTATGTATATTGCATATACAGATATCCCCCATTTTAGAAAGTTTGTTTTATACCCCTTCACTTTAATGAAAGAGCTACATTAGTACCTGTTTTTGCTAACTGAAAGAAATCTGAAGAGGATTATTGCTTTTGAAAAAAAAAAGGTGAAAAGTGAAAACAGTGTTCAGTGTTTGTTTTACAGGGAGCCATTCTAGAGGCAGTGCTCACCTGAGTAATGAGAGTGGCCCCGCCAAGCTCCTTCCCTGGGAGCTACGCTCAGCATCTCAGCATCAAGCTGCCATAGCTTTGAACTGTGTCTGTGAGCATCTGTGCTTTAGTTCCATTTATCCTGTGCATCCATTAGCAAGATGTGTCCTTAGGTAATTGTTTCTTCACTTCGCCATTTTGGCTTACAAAAGGTTTCATAAGAATACTCTGCTTTCAGATAACAGGGGAAACCTGTATATAGGTTCATATTACATATTCACATTATATACCATATATTCAACATATATTACATATGCATATAAATAATATAAATCTACTCATGGGTTCACCAAAAGACATGTTCAAGAATGTTCATAGCAGCACCATTTATAAGAGCTAAAAACAGAAACTACCTAAGTACCATCGACAGTATAAAGGATAAATAAATTGTGGTATATTCATACAACAGAATGAGACTCTTCACACATAGCAATGAGAATATTCATATATTGCAACAAGAATAAAAAAACTATAACTATACACAACAATATGGATGAATGCCACAAACATAATACTGAGCAAAAGAAAGCAGACAGAAAAAGAATAAATATTGCATGGTTTCATTTATATAAAGTTAAATACTAGGTGAAATTAATCTGTATTCTTAGAAGTTAGGATAGAGCTTATCACTGGGGTTAGGACTGGAAGGGAGCATGGGGGGTCTTCTGTGGTGCCAGTTACTAGGTTTCTTATCTAGGTGCTGCTTACCCTGATGTGTTCAACTTGGGAGGAGTTACTCACTTTTCTCTTTGTATGTTATACTTCAATTAAAAGCTTTTTAAAAAAAAAAGCTTTTTAAAAAGTCATCTTCTCACACATGCTACAACATGGATGAACATTGAAGACATTATACTAAGTGAAATAAGCCAGATACAGAAGAACAAATATTGTGTTATTTGTCACTTATATGACTTACCTAGAACAGATTTGGAGGGCATGGCTAGGGAGCACCTGATCCACAGTCTTAAAGCCCTACACAGTATAGCATCCAATCAGGTAGGGAAAAGAAGGAGGGATGGGAGGGGCCAAGACCATGAGCTCCAATGGTCATATCATATATTGCTCCATCCAGAAGCTGCCAACCTGTTAGAATAATGAAATGACCTACAGAAGTACTAACTCCTAGGTAATACTCTGCAAGGATGGGGTACCATCCTCCAGGATGCAGTGCACACACTGAATCAGAGACCTATTGATTCCACATCCCCAACAGGAAGAATTCATGGATCCAGGAACCAAGCAGGAGTGGCCCCACTTAACATCATTTGCAATGACCCATCAGGGGACTTTGTGCTTTCTGTCCAAACAGCTCTGGGCTCTGCGGGATTACAGGTCCTGATTCCAAAAGGGGACATACCCTTGCAAAGGGACATAGCAAGTTTTCCATTAATCTGTAAGACACGGCTGCCATCTGGGAACTTTGGTCTCTTTATATTTAGGACCAGCAGGCAAGAACAGGAGTTACTGCCTTAACAGGAGTTACTGAGCTCGATCCATAGGAGGCAGGGCTGCTGTGACACAACTGGGACAGGCAGGAATATGTGTGGAACTCAGGTGACCCACTGGGGTACTTCTGGTTATTCCCTTGTCCAATCGTAACTGTAAATGGACAAGCGCAGCCATCCTGATCTGAGAAGACGAAGAGTATGGTTCCTAGGGGTTCAGAGTCCTTAGAATTAGCACATGGGTGTCAAACCAATCGATAAGCCACTAAGGACAGAGAGGGGGTAGATGAGGGAGAGAGGAATTTAGAATGGACACCGGAGGGGAACAGTGAATACCAGCTGGAACCCATAACTTCGCCATTAGGAAGAGAGGCTCATTGAAACCCTAGAGAAGCTGCTGCCATGCAGCACAAGGGGTGGACCACGACAGCCATAGAGGCTGACCACTCAGAACTCCCTTCAAGGAAGAACTTGCTGGCAGCCTCAGCTGTGCATGCTTTTGGGATCTGCCATTAACTTCCAGGCTGAAACCATTCTCTTCCAAGGCATCCCCCAGCCAATGACAGCACAGCAGGGACATCAGGGCCTGGCCATTTCTGCATATTCCTCTAAGA
Organism: Stenella coeruleoalba; assembly: GCF_951394435.1. Classification (NCBI taxonomy): domain Eukaryota; kingdom Metazoa; phylum Chordata; class Mammalia; order Artiodactyla; family Delphinidae; genus Stenella; species Stenella coeruleoalba. The sequence goes on from NC_137162.1 coordinate 73,494,702, forward strand.
GCAATCTTTGCTCTAGAGCTCCGCATTGGGTTGGCTGAAGTTCTGTCATCTCTGCATCACAGTCTGAGGCTCTCCTTCCCCAATCCTGCTTCCTCCTCCTCTCCCTTCGCTGCCACCAGAGTTTACATCACAGTCTGAAGGTGATCCCACTTCTTTTATTACCTCCCAATAAACCTCTTGCATTCCCAACTTTGTGTCAAGGTCTGCTCACTCTAGGACTAACACAAACGATTTCAAGCATAAGCTCCAAATTTAACGCCACGAGGGCTGACACTGCAAAGTACAAGTGCTCATTCGGAAACAACTTATTTATTACATCAACAACTCTGCGTGGTGGACTCCAGGGTGAGAGGCAGCAGGGATTTATTTAATGATCATTATGATTCTTTCAAGAAATGAAGGGCCAGCTAGAAATAAAATTATAATTAAAATCTACCCAATTGTTACCATGTACCAAAACTTCAAATGTAATTTCCCACTTGTTCTTCACAAGGCCTTATGAAGTATGTAGTATTTTTATTATTCCCTTTTGCAGAGAGCAAATGGAGATTAGTTTGATTGTCCAGTGACAATTAGTAAGTTAGAGAGTCAGAATTTGTACCTTAGGAAAGCCTAAGCTATTAACCACTACAACAATCCAGTTATCCAGAGTTGATTTATGTTGTTACAACTGAAGAATCCTAACAGTTACGAAAATTGGTTCCAGGGAGCAAGTTGTAGGGTAAAGACCAGGGAATTGTCACCCCTGGAAACAAATTTAACCCCATCTGAAAGTATCAGCCGTGCTTCTGAGCCAAATAGGCTCAACATCAATTTGTAAAAAGTTTGCTTTTTATTTTTTTTGGTTGATAAAAATTAAGCAATTCTTGCAATGTTTTCAAAACATAAACTTCCTTTTGAAATGTCTGGTTTTGCATATGACCCCAGGGAAAAATGGGACCTGGTCCTAGTGCCTGGCCTGCTGACAGCAGATGTGAGGGGGGAGTATCAGCTTCCTCCTGGAAGGGAGCTCTCAGGATGGCAAAAAACAGTTTCTATGGACAAAGAAGGTAGAGGGCTTCCTTATGCAGTGAAATTTCAATGGTGGGTTTTTAAGAGAGATTGAGTACTTGGAAATCTCTGATTCCTTTTCTCATTCTTATAGCAATCTCAACCCTGCAGCTACAAAAGTTAGGGATTCTCGTAGCATACTGGTCATAGAAAATTGAGGAATTTCAGTTTGTGACTCCCTGAAAATCAAACTCTGAGGTTAATTTTGTACACTGTAGGTTCAGTTTGAAATCTTATCAAGTATCTTATGTGAAAATCTGGACATTTATCAGTAAAGAATCCACTTACCAGAGACTCTGTATATGATACACCATCTGGAGTAACAATGTCATTCTAAGAGTGGCTGGTATACTGCATATTCATGTAAAGTGCCCTTGGACTGGAAGAGCAGTTGTTGAAAAGCATAAATAAGTAGAATGTGTCTTGTTTACAGCCAATCCTATGAGGTCGAAAGGGCTTAGATATTTCTCATACTAGTGTGTGGATAATGTCAGGGAACCCATCCCAGCTGTGCCTCATTCACAAGGAAAGTATGCAGAATAGTTGAGGAACTTGGCAGGCATCCTCAGATCTGTAGATTCCTTAAGCCAGTGATATCAGAATGCATCAGCCAGTGGGTCTGTGGGACCTGGGAAGCCACACTACACTAATGTTAGTGTGGTTAGTTCCTAACAAGCCTTTCCAGACTGGCTCACTGTCATCTGCTTGGTAAACGATTTTTGAATGAATTATGGCTGTGAGCTTGATTGCCAACATGCAGTCCAAGAGATTACCACCTCACATCCATTATAATAGTAGCAGTGGTGGGATATAATTATGTACTTTAGAAGTGGGGCAAGGAACACAGGAAGAAGTAACTCATTACTCCTGAGATTTCATGGTGGTTTTTCATCTGTTCACCTGAAGGCTACAAAGATCATAGAGATATGGATGACAGTGTTATTCTTGGGCTGTAGCTTTTGCTTACCTTCAGCCAATGTATCATTCATGGGTCACTTTTAGAAAAACAGAAACCAGTTTAGCTATTTTAAGCAGGAAGGCATTTAAGAAATGCAGAGAATTGGGTGAGTATAAAACACTTAAAAACTCTAATTTGAAAAGATACATGCACCCCAATGTTCATAGCAGCATTATTTACAATAGCCAAGACATGGAAGCAACCTAAATGTCCATCGACAGATGAATGAATAAAGAAGATGTGCTATATATACACAATAGAATATTACTCAGCCATAAAAAAAATGAAATAATGCCATTTGCAGCAACATGGATAGACCTAGAGATTATCATACTAAGTGAAGTAAGTCAGACAGAGAAAGACAAATACCATATGACATCATTTATATGTGGAATCTAAAAAAATGATATAAATGAACTTATTTAACAGAAATAGACTCACAGACAGCAAAAACAAACTTATGGTTACCAAAGGGGAAGCGGGGGGAAGAATAAATTAGGAGTCTGGGATTAACAGACACACACTACTATATATAAAACCGATAAACAACAAGGACCTACTGTATAGCACAGGGATCTATATTCAATAACCTATAATGGAAAAGAATCTGGGGGCTTCCCTGGTGGCACAGTGGTTAAGAATCCGCCTGCCAATGCAGGGGACACAGGTTCGAGCCCTGGTCCGGGAAGACCCCACATGCCATGGAGCAACTAAGCCCGTGAGCCACAACTACTGAAGCCCGCAAGCCACATCTACTGAAGCCCAGGCACCTAGAGCCCGTGCTCCACAACAAGAGAAGCCACTGCAATGAGAAGCCCGCACACTGCAACAAAGAGTAGCCCCCGCTCGCTGCAACTACAGAAAGCCCGCGTGCAGCAACGAAGACCCAACACAGCCAAAAATAATAAATAAAATAAATAAATTTATTTTTAAAAAAGAAAAGAATCTGAAAAAGAATATATATACATACACATATATATGCATATGTGTATGTGTGTGTGTGTGTGTGTGTATATATATATATATATAAAACTGAATCACTTTGCTATACACTAGAAACTAACACAACATTGTAAACCAACTATACTTCAATTTTAAATAAATAAATAAACTATGATAAATCTCATGGAAGAGTATGGGGGTAAAGAGAACTGACCTAAGTAACTTGGGGAATGAGTAGAAACTGCAAGTCTAAAGACAAGTGTACATAAACAATTCTGAAACTACTACATGTATACAGGTATTAAATAAATAAATGAATGAAAGAAAAAAAAAGGAAAAATCTGGAAGATCTGGAGAAGCAAATTTGAGGCAACGCCTCCAGAAATGGCTCCCAGACAACAGAACTGTCTGCCAAGGAACCAGGTAAAATCAAGAAGATACGATCAGAAACTGCCCTGGAACTGTTAGCTACAGAAACTCACAGCCCAAAGCAATCGGAATCACAATGCCCCACCGCTGCTGCTGTTGCTTTCAAAGTCACACTGCTACACTGGCATCAGCAAAAACTGCATGTTCAGACCCCTCGCCATGACCCCCATGAAGCTAGTGACTGGACATGGTCATGCTACTCCAGAAAGCCCAACCCCTCCGCACCAGGCTTGCCTGCAGGAAACAGAAGCAGCAACAGTGCCCCTCCAGGTACATATCCGTCTTTCAAATATCCCAAAAGCGCATCTGACTGGACAAACTTAAATCACATCTGGAATCTTAACTATAAGGGAATTGGGAGATAGAGTTTTGGCATTCCTTTGGCCCCATCCTAAAAGGAGGGAAAAGAGATGCTGAGCACTAATCCACTATGAACCCCAGCCAGCTCGCTGTGTCCCTTGAGGAAGAAGAGGACAGTGGACAGTGAAAGCCACAGGGAAAGGCATTTCCTGGCTTGAAATCAAAGTGGAACCAGAAAAGAAGAAAGAAAAGCCTAGCCCAATGGAGCATTCAGGCGGGTTTGATGTGGAGAATTTTCGGCCTTTTTGAAATCCCTATCAAATGCTGCCCTCTAATGTTTGTGGAATAAACTACTTTTGAGAAACGCTGAAACAGAACACATCTAGCTGCAGTTTTCCAGGATGAAGAGCTATGGATATCTGTATTTCATGGAAACTGGAAAAAATCCACTGAACTGGACACCAAAACTGCTTCCAAATGATGCGGCCAATTGACATTCAGATCAAGTTTTGCCAAGATATTATTGACTCAGACCTCTTGATATGGGTTATTTTTTTCTCCATAACAGAGTGGGGTAGTTTTAAGTATTCCTTGTGGTTCATGTAATAATCAGGAAAGCAGATGATCAATTAAATTATAAATCATTTACACAAATTATGAACCCGAGAGACTTCCAACAAAGTATTTAATTTATTGCCAGTATTAATTTGATTTTCTTGCTTTGTTATGTATCTTTACAAGGTCCCCCCCGACCATACCACCATCACAGTTGGTGATTAGGAAAAGAATGATATCACTGATGTTCAGAATTTTATATGCCAAGAGGAATAAGTGTATGTCAGCAAAACAAAACAAAGTGCTTAACAGTCCTGGTGCAACCAAGAAATGAAGGCTGCTACGTTTAAAATTATTAAGTCCACAGCTATCAACTGCAATCCAAAACACCTGCTAGAATCATGGATTAAATAATAAAATCCATGGATTAGAAGCTGTCCCTTGGGCATAGCAAGTATGTTTGTGCCTCGGTGCCCTTACCTTCTCCCTGCTTAGGACATGCTTTTTCCCAATAGTGCATCCATAGAAGTGTGGCTATTTTGTCTTTTTTTTTTTTTTTTTTTTTTGTGGTACGCGGGCCTCTCACTGTTGTGGCCTCTCCCGTTGCGGAGCACAAGCTCCGGATGCGCAGGCTCAGCGGCCATGGCTCACGGGCCCAGCCACTCCACGGCACGTGGGATCTTCCCAGACCGGGGCACGAACCCGTGTCCCCTGCATCGGCAGGCGGACTCTCAACCACTGCGCCATCAGGGAAGCCCTATTTTGTCTTCTTTCCAAGCTGCTAAAGTGATAAGGTCCTGGGTCCATGCTCACAGGAAGTAAGTTGTAGTCATATCCTTCTCTTCCGTCTTATTTCTTCATGGCCATTTCATGGTACACCAGTACTATGGTTTGGGATCTTTGGATGGTGAAGTTGGGTGGGAATAGGCCTCCTCTTTATAGACAACTTCATGTGAGTTGTCTATATTGGGATTAGGGGCCAAAAGCAAATTTACCAATCAAGTGTTACTCTGTTTTCCTCTGCTAACCTTCCTTGACTATATGCCTTTCTTGGTTATTCTTTGGTAGGATTAAATATTCATGTGTCTCTGGCCAAAATAATTTCTAGTAGCATTTCAATCTCACTCTGATTTCTAACCGGATACAGGATAGAGAAAACAAGGAGATTAACGAGAAAAGGCCATCATGGCTGGAATTGTAGCACTCTTTTCGGAGAAGTGTCTCCACCCCAAGACCACTATCTCTGAGAACCTCTAAATATTTTAGAACTCTTTCACAAACAGTATGAAACTATCCAAGTTTGAGGCTACAGCAGTACTAAAATACAACAAGCTGAAGATGCTGAGCAGAAACCACTTCGTGTATTGCTTCACGCAGATAAAACTTCAGTTTCCAGGTGCCAGAGCTGTCCGCACTCCCACTTCTCTCTTGGGTCCTCTGGCATGAAGGGAAAGGCATTTGCAAACAAGTCACTGCAGAGATCAGAGTGTTCCCCCTTTGCATAGCCTGGGGGACATGCATCACCACTCTTCCCACTCCACTGTTTGCTTTCCCACTGGGGAAGAAATGGACTCATCTTCAGGATGCAGGGATGAAAGGCTGCAGAAAACAACAAGCTTGAAGCTGTGTAGGGTCAGAGCTGTGTGTAATCAGTCATTAGGGGGCCCTGATCTGCTGATCTGCTTCAAAGCTTTGGAATTTGACTTAAGGGATGTCATCCTGCTGGGTTCACAGAAGAAATTCCCAGGGGCTAGAGGTGAGGTCTAACCACAGAAGTGAGATCATAGGTGGAGACACACTTAGAAGTCTGTAGTGCTGTTGTTACGATAATCACAACAATAATAAGTCAACCACAAGGATCCTCCCAAGATTGTCAAATCCTTCATGCTGGGTAGTTTAGTCATAGGACAATCAAATAGTGTGGCTTTGAGAGCTAAAGAAATGTGGGATAGAGAAACAATTTCAATGTTCACAAACAGTAGACAGATTAAACAAATTATGGTAATCCCTACAATAGAATAATACGCAGCCATTAAAAAATAATGTAGGACACACATATTCCTGGTGGGTATGTAATTGGTACTACCTCTATGGAGGGTAACTTGGCACCACAGATGGAAACTGCAAATGCATATACTCCTAATCCAGCATATTCCACTTGGAGGAATTTATCCTCCAGATATATTCAAAGAGGTGCAAAATGATATGTACATACATGAATGTACAAGATTATTTATGGCAGCATTTTTTGTAATGGCAAATGTTTAGGAACCATCATTAGGGAACATATTTTAAAAGTTATGGGGGACTTCCCTAGTGGTCCAGTGGTAAAGAATCCACCTTCCAATGCAGGGGACGCGGGTTTGATCACTGGTCAGGGAACTAGGTTCCCACGTGCCGTGGGGCAGCTAAGCCCGTGCACCACAACTACTGAGCTCGCGGGCCTCAACAAGAGAGCCTGCATGCCGCAAACTACAGAGCCCATGCACCCTGGAGCCTGTGCGCCACAACTAGAGAAAGAAAACCCGCACGCCACAACTAGAGAGAAACCTGCGCACCGCAACTAGAGAGAAGCCAGAGCGCCGCAACAAAGACCTGACGCAGCTAAAAAATCAAGAAAATAAAAAAAGAAAATAAATATTTTTTAAATAAATAAATAAATAAAAGTTATGGTACAGCCATACAGTGGAATACAGGGCAGTTAAAAAAAAAAAGTTCTCTATGTCCCAATACATTGCTAAATGCAAAACAATAGCAAAAAAAAAAATCAAGCTACAGAATAATATGTGTATTACACGACCATTTGAGGTTAATAAAGCAAGGAAGAGGGGGGAAGAGTATTTGCTGGAAGGAAGTATTTGTTGTCAGCCTCTGATGCCTTCACATCACCCAGCTGGGTACTGAGCTATTCCTGAACTGGGCAGCCTCATCTGAGGAACAAGCATATCTATGTCCTCTAGTGAAGTAGATTTTAAATTTTAGTGGGCATAGGAATCATCTGAGTTACTTGCTGACAATGAAAATTTAAGGGATCTATCCTTTTTTTTTTTTTTGGCTGCACCACCGCGCGGCATGCGGGATCTTAGTTCCCTGATGAGGGATCGAACCCACACCCCCTGCAGTGGAAGCACGGAGTTTTACCACTGGACCACCAGGGAAGTCCCAAGGGATTTATCCTTAGAGATTGTGACTCAGTAGGTCTGGGGTTGGACCCTGGAATTGGAAGGGATTTTTGTCTTTTAAATAGACTTTCTAGGCTTCCCTGGTGGTGCAGTGGTTAAGAATCCGCCTGCCAATGCAGGGGACACGGGTTCGATCCCTGATCCAGGAAGATCCCACATGCTGCGGAGCAGCTAAGCCCGTGTGTCACAACTACTGAGCCTGTGCTCTAAGGCCCGCGAGCCACAACTACTGAAGCCCACGCACCAAGAGCCCACGCTCCGCAACGAGAAGCCACCGCAATGAGAAGCCCGTGCACCCCAACCAAGAGGAGCCCCCGCTCGCCACAACTAGAGAAAGCCCGCGCGCAGCAACCAAGACCCAACACAGCCAAATAAATAATTAATTAATTAATTAATAATAAATAGACTTTCTATTTAGAGCAGTTTTAGGTTCACAGCAGAATTGAGAGGAAGGTATGGCGGTTTTCCATATACTTCCCGCTCCAACTCATGCACAGCCTCCCCCATTATTAACATTCCCTGCCAGAGTGGTACTTTTGTTATAACTGATAAACGAACATTGACACATCAGTCATTATCACCCAAAATCTATAGTTTACATTACAGTTCAGTCTTGGTGTTGCACATTCTATAGGTTTGAACAAATGTATAATAATGTGTATCCACCATTATAATATCATACAGAGCTGTTTCACTGCCCCAACAATCCTCTATGCTCTACCTTTTTATCCCTCCTAAACCCTGGAAACTGATCTTTTAACTGTCTCCATAGTTTTCCCTTTTCCAGAATGTCATGTAGTTGGAATCATACAGTATGTAGCCTTTTCAGATTCTAGTAGTTACGTAGTGATATCTCATTGTTTTATTTTGCATTTTCCTGAAGACGTATAATGAGGAGCATCTTTTCATGGGCTTATTTACCATGTGTATATCTTCTTTGGTGTGGTATCTGTTAAGGTCTTTGGCCCACTGGCATTTTTTTTTTTAACAAGCACAAAAGGTGATTCTGATGCAGCAGATCCTTGGTCCAGTCTCTGAGAAACTGTGCTATAGTAACCAGAGAACCAGCATCTGGGATGAACTAAAGTCTTCTCACTGTGCTGAATCGATGAGGACCTATGAGAGGGGAACCCAGCCAACCCATTTAGCCTCAAGTTCAAGCTCAAAAGAGCCCTAAAATTTGGCTATTGTTCTCTGACAAATTTGTTCACAGAAACAAGCCCTTCCACAAATATTCATATTTTGGTCCTTTTGAGCTTGAGGCTATCTATATCATTTTCTAATAATTAAAATGGAAATCCAACAGAGGTAACTGCTGGTCACCCAGAGTTATTCACAGATGGAAAGCTGGATTTATGAGCACAAAACAATTGGCTGCCCAGTTTATGGCTTAAGGATGTTTTAACTACTTCTATTTAGATGACGACACTTTTCTTCTCAGTGAACAACATGAGATAGATATTCCCTTAAATGATCATTCATACACTTCTACGTATTATATATACTGTAGTTCACGCGCATAATGCATGAGTATCGTAGCTTCATTGTTTTGTCGATTACCTTTATTTCTTTTCTTTAAATCTATTCCTTCATTAGTTGTCCTTTGCCATTTGTTTTTTACTTAACTTCTTTTGTTATTTTTAGATGTGATTCAGATAAAATAGAAGTGTAAATACATATGCAACATTTATACGTTTTTCTTATACCACTCTCATCATTCTTTTCATCAGCCGTGTAATATTTTTCAAATCCATCAAGATTCACAGTTTCGCTTACAATTTAAAATTTTTATTTATTTTAGTTTTGGCTGCGTTGGGTCTTCGTTGCTGCTTTCTCTAATTGTGGCAAGCCGGGGCTACTCTTCGTTATGATGCGTGGGCTTCTCATTGCGGTGGCTTCTCTTGTTGCGGAGCACGGGCTCTAGGCGCACGGGCTTCAGGAGTTGTGGCACGCGAACTCATTAGCTGTGGCTCGCGGGCTCTAGAGCACAGGCTCAGTAGCTGGGGCGCACAGGCTTAGTTGCTCCGCTGCATGTGGGATCTTCCCGGACCAGGGCTCGCACCCGTGGTCCCCTGCATTAGCAGGCGGATTTTTAACCACTGTACCACCAGGGAAGCCCTCGCTTACAATTTTAAAAGTTCAAATTACTCAATCTACTTCTGGGGACTTCCCTAGTGGTCCAGTAGTTAAGAATCTGCCTTCCAATGCAGGGGACACGGGTTTCATCTCTGGTCAGGGAACTAAGATCCCACATGCTGCAGGGCAACTAAGCCCATGTGCTGCGACTACAGAGTCCATGCACTTTGGAGCCCGCGCACCACAACTAGAGAGCCCATGTGCTGCAACTACTGAGCCAGTGCGCTCTGGAGCCCACGGGCCACAACTAGAGAGAAGCCCGTGCACTATAAGGATGATCCCGTGTGCCGCAACAAAGATCCCATGTGCCGCAACTAAGACCCAAAGCAGCCAAAAATGAAATAAATACTTTTAAAATATCAACTTCTTAAATTTAGATACTTTTTTTTTTTTTCTGGCCGTGCCATGCGGCATGTGGGATCTTAGTTTCCCGACCAGAGATCAAACCCATGCCCTCTGCATTGGGAGCAGAGTCTTAATCACTGGACCGCCAGGGAAGTCCCGTAAATTTATATTTTATTCAGGAAAGTACAATGTTACATACTAAATGAGTGAGAACTTAGACAATGCATTTTCAAAAATTTTGTTCTACATAAGACCCGTTTCCTGATAAGTAGTGCTCACTACGTAAGGTACTGTTCTAAATGCTTTATAACTAATTTAATCTTCAAACAAGACTATAAGTGCTATTCTCACAACGCCATTTTGACTCTCAGTATTGCTGTCAAAGTTAGACTTCTGACCCTAATTGAAATCCATATTCAACTGAAATCTCCCCATACTATCTAATTCAAGAGTTAAGTGGTCTCAAAATCTGAATGCTCAGTGGCCTCCCCAGCGCTGTCAGAAGAATCTTCCCTACATATCACACTGCTCCAGGTCAGTCCCTACAACTACATTGTGTCTTGATAGTTCTGCTGGAACTGGGGTCCTTGCTTGCACCCCACCCTTCTTGACATGCAGCCCAGCCTTTGCCCTAGAAACCTAGGAACTGGCTTCCTGAGGCATAACTGTTGCTTCTACTTGTCTCTGAGTATTGCCTGTTGTCTCCATTCCCTCTGAATACTGTACATTTCATCTTCATCCCACCCTTAATTGGGCTAATGGGTCTGACCTCCTAGAGACTGTTGTCTACTTGATCTATTCCAGAGTTCAGTAGGCCCTTTAAATGCTGACAATAACCTCACAGCTGGGCCAGTTTCTCCTGACCCAGTTCTGACTTTTTATGTCCATGTACAGATTTTGGGTGCTTAACATATATAGTATAGAAATCTACCTAAGCTATGACACTTTTGTGTCAAAGGTGGAGGTTCCTCTGCTTTGGAAAATATTAAAGGCTCTGAGAAACTAGGTTTCAGTGATGTGACTGAAAGCGCAAAGTTCTCATGTTATACAAGGAAGGAGCTGAAATGTAACAGAGCTGAAATGTAATCTTCCCTGGCGGTCCAGTGGTTAAGACTCCATGCTTCTACTACAGGGGGCACAGGTTCGAACCCTGGTCAGGGAACTAAGATCCCACATGCTACACGGTGTGGAAAAAAAAAAAAAAATAGAAAGAAAGAAAAAGAAAACAAATATCAAGATGGAAAATAAAATCCAACCAATAATTACAATACCAAAAAAAAATTTTTTTAAAGAAATGTAACAGAAGCCCCGTAGGAAGTTCAACATCCTTGGCCGCACCCCTCCTGCTTCAGAGATGTCTCCTATTCTGCTTCACATCTGGTCTGCTGTTTCAGTTCATATGAAGAACCATCTATTTAGAGGCTGTACAAATTTTGTTCCCCCAGATAATGGTATTTTACTTCAAGTTGGGCACCTCAACACTCCTATACAACCATCCTAAATTTACTTTCCCTCAAATTTACTTTTCCTCCTAAGTCTGGCACTCTCCTTGTGAGGAAGAAGAGTGAGCACTGAGCTTTGGAGAATCCAAGACCCTGTGTTACTTCATCAGATGGCTATACTGAGTACTCCTGAATTCCATAGTATTCATAACCTGCTTGTTTTTTGTTTTGTTTTGTTTTTAGCCGCACCTCGAAGCTTGTGGGATCTGAATTCCCCAATCAGGGATCGAACCCATGACCCTGGCAATGGAAGCGCAGAGTCCTAACCATTGGACCACCATGGAATTCCATATAACCTGTTTGTTTTATCTCAAAAACAATGAGTCAACCTCTTCGAACTGAAGGTTGTTTGGTTTTGGTTTTGTTTCAGACAGGGTACCCCCATAGAAATCCCGAGAAGGGTTTAAAATGTTTAAGGAGAGATCCTATTGACCCAAATATGTATTAACCTGAAAGCCTTCCATTTTAAGTCTACTTTCATCCATTCTTTTATTCAACACTTACTAAGGGCTAAGTATGGGCCAGGCACAATTCCAGGTACAAAAGAGAACAAAAGAAAGTTTGCTGCCCTCATGGAGTTTATATCCTAATGGCAATAAATACTAAACATAATGAGTAAATTATATAGTACTTAAAGGAATTAATGTCTACAGAATAAAGAAAAATAAGAAGGGATAGAAAAGATGGGAGTATAGGGATGGAAACTACCAGTTCAGAGAGTGTTCAGAACGGGCTTCCCTGGAAAGATGACATTTGAGAAAAGACTTAAAGGAAGGAAGAGAAGCACACCCCACAAATGTGCATATATGGGTGAGACATGAGTGGAATGAGGTGAGTTAGGGGTAGAACAGGAAATGAGATCAGATAGGGAAATGGGGAGGTGGGGGAAGGTGTGAATCTACAGTAGCCTATTATTCAAAATAGGCTTTGGTTCAAAAATGAGAGACTTTTGGGAATTCCCTGGCGGTCCAGTGGTTAGGACTCCACACGCTCACTGCCAAGGGCCCGGGTTCAATCCCTGGTCAGGGAACTAAGATCCCGCAAGCAGCACAGCACAGCCAAAAAAAAAAAGAGAGAGAGATAAAGAGAGACTTTTAGTCTCTTTTAATTCCTGAGTAGGGATTTATTCTTCTGCATATTTCCAATAAAAGTGTACTGTTTACTGTCTATTAAAACTTAGAACAGGGACTTCCCTGGTGGTCCAGTGGCTAAGACTCCACACTCCCAATGCAGGGGGCCCAGGTTCCATCCCTGGTCAGGGAACTAGATCCCGCATGCTGCAGCTAAGAGTTTGCGTGCTGCAACTAAGACCTGGCACAGCCAAATAAATAAATAAATATTTTAAAAAAACAACAACTTGGAATACATTTTCGTCGACCTTATTGATGTATAATTTAAATTGTACAATTCGATGAATTTTGGTAAATGATTACACCTGTGACCTCACCACTACACTCAAGTTCCAGAACATTTCCATCATCCCTAAGAGTTCTCCAATAACCCTTTACAATCCGTGCTTCCCTCCACTGCCAGCCCCAAGCAACTACAAGCCTGCTTTTTATCACCACAGATTTGGTTTGCATTTTCTAGGATTTTTATAGAAACGGTATCATAGAGTATATATTCTTTTGTCTGGCTTCTTTCACTCAGCATGATGCTTTTCAAATTCATCCATACTAATGTATATATAAGTATTTCATTCCTTTTTATTGCTGTGCATTCCATTGTATAAATATACCATATTTACTTTATCCTTTTTTTTTTTTTTTTTTTTTTGGCCGCACTGCATGGCTTGTGGGATCTTAGTTCCCCAACCAGGGATCGAACTCTGGTCCACAGCAGTGAAAGCCCATGTCTTAACCACTGGACCACCAGGTAAATCCCTATCCTCTCACTTAGTGAAGGAAATTTAGGTTTTGTCCCCTCAAAACTGTAATATAATGGACCTAGAGATTGTCATACTGCGTGAAATAAGTCAGACAGAGAAAGACAAATATCATATGATATCGCTTATATGTGGAATCTAAAAAAAGGCTACAGGGCTTCCCTGGTGGCACAGTGGTTGAGAGTCCGCCTGCCGATGCAGGGGACACGGGTTCGTGCCCCGGTCCAGGAAGATCCCACATGCCACAGAGCGGCTGGGCCTGTGAGCCATGGCCGCTGAGCCTGCGCGTCCGGAGCCTGTGCTCCGCAACGGGAGAGGCCACAGCAGTGAGAGGCCTGTGTACCGCAAAAAAATAAATAAATAAAATAAAATAAAATAAAATAAGGTTACAAATGAACTTATTTACAAAACAGAAGTAGAGTCACAGATGTAGAAAACAAACTTATGGTTACCAGGGGGAAGGGATAAATTGGGGGATAAGGATTGACATATACACACTACTATATATAAAATAGATAACTAATAAGGACTCACCATATAGCACAGGGATCTCTACTCAGTACTCTGTAATGGCCTATATAGGAAAAGAATCTAAAAAAAGAATGGATATATGTACATGTATAATTGATTCACTTTGCTGTACACCTGAAACTAACACAACATTGTAAATCAACTATACTCCAATAAAATTTTTTTAAAACTGTAATATATTAATGCTGCTTTTATTAATTATGTTTTAATAGGTATTATAATGATCCCACAATCCAGAACCGTTAAGTACTTAAAGCCTGTGGACACAGGAAATCTTAAAAGTTCAATCCAAATTTATATACATATTTTTGCTCCAGAGAATTATGAGACGGTCATAAAAGACACTAAAGCATGAAAATATATTAGTAGGATAAAATTCTATGGAGGGAGTGGAATGGAAAAGAATGATGGGAAATTTCCCACTGGTAAGAAGTTTATTACATGTTGCACCATGGTAATTACAACCTATTATTTAAAGAAGTAATGTGACTTTTATCTTTTGAAGTCAATATTTACAATATGCCAGAAATTTAATACTTTACAACTCTTTAAACTTATAAAATTTTAGGTATCAATTTTAAAATGTTAATGTGAAAATTAAAAAATAGTAGGAAAAAATTTGAGTACCCCTTCTCTCGGTCCTGTTCCTAAAGGTTCCTCTTTCATTGATCTGGGGTGGGCAGGAACATCATGGTTTTTAAAGTTCCCCAGGTGATTCTAAAGTGCACCCAAAGTTGATAACAGCTAGTATGAAAATAGTATTCTCTCTCGGTACACAAGGAGTAGAAAAAATGAGAGCTACACAGTTTACTGTTTGAGAGTATTAGTCATCTGGCAAATAACTATTTTCAAGGTTTATAAAAATATCAAATCAACAGTCCTTATGGAACTTAAGCACAAAAATGTTAACTGATGACCATGGCTGGTACCTATGGTGCCTTCCAAGGATGAAATGCTATTATTTGCAAGGCACTGAGCCACTGTTCTAAGTAAATGGTAGCATTATCTCCACTGTAGATAGTTCCCGGCCTGAAACATTAACCCACAGGTGTGGTGACAAAGAAAACCCCCAGAGGGCAGTAATTATTCATTAATGGCAACTGCCCCTGGGCTCATCTACTGGCCTTTTTTCACAGCAGTATTTCTTTTGTCTTACTGTCCAAAATCTCAAGTCTGCAATTTAATTTTATTTTCTACTTCTCTATTTCTCCTCTGTTCTCCTTTTGTGCCTTAGCTATTATCTTTCTCACTCTTGTTTCTTGTTATGATTTACAGTATAGTCATAAAAGATGGGACTAAGATTTGGGCTTAAAGCCAAATTCCACAATTAATTAGCCATGTGACCTAGTAAAATAATGTAAAATGGGGGTCGCTGTTGCCCTGTGTAGTGGACTGAATTGTACTCTTCTGAAGGAAAAGTTCACATCCTAATCCCTGGGGCCCATGAATATTACCTTACATGGCAAAAGACTTGATTAAATTAAGGATCTGGAGAGGAGAACCTTATCCTGAATTATCTGAGTAGACCATAAATGCAATCACGTTTGCCGGTGAGAGAAAGGTAGAGGGAGTTTTGAAACATACACATAAGTAAAGTTGATAAGAAGACAGAGCAGAGAGAAATACTGCTACTACATGCCAAAAAATGCTGACAGCCACCGGAAGCTGGAAGAAGCAAGGAACAGATTCTCCCCTAAAGATTTCAGAGGGATTGCAGCCCCACCAAACCCTTGATTTCAGACTTCTAGCCTCCAGTGCTATCAGAGAATAAATTTCTATCGTTTTCAATTGTCAAGTGTGGTAATTTGTTACATCAGCCACAAGAAACTGATATACTCTGGTTACCTCCCAAGGAAAAGAAGCTAAGGAATGTATAAGTGCTTCATAAACCTAAGTGCTTTACACATACAAGCTCTCCTTGCTGGTCGCTTTCTACAAGGACCTCCAAGACCATGCAAATAGTCATCAACGTGGATCAGTCTTCACAGCACAGATGTAAGGGGAGCTCCTGGGGCTTTCCTGGGCCATTGTATACTCTTCCCTTAATCCTTCTCTTGCCACAAAGCTTAGTATTTCTTTTGGTGGTGGTGTGGGTATTGCTAACGGTAGCAACTCCCAAAGAAAATGAGTTAGAACTACTTTAGCCATGTCTCTTAAATCTTGCCAGCAATTACTCTTCTCTTTATTCCAAGATCTTTTCTTAGTCCAGGTGTAAGAAGATTGGGTAGGGGATCCCAGGAGAAAAAGAACTAGGCATGGCTTTCTTGTCATAAGAGAAGCCATTTTTGGCCTAAGCCATTTTGGAATCTAAGCCTGGCCACAATGCTTGCCCTTGAACAGGTCTCAGTAATAATGATTTAAGGGAACAAAAGAACAACCTGTTATCAGGCAAGAGAGATAACAATAGCAAAGATAGTAAATCAGTTGCAAAGTCTCCCAGTTCTGTTTCAATGACAAAGATTAGCTTGAGGCACTTTCTTGAACTGCTTTGCTGAATTTAAACCCCGCTTGAGAGCTCAACCACCAGCTCAACTGGAACCTAAGGGATGATGATGTTGACCTTTTCTGACCTTCACAACTTCAATTAACTGAAGTTTGGACTTTCTCACCCTGTGCCCCAATTCTATGCCGAATTCACCTGTTCAAGCCCCTTCAAGGATATGCATGTACCCTTAGCTTGAAACTTTCCCAGTTTTGCTGTTTAGGGGGACAGTGCTTTGGGAAAGATCCCCGGTGTTCTCCTCACTTGCTGCAAGTAATAAATCCTTCTCCCGATCTTTGGCTTGGTTGTGTCTTTTGACTCAACACCCACCAAGAGGAGAACCCAGTTTTCAGGCAACACAGGATTTAGAGTAGGCTTTCTCAACAGCAGCAAAATTGACACTTGGGACCAGATAATTTTTTTGTTTGGGGGACTATCCTGCACAATGTATGTTTAGCAGGAACCTTGTGCTCTATCCACTGAATACCAATAGTACTGCCCGTAGTCATGACAATCAAAGTGTCTACAAAAGCCAAATGTTCTAAGGGGGAAATTGCCAGCCTTCCCTCTCAACTATACCAGATCAACAACCACTTTTTCAGATAGGACTAGCTAAAGATCTATCTGGTATGGCTCTACTCCTGGTAGATAACCCCAATCTCCATTCATATATTAAGATCTGTCCTAGGGACTTCCTTGGCTGTCCAGTAGAAGACTTCGGCTTCCAACATAGGGAGTGCAGGTTCAATCCCTGGTCAGGGAGCTAGTAACCCACATGCCTTGGACCCAAAAAAAACAGAACAAAAAACAGAAGCAATATTGTAACAAATTCAATAAAGACTTTAAAAATGGTCCACACCAAAAAAAAAAAAAAAAAAAAAAAATCCGTCCTAAAACGAGAGAATATATCTCCTAGGAGCCTGCTGATTCTTCATTAAATTGGTCTTTCTGATAGTCTCATTGGTATTTCTCAAATTACAATCAATATTTCATTTGCAGCAGAATCATTTGAGCTTCTTGTTGACCTACTGAGACACCCAGGAATTTGCATTTTACGTGTTTTGCAGATGATTCTTATTTTAATTTGCTGAAGACAGGTTCTGGGGGAATTCCCTGGCGGTCCAGTGGTTAGGCCTCCTTGCTTCCACTGCAGGGGGCATGGATTCAATCCCCGACTGGGAAACTAAGATCCCACAAGCCATGTGGTGCAGCTTGAGGGGGCAGAGGATGAACTTCAGACTCCAGGTGGATGATGTTCTTTACTCTAATCTCTTGGTTCTGGAATCTGATCCTGGTTTTGTAACTGAGCAGGACTCTGTGGGCTCCCAGGCACAAAAGTCTTTCTGTGTCCCCCATTTCTTATTTGTAGGAAATAGGCTTCATTCAGCCTCCATGACCTTCCCTGAGTTCCAAAGGGCAGGTTCAAACAACTGCTAATCAGGGAAGGGAGGGGATTCAGACAAGAGGAGGAGCAGTCAAGAAACAATAGTGCAGCCTTGGGGCAGGGTCCTGGTTCCCCATCAAGGGATACACGTAACAATATCTTTGAGCTGTTTTGCAGATACCAAAACCCCCACCAGGCGGAAGAAGTTAATGGTATGCTGCCCACAAGCACGTAGACCCCAGACAGGTTGGAACCAGAAGTTTGATGATGCTGACTCCCAATTACCTCACCACCAACCAATGAGAAGAACGTCCACAAGCTGATCACGCCCTCCTCTGTGAACCATTACTATAAAACTCCTCACTACCACCTCCGGGTTGGACACACAGTTTTGAGAGCATTAGCCTGCTGTGGCCCCCTTTGCCTGGCAAAGCAATAAAGCTATTCTTTTGTACTTTGCCCAAAACTCTGTCTCCAAGATTCAGTTCGGTACCAGCGCACAAACACTGAATTTCAGCTATGCTACCTCACCACCAACCAATCAAAAAAGTCACACACCCTGCAGCCCTCACCCAAATTTTGCCTATAAAAACTTCTCCCCTAAAACCATAGGGAAGTTCAGGGCTTTTGAGCATTAGCCACCCGTTCTCCTTGCTTGGTCCTGCAATAAACCTTTCCCTGCTCCAAACGCCAACATTTTGATTTGTTTGGCCTCACTGTGCATCAGGCACACGAACTCTGTTCGGTAACAAAATGATGGCCTAAAACTTTCCACACTTAAAAAAACCTATAAACCTACAGTTCCAAGAAGCTCAATGAACCCTAACCTAAAGAAACACAAAAAAAAAGACACCAAATAACATCAGAATCAAATTGCTCAAAACAAGTGATTTTAAAAAAATCTTAGCCAGAAAAACAGACATGTTAAATAAAGAACATATATAAGGATGACATCAAATTTCTCACTGGAAACAATACAACAGAGAAGACTGTGGAATGACATCTTTAAAGTCCTGAAAGAAAAAACTGTCAGACTCTAATTTCAGAGAGAGCAAAAATACCTTTCAAAACCGAAGGCAAACCTTCCAGTTCAGGACAAGATAAAGAAGGTGTGCTTCATATTCCTCCCATTAAATACAGCTAAACATCCTGAATATTATATAAATAAACATAACAAGGTGGAGAGAAAACAGCAGACCAAGAAGGGATCTTGGGGCCCAAGAAATGACATGACATTGGGCTCCTGGGTTTTCTTTTTGCCTCATGTATTCTACACTGGGTGTTTGAGAAGGCAGCAGTATGAAAACATCAATGGGTGCTAAGAGAAGCCTGCTCTTCTGAGCCAAAGGATGAGGAAAGGGGCAGCCTTGTAAGACAAAACTTTTGGACAATAACTACCCTACTCCAGCCAAGCTCCACAGAAAAAAAGTGTGATGCCACCCTCACCCATGTCAGCCAAGGCCCAACAGGAAGCCTAGACTTCCCCTCACCAGACTGCAACACACACATCTCACCCTCCCAGCCAAGCTGCTGTCATTGAAGGTCCAGTAGAGAACCTGACAGCCGCCCCAGTTCCCTAGAATGAGGCACCTCTCCCATTGCCCATCCCCAGACAGTCAACAGAAGCCGAATGGAGAACCTGAACTTCCACCCTACCTGGCAGTAATGAGGTAGCATCTCCCTTTCCTTTGCCAGTGTGGTGTCAGAGAAAACCTGCTAAAAAGAGCAGATTTGGGTAAGAGCCAGAGTCTCATGAAAATGCTGAAAGTGTCCAGTATCAAAAAAAATCATCAGGGACTTCCCTGGTGGTGCAGTGGATAAGACTCCACACTCCCACTGCAGGGGGCCTGGGTTTGATCCCTGATCAGGGAACTAGACACCACAAGCCACGTGGCGTGGCAAAAACAAACAAAAAACAAAGGAAACCAGAAGACATGAACACTAATATTTGGAATATCTGACAAGGAGTTTAAAGCAGCCATCACAAAAATGCTTCAATGAGCAATTATGAACATGTTTGAAACAAGTGAAAAGGTACAACTCATCAAAGAAACAGAAGATTTAAAGACCCAAGTAAAAATTCTAGAACTGAAAAATGTAATTACCAAAATTAAAAACTCACTAGATGGGCTCAAAAGCAGAATGGAGCCAACAGAGGGGGGAACGTCAGAGAACTTGAATAAAGAACAATAGAAATTATCCAATCTGAATGAGAGAGAAAATAGAGCATCAAAAGTGAACAACGCCTCCAGAACCTGTGGGACTATAACAAAAGAGTTAACGTTCACATCATGGGATCCCAGGAGGGAAAAAAAAGAGTGTGGTCCTGGAAAGTATCCGAACAAATAATGACCGAAAATACTCCAATTTTGGCAAAACAACCTCAAAGGGTAATATGGGAAAACTATAAAGAACTCTACTCACATAAATTTGGCAACTTAGATGAAATGTACCAACTCCTCAAAAAGCTACTACCACAGCTCCCCCAATATGAAATAGATAATTTGAACAGCCCTATAACTATTAAATAATTGAATTTGCAGACTTCCCTGGTGGCGCAGTGGTTAAGAATCTGCCTGCCAATGCAGGGGACATGGGTTCAAGCCCTGGTCCGGGAAGATCCCACATGCCACGGAGCAACTAAGCTTGTGCGCCACAACCACTGAGGCCTGTGTGCCACAACTACTGAAGCCTACGTGCCTAGAGCCCGTGCTCCGCAACAAAATAAGCCACCACAATGAGAAGCCCACCCACCACAACGAAGAGTAGCCCCTGCTTGCTGCAACCAGAGAAAGCCCGCATGCAGCAACAAAGACCCAGCACAGCCAAAAACAAATAAATAAATTCATTTAAAAATGAGCTGTAAACATATAATAGTGACTGTACTTAGATTTTTTAAATAAATAAATAATAAATTTAAAATTGAATTTAAAAACTCTCCCCAAAATCTCTAGACCAGATGGTTTTGCTGAAAAGTTATGCCAAATATTTAGAGAAGAATTAAAACCAACTTTAAACAATATCTTTCAGAAAGTGGAAGAGGAGGAAACACTGCCCCAACTCATTTAATGAGGTCAGGTACACCCTTATACCAAAAACATAAAAAAAGAACAGTAGAGCAATATCCCTCATGCAATGACATGACATTGCATTACATGTATAGAACCCAATACTAAGTCTGGCACATGTGCCCCAGAAGATATGTGCTGACTCAAAGCATCACTGTTTATAATACCAAAAACTGGAAACAACCTACATATAAGTCACTTAACAGAATACTGGAGAAATAAGTTGTTGACCACTTACTAAATGGAATACTATAAAACAGCAAAAATTGGGACTTCCCTGGTGGCGCAGTGGTTAAGCATCCACCTGCCAATGCAGGGGACATGGGTTCGAGCTTTACGCTTGGTCTTGGAATACTCCTGTGAAGACAACAGACAAGGTTAAGACAAGGTCTTAAGTAAAGACAAGGTTAACACAAGGTCTTAACTAAAGAAAGGCACAGAAGAAAACATAAAGTATGAAAACAACATATACAGAATCCAAAGACATGCAAAACTATTCAATACATTTTTCTGTGGGATACAATTTTAATCAAATTATAAAGAAAAGCAAGTAATTGACAAACATAAAATCCAAGACAATGATGAGGGGAGCTGTGATGATCGGGATCACACAAAGGGTCATAAGAAAAAAGGTGGAGTTCTATTTCTTTCTTTGTTTTTTACATCCAGGAGTCTTTTATTGGTTCACTTATATGCCAGGTACCAACATTAACAACAACAACAACAAAAAAACCCACAAAAGGTCAAGGTTTCCACATAAAAGAGCCTATTATCTCTTAGCTTGTGTCTTCCCATAAAGTTTCCCTCCCAACTCTATAGATCCACAGTCACAGATGAATGCAGCTTTACTGGTAACAGATCTTAGGAAAAAGGAACACTTTCAATCAAGAGTCAAGAAAGCCGTTGATAAATCCCTCCCAAATACAGAAATACCAGTCAGCAATCACTGTACCAACTGCCCAAGCTTCACATACAGCCTCCCTTTAAGCCTAAGATTATGCCATGTTACAGGGGAGGAGGAAACAAGTTCTAAGAGAATTACACCTTGTTTGAAACTAGCCCACATGCTATATAGCAGACTACAAGCACTGTGAGGACAGCTTCATTCCTACTATTCCTCCCTTTATGACCACTAAGAGCAGTGTTCAGATCTAATGGGAAAGGGGACCGGGTAGAGTACTACATCTTAAGATTAGTGGTGGATACACAGATCCCGGATTGAGTTGTATTCTTTACACCTTCGAGATATGTTTTACAATATATCTCGTATATGTCATATTTTTAAAGTGGGAAAACATAACTACAATCAAATCTTTATAATAAAGAAAAATGTGAGAGCGTGAGACAAAGCCCTGGACCCACTCCCACAACCTGCTGAATTCAGGTTCATTCCAAAATGAGATGTCAAAAAGGAACCAGTGCAAAATGTAGTCAAGGGTATGACTAGAAAAAGAGAAGAGCAAATGGCTGACTACACACATGCTGCAGCAAAGTGTGACCAGGAGGCAAAGGAAATCAATCAGGAAATATTTCAGATTGAAGTATTCAAATTTAGTGAAGCTGATGAAGGAAAAATACAGAGAAGAGATGCAGATACAAAAGGAAGAAATAAAACTTCTGGAGAAGAAAAATTCAAAGGTTTGAAAACATTTCCTCAGAGTACAGGAAATGGGTAGGAGAAAATTTTCTGAGTAATAAAGCCTTCTGCAAGTTTGTGAGTCTTTAACTATGTGAATGTACTGCCTTAAGAAATAAAACAAACTAAAGTAAAAAGAGCTTTCTTCCAACCACGTCTACACCCTTAAAGGTGTCCCTACATGTTGGCGCAGACCTCTCATACCCCCGGGTCCTAGGATGCGGACCCGTCCAGGACTCCCAGACATCCCTGCCCTAAAAAAGGGATTTTCCCCAAACTCGTCCCCTTCTGTCCCGCCCCCGTCCCACCCTTCACTTAGGGTTCTGAGTCTCCATGCTCCCGCTCTTCTCCACATCCGGCACCTCGGTCGTCCCTATCCCTCTGCGAACCTAGAGGAGGGTGAAACGCGGCAAATTCTGCAGTCGCAGTTGAGGCTGGTTTAACATCACCATGGAAACCCCTGGGCGAGGCTTCCGAGGGGCGTGGTCAGGAGCTCGGCTGGCCGGAGTCTACAACTCCCGCACGTCGTGCGCATGCATCGCCTCCGAAAGCCCTTCGGCTCTCGGCGTGTTCTGCCCTCTGTCGGTCCTGTGCCCAAGCATCAGGGAACTACAGCCCCAGGAACCCGCGCCCCCGCCCCGCTTCCGGGTTCTCGCCAAACCCCACCTTCTTCTCCAGGAAGACGCGGCGCAATCCTACTTCCGAAAGCGAGCCGGAAGGACGCAAAGACCGCGCCGGGGCGGGGTCTCCGAGGAGGGCGTCCGGGGTCGGGGCCACGAGGGCGCCATTGTGACGCATCCGGAGCGGAGCCGGGGATTGGTCGGCCAGGCGCAGGGCGGGGCCGGGGCTTGCAGAGCCGGGCGTTGCTGGGACGGGAGGCGAGGGATCTACGTGATCCCTCCTCGGGGGTAGGGAAGGGCTTGTGAGGCACGCCTGAGCTTCTAAAGTTGCTGACTGGGAGAGTCCCCCAAACAGTGAGCCCAGACGACGCCTGGATTGAAGACCAGCGTGGTAGAAGGAAATGAGACTCATTTCCTGTTGAGAAGGAGGGAGGGAACCGGGAACAGCGGAGACCGTTAATGGCGGCTCTAGAGGCAGAACTTGAGGAGCGGCCGCAGGCTGTGCTGTCAGGTCTTGGGTCGCTGCTCCGCAGGGTCACGGGACCTCGCCTGGCTCCCTCGGCTTGTTCCTTCAGACCAGTGGTCCCCAACCTTTTTGGCACCAGGGACTGTTTAAGACAATTTTGGGGGGGTGGAGTTTCAGGCGGTAATGCGAGTGGTGGGGGGGATGGTTCTGGCAGTAATTCCAGCGATGGTTCAGGCGGTAATGTGAGCGATGGGGAGCAGCAGATGAAGTTTCGTTGCCTGCCGCTCACCTCCTGCTGTGTGGCCGGGTTCCTAACAGGATAGGGACTGGTAGCGGCCCCAGGGGGTTGGTGACCCTTGCTTCAGGTCCGCAGGGCTTTCGGTTCAGGCCTGGTCCTCAGAGACAAAGTGCTGGGGCAGAGGATGCCACCACTAAGACCTTCACTTCTGGAAGAAACACGTACGCCAGTTCAGTGTCATTTGAGTTCCTGCTACATCCAAACCAGCCGTGTTTCTGCTCTGAAAAAGACAGATCGAACTTTCCAGCCCTTGGCGACGAGTTATTTGTTAAGCACATGTACAGTGTCGAATTAGCAGTGTCAGTTTCCAACAGTTGTCATATCCTGTAGTAAAAACTGCTAAGCAATCTCCTTTTGCTTTCCATCTTAATTATGATCAGGTTCAGCTCTAAGAAGTAAAGGAGCCCCCAGAGCTACCGTTGGTAGCTGGCCTGAATGCCCTGATACACATAAGCGACGTCATGGAATTTTGATGTCAGATGAGATCTCTGACGAGATGGAAGGTGAAGAAAATAAGACTAATCGTGCCTAAACAGATGGACACTGCAACCACAAAAAGATGACCAAACATCCCTTCCCTAGCTAACATGAATGACTATTGCTTCAGTGATGATCCATTTTTCTTGCTTTCCAGATAAAAACTATTAAGCGAATCACTGAATTGCCCCGCTTTCTGACAGCACCAGAGCAGACCCCTGTTTCCTTGGGCCTGCCCCCAAATCACCTAACACAAGCCCAAGCACTATATAATAAGCCCTCTTTAACACCCATTTCCTGAGATGCATGGTTGCCCATAGTGTCAGGTCTCCCTCACTATAGCAGTTAACCCTTCATTGTTTGACCATAACTATGTTTCGGTAGTCTTTGGTGGGCATCACCAGTATGAATAAACTTATATTTATGAATTATACATAGCCATACAAAACTTTAGAGCCTATACTCTAACGAGAAATCAAAACAAACATTAATGTGAATGATAAAATGGGGCAAGATCTTGGTATATGAAAGGCTTGTATGCTAAATGCCATGTGGGATTGTGGTTTGGATTCTAGAACGGTAGAAGGACATAAACGGTAAAATCAGACTAAAGTCTATAGGTTAATTAAGAGTATTATACCAATGTGAATTTCTTAGTCTTGACAAATGTGACATGGTTATATAGACATTAAATACAGGAAAAAAAAGTAAAGGGTATACAGGAGCTCCCTGTACTATCTTTGCAACTTATCTGTAGACTTAAAATTATTCCAAAATAAAAATTTTATTTAAAAAAAGCTTATGCCCAGGGACTTCCCTGGTGGTCCAGTGGTTAAGAATCCACCTTCCAATACAGGGGACACAGGTTTGATCCCTGGTCGGGGAACTAAGATCTCACAAGCTGTGAGGCAGCTAAGCCTGTGCATTCTGGAGCCTTCACGCCACAATGAAGAGCCCATGTGCCGCAACTAAGACCTGATATAGCCAAATAAATAAATTTTTTAAAAAACATTAAAAAAAAAAAGCTTATGCCCAATTTACCCTTTAGGGAGAAGGATTATTTTTGCTTTGAACTGGGGTGATGGTTATTGTATCTAGAGTGACCCCAGTATGAGCAACAGAAATGAGAAGACGTGTAGTCAAGAGCAACAGCTCTAGTCACAACAGCTCTTCTGCCTCAATTCCAGCTTCTGGATCTTCCCTACCTGACATTTCAGGGTTCCTTCCTGGGGCCCCGCCATAGCCCCCCCTCCCCTCCCCTCCATCCCTCTGGGATTGTAGCCACAGTCACTGAAAGTGACCACACCTGGTCTAGGTCCTGCCCCACTATTTTGTCATCACATAGACAAAAGTAAGATTCCTGACTGCTTTCAGAGTGGAAGTAAGCTGTAAGTGGGTAAGAATCACAAAGATACAGGAGGAGAAGTTGTGTCAAGGAAGCACTGTCAAGTCGAAGAAGAAGAAATTAAAATGCCTCTTTCGACTCTGCAAACACATGGACACATCTCCTGAGCTTTCTGTGGTGTGGTGTTGTCACACAGCCCCCAGCCATGACGCAGGCACAGGAGTTAATTGATACTGTAATGGAAGGCATCAGGCTATGATACACCAACAAAACAGAGAATATAGGATACTCAAGCCTGGACCCCAGATAGTCACTGAGGGACTAAGTATAATAGCCCAGCTTTTCACAGTAACAGTGGATAGAAATTTTCATTCAGGTAATCCTCCTGTAGTAAAAGAAAGATACATATAGATGTCAAGGGCAGAAGAGAGGTTGAAAAAGGCTTGCTTGAGCACTTCCCTGGTGGCGCAGTGGTTAAGAATCCGCCTACCAATGCAGGGGACACGGGTTCGAACCCTGGTGCGGGCGGAGCAACTAAGACTGTGCGACATGACTACTGAGCCTGAGCTCTAGAGCCTGCAAGCCACAACTACTGAGCCCGTGTGCCACAACTACTGAAGCCCATGTGCTACAAGAAGAGAAGCCACTGCAATGAGAAGCCCCTGCAGCGCAACGAAGAGTAGCCCCCACTCGCCGCAACTAAGGAAAGCCCGCGCGCAGCAACGAAAACCCAGCACAGCCAAAAGTAAATAAATAAATTTATTTTAAAAAAAAAGAAAAAAAGAGCTTGCTTGACTTAAAACAATTTGGACTGCAGAAGGAGCTTGTCTTCCAGAATCTGATGCCTTTCATTATGTGGTACGAGTGGTAGTAGCTACCTCTATAGCAGTGCTGTCCAATAGAAATATAATGTGAGCTGCAAATGTAATTTAAATTTTTTCTAGTAGCCACATTTACAAAAGTAAAAGCACAGGTAATATTAATTTTAATAGTTTTATTTGGATCAACATATCCAAAATATCTCGTATGTAGTCAATATATAACATTATCAATGAGACATTTTATGTTCTTTTTTTATTCTTTGAAGCCTGGTGTGTGTCTTCCACCTACAGCACATCTCCATATATTTTTTTAAGTCAGGAATTTTAATTTTTATTAGGAATACTTAATGTATATTTAGATTTCATAAAATTTAGAGTTGAAAAAGCAGATTCCTATATCCATGTTGTTCCAAACATACTTAAAAGTTTTTCCATAACTGAATTATGAGTTTTAAATTCACATTAAGGCAGGGATGTGGAGAAATTGGAACTCTGTGTGTTGCTGATAGGAATGTAAAATGTTGCAGCTGCTGTGGAAAAAATTTAAAAAGAATTACCATATGATCCAGCAGTTCTGTTTTCTGGATATGTAACTGAAAGAATTGAAGGCACAGTCTCAAGAGATAGTTGTACACCAATGTTCATAACAGCATTATTTACAATAGTCAAAAGTTGGAAGCAACCCAAGTGTCCATTGCCAGATGAATGAATAAACAAAATGTGGTATATACAGACAAGGGAATATTACTCAGCCTTTTTACAAAGGGAGGAAATTCTGGAACATGAATTTGAGGACCTTATGCTACGTGAAATAAGCCAGTCACAAAAAGACAAGTATTGTGTGATTCCACTTACATGAAGTATCAAAAGTAGTCAGATTCATAGAGCCAGAAATTAGAATGGTGATGCTGCCAGACACTGGGGGGAGGCAGGAAATGGGAAGTTGTTAATAAGCAGAGAGTTTCAGGTTTTCAAGATAAAAATGAACTATGGAGATTGGTTGCACAATACCAAATGTACTTAACACTACTGAACTTAGAAATGTTTAAGATGGTAAATGTTATGTTGTGTACTTGACAAAGTAAAAAGTCAGGTCCTCAGTCATACTAGCCACATTTCCAGTGTTCAACAAGCCTATGTGGCTAAATGGCCCCGTTATCACACAGTGCAGCTTTAGATGAAGGGAAAAGAGAACCAGAAATCCTACTATCTTCAGCTACCACTCTGAAAGGGTTGCCCTGGGGCTCTGTCCCTGCTCTAAGCCACTGCCTTTCTTCACTCCACCTGGAGGGGTTAGAACCTGTTATTTAAGTCTTAGGTGTGGTACTCATACTAATCACTTCAGAAAAAAAGCTTCTGTTTCCTTGAGGCAGTTTCACTTGTATACAGAGGAAGTGTAGCCTTCTGAGGTGCTAGCCATCCACTGTAACTGTGGGTGTAGTATTTCTCAGAAGGAAGGCACCAGAGACTCCCTTAACTCCATTTGTCACCCCTGTGAACTTTTATCCCACAGTGGATTATTTCACACTGAATTTACTGTGATCCAACGTCTGAAATTTAAAAGCAGCTTTTATAAAGTCTCATTTATGAAGAGCACAGACATTCAAAATCTTAGGGTGAAGGAGTGACAGAAAGCATTATCAAGGTTTGCTTCTGACTTTCCCTCTAGGGCCTAAGTGTACTGTGGTTTTCAGTACAATTTAGGGTTGCTCACAGGTGCTTGATAATATATTTTAGACAAGGATTGACTGGAGCTGTATTGTTTTTGTAGTAATCTTTGTATTTGATTACTACGTGATTTAATCAAATTTTCTATTCTCAGAGTCTTTAGTTACATGTGACTCCTGAGAATCTTTATTCGTTTTTTTTCCCTTGGCTGCGCCACACAGCTTGTGGGATCTTAGTTCCCAGACCAGGGATCGAACCCAGGCCCTCGGCAGTGAAAGCATGGAGTCCTAACCACTGGACTGCCAGGGAACTCCCGAGAATTTTTATTCTTAAGAATAAAAATCCCTGGGCTTCCCTGGTGGCGCAGTGGTTGAGAGTCCGCCTGCCGATGCAGGGGACACGGGTTCGTGCCCCGGTCCGCGAAGATCCCACATGCCGCGGAGCGGCTGGGCCCGTGAGCCATGGCCGCTGAGCCTGCGCGTCCGGAGCCTGTGCTCCGCAACGGGAGAGGCCACAACAGTGAGAGGCCCGCGTACCAAACAAAAAAAAAAAAGAGAATAAAATTCCCTGAGCTTTATGGTACACTCTCTAAACGCAAGAACAGGACAATTTAATTCTCTTTATCTTCTGTGCACTTTCTCCAGCTTTGCCCCTATGGCTGATGCACTAACAGTGACCTGGAGGTGGGGGTGTCTGAGCAGTTTGTTTTCGACTACCATGTGGATCCCTTCAAACCCATGAGTGGGCGTTTCAAGGACCGGGTGGTCTGGGATGGGAACCCCGAGCCGGTATGATGTCTCCATCATCCTCTGTAAGCTGCAGTTTGATGACAGTGGGACATAAACCTGCAAGGTGAAGAACCCACGTGATGTTGATGTGCTGATAGGGGAGATCTGGCTCAGCATCGTGCACACTGTACGTGTCTCTGAGATCCACTTCCTTGCTCTGGCCATCGGCTCAGCTTGTGCACTGATGGTCAGAATAGTAATTGTGGTGGTCCTCTTCCAGGATTTCTGGAAAAAGTGATGGGCTGAAAGAGCTCATAAAGTGGTGGAGATAAAATAAAAATAAAAAGAAAAGCTCAATCAAGAAAAATATTCTCCGTTTGGAAGACACAGACCAACATTCTTAGATGGAAGCTGAAGCGTTCCAAGAACCAGAACCCTAAAATAAGATGAAGTTAATGGAAGCTTTTCTTTGGCTTTTCCAGTTGTAACCTGTCTTCCAACCAGCTCTGCAGTATAAAAACACCTAGACAAGCAATGTTCTTCTGGTGCCAGCATAGGGCCGTCCTTGAGCAGATATCACCAGACTCGCACACAGCCCTGTTACTAAGGTTTTATTTAATTTCCAAGTTCAAATATTTTTCAAATGCTCATTAGCTGTTGTATGCTAAGAAGCTACATTTTTGCCCTTAAACACTCCTTGTGGATTATGACTTGTATACACATATATTGGCATCAAATGGGATAAAAGCCAACTTGCCTTTCATAATCCTTAGAGCAGCATTCTTGCTGCTAAAGTTAACATGTTTACTCTTTCCTTCTCACACTCTCAATTAAAAGGTGAGCTAGTTCTCCCCACACCAAAAAAAAAAGTGTATTGGGAAATTAAAACAATACAAAAAATGATATTTATTTTGTGTTCTATAGCTTATTAGAAAACTTAAGCATTAACGTGGGTTTTTTTTTAACATCTTTATTGTAGCTTTACAATGTTGTGTTAGTTTCTGCTGTATAACAAAGTGAATCAGCTATATGTATACATATATCCCCATATCCCATCCCTCTTACGTCTCCCTCCCACCCTCCCTATCCCACCCCTCTAGATGGTCACAAAGCACCGAGCTGATCTCCCTGTGCTATGCAGCTGCTTCCCACTAGCTATCTACTTTACATTTGGTAGTTGTATATATGTCCATGCCACTCTCTCACTTCATCCCAGCTTACCCTTCCCCCTCCCCATGTCCTCAAGTCCATTCTCTATGTCTGCGTTAAAGTGGGGTTTTTTTTAACTTTTTCTATTTTTTTTTTTTTTTTGGGCACTCCGTGTGGCCTGCAGGATCTTAATTCCACGACCAGGAATCAAACCGTGCCCCCTGCAGTGGAAGCTCGGAGTCCTAACCACTGGACCGCCAAGGAATTCCCTAAAGTGTTTTATTTGTAAAAACTTTCCAAGAGTAGTCTGAAGAATGCTTGCTTCTTCTTTTCATTGTATAATTTACAAATAATAGAACGAGCATTTTTTCAATGCCTTGGTGAACTGTCATACGCCTTTATAAATTTGGATCAGCTTGCAACATTGTATCCTTTCCACTTTTAAAAAAATTTATTTATTTATTTATTATTTATTTTTGACTGTGTTGGGTCTTTCCTCATTTCTGTTGATCAGTTCCCCTTCAACAGGTTCCTCTGGCTGCAGATCTAGTCTCCTGAACAGCGGCAGTGTCAACATTCCCCCATTTAGCTAGTTCTTCTGTAACTCCATTTATACTCAATTCCAGTTTCACTCCCAGCATTATCACTTTTCATTTATTTGCTGCATTTTCATCTTTGTTGGTCAGTTCTCTCTCTTTTTTTTAAATTATACTATTCTCTTTATTTTTCTGTAGTTTTGAAATTTTCCATAATAAAACAAGTTTTTTTTAAATGAGTTTTGTTTTGATATTATTGTATTATAAAACATCAAAAAATATCCTTTTTTTAAATCAATTTATTTTATTTATTTAATTTTGGCTGTGTTGGGTCTTTGTTGCTGCACACAGGCTTTCTCTAGTTGCAGTGAGCAGGGGCTACTCTTCGTTGCGGTGCGCGGGCTTCTCATTGTGGTAGCTTCTCTTGTTGCAGAGCACAGGCTCTAGGCGCACAGGCTTCAGTAGTTGTGGCACGTGGGCTCAGTAGTTGTGGCTTACGGGCTGTAGAGCGCAGAGCTCAGTAGTTGTGGCACACGGACTTAGTTGCTCCGTGGCATGTGGGATCTTCCCAGACCAGGGCTCGAACCCATGTCCCTTACACTGGCAGGCAGATTCTTAACCACTGCACCACCAGGGAAGTCCTTTTCCTTTTTTAAAAATATTTATTTTGGTTGCGCTGGGTCTTAGTTGCAGCAGGCAGCCTCCTTAGTTGCGGCATATGGGCTCCTTAGAATTGTGGCATGCAAGCTCTTAGTTACAGCATGCATGTGAGATCTAGTTCCCTGACCGGGGATCGAACCTGGATCCCCTGCATTGGGAGTGCAGAGTCTTAACCACTGCACACCAGGGAAGTTCCCCCCCCCAAAAATCTCCTTTTTCTTAATGAAGACTTCCAGGCAGAAGAATATAATCTTCTGATAGACCATTAACTGGTACATTAAGTTAAATCTTACACAGTAACTTAGAAACTGATAAAAATAATTTTTAAAATATTGTGTAAATTACTGAATATTTCTATATCAATAAAAGACCACTAAAAATTGGGATTTTAAGCCAAAAGCAAATCAAAGGACCATGGATTGTCAGTGAAATTTGTTGTAGCCAATATGCTTGTTCCCTAACTTTATGTACAGGCATACCTCATTTTACTACACTTCACTTTATTGTGCTTAGTAGATATAGAGGGTTTTTTTTTACAACTTGAAGGTTTATGGAAACTCTGCATTGACCAAGTCTATTGGCACCATTTTTCTGACAGCATGTGCTCATTTTGTGTCTCTATGTCACATTTTGGTAATTCTCACAATATTTCAAACCTTCCACCAGCAAAAAGATTATGACTCGCTGAAGGCTCAGACGACGGTTAACATTCTTTTACAATAAAGTGTTTTTTAATTAAGGTATGTACATTGTTTTTTAGACATAATGCCATTGTACACCGAACATACTACAGTATAGTGTAAACATAACTTTTTTTTTTTTTGCGGTACACGGGCCTCTCACTGCTGTGGCCTCTCCCTTTGCAGAGCACGGGCTCCGGACGTGCAGGCTCAGTGGCCATGGCTCACGGGCCCAGCCACTCCACAGCATGTGGGATCTTCCCAGACCGGGGCACGAACCCGTGTCCCCCGAATCGGCAGGCAGACTATCAACCACTGTGCCACCAGGGAAGCCCTAAACATAACTTTTATATGCACTGGGAAATCAAAATTTATGTAACTTGTTTTATTGCAATATTCGTATTCTTACGGTGGTCTAGAACCAAACCCAAAATATATCTAAGGTATGCCTATGGGGTTTCTACTTCTCCAGAAGAATTTATCCATGCACAGTAGGTGATGTTTGCAATCACACAAATGCTGGGTAATTAAGATTTAAGCAATTATCCAAAACTACTCTGGCCTATGAGTCAAGTAATTGTTGTTGGGCTGCTATTGCCTTATTGGGAGAATCAGCAAGTTTTCCCAATTCCAGAGAGACTTCTTTTTTTCTTTCTTCCTTTTTTTTTTTTTTTTTTTGGCTACGCTGTGCAGCATGTGGGGTCTTAGTTCCCTTAACCACTGAACTGCCAGGGAAGTTCCTCCAGAGAGATTTCTATTCATTTGTTCACTGGCATGAATAAGTGCCCTTCCAATGAAAGCAAATCTAGAGTCATGTATACCTCCTGGGAATTCCCATTTAAGGTGGCAATGAAGGTTTAATGGAGAAGATGAATGACAGGACCAATGGGAGACTTCAGATTTATTATGAATGTCCAAGGGGACAGTTCAAAATACTAGTAACTAGCATTGGCCTCCAATCTGCCAACTGTCTAAACATTCATAAGCCCATCAGGAGGCCCATTTGTTACAAAGATAAGATCAGGTGGTGCATGTAAGACTACTGCTAGGGTTTGATTATTAATAGTGCCATTAATTGGGATTATTCTATTAGCCCTTTCAGTGGGTCAGTGGTGTTTGGTGAACAGTTAGGGAGAAACCATCATGTTCTGTGGACTTTGTTCTCAAAGGCCATACAGAAGGGAGTTGTTTTGCCACGGCAAGCAGACCTAACCTAGTGTTGAGAACTGTACAGGTGGAATAGGTATGGTTAGCTGCATTGAGAGCTATGACATGGAAGAGGTCAAAGCAAAGTACAGGAATCTGGTTGTAGAAGTTCTGACTTGATGAAAAATATCCAAAGGGGTGTGGCTATAGTTAGCTGTCACAGTGGAGATGAAGACTAAAGGGTCATGGCTGTCATGGACAGATTGGGTTTTCTGATGACAGATCCAACATTCAGAAGGGTCCAAATTCCTTTGGACAATAACCCTTTGAGGGCAGCATTTTTTTTTTTTTTTTTTTGGCCATGCTGTGCAGCATTCAGGATCTTAGTTCCCCGACCAGGAATCGAACCCGAGCCCCCTGCATTGGAAGCGCAGAGCCTTAACCACTGAACCACCAGGGAGGTCCCAAAAGGGCAGCTTTTTTTTTTGCGGAAATATTAACAAGGTGATTTCCTTTAGCTTCTAAAGAGTCAAGCGTAGCATGCCTCAGAACCTTAATAATAGACAAAGCAGCAGGTAATAATATGGTTTCTAATAATTCCTGAACATAAAGGCTGTTTTTAATTTGATCTCTGCTGAAAGTAAGGAAGCCATGCTGTTTCTATAACGTTGCCAAATTGTGAGCCACGCCAAAGGCATAGCTACTGTCAGTGTACATGTTGGCAGTTTTGCCCTTGACTAAGATACAGGCCCATGTGAGTGCACATAGTTTGGCTTATTGGGCCAAAGTAGTCAAAGGCAAAGGTGCCACTTCAGTTACTTAAAGAAGAGTTGACATTGCATATCCAGCACGATAGTTACCATGTTCATCTTTTAAATAAGAACCATCAGTAAACCATGAGAGGTCAACATTATCTAAGGGCATTTCCTATAAGCAGTCACGGGGTGGGAGTAGGGTGTGTGTGTGTCATCTGTAAAAGAGGGGAGAAGAGTAGCAGGGTTAAAGTTATTAAAGTAGGAAAAGTGATTTAAGGGGCAGTTAACAGGAGAATTTCATAGGAAGTGAGATGGCTTACTGGAAAATGTTGATTATGATGAGGGTTAAGAGATTCAACAGCATGTGGCACAAAGATAGTTAAAGAGGATCCCATGACTATTTCTTCAGTCTTTACAAAGAGGGCAGTAGCAGGTACAGCTCTGAGGTGGGGGTTAGGAGGTATCCCCAGGTTCCAGGTTCTAGTTGTTGGCTGTAATACCCTATGCGTCAGTGGTGATCCCATACTTTTGGGTGAGTACCCCAAGGGCATTCCCTTCTTTCTTCATACACAAAAAGGAAGAGAAGAAGTTGATAATTGGGGTGTCCAAGGACAGGGGAAGGTATTAAATTTTCCTTTAAGATTTGGAAAGTCCTGTCACCTGAATCTTCCCAGGTGATAAGAGTCAGGTTTAGTAGTTTTTAACAAGGGATATAAAGGTTGGGCTGTAAGGGAAATTTGGGGGAATCCAGCTGAGAAAACAGCCTGCCAATCCAAGAAAGCATTGCAGTTTGCATTTGATTTGGGGCTTTGGGAAGTTCAAGATTCCATGAAGTCTGTCTGGATCTAGATGCAGTCCTTGTTCTGAGAATAGATGTCCTAAATATCAAACTTGAATTTGAACAAATTGTAATTTTTTCCTTAGAGACTTTACGCCCTTTTTTGGCTAGGAGTTTCAGCAAACGGGTGTTTTCTTCTTGTGAGGAGGCTTAAGATGAGGAGCAGAGAACTAAGTCATCCACACATTCTATTAAAGTGGAGCCTCCACAGAACTTGATATCATCTAGATCAAGCATCTAGATATCATCTTTTTCTTGTTTGTTTTTTTGTTTGGCTGTGTTGGGTCTTCATTGCTGTGTGTGGGTTTTCTCTAGTTGCGATGAGTGGGGGCTACTCTTCGTTGCGGTAGGCAGGCTTCTCCTTGCAGTGGCTTCTCTTGCTGTGGAACACGGGCTCTAGATGTGGGGGCTTCAGCAGTTGTGGCTCGCGGGCTCTAGAGCACAGGCTCAGTAGTGGTGGCGCATGGGCTTAGTTGCTCCACAGCATGCGGGATCTTCCCGGACCAGGGCTCGAACCCATGTCCCCTGCATTGGCAGGCGGATTCTTAACCACTGTGCCACCAGGGAAGTCCCAGACCAGCCTTTAAATTTTGTGAGGGGACTTCCCTGGTGGTCCAGTGGTTAGGACTCTGTGCTTCCACTGCAGGGGGTATGGGTTCCAACCCTGGTGGGGGAGCTAAGATCCCGCAAGCTGCCTGGTGTGGCAAAAAATAAATAAATAAATGAAGTTTGTGAGAAATAAGAAGGGCTTTCAGTGAAACCCTGGGGCATTCCTGTAAAGGTATATTGCTGGCCTTCCCAAGTAAAGACAGAAAGATACTATATTGACTTATCTACTGGGATACTTTAAAAAAGCACTACAGAAATTAAATCACACCAAAAATTTTGCTCTCAGTAGGGATGGAGGCTAGTGAAGCATAGGGATTGGGGCAACAGGGTGTTGAGGGATGACAACACTGTTTATGGCTCGCAGGTCCTAGACAAGCCTCCGTCCACAACTATTTGGTTTCTTCACAGGTAAAATGCGAGTGTTGCACTGACTGGTGCAGGGGGTAATGAGGCCCTGGGCCTTATGTTATTGGTTTAATGCCTTGAAGGGCCTCTTTATTTTGGGGTATTGATTAATCCTGTGGAGAAGTTTTGAGGGACCTATTTGGATCTTAATAGGAGGTGCATGTGGGTACTGCAAATATCAGTTGAGGATTTTGCCCATAAGGCGAGTGGTAGCTGACCGAATAGGGACCAATTATTAGTGTTCTTGGAATTAGCTCCAGGTCAGAGATGGAGAAAAGAAAAAGCAGCTGAAGGGCCATTTGATTCACCTAATTGGCTATTTTGGTTGCTCCTCTCAAATTCTAGAATTGTTTCTCCCTTTTGGGAGAAAGAAATTCCAGCATGTTATTTTTCTAAGATATCTTGGGTCAATAAGTAAATAGAGGTGGAGGAACAAAGGCAAAAACAGTGAGTACCTCTTAGAGGGCCTAAGCAAAAGGGGATAGTTTTAGAGATAAAAACCTATTGAGGTTTATTAGAGACCCCCACTATTTGAAGCATTTTAGTACTCTGAGGCAGGGGCTTTTTAATGGTAGTGGGGCTGAGCACCAAGAGTGTAGCTCTGGTGCAAAAAGGACAGAAAGAAATTTGCCCCCAATCTATAGAGTAGTTTCTTCAAGTCAATTAAGAGAAAGAAGTGGGGAAATCCCCTGTAGTTCCTCAGCGTCCTTGGGGTTGAGGACATTGGTAAGGCTGGTTAGAGGATTGAAGGCGCTTGGAGTACTGAAACTTGTAGCAGTAATTTTTCCAGTGTCCTAGCTTTTAGAAATTATCATGGACACCAGAAGGATTTTGTTTTTGTTTAGAGACCTCCAATTCTGGAATTGAAGATTAAGGATTTTAGTAGTCTTCCTTTAAGTTGAATCATCTAGGGTTTGGGTGAGTTGGGTTTCTAAACTAACTAAATCTATAGTGGACATAATTTCCCATTATATCCTGGTCCTTTTAACTAGAAGAGAAAGATCTCAGTTCAGCCTGTTAATCAACATAGATTTAAAGGCAACTCAAGTAGATTCAGCACCCAAAGGAAGACCAGAATTTTCTTTAAAGACGATTTGGAGCTGGCTGTATAATAATCATGCATGAGCTCATTGGGCTTGTGGATACAAGCTTGAATCTTATTCTGATCAACTGGTTTTGGGCAAGTCCTAAGAATTGCCAAATGGTGTCACTCGGTGATTCCATGAGCCTGATAATAAGGCGACAGGGGTTTCTTTGTCCCCAGGTTGTAATTCTAAAGATTTCTCAGGATCATCTCAATTGGCAGTTTTCATTCAGTGTGGGCCTGGCCTTTACTGACAAGGATATGAATTAGTTGATATAACTCAGAGAAGCCCAGTTGATACGTTTGAATGACTGTATTAAATTCCTCAGCAAATCTCTGGGGATCCTCAGTTACTTCGGGAAAATCTTTGACCATGGCTCATAGTTCAGCTTTAGTACAGTGAACATAAGAAATTAGAGACTTAGCATTTTTTTAATTAAAGCATTTTTTAAATTCATTTTTATTGGAGTATTGTTGCTTTACAATGTTGTGTTAGTCAAGGCTTAGCATTTCGATCCTCAGAGGGTTTGATTTAAGAGGTGCAGATTTTAATAGGTTCAGGAGAGGAGGAGACATGGAAAGGTTCAGAGAAAAAGGAAAGTTCAGTAAGGGGATTAGAATAAGGAAGTGGAGTGTATAGAGGAGTCGGGGACAGTACAGAAGGGAAAGAGGAAGCTGGCTCCAGAGACAAAGAGGATGGGGGAAGGGGGAAAAGAGGCCTCAGAG
The DNA here is from genome assembly GCF_951394435.1 of Stenella coeruleoalba. Lineage (NCBI taxonomy): Eukaryota > Metazoa > Chordata > Mammalia > Artiodactyla > Delphinidae > Stenella > Stenella coeruleoalba. The sequence goes on from NC_137162.1 coordinate 73,532,098, forward strand.
GATTTTTATGGTCCTCTTTCAATTGTTTTTTCACCTTGGTTAATTTAGAAATGGTATTTTGTAAAGTGGCAATTTTAGAATCTTGGATACATTTGAAGCCTCCAGGTACCAATGAAAATATGCATCCCATTCAATCGGTTTAATTTTAGAGCCACAGTCTTCTAATTTCATTCTGAGAAAAACAAGTTTGGGGAGGTCAGAAGTTTCTCTTAATGGCCATTGGAGTGCTAAATTATCTGTGGTTAAGTTGATCCATTTAGTTAAGAATGTGCATGAGGAGGGACCATAGTTTTGTTTTTTAATTAAATTATTTTATTTATTTATTTTTGGCTGTGTTGGGTCTTGGTTGCTGCATGGGAGCTTTCCTCTAGTTGTAGAGAGTGGAGGTTACTCTTCGTTGTGGTGCGCGGTCTTCTCATTGCGGTGCCTTCTCGCGGAGTACAGGCTCTAGGTGCGCGGGCTTCAGTAGTTGTGGCTCGTGGGCTCGGTGGTTGTGGCTCATGGGCTCTAGAGTGCAGGCTCAGCTGTTGTGGCGCACGGGCTTAGTAGCTCCGCGGCATGTGGGATCTTCCCGGACCAGGGCTCGAACCCGTGTCCCCTGCATTGGCAGACGGATTCTTAACCACTGCACCACCAGGGAAGTCCCCCTGGTTTCTTCTGTGTGTGTGTGGTACGCGGGCTTCTCACTGCTGTGGCCTCTCCCGTTGCGGAACACAGGCTCTGGACGCGCAGGCTCAGCGGCCACGGCTCATGCGCCTAGCCGCTCCGCGGCATGTGGGATCTTCCCGGACCGGGGCACGAACTCGTGTCCCCTGCATCGGCAGGCGGACTCTCAACCACTGCACCACCAGGGAAGCCCACCCCTGGTTTCTTTATAGCGCCCGATGTGGCCTGCCTCTTGGGATACCCTGACAAGAGCAAGAGTTTAGGTAGTTTTAATGATTCCTCATATGAGGCTGTCTGTGATGCAGGAAAAGTTTTGGTTTCTCTTTCACTATACAGAAGAGGAATAAGTCCTATCCTTTCCTTCTCTCTCTCTCTCTCTTTTCTTCCTCTGTCTCTCTCATTACCACCCACACATCAAACCACTTTAGTCAACTGACTGTTAACTTACAAACCCCAATCCCCCTTTTTCATCTGTTGTAGGTCAGAAACTTTCAAAGTCAACATTATTGAGCACTCCTATTATGAGGATAAAGATCTCAAATTTGTTCCATTTTCCACGATAAAACTTGGGGTTTATCTTTTCATAAATAAAGTGGTCAAAATGAAAATGTTAGGACACATTGCTGCTTAAGAAATCCCAAGTGATAGAAAAGCAAACTTCCGACAAAAACATAGGTAATGAAAATCGTTAGCATTTAGTGAGCTCTCAGAAGGAGGATTGCAACCCACATGGCCTGGGCCCACACTTCTGTCCTTTCCTAACATCTTTCCCACATGGAGTGAGGCTCAAGAATCACTGGCCAATGGACTTCCCTGGTGGCGCAGTGGTTAAGAATCCACCTGTCAATGCAGGGGACACAGGTTTGAGCCCTGGTCTGGGAAGATCCCGCATGCCGCGGAGCAACTAAGCCCGTGCGCCACAACAGCTGAGCCTGTGCTCTAGAGCCCATGAGCCACAACTACTGAGCCCAGGTGCCACAACTACTGAAGCCCGCGCACACCTAGAGCCCATGCTCCGCAATAAAGAGAAGCCACTGCAATGAGAGTTCTGCGTACTGCCACAAAGAGTAGCCCCCACTAGCCGCAACTAGAGAAAGCCCACACGCAGCAACGAAGACCCAACGCAAGATCAGCTCGGTGCTTTGTGACCACCTAGAGGGGTGGGATGGGGGGGGAGACGCAAGAGGGAGGAGATATGGAGATATATGTATACGTATAGCTGATTCACTTTGTTATACAGTGGAAACTAGCACACCATTGTAAAGCAATTATACTCCAATAAAGATGTTAAAAAAAAAGATAATCTGAAATATCAAGACTAAAAAAGAAAAAGTTTGTACCAGCATTCACTTGTACTAAATACCATTGTGCTTAATATTGAATAAATATTTTCTGTTATGAATTTTAAAAATAAGACCCAGAGTTGCCTCTGTACCGCTTGCAGACTGCTGGGAGTCTGGGCTGCTACCCTGCGTGAGTCCTCCTGCAGCTTTCCCTGCTGTCCGATCCTCTCGGCTTCGCGATGCCGGTGGACCTCAGCAAGTGGTCCGGGCCTTTGAGCCTGCAGGAAGTGGACGAGAGGCCGCAGCACCCGCGGCAGGTCAAATACGGCGGGGCGGAGGTTGACGAGCTGGGCAAAGTGCTGACACCCACCCAGGTTAAGAACCGGTCCACCAGCATTGCATGGGATGGCCTTGATCCAGGTAAACTGTATACCTTGGTCTTGACAGACCCGGATGCTCCCAGCAGGAAGGACCCCAAATACAGGGAATGGCATCATTTCCTGGTGGTCAACATGAAGGGCAACGACATCAGCAGTGGCACGGTCCTCTCCGATTATGTGGGCTCTGGGCCTCGCAAGGGCACAGGCCTTCACCGCTACACCTGGCTGGTTTACGAGCAGGACAGGCCACTGAAGTGTGATGAGCCCATTCTCAGCAACAGATCTGGAGACCACCGTGGCAAATTCAAGGTGGCAAATTTCCGCAAAAAGTACGAGCTCGGGGCTCCGGTGGCTGGCACGTGTTACCAGGCCGAATGGGATGACTATGTGCCCAAACTGTACGAGCAGCTTTCTGGGAAGTAGAGGAAAGCCAGGAGATGGACACGGTCCCAGAGTTCCCAAGCAGTGTTTCAGTTTAGTGATGCATGCAGATTTCTCCTCTTCCCCCTGCCTGACCCCTGAGCGGTCAGATTTAGGTTTAGGGTGACTTTTCCTTCTGCCTGTCCTCTGTAATTCTAGGGGGTTTACATTTTGATCAAATTTGAACTCCGTTTTGGTGGGGGATATTTTGGTACTAGGATGGGGTCATCAAAATGTTAATATAAGAATAACAACCCAGACGTTAAAGAAGAAAAAAATTCTGGTAAAAAGACCAGGTCTGCAGTATTAGAGCAGGGCATCAAAGAATCTTTAAGGGAGGTAGAAAAAAAGAAAGGGTTGATTGCCTCTGCCTTTGTGAGCCCGAGCCCAGGATTGTCTGTGACGGCATCTTCTGGCATGTGTTTTCACAGCCCTGTCTCTCACGAAGACAACAAGGGGCCGGCACGTCCACTAGCCCACCATGTGATACATCTCAGGCTGGTTAGTGGGTGTCAGTGTCTTGCTCTGGCTCCTTTAAAGAGCAATACTGAAAAAAGCAATAGGGAGAGAGTTGCTGTTAAAGCTTGGCCATCTAGATGAGCTGCAGGGCTGAGTGAGAGGTCATCAGAAATCTGGAAGTCTGTGCCTGTTAAATTGATCACTCTTCAGTGTAAGAAAAGCCGGTCTGGAGTTGCTGAATGTTGTGTTAATTCTGCTATTTGCTTGTAGTTGAATAAAAACATTGCATAGTTAAAAAAAAAAAAAAAAGACCCAATGCAGCCAAAAATAAATAAATAAATTTATTAAAAAAAAAAAAGAACCACTTGCCATCCCTGGCCTCCTTGCCCATTGGCCCTTGGGGAGCACAAACTCTGCTGTGAAGAACCAGAGGCAGGAGGGGCTGCTCCCCAGAAGGTGCTAGTATTCAGGGGCACTGGAGGACAGATGCGTGGAATTTAGTGACAGACTCCCTCCCACCTACACAGCCATGATGGTTTTGAACTAGAAGGCACAGTGGGAAGGAGCTGTTTTAACCATATTACCTCGGATGAGGCATGGCTCCGTCAGATGCAGATCAAGAGAAAAAAACGGAAAGAGTTTTACAGTGTTTTGTACTCACAGCTCTCAGGGGAGGACACAGTATGCCACCCATGACCGCTCAAGGGAAGTACCAGGTCAGTCTCACAGCAGAGCAAGGGGGAACTATGGGCAAGCATCTTTACTGTGGTTTTGCTGGAAGGAAAGATAGCAAACAGATGTAGGACTGGCTAATTTGAATAATTTCAGAAGGTTCTGGGGCACAGGGGCTGTCCCTGGTTGTCTGATATTTAGTCCTGGGGCAATTAGGGTGAGCATACGATGGCCCCAGAATGTGAGAGCCCAATAAGGGTGGTGTTCGGTGGTATGGACTTAATGGGCTGTTCAAGAAGAGGAACTGACCAGCTTCTAGCTAGGGCCTCAAAACTGGATCAAGATAGCACACACCTACCCATACAAACTATACTACAGGAAGCAAGAGTCTTTAAAAAAATATGTAAATGGACTACACATTTTGTTACTTTTCTGCTCTCAAGACTTCATTACTCCACACTGTACGTACATATTATCTTCAAAATTTTTCTCAATTTTTGAAATATTTCATCATTCAAAAATTGTATTATAGGACTTCCCTGGTGGCGCAGTGGTCAAGAATCTGCCTGCCAATGCAGGAGACACCACTTCGATCCCTGGTCTGGGAAGATCCCACATGTTGCATAGCAACTAAGCTCGCGTGCCACAACTACTGAGCCTGCATGCTGCAACTACTGAAGTCCACATGCCTAGAGCCAACAAGAGAAGCCACCACAATGAGAAGCCCACGCACCGCAACGAAGAGTAGCCCCTGCTCGCTGCAACTAGAGAAAGCCTGCGTGCAGCAAGACCCAACACAGCCAAAAATTAAAAAAAAAAATTGTATTATACTAATTGCTTTTTTTTTGGCTGCACCACGGGGCATGTGGGATCTTAGTTTCCCCCACCAGGAATTGAACTTGTGCCCCCCTGCAGTGGAAGTGCAGAGTCTTAACCACTGGACCACCAGGGAATTCAAATCACTGCTTTTTAAAGAGTTGAAGAGTTGAAAAGCACCTCAGACACTGGTTTATCTGTAATTTTTGGTCCAAAAACAATGAAAGGAAGTAGTCAATATATCAAATGGCATTATCTCTTAGATTTTTACAATATCTGTAATTTTCTGTATGTTTTAAATATTCCATGATTTCTATAAAATGGAGGTTAATGAGAAAGAGAAAAGCTGCAAGCTGACCTGCACCCAGCACATCTTTTTTTTTCTAGTTTTATTGAGATATAATTGACACATAATAGCACATCTTGATGCAAATGAAGTTTTCTGCCTCTCCTGAGGCCCCCGCAGAAGTGAAGGAGCCTAACTGTACATATTTCTGGTGGGGAAAGCCCATTATCAAGCTAAAGGGGGACAACTCAGCATGGTGACAGAGCTAGACATAGCTTAAGTCAGGCCTTGTTGCTGGCCAGGCCTGCTGTGGAAATGGTCAAAGTAAGGGCAGCCACACAACACTGCCCAGTACCACCCAGTCCCCCTGCAGTCTTTGGTGAGGCAAGGAAACCAATTCAAGCAAGTAACCATCAAACTCATTAGGTGCCATAACCCCTCTTTTACTGTTTAACACGAAGTGCTGTTTGAAAGAACTGAAAAGTATCTGAAAAGAACTGCAAATAACCCAGGGGTCCAGACTTCTGTGGTGGTGACTTTTTTTTTTTAACATCTTTATTGGAGTATAATTGCTTTACAATGTTGTGTTAGTTTCTGCTGTATAACAAAGTGAATCAGCTATATGCATACCTATATCCCCATATCCCCTCCCTCTTGCATCTCCCTCCCACCCTCCCTATCCCACTCCTGTAGGTGGTCACAAAGCACCAAGCTGATCTCCCTGTGCTATACAGCTGCTTCCAACTACCTATCTACTTTACATTTGGTAGTGTATATATGTCTCTCTCACTTCATCCCAGCTTACCCTTCCCCCTCTCCATGTCCTCAAGTCCATTCTCTACATCTGTGTCTTTATTACTGTCCTGCCCCTAGGTTCATCAGAACAATTTTTTTCTTTTAGAGTCCATATATATGTGTTAGCATACAGTATTTGTTTTTCTCTTTCTGACTTACTTCACTCTGTATGACAGACTCTAGGTCCATCCACCTCACCACAAATAACTCAATCTCGTTTCTTTTTATGGCTAATATTCCACTGTCTATATGTGCCACATCTTCTTTATCAATTCATCTGTTGATGGACACTTAGGTTGCTTCCATGTCCTGGCTATTGTGACTTACTTCTTGAATAAGCATTGGTGCTGCTTCAAAGGTACATTTTTCTGTATTGGTCAAGAAAACTGATCACACAAGGCTGTGACCGCTGAGCCTGCTGGCATCTCACCTAGGTTATCTTATCCTTCATCCTTGGCTACTACAGCACCAAAGGAGAATCATTACATTTGGACTGGACCTATACTGTGGCTGGGCAGTTCAATTGTTTTCTCACTTCATTCTTTCCTTCTTTCAGATGGGAAAGGGAGGCAGAGAAGGGGCTTGGGAGCCAGCCTGAAAGACCTATCTCTCACTGCACTTAAGAGTGCAGCATTTTAACGAGTGCAAGACCCTGGAAATAGAGTGCCTTCGCCCAATGGTCAGACCTGCTATCCACAAGCTGAGTGACCTTAGGAAAGTTACCTTAACAACTCTATACCTCTGTATCCTTCTACTAAGTGGTGATGATAATAGTAACATCTACTGGTGGGTTGCTATGATGCTTAAATGAGATTAAGTACTCCTAATAGTGCAAAGCACAGTGAAGGTGCAGTACATATTCACTATTGTTACTGCCACTGCTGTTTGACAGATAACGGGATTTTGAGTAAGAGCCTCCTCTGAGCCTTGGTGATCCTTCCTATCCAGGCGCACTCCTGGGAAAGAAGGGGAGGGGGGTATCAAAGCTTAAAGGGAAACTTGTTCTTTCAAGGGATACCAGTTGTAAAATTCTAGACAATACAAACCTCTGTACCATTTGTTGTGGACGAGTGGTTTCCAGAGATGAGCTTATTTTTTAAAACTTAAAAAAATACTTATTGAAAGGTATTAAATCTGTGATAATAATCTGTTTATATTAACAACAGGAAATAAGCAGGCAGGTCAATCTGTAAGAGGATACATCTTGGGGTGATTTTCATTTGTGCTGAATTCAATTGTTTTTACTTCACTTTATTTTTAAAATATTTATTTATTTATTTGGCTGCATCAGGTCTTAGTTGAGGCACGCGGGATCTTCGTTCCTGCATACGGGATTTTTTTTTTTTTTTTTTTTTTGTGGTACGTGGGCCTCCCACTGTTGTGGCCTCTCCCGTTGCGGAGCACAGGCTCCGGATGCACAGGCTCAGCGGCCATGGCTCACAGGCCCAGCCGCTACGCAGCATGTGGGATCTTCCCGGACCGGGGCACCAACCCGTGTCCCCTGCATCGGCAGGCGGACTCTCAACCACTGCGCCACCAGGGAAGCCCCCTTAGGGATTTTTTGTTGTTGTTGTTGCAGCATGTGGGATCTAGTTCCCTGACCAGGAATTGAACCCGGGCCTCCTGCATTGGGAGGGCAGAGTCTTAGTCATTGGACCACCAGGGAAGTCCCTCAACTGTTTTTAAACCAGACAGTAGAGGTGCACCTCGGTGCAGGTACTCGTAAGAATCGAACAAATGTGTCTTTTTCGATTTCAGAGCTTAGGTGAGACACTTTTGCGGACACAGAGGTGAAAAGAAAAGGTGGAGGCCTCTAAAGCCCCGCGGCTGAGGAGGTGGTCCAAGTGGACCGGGTGTGCGCAAGCATCCTCCAGTTGGTGAGGTGAGATGGCTATCTGTGGAAAAGGTCTGGGATCTGTGACACCAGTCTGAGCTACCCCAACCCTTACTGTGGACGAGGGCCAACATGTGACTGTGCTGGTGCTCACCTGCAAAAGATACTGTAGTGGACTCCCTAGGAGCAGGGGAAGGCTCATCATCAGGCCAAAGCCCTATTCTTTCATTACAGAAGGCCTCAAAGATTACTGCATCATTTATGAATGCTGGAGAACTGTCAGACTTGCTGAGGGGATCAAAAAGCCCCCATGCCACAACAGTGAGCAGCCCGCATACCGAGAAAAAAAAAAGCCCCCATGGCTCAGAGGCCCTCTTAGTGGATTGCATGAACATGTCTTCTTGGACCTGGTTTCAGTCCCTAAATTCTGAAGTCTTTTTTTTGGGGGGGGGGTATAATTTGAATATTTGCCTCAGATTAGCTACTTGCATTTTCTCTCCAGAAACAGACTTTTCTACAGCCTGAGTTGTGATGGAGTCATTGGGTTTCTTATGAATACCTATTTGATTTTTGTAGGACCTGTTCTCTGAAATTATGCCTCATCAGTTTTCTAGTACATTTTCACCTCCTCCTTTTACTCTTCCCATTTTTTTTTTCCTGGAATCAGCTTCTTTTGACAAACTGCTCCTTCCTTTACTATGGTCACCCATTCATAATCTGGCCCTATTCCAAGCATCCCCTTAATTTAACTGGTGATTTTAAAAATAATCTTCTGCTTCACCAGTAATGAGTGCATTTATATCTTCCTCTTTATGGAGACTACAAAAATAAAATGGTAAGAATTATTAATCCCAGAACACATTAAAGAATCTGTTCCACTGCCTCAGGCAGGGTAGCCATTTCAGCTACCATCCAGCCAGTCGGCTCAGGGGCTCTCACTGAACACTGTGCATTGCCTCGGCGTCTTGAGGGTCACCTTCAGAAACCTTGGGGCTTCTCAGCCCAAGTGATAGTCACGTAAGCAACCTCAGTCAACCTGCTAATCCCTCCCTAAACCCTGCCCTCGGAGCCGCCTTTATCGGTCTCCGATGTTCTCGGTTCCCTCTCTCTTCACTCTCGTCCGGAAATGACTCTCATTTTCTTCTGTCACCCTGGTCTTCAATCCGGGCGTCCTTTGGGCTCACTGTTTGGGGGACTCTCCCAGTCAGTATCCTTACAGGTTCAACCGTGCCCCACAATTCCTCCCCTCCCCCCACCAGCGCTCGCCCACGTCCCACCCCTCCCCTTCCCGCAGCGCTTCCGGTCCTCAGGCCCTGGCCCCGCCCTACTCCTGGCCGGCCAATCCCTGGCTCCGCTCCGGGAGCGTCACAATGCGCCCTCTCGGCCCCGCCCACGGACGACCGCCTCAGAGCCCCCGCCCCGCCGTGGTCTTTGCGTCTTTCCGGCTCCGTCTTGGAAGTGGGAGTACGCCGCGTCTTCCTGAAGAAAAAGGTAGGGTTCTGCAGGGAAACCGGCCCGCGGTTACGCTGGCAGCCGGGAGCGGGCCGAGGGCGCGGGTTCCTGGGGCTGCTATTCCCGGGTGCTTGGGCGCAGGGCCGAGGGAGGGCAGGGCACTCCGAGAGCCGAAGGTCTTCCGGAAGCGCCGCGTGCGCACGACGGACGGGAGTTGTGGCCTCGGGCCCGCCGCGCGCCTGACCCAGCCTCTCCGGGGGGCCCTCTCCCGGGGCGCGCTGCCAGGGGTTTCCATAGTGATGGTAAACAAGCTTCAACTGCCTCAGCTACAACTGCCAAGTCCCCCGCGTTCCACCCTCCTATAGGTGCTCAGAGGGACGACGAGGTGCCGGATGTGAAGAAAAGCGGGGGCGTGGAGACTTGGAGCCCGAGGTGAGGGGTGGGACGGGCGGCGTGTCCGAGGCCCGCATACCGGGGAGCGGCCGGGGAATGGGACCCCTACCATGGAGGACCGAGGGCTTGAGATTTGGGTGTCAGGGGAGGCGGGATCGGAGGTGAAGGCCCGCACACCCGGGACCGATTAGGGACTGGGCCTACTGGGGGTTGGGGACTGCGGGGCTGAGATTTGGGGTCGGAGGAGGTGGGATCTGAGGTCAGGGGCCATACACCCGGGGACCGACTGAGTACTGAACGCGGGGACCCGGCCCACTGAGGGTGGGGACCGCGGGGCTAAGCTTTGGGCTTAGGGGAGGTGGGTCTGAGGTCAAGGGCCTTACGTTCGGGGACTGGACCGCGGGGCTGAGATTTGGGGTCGGGGAGGCAGAGTCCGAAGCGACGAAGGGAAGAAGAGCCTCGTGCGGACTCCTGAGGGAGCAGAGCCGAGCGCCCCTGCCAGGAGTAGGGTGAGAAAACCAGGCGACCGTGCGAGGGGGTTCATTTTAAAATGAAAGCGGTACTTGCACGTGGCTGAACGCGTCCGCGAGTTGCACAAGACTGGTTGGGTACCTGACTCCTCCCCCCTCCCACGTTCCCGCTCGCCGAGCCTCCACTTCGGAGCTTTGCGGCCTTTTCTTTATCTCCGTGCGGCGTGTGTGCCCTGAGCCCTTGTCTGCATTTGTCTCCTGCTCTCAGAGGTATCGTGTCTGTATTTTGGCTGAAACTCTTTGGTTCTTGTTGTCTTTGCCTGATGACCACACTTCTGCTAAGCGAACTTAATTCGGCCGTTTCTTTTTCCTTGTCCTGTGCTTCTTTTATCTTTGAATGTACTTTTGCTGATTCTTGACTGCGCCCAAGAAACTTCTGGACGCTGCCGGCGCTCGCGCCGCGCCTCCGCCGCCCTGTCCCCGCGTGGCTCACGGAAGGCGGTGCCGGGCGGCCTAGGGGAGGCTGCGCGAGTCTCGGGGA